>NC_091708.1:6975000-8193333 GCF_041296265.1 Equus caballus
GTCGACCAGATGTCCGCGCCGAGCGCCGCGGGGTCGCGGGGCCACGGGCTGCTCGGGCTTCTCGGAGCCCCGAGGGCTCCCTGGAGCCTGCGGACGAGCGGCGGCGAGGCCGCCGCCGGGGCCGCCGCCCTGCCGGGTCGACCAGCGGCCCGGCCCCCGGGTCCCGTGGCGCGCGGGCCGACCAGATGTCCGCGCCGAGCGCCGCGTGACTGCGGGTCGCTCGGGCTTCTCGCAGTCCCGAGGGTTCCGCGGGCACGTAGCTGCGAGACCCGGGCGGCTGCCCTCCGCCCGGCTCACGGGGGCGGTCGTGTCCATCAGCTGGTCGTGCGGAAATCCCGTGGTTGGCCTCCCTCCCTCCCTCCCTCCCTCCCTCCCTCCCTCCCTCGTCCAGCCGCACGTTTGCGGGGTTCGTGCGACTGGGATGAAATAGACCTTCCTTCCAAAGGACAATCGGAGATCATCCATCATACCTCTCGAGTCCCCAAAAGCCAAGAAACACGCCAACCAAAACGCTTTTATTATGCCAACCGTTCCCGTTTTCATTCCTATCGTTTAGGGAGGTTTGGTGGCAGCAGCGGCCGAAAGCAAAAGGAAACCCGAGGAAAGCGGCTCCACCCACCAGGGCTGTGTCTCATCCGTGCCGACGCAGGAGGGACGGGCTTCGTTCGTTCGTTCGCTGCGGCCCAAATTCCCGGGCCGCCCGAGGACCGCTCGCACCGGCCCGAGGGAGGGAGCCCCGGCAGGCAGGACGCCTCCGGTGAAATGGCCAAGTCGACCGCGCGACCCACAACCCGCCCGACTGGGGGCGAGAAGGCGCATGGAGGAGGACTCCGTCCCCTAGTCGGCAGGCGGCCCTGGGACAGGGACGTTCGCCAAAACCTCCCCAAGGCCGCTTTCCGTGACCGAGTCGGCCTCCCCGCCTGTACTCGTCCCGGCCCGAGAAACGAGACGCGGGGTGGATCGGGACCAGGCCACGCACCAGGCCGGCCGGCGCTGCATCCTCCCTCCCCCGACCTGACCTGACCTGACCTGACCTGGACGAACGCCTCCCCATCGCCCGCCCCCGCGAGGCTGATCCGTCCGGCCGGTGAGGAGGCCGCTTGTCGGGCGCCACCGGCTGCCCGGCATCCTCTTATATAGTGTTCGAGGAGGTCGACCAGGTGGCCCGGCCGGGATGGGGGTGGGGGTGGGGTGCGGGGGGTGGTGTCCCGGGCGGCGGGGGGCGGGGGGGTAGGAGTGGAGAGGGAAAGGTGGGCGGGGCGAATGCCGGGGGCGGGGGTCGGCGCGGGGCGGGGCGGGGCGGGAGTTGGGGATGGGGGAGGGGCGGGAGGCCGTCTGGACATGGAGGGTCGGAAGAGCGGTGGTGACAATGATTTTCATTATCATTTAGAAAGAAGAACGTGGACTTCTTTAGAGGAGTCCTTTGAATAGCTTCTCCATTTAGTTAACATGCATCCAAATGGAGGTCGGGAAACTTGGGTCCTGTTAACATATGGATGGAAGTGGAAAGAACTATCGCGATGACCGTCCTTGTGTTTCTTTTATTTTTTCTTCCTTCCTTCTCCCCAAAGCCGCCCCCCCCCCCCCCCCGCCCCGCCCCGCCCCGCCCCGCCCCGTCCCGTCCCGTCCCGTCCATCCATAGTTGTAGGTTCCAGTGGTAGGTCTTTCGGGTTTCTGCTATGTGGGCTTGAAGGGCGATGCTGGGTCTGGGGCTGCGCCCAGGATCCGAACCGGTGAAAACCTGGGCCGTCGAAGCCGGGGGTCGGGGTGGGGGCGCGTACTTGACCGCTCATCCACGGGCTCGGCCCCCGGCCCTTGTTTTCTAGGGAGAGAGACAGAGAGACCCGATCCATTTTCTCTTGGCCTCTAAAGCGTGTGTGTGGTCGAAAGGCGACGGAGAGAGGGGTTCTGGTCCAGAAAGCCCCGACCGCGCCGCCACGGGGATCGGTCGGTCCCGCCCGAACCGTCCGAGTCGGAAAGGAACGGACAGCTTTCCTCCTTTGGGCCCCTGACTTGGGACCAACAGGGGAAGAGAAACAGGCCTCTCTCCCTCACACCCTGGCCCCTTCCCCCAGGACGCCCTCCTTCTAGTCAGCCCGCCTCTGGCTTTTCCACACGCCGACGACCGCTCGTCGGCATGGACCCACCTTCCTTGGGGGACACCACCACACGACTCTCCCACTCGTCTGCCTGCCTTTCGTTGGCGTCGCTGCCAAAGGCGAGGGGTAGGGGTGGCGGTGGCAGGGACGGCAGGGGCCCAGCGGCTCTCTGGAGGGTGAGGAAGTCTTGCTGGTTCTCCTAGGTCGGTGATCTTTCTCGATCTCCACACACATTCTTCGTTTGGGGAGCCAAGAGACGCCCTCTGAGGAATCCCTATGGCCAGGGTCGATCACTTACTCGCTCACTGCCTCGGCCTCGGCCTCGGCCTCTGTCCATCTTGTCTCTCTCCCTCCCTCCCTCCCTCCCTCCCTCCCTCCCTCCCTCCCTCCCTCGTCGGTCTCTGTGTGTGGACGTCTAGGTGGAGGCGAGGCAGGGAGGCCATCCACCCACCCACCCACCTCGTGGTTTACCACACGCTCTACACGGAGGTAGAATTCCCATCCCACCGAATCCATCCTTTCCACGGGGCACAAGCCAGTGGCCTTCGGGAGTCTCTCTCCCCAAGGTGGCGCATCCGTCACGGCTATCTATTTCCAGAAGGTTTCCGTTTCCATCCCCTCCCTCCGAAAGAAAAAACGGCCCCACTCCCGGATCTGCCTCACCACGACCACCACCACCACCACCACCACCGCCGCCGCCACCGCCGCCGCCGCCGCCGCCGCCGCCGCCGCCGCCGCCGCCATCTGCTGTCGCCCTCTAGGGTTGGACCGTTCTAGCTCTCTCCTCTGTGTGGAATCGCAACGTAGGTCGCCTTGGATGTCTGGCACCTCTCACTTAGCAGAAGGTTTTGGAGGCTCAGGCTGGGCCACGCTTTGGCCCGGGTCAGTGTTCCGTTCCTCCGGACGGCTTCCTCGTTTTCCACGAGAAGGAGCCGTGAAGACGGAAAGGAAGGGCGGATGGATGGCTTCTCCCGTGCTACCGAGTCCCTCTCCCCTTTTCCCCAAAGCGTGAGGGGCGGTCGACAGGATCGTCTCTGATGACAAAAGTCAGAGGCACCCCGGGTCAGACACCGTGCGAGGCGTTGGTGTGTTCTCGAGACGAGAACACGTCCCCGTCAGCGTTTCCTGTCGTTCTCGTTCCGAAAGGATTCACGCGCCACCCCGTCTCCCTCAAGGTCTTAGGGCTGTCGTGCTCCGCAGCCGTCACGTGTCGTGGATCCTGGGCACCACCACGCCACCCCGCCCCCGCCCCCCCGCCATAGCTGTCGATCGCTATGTGGCACGCCTACGTTTGCCCAAAAGGGCAGTCCGATGGACAGCGTGGGTGCTTTTCCCAGCAGGCAGGCAGGTGAGAGTCACCCCTCTAGAAGGTTTCCAAGCCCCGTTCCATTCTCAGAGGCAGCTCCTTTGGCCATCAAGGAGGCAGGCGATGGGGGTGGGGGTGGGGATGGGGATGGGGCCGGGGCCTCTGTCCCTCTGTCGCGGTAGAAATGATTGGGAAAGGAGGGACGATGGGCGTAGGTCAACCATCCTGGGCGGTGGTGCTTTGGGAGCTTTTTCTAGAAGAAGGAGCGAACGGCCTTCCCTGGGAAGGGAGGAAACCAGAGGAGGTCCCCCTCAGACCGACCTGGCACGAGAAGGACACTCTCTCTCTCTCTCCCTTTTCTTCCTGACTTGAAATCAGGAGACAAAACTCCCCTGCCAAAGGGGCCCTCCCGAAACGGGGAGTGAGGAAGACCTCCTTCTCTTCACGGCTGAAGTTCTCCCTGCCTTTCCTGGACGGGAAGGATAGCACCTACGCCCGCTGCCGTCGGCGACTTTTAGTCCGCCTGGAGAGGAAGAAATTCTTTCCCGTGGCCGAACCCTGGCGGTTCGTTCGTGCTGCAGAGGACGTGGCCCTCTCTGACACACCCAGGAACCTCCTCGCTCCGGGTCGCTCCGGGTCGAGGAGAGGGAGTTCTGTTCTGTGGATTAGAATGGTGCTTAAAAAGGGACATCGCTTACAAAGGGTCCTCGTCCCCCTTCCTAAACGGACGGCTCGGCTCGGAGGCGTGAGATACGTTTCGCATCCTCCTCGTCGTCTTCACTCAAAGTTTTATTGGAGTTTTGAAGATTTTATTTTTTGTCTTTCCTTTTTCTCCCCAAAGCCCCCCCGGTACATAGTTGTGTGTTCTTCGTTGTGGGTCCTTCTAGCGGTGGTATGTGGGACGCCGCCTCAGCGTGGTTTGATGAGCAGTGCCGTGTCCGCGCCCGGGATCCGAACCGACGAAACACTGGGCCGCCTGCAGCGGAGCGCGCGAACTTAACCACTCGGCCACGGGGCCAGCCCCTTACTGGATTTTTAAAACAACTCCGGGGGCCGGCCCGGTGGCGCGGCGGTGAAGTTCGCACGTTCCGCTCCGCCGGCCCCGGGTTCGCCGGTCCGGATCCCGGGCGCAGGACCCGGCACCGCTTGGCGAGACACGCTGTGGCAGGCGTCCCACCTGGAAAGTAGAGGGGGATGGGCACGGATGTCAGCTCAGGGCCAGTCTTCCTCGGCCGACAGAGGAGGATTGGCGGCAGATGTTCGCTCAGGGCTCATCTTCCTCAAAAATAAAATAATAAATCGATTCGATAAAATATCAAATAACACAACCGCGGGATCACGACTTAGAGTCACCATTGGCCCGATGATGCCACTCCCCACCCCCCCCACCCCCCTACCCCCCACCATTTGGAGGTGCCGTCAGTGGGATTCGTTCCTGTTTGTCCATCTTTCTTCCTCTTTTTTTTTTTTTTTTTAAAGACCGGCACCCGAGCTCATTGCCAATCTTATCTTTTCTTTTTATTCCTCCTCCTTCTTCTTCTTCTCCCCAGAGCACCCCAGTACCTAGTTGTATATTCTCTTTGAGGGTCCCTCTGGTTCTGCCGTGTGGGACGCCACCTCAGCGTGGCTTGATGAGCGGTACTGTGTCCGAGCCCAGGATCCGAACCTTTGAAGCCCCGGGCCGCTGAAGCGGAGCGTGCAAACTCAACCGCTCGGCCATGGGGTCAGCCCCTTCCTTCGGAGGAGGAGGAGAAGGGGGGGGGAGGAGGAGGAGGAGGAGGAGGAGGCAGGCGCTGTGTGAAGTCACCAGTGAGTCTGTGGAAAGAGACGGAGGATTTCCCATGGGAAGCTGGGGCGGGGGACACGGACCAATGTCGTGCGAACTTGAAGGTGAATGATCAAAAAACCCACACACGCCTAGAGCAGCGGGTTGCCAGTTAGGAGTTTGCTTGCCGGGCCCATAACGCAGGGCTCATCGATGAGCCAAACCGTCCGTGATCCTCAAGCAGTCTAGTAGGGTTAGAGAAAGGAGGGGGGCACTCTTTCTGCCCCAGACGAGGCGAGTTTCTCAGACAGCCACCCTGCCCCAACATCTTCCCTCCCTGCCTCCCGGCCCTTGGCGGACTGCGGCCTAAGGGTGGGGGAATTGAAGAAAGCCGTTCAATGGAAAAGAGCCCGAGGCCATGGGAGAGAGCTTCCTGCACTTGAATGAAGCCCTGACACCAGGCCCGTCGGAATGAATGGGCCTGACCTCCCCTCCCCCCCCCTCCCCCCTCCCAGGCTGGCGAGTCCCACCGACTCGACTCGGCAGTGGAAGGCTAGGGGTTTCCTCCGAAATGGTGAACCGGCCCCCTTGTCCACAGGAAAACCACACACGGCTACAGCCTAGGCAGGATCTCGGGCCAAGTCGTCAGGGTGGCAAGATGATGGTGGATGAGAGGAAACTTGTTCTGGGACCGCCCCGCCCCCCCCCATCGCCTCTCTGGCTGAGAAGAGGGCTGGGGAGCGGTGAGGGTCAGGGGGAGAGTGGGGGCGGGGCCGGGACAGGGACCACCGGGCAGTAGGACGGGAGTAGCCCTGAGGCCTGCCTGCCTGCCTGCCTGCCTGCCTGCCTGCCTGCTTCCTTCCCTGCCGGCGCAGGGCTGAGAGAGGCACGGGGCACGCTGGCTCCTGCCCCTTCACTCATTCGGGAAGCCTTCTGTTGTTGCTCCTGAGGTGCCGGCTGCGGTGACAGACAGAGCAAAACTCCTCTCTCTGTCTATTTCTTCAAAGGCCCGAGTCTGAGCTACGACAGATTCCCCTGTGGCTCGACCCGCAACCTCCCATCCTGCCAGACCAGACCCCTTGTCCAAAAACCTCCACTGGAGGAGCTCTTTCACCTGACCCGGAAAGGAAACACCAGCCCTGCCTCAGCCTCACACCCACCACCACCACCACCATCACAACCATCCCCCCCCCCCGCCCCACTCTCCTCCGGACCCAGATACCTAACAGAGAGAACAAAAATCCAAAAATCCTGCTGCTCTCCTTCTACCGCCCCCACTTTAGAAGAGTCGGTCTCCCCCGAACACCTCAGACTCTGTGACTTCCCGCGGCCTCCCTTTCCCCGTCCCCATGCTCTCCCCGGACGGGCCCCATCTTACACTCGAACGACAGCTCCACCGCTCGGGGCAGCTAGACACGATGTCCCAAAGTGGCCCAGACGGTAGCCTGGTCGATTCCAAAGGACCCACACACGCAGTCGGCCATAAACGTGGTGTGGAGATCGTGGACGTTCGCGGGCCTCTGATGAAATCGCTGCTCCGGGGACCCCGGCGTCTAGGACCCGTCTTCTCCATGTTCTTCACACCGTTGCTCCTGGGCCGGTTATTCTCTTCCCTCTCGCTGACCTTAACGTTTTGTCTCTGCCATTGAATTTGTTTTTTAAAGATTTTATTTTTTCCTTTTTCTCCCCAAAGCCCCCCGGTACATAGTTGTGTATTCTTCGTTGTGGGTTCTTCTAGTTGTGGCATGTGGGACGCTGCCTCAGCGTGGTCTGATGAACAGTGCCATGTCCGCGCCCAGGATTCGAACCCACGAAACACTGGGCCGCCTGCAGCGGAGCGCGCGAACTTAACCACTCGGCCACGGGGCCAGCCCCCTCTGCCATTGAATTTTGACTGTGCGAATGTGACTTGCCGCTGTAGGGCTGCGTGGATCTCTCAGGCATCCTGCTGTGCCATGCGGGGGGGAATCCTTGGTGGGTGGGTCGATAGACGTCCCTTTGGTTGTCCCCTGGAGGGGAGAGACAGAGGGGACGACTCAATCCACCACGAACGCTGATGTCGCTCCGATAAACCTGTAGCGGTGATTCTAGTTTATGGCCCGTGTCCTGAAAAGAACTTCCCGAAGGGCCAGCCCGGCGGCACAGCAGTTAAGTTCGCACGTTCCGTTTTGTCGGCCAGGGGTTCGCCGGTTCGGATCCGGGGTGCGGACGTGGCGCCGCTTGGTGAGCCATGCTGTGGTCGGCGTCCCGCCTATCAACGGGAGGAGGATGGGCACGGATGTTAGCTCGGGACCACTCTCCCGGGGCAAAAAGAGGAGAATTGGCAGCAGGTGTCAGCTCGGGGCTCGTCTTCCTCGAAAAATAAATTAATTAAATAAATAGAAACAACTTCCCAAACCTCTCTGATAACTTGAAGCTTTGAAGTTTTGCGAGGTGAAATCAGGTGATAAAAAAGTCCACGGACGGGGGCAGCCCCGTGGCCGAGTGGTTAAGTTCACACGCTCCCCTTCGGCGGCCCAGGGTTTTGCCCGTTCAGATCCCGGGCACGGACACGGCACCGCTCGTCGGGCCGTGTGGAGGCGGCGTCCCGCATGCCACCACTAGAACGGCCCTCAACTAAGATAGACAACTATGTCATGGGGGGGATTTGGGGAGAAAAATCGGGAGGGGGGGAAAAAAACAAAAACGGAAGATTGGCAAGAGTCGTTAGCTCGGGTGCCAAACTTAAGACAAAAACAATTTCCCTGACGATGTAGATCATTTCCGAGTAAGATAGAACCTGAGACGTGAGTGGCTAAATAGAACTTTATCTACTTTGGGTTTGTGAGGATACGGAAACGAAAAGACGTTTGGGTCTATCGAGGAACACGTCTCGTGCTTTATTAAAAGCTTTGACAGGGGACGGCGGCCCGGCGGCATAGTGGTTAAGCTCCTGCACTCAGCTTCGGCAGCCTGGGGTCCTCGGGTTCAGATCCCGGGCGTGGACCTCCACCGCTCCTCACACCGGGCTGTGGTGGCATCCCGTCCGCAAGATCAAGGAAGTGGGGCGCAGGTGTTACCTCGGGCCCGCTCTCCCTCAAGCAGAAAGAAGAGGAAGATTTTCAACAGGCGTCAGCTCTGTGAGGGCCGATCTTCCTCACCCAAACACTAAAGTGAGATGAAATCAAATAAAGCGAAGGAAGAGATAAACCTATGAAATCCCATGTTTCTAAAAGTGGCCAAGTGTTTAGAAATTGGCCAAGCGACAGACTGCTCATGGGAAGGACAGTTCCTAATTGCTGACTTCTTAGTTTTCACCAAAATTAAGGTTCGTGAGGGTTAAAAATTCTACTTAACGAATGCGATGAAAGCCACTAGGCCGGCCCAGTGGCGCGCTGGTTAAGTGTGCCTGTTCCACTTCGCCGGCCCGGGGTTCGCCGGTTCGGATCCCGGGGGTGGACGTGGCACCGCTGGGCGAGCCACGTGGTGGTAGGCGTCCCACATATGAAGTAGAGGAAGATGGGCACGGAGGTTAGCTCAGGGCCAGCCTTCCTCGGCAAAAAGAGGAGGATTGGCAGCAGTTAGCTCAGGGCTCATCGTCCTCAAAACAAAACAACACAAAACAAAACAAAAAGCCACTAAAAGTGAATATGGGAAACATCTTTGTGTTCAAGGAAAGTGAGATGGCTGCCTTCAGGCAAGAGGGCATAAAAAGTAAAGATCGTTTTGTCTGTGAAAAGGTGATCACGGGGAAAAAAATCTGAGAAAAAGGTCTGTTCGTGGTCAAGTGGCCTAAAATTGGAACGAGTGGACAGATAGAAATGGCGAGCGATAGGATCTATTGGAGTCTATGAGGAAGCCATTGGGTGTCGGCCTAATTCGGCCTGACAGTGTTTTTCCAAAAGGGCCTGACGTGGCCGTCGAGCACGCATCGCATCGTAGATCTGCTTTAAACATTTCCTACGGCAAGAACCAATGCCCTTAAGGGAAAGGAGCAGCTTCCCCGTGCTCGGGCCTTTCCTTAAGGAGAGGCATCTTTCCTTAGGCTAGGAACGGATGGTTGCGCTCACCTTTGACCATCCGGCTCACCTGTGACCACCCAGGCCCAGACAACAGACCTGCCACCCAGCAGTGTCTGTCGATCGCTGTGCTGACAGAGCAGTGTCGCGACTATCGTCCAAGGGACCTTTCGATCCTATGTGAAACGTCCTCTCTGGGGGTCTAGAAGCACTCTGTACACCCCACTTCCCGGGCGCCCTTTCTTCCTTCAGGAAGAAAGGCCCCGGGCCACAGTCCTTACATCTTAGGTCAGAATAAACTCACCCCGATTTTCACGGATAGATTGGTTCCGGATTATTTCCATCGACAGAATGGAATCAAGTCAATGAGTTTCAAGATCGGAGGGAAGCTGATGCAAAATCAGAATTGGTTTTTCTCGCTCTCGAAAGGATACTTTTCTCTAACTTCTAGTCTCCTCCTGATAAAGACATTGGAAAAGGTTTCTCTTGACCTCTGAGGGAATCGACACCAAAGACAGAGATCCTCCATTTTGTCAGAATGATTTCCTAGGCCTCTAACGGAGGAGGCCTCCCTCGGACGGGAGCTCAGCTTTTGTTTTGCAACAGTTTTCCTCTCTCTGCTTGCCTTTAACATCTCCTTTCCCGTTCTTCTTTTTTGGAAGGGAAATACGTGCACCGCTGGGGGGGGGGGGGGAAGAATTTTCTAAATGACCAAAGAAGATCTACGACTGTTGTTATTTTGGTTTCACGGAGCAGTTCCACGTCCACATTTACCCCATTTTAAACACCCACACACACTCACAGCACGGCGCTGTGAGGATGTCCCGGGGAACTCGATTTGTGGAGGGAATGGCTGTGAGGTCTCTGCCCCCAACCCGCACCATTTGGGTGCTTCTGCTTGTTGATGAGGACGGGAAGCCCTGCTGAAATCCATATTCTTATCACCACACGTGAATCTGCACCCATGCTCCCCCCGTGTGTCGTCTTTGGGCTTTGCTGTGGCCCCGTGCGGAGGGAGACCCGTTTTGTCTTGTAAACTTTTCAGCGGCCAAGCGGCTCGGTCCTTTCCTCTACGACTTGTGGGCTCTGTCTGTCCGTCTGCCTTAGAAAGACCCTCTGGGCCGGAAGTGACAGGCTGCACACAATTCCTGACAGACTGCGGACAATTCCTCCGTCGTCACGGTCCTTCTCTGATGACGTGCGTGGTTTCGGTTTGACAGCGACCCCCACCCCCCACCCCGCCCTGATTTTCTAAGTCCTCCCGGGACCCGGGAAGTGCTCGGGCCGCTCCGGGAATCGGGGGCCGGCAGCCCCGGCCTGCCCCGTGGCATCTCCGAGGACTTTTCCACCCTCTGTCCGCGTCAGCCAGCCGGCAGCCCCGGCCCGGCCCAGGAGTCACGTGGGGAGTCTGTCCCCTTCCTGGCAAGCCCACCCACCCCACCCCCCTCCCCGCCGATTTTCCAAGACCTCCTTCTGCGCCCAGGGTTGCCCTGTGCTGCCTGGGAGCTCCGAGGTGGACACCCTGGGGCCTGGCGTGGTGACCTCCCGGCCGCCCCAAGCGGGCCCAGAGAGAAAGAGAGAGAGAGACAGAGTCAGAGACAGAGAGACAGAGAGACAGAGACAGAGGTAGACAGAGAGAGACCTGACCCGGCGGTGGGCTCAGGCTGTGCACTCTCGCTGGCCGGTGACCCGGTTCCCTCCCGCTGACCCCTCCGCGCCGGTTGTTGGGCGCCATCTGGCGGCCGCTTTTACAGAGTGGCCCTCCTCCGGAGCCCCGGCGACATGAGCAAGGGATGGGACTTGCAGGACGTCTGTGTGGTTTCCAGTGTGGGTCTGTGTGGAACAGAGCTGCTAAGAACATTCATGCCCCGGATTCTGTGTGAATGAACAGGAACGTGGCCGCAGCCCCCACCCCGCCCCCCGCCCCAGCCCCCGGGAGTGGCGGGAGTGGGGCCCTCCAGACCACCCTCGGGTTGGATGCCTCCCTCCCTGGAAGGACTCACGGGACTCCACAAAAGCTGACTTCCTGGAGGTCCAGCGGAGACCCCCAAGGCCCAAGGCCCCCCCCCACCACCACCACAGATCACTGTGGAAGCCTTAACGACCCAAGGCTCCAGCTACATACAGACGCTCTTAGGAGGCAAGATACACCAAGGGCTTATGTAGGTTGCCACTTTCGGTGGTTGTTTCCGCGGCGTGTGAGTTTTGGAACCCGCCACGCCATTTTTCACAGAGGCCATACCGTTTCCCTTCACCACCAGTGAGGCGTGAGTGACTGACTTGGCTTCTCCGCGACCTCACTAGCAGTTTGATCCTGTTCCTGTATTTGGAAGAAGCCAGTCTCACCCGTGTGTCCCCACAATGTCTCCCTCTAATTTTCTCACTTGCTTTTCCAGGGAACAGCTCACATCTTTTCATGCGCTCATTGGTCATCCATGCGTACCTCCTCCTCCCCAGGTGAAAGTGCCTGCTCTGTCTATTGGCCTTCCATTGTATTTGTATTTTTCAGTGTTGATTTCCCCCGGGTCTCCACTCCATTGTGGGGTTTTTTGTTGTTGTTGTTGTTTTTTTTTCTGCTTAAAGATTGCCACCTGAGCTAAGCCTCTGTTTCCCATCTTTGTCAGTTTCAGAGGGTAGATTTCTCAGTCTTGCTCTTTCCCAAGTTCTGCACGCCCTTGTGTGTGTGTGTGTTTTTTTTGTTTTTTGCTCAAATATTGAACCTAAGCTAGCATCTGTTGCCCATCTTCGTCAGTTTGAGAGGGTAGGTTTCTCAGTGTTGCTTTTTCCCCAGGTCTCCAAGTCCCTCAGTGTGTGTGTGTGAGTGTGTGTGTTTTCTTTGCAAGATTGGCACTTGAGCTAACGTGTGTTGCCCATCTTTGTCAGTTTCAGAGGCTAGATTTTTCAGTATCGCTCTTTCCCAAGGTCTCTACTCCCTTGCTCTTTTCTTTTTTTTTTTTTGGCTTAAAGATTGTCACCTGAGCTAGGCTCTGTTGCCCTGCTTCCTCCGTTTCAGAGGGTACCTTTTTTCATGGTTGCTTTTTCACCGGGTCTCCTCGCCATTGTATTTTTTTATTTTTTATTATTTTTGCTTAACGATTGCCACCTGAGCTAGCCTCTGTTGCCCATCTTCTTCAGTTTCAGATGGTAGATTTCTCAGTGTTGCTTTTTCGCAAGCTCTCCACGCCCTGGTGTCTTTTTATTTTCTGCTTAAAGGTTGCAACCTGAGCTAGCCTCTGTTACCCATGTTCCTCAGTTTCAGAGGGTAGATTTCTCCGTGCTGCTTTTCCCCCAGGTCTCCACGCCCCTGTGTGTTTCTTTTGCTTAACGATTGCCACCTGAGCTAGCCTCTGTTGCCCATGTTCGTCAGTTTCAGAGGGTGGATTTCTCCGTGCTGCTTTTTACCCGGGTCTCCACGCCCTTGTGTGTTTCTTTTGCTTAACGATTGCCACCTGAGCTAAGCCTCTGTTTCCCATCTTTGTCAGTTTCAGAGGTTAGATTTCTCAGTCTTGCTCTTTCCCAAGTTCCGCACGCCCTTGTGTGTGTGTGTTTTTTTTTTTTTGCTCAAATATTGAACCTAAGCTAGCGTCTGTTGCCCATCTTCGTCAGTTTGAGAGGGTAGAATTCTCAGTGTTGCTTTTTCCCCAGGCCTCCACGCCCTTAGTTTTCCTTTTGCTTAAAGATTGCCACCTGAGCTAGCCTCTGTTGCGCTTCTTTCTCAGTTTCCTCTCAGAAGTGCCAGAAGCATGTGCCGGACAGGCCGGAACCATCTCCCGGACAGACCGGAACCACAGGAAACACTCGCCGGAACCACCTGCTTGACTCACCGGTCCCACCTGCCGGACACGCCAAAATCACCTGCCCTCTACACCAGAATTACATGGCGGACAAGTTGGAATCACATGAAAGGCATGCCGACACAACCTCTCAGACGTGGAGAACCTCGTGCCGGACACCCCAGAACCACCTGTAGGACACACCGGAACCACCTGCCGGACACGCCGGAACCACTGGATCGACTCAACAGAACCACCGCCGGACATGCAAAATCACCTGCCGGCTACGCCAGAAACACTTGGCGAACACTCCGGAATCACCTGCCGGGCATGCCGGAACCACCTCTCAGACATGTCAGAACCACATGCCAATGACACCAGAAGCACCTGCCGAGCACGCCGGAACCACCTGCTCGACTCGCCAGAACCACCTGCCGGACCCGCCAAAATCACCTGCCGGCTACGCCACAACCAGCTGGTGAACACTTTGGAATCACCTGCCGGGCTTGCTGGAACCACCTGCCGGTCACGCCAACATTACCGGCCAGCTACGCCAGAACCACTTGGTGGACATTCCGGAAACGCCTGTCTGTCCGGCCGGAACCACCTCTCAGACGTGCCATAACCATGTGCCTGAGATGCCGGAATCACACTCCAAACAGACCGAGACCACCTGCCAGACACGCGTGAACCACCTGTCGAGCACCCCGGAACCACCTGCTTGACTCACCGGAACCACCTGCCTGACACGCCAAAATCACCTGCCAGCTACGCCACAACCAGTTGGTGAACACTTCGGAATCACCTGCAGCGCTTGCTGGAACCACCTGCTGGTCACGCCAAAATCACCAGCCGGGTACGCCAGAATCACCTGGCGGACACTCCGGAATCACCTGCCGCGCATGCCGGAAGCACCTCTCAGACGTGCTGGAAGCACTTGCCGGACACGCCGGAAACACATACCGGACAGACTGGAACCATCTGCCAGACATGCCGGAACCACCTGCCGAGCACGCTGGAGCCACCTGCTCGATTTGCCGGAACTACCTGCCAGACAGGCCAAAATCAACAGCTGGCTATGCTAGAACCACCTGGCGGACAGTCCGGAATCACCTGCCGCACATGCCGGAACCACCTGCCGGACGTGCCCCAACCACCGGCTCGACCCGCCGGAACCACCGCCGGACATGCAAAATCACCTGCCGGCTATGCCAGAACCACTTGGCGAACACTCCGGAATCACCTGATGGGCATGCCGGAACCACCTCTCAGACATGCCAGAAACACGTGCCAATGACACCGGAAGCACCTGCCGAGCACGCCGGAACCACCTGCTCGAGTCGCAGGACACTCATGCCGGACACGCCAAAAGGAACTGCCGGCTACACCAGAACCACTTACACGACTCTCCAGAATCACCTGCCTGGCATGACAGAACCACCACTCAGAAGTGCCAGAAGCACGTGCCCGACATGCCGGAACGACCTATCAGACAGTACGGAACCACCTGCCAGACATGCCCAAATCACCTGCGGGCTACGCCAGAACCACTTGGCGGACACTCTGGAATCACCTGCCGGGCATGCGGGAACCACCTCTCAGACACGCCGGTACCACCTGCCAAACACACCACAGCCACCTGCTCGACTCGCCGTAACCACCTGCTGGACAGACTGGAATCACCTTTTGGACATGCCGGAACCACCTGTGAGCTGTGCCAGAAACACGTGCCAGAGACGCCGGAAGCACCTGCCGAGCACGTCGGAACCACCTGCTCAACTCGCCTGAACAAGCTGCCGGACATGCCAAAATCACCTGCCGGCTACGCCAAAACCACTTGGTGGACTCTCTGGAATCACCTGCCGGGCGTGATAGAACCACCTCTCAGACGTGCCGAAACCACGTGCCAGACACGCCAGAACCACCTGCCGGACCTGCCTGAACCAACTGTCGAGCACGCCAGAACCACATGCTCGACTCGCTGCAACCACATGGCGGACATGGCAAAATCACCTGCCGGCTACGCCAGAACCACATGGGGGACACTCCAGAATCTCATGCCAGGCATGCCAGCACAACCTCTCAGTAGTTCCAGAAGCATGTGCCAGACAGGCCGGAACCATCTCCCGGACATACCGGAACCACAGGAAACACTTGCTGGAACACCCGGCTTGACTCACCGGTCCCACCTGCCAGACACGCCAAAATCACCTGCCCTCTACACCAGAATTACTTGGCGGAAAAGTCGGAATCTTGTGAAGGGCATGCCGACACAACCTCTCAGACGTGCCAGAACCTCGTGCCGGACACCCCAGAACCACTTGCCGGACAGACCGGAACCACCTGACGGACATGCCGGAGCCACCGGCTCGACTCACTGGAACCACCGCCGGACATGCAAAATCAACTGCCGGCTACGCCAGAACCACTTGGCGAACACTCCGGAATCACCTGCTGGGCATGCCGGAACCACCACTCAGACATGCCTGAACCACATGCCAATGACACCAGAAGCACCTGCCGAGCACGCCGGAACCACTTGCTCGACTCGCCAGAACCACCTGCTGGACATGCAAAAATCACCTGCCGGTTACGCCAGAATCACTTGGTGGACTCTCCGGGATCACTGGCCGGGCATGCCAGAACCACCTCTGAGACGTACCAGAACCACGTGCCAGACATGCCGGAACCAGATCCCGGACAGACCGGAACCACCTGCCGGACCTGCCTGAACCAACTGTTGAGCACGCCGGAGCCACCTGCCTGACACACCGGAACCACCTGCCTGAGAGGCCAAAATCAACAGCTGGCTATGTGGGAACCACATGGCGGACTGTCCGGAATTACCTGCCGGGCATGCAGGAGCCACCTCTCACACGTAACAGAACCGTGTGCCGGACACGCTGGAACCACGTCCTGGACAAACTGGAACCACCTGCCGGACACGCCTGGACCACCTGCCGAGCATGCCGGGACCACCTGTTCGACTCGCATGACCCACGTGCAGGACATGGCAAAATGAACTGCCGGCTACACCAGAACCACTTACACGACACTCCGGAATCATCTGCCTGGCATGCCAGAACCACCTCTCAGACGTGCCAGAAGCACGTGCCGGACATGCCGGAACGACCTATCAGACAGAACGGAACCACCTGCTCGACTTTCTGGAACCACCTGCATGACAGGCCAATATCAACAGCTGGCTATGCCAGAACCACCTGGGGGACAGTGCGGAATCACCTGCCAGCCATGGCGGAACCACCTCTCAGACGTACCAGAACCACGTGCCGCAGAAGCTGGAAACATGTACTGGAAGGACTGGAACCACCTGCCGGCCACGCCTGAACCACCTGCCGAGCATGACCGAACCACCTGCCAGACACGCCCAAATCACCTGCGGGCTACGCCAGAGCCACTTGGAGGACTCTCAGGGATGACCTGCCAGGCATGCCGGAACCACCTCATAGAGGTGCCAGAACCACATGCCGGAGAGACCGGAAGCAACTGCCGAGCTCGCCGGAAACACCTGCTGGACATGCCGGAACCACCTGCCTGACAGGCCAAAATCATATGCCGGCTACGCCAAAACCACTTGGTGGTCACTCCAGAATCACCTGGAGGGCATGCCGGAACCACATCATGGACAGACTGCAAACACCTGCCGGACACGCCGGAACCACCTGCCGAGTATGCCGGAACCACCTGATCCACTCCCCTGAACCACCTGCTGGACACGCCAAAATCACCACCGGATACGCCAGAACCACTTGGCAGACACTCCAGAATCACCTGCCGGTCATGCCGGAACCACCTCTCAGAGGTGCCACAACCACGTGCAGGAGAGTCCAGAAGCAACTGCCGAGCATGACGGAACCACCTGCTCGACTTGCCAGAACCACCTGCCGGACACGCCAAGATCCCCTTCCGGCTACGCCACAACCAGTTGGTGAACACGACAGAATCACCTGCCGCGCTTGCCGGAACCAACTGCCGGTCACGCCAAAATCACCTGCCATCTATGCCAGAACCACTCGGCAGACACTCCGGAACCACCTCCAGGACAGACCGGAACGACCTGCCAGACACGCCGGGACCACCTGCTTGACTTCCCAGAGGCACCCGCTGGACACGCCAAAATCACCTGCCGGCTACGCCAGAACAACTTGGCGGACAAGCCGGAATCACGTGAAGGGCATGCCGACACAACCTCTCAGACGTGCCAAAACCTCGTGCTGGACACCCCAGAACCACATGCGGTACAGACCGGAACCTGCTGGACACACGGGAAACACGGGCTCGACTCGCCGGAACCACCGCCGGACATGCAAAATCACCTGCCGGCTACGGCAGAACCACTTGGCGAACAGTCCAGAATCACCTGCCGGGCATGCCGGAACCACCTCTCAGACATGCCAGAACCACTTGCCAATGACACCGGAAGCACCTCCCGAGCACGCCAGAACCTCCTGCTCGACTCGCCAGAACCACCTGCTGGACACGCCACAACCAGTTGGTGAACACTTCGGAATCACCTGCTGGGCTTGCTGGAACCACCTGCTGGTCACGCCAACATCACCTGCCAGCTACGCCAGAACCACTTGCCGGACACTCCAGAAACACCTGTCGGGCCGGCCGGAACCACCTCTCAGAGGTTCCAGAACCAAGTGCCTGAGATGCAGGAACCACACCACGAACAGACCGAAACCACATGTCACACCCGCCTGAAACACCTGCCGAGCACGCCGGAAACACCCGCCCGACTCGCCGGAACCACCTACCTGACACACCAAAATCACCTGCCGGGTATGCCAGAACCACTTGGTGGACACTCCGGAATCATGTGCCGGACATGACAGAACCAGCTTTCAGACACACCAGAACCACGTGCCGGAGACGCCGGAAGAACCTGCTGAGCATGCCTGAGCCACCTGCTCGACCTGCCAGAAACACCTGCCGGACTCGCCAAAATCACCTGCCAGGTACGCCAGAACCACTTTGCGGACACTCCGGAATCACCTGTCGGGCATGCCGGACCCACCTCTCAGACTTGTCAGAACCATGTTCTGGACATGCCGGTACCACCTGCCGAGTGTGCTGGAACCACCTGATCCACTCCCCAGAACCACATGCTGGACATGCCAAAATCACCTGCCGGCTACGCCAGAACCACTCGGCAGACACTCCCGAATCACCTGCCGGGCATGCCGGAACCACCTCTCTGAGGTGCCAGAACCACATGCCGGACACTCCTGAATCACCTGCTGGGCATGCCGGAATCATCTCTCATACCTGCCACAACCACGTGCCGGAGAGACTGGAAGCACCTGCCGAGCTCGCCGGAACCACCTGCTGGACATGATGGAACCACCTGCCTGACAGGCCAAAATCATATGCCGGCTACGCCAAAACCTCTTGGTGGACACTCCAGAATCACCCTGCGGGCATGCTGGAGCACCTCTCGACACACCAGAAGCACGTGCCAGAGACGCCGGAAGCACCTGCTGAGCAAGCCTGAGCCAGCTACTCGACTCCCAAGAAATAACTGCCGGACACGCCAAAATCACCTGCCGGGTACGCCAGAACCACCAGGTGGATACTCCAGAATCATCTGCCGGACATGCCAGAACCAGCTCTCAGACACACCAGAACCCCGTGCCGGAGACGCCAGAAGCACCTGCTGAGCATGCCTAAGCCACCTGCTCGACTCCCAAAAACACCTGCCGGACACGCCAAAATCACCTGCCGGCTACGCCACAACAACTTGGCGGACACTCCAGAATCACCTGTTGGGCATGCCGGAACCACCTCTAAGACTTGCCAGAACCACATGCCAATGACACCAGAAGCACCTTCCGAGCACGCCAGAACCAAACTGCTCGACTTGCCAGAACCACCTGCCAGACACGCCAAAAACTCCTGCCGCCTAGGCCACAAGCAGTTGGTGAACACTTCAGAATCAGCTGCCCGGATTGCTGGAACCACCTGCCGGTCACGCCAACATCACCTGCCAGGTACGCCAGAACCACTTGGCGGAAACTCCGGAAAAACCTGTTGGGCGCACCGGAACCACCTCTCAGACTTGCCAGAACCATGTTCTGGACACGCCAGTATCACCTGCCAAGGATGCCGGAACGACCTGATCCACTCCATAGAACCAGCTGCTGGACACGACAAAATCACCTGCCGGCTACGCCAGAACCACTCGGCAGACACTCCGGAAGCGCCTCCAGGACAGACCGGAGCCACCTGCCGGACACGCCGGGACCACCTGCTTGACTCGGCAAAACCACCTGCCGGACACGCCAAAATCACCAGCCGGCTATGCCACAACCACTTGTCGGACACTCTGGAATCACCTGCCGGGCATGCTGGAACCACCTCTCAGAGGTGCCACAACCACATGCCAGAGACGGCGTAAGCACCTGCCGAGAATGCCGGAAGTTCCTGATCCACTCCACAGAACCACCTGCCGGACACGCCAAAATCACCAGCCAGCTACGCCAGAACCACTTGGCGGACCCTCCAGAATCACCAGCAGGGCATGCGAGCACAACCTCTCAGACGTGCCCAAAGCACGTGCCAGACAGGCTGGAACCATCTCCCGGACAGACCGGAACCACCTTCCGGACACGCCGCAACCACCGGCTCGACTCACTGGAACCACCACCAGACATGCAAAATCAACTGCCGGCTACGCCAGAACCACTTGGCGAACACTCCGGAATCACCTGCCGGGCATGCCGGAACCACCTCTCAGACATGCCTGAACCACATGCCAATGACACCGGAAGCACCTGCTGAGCACGCCGGAACTACCTGCTCGACTCGCCAGAACCACCTGCCGGACACGTACAAATCACCTGCCGGTTACGCCAGAATCACTTGGTGGACCCTCCGGGATCACCAGCCGGGCATGCCGGAACCACCGCTGAGATGTACCAGAACCACGTGCCAGACACTCCAGAACCACATCCTGGACAGACTGGAACCACCTGCCGTACATGCCCGAACCTCCTGCTGAGAATGCCAGAAACACCTGCTCGGCTCCGGGGAAAAACCTACAGGGAAACTGTCATAGAAATGAAGGTTAAACGGCCTTTCTTGCCAGACCTTACCTCGCCACTTTAGAACTTCTGCTTCTGCCACAATTCCACCTTGCCAACCCGGCTCAGACGAAAGGCCTACATCTTCCCCTTGAGCAATGGGGATGAGGCCCGGATGATTGTGGTTCCACATGCTGAGGAGGAGAGAGACAATAGGCTTTTAACTAACCACCAAGTGCAATGGTTGAGAGAGTGTCAGAAAGCACCAATGGCAGAAAGACCCCTTTACTCTCAGCAGTGCCCTCCATTGCTCTAGAGCAGGAAGGCACAAAGGACTGCCTCAATCCTTCAATGGGAAACAAGCCATAAACTGTCTTGCCTCCAGCTCTTTAGGAAGCTGAGAAAGAACTCGCTTTCCACAGTGCTGTTACAGCATACGAGGAAACTGTCATACAAAGGCAGCTCATACACCATTTCTTCCCAGCGCCTAACTCGCTGCTTTAGGACTTCTGATTCTGCCACAGTTCCACCTTGCCTACCAGGCTCAGACGAAATGTCTACATCTTCCCATTCAGAAAGCGGGCGGAGACCCAGATGAGTGTGCTTCCACATGCTTAGCAGGAGCAGAAAATAGGCTTTTTACAAACCGCCATTGTGCACGGGTGCAGAGAGTGTCAGAATGCACCTATGTAAGAAGGGCCCTTTGCTCTCAGCCGTGCCCTCCATTGCTGTAGAGGTGGAAGGCACAAAGCACTGCCTCCATCCTTGAATGGGAGACAAACCATAAACTGTCTTGCCTCCAGCTCTTTAGGAAGCTGAGAAAAAACTCGCTTTCAACAGTGCTGTTTCTGTGTCCTGGCAACATCTCATACAAAGGCGGCTGATATGCCATTTGTTTTCAGCGCTTAACTCGCCCATTTGGAACTTCAGCTTCTGCCACATTTCCACCTTGCCAACCCGGCTCAGACGGAATGCCTAGGTCTTACCCCTAAGCAACGGGGGTGAGGCCCAGAAGACTGTGCTTCCACATGCTTAGCAGGAGCAGACAATAGGCTTTTTACAAACCGCCATTGTGCACTGTGTCAGAGAGTGTCAGAATGCACCTATGTCAGAAAGGGCCCTTTGCTCTCAGCCGTGCCCTGCATTGCTCTAGAGGTGGAAGGCACAAAGCACTGCCTCCATCCTTCAATGGGAGACAAGCCATAAACTGTCTTGCCTCCAGCTCTTTAGGAAGCTGACAAACAACTCGCTTGCCACAGTCCTGTTACAGCAGACTGGGAACTTCTCATACAAAGGCAGGTCAAATGGCATTTCTTCCCAGCTCTTAACTCGCAGCTTTAGATCTTCTGCTTCTGCCGCAATTCCACCTTGCCAACCCAGCTCAGACAAAATGCCTACATCTTCCCTTTAAGCAACTGGGCTGAGTCCCAAATGATTGTGCAACCATGTGTTTAGCAGGAGAGAGACAATACGCTTTCAACCAACCACAGTTGACCACTGGTGGAGAGAGTGTCAGAAAACGCCTATGTCAGAAAGGCCCCTTTGCTCTCAGCCATGCCCTCCATTGCTCTAGAGGTGGAAGGCACAAGGCACTGGTTCTGGATCCACCCCTCAATGGGCGACAAACCTCATCTTGTCCTGCTTCCAGCTCTTTAGGAAGTGGAGAAAAAACTCCCTTTCCACAGTGCTCTTACAGCGTCCTGGGAACATCTCATACCAAGGAGGCTGAACGCCGTTTCTTTTCAGCACTTCACTCGCCAGTCTGGGACATCTGCATCCTGCACATTTCCACCTTGCCAACCCGGCTCAGACGAAAGGCCTAAATCTTCCCCTTGAGCAATGGGGATGAGGCCCGGATGATTGTGGTTCCACATGCTGAGGAGGAGAGAGTCAATAGGCTTTTAAGTAACCACCAAGTGCAATGGTTGGGAGAGTGTCAGAAAGCACCAATGGCAGAAAGACCCCTTTACTCTCAGCCGTGCCCTCCATTGCTGTAGAGGTGGAAGGCACAAAGCACTGCCTCCATCCTTCAATGGGAGACAAGCCATAAACTGTCTTGCCTCCAGCTCTTTAGGAAGATGAGAAAGAACTCGCTTTCCACAGTGCTGTTACAGCATACGAGGAAACACTCATACAAAGGCAGCTCAAACGCCGTTTCTTCCCAGCGCTTAACTCGCCGCTTTAGGACTTCTGCTTCTGCCGCAGTTCTACCTTGCCAACCCGGCTCAGACGAAATGCCTACATCTTTCCCTTCAGCAAAGGGGACGAGGCCCAGATGACTGTGCTTCCACATGCTTAGCAGGAGCAGAAAATAGGCTTTTTACAAACCGCCATTGTGCACGGGTGCAGAGAGTGTCAGAATGCACCTATGTCAGAAAGGGCCATTTGCTCTCAGACGTGCCCTCCATTGCTGTAGAGGTGGAGGGCACAAAGCACTGCCTCCATCCTTCAATGGGAGACAAGCCATAAACTGTCTTGCCTCCAGCTCTTTAGGAAGCTGAGAAAGAACTCGCTTTCCACAGTGCTGTTACAGCATACGAGGAAACTCTCATACAAAGGCAGCTCGAATGCCATTTCTTCTGAGCGCTTCTCTCGCCACTTTAGGACGTCTGCTTCTGCCGCAGTTCCACCTTGCCAACCCGGCTCAGATGAAATGCCTACATCTTCCCCTTAAGCAACTGGGCTGACCCCCAAATGATTGAGCATCCATGTTCTTAGGAGGTGGTATACTGCACGTCTTTTTCCAACCACCATTGTGCACTGCTGGAGAGAGTGTCGGAAAGCAGCTATGTCTGAAAGACCCCTTTGCCGTCAGCCGTGCCCTCCATTGCTCTAGACGTGGAATGCACAATGCACTGGCTCCCCTCCTCAACGGGCGACAAGCCACAGGCCATCATCCTTCCATCTCTTGAGGAAGCTGAGAAAGAACTCGCTTTCAACAGTGCTATTTCTGTGTCCTGGCAACATCTCATACAAAGGCGGCTGATATGCCATTTCTTTTCAGCGCTTAAGTCGCCAATTTGGAACTTCTGCTTCTGCCAGATTTCCACCTTGCCAACCCGGCTCAGACGAAATGCCTACATCTACCCCTTAAGCAATGGGGGCGAGGCCCAGATCACTGTGCTTCCACATGCTTAGCAGGAGCAGACAATAGGCTTTTTACAAACTGCCATTGTGCACTGGGTCAGAGAGAGTCAGAATGCACCTATGTCAGAAAGGGCCCTTTGCTCGCAGCCGTGCCCTCCATTGCTCTAGAGTTGGAAGGCACAAAGCACTGCCTCCATCCTTTAATGGGAGACAAGCCATAAACTGTCTTGCCTCCACCTCTTTAGGAAGCTGACAAACAACTCGCTTGCCACAGTCCTGTTACAGCAGACCGGGAACTTCTCATACAAAGGCAGCTCAAATGGCATTTCTTCCCAGCCCTTAACTCGCAGCTTTAGAACTTCTGCTTCTGCCGCAATTCCAAGTGGCCAACCCAGCTCAGACGAAATGCCTACATCTTCCCCTTAAGCACCTGGGCTGAGTCACAAAGGATTGTGCAACCATGTGTTTAGCAGGAGAGAGACAATATGCTTTCCACCAACCACAGTAGACCACTGGTGGAGAGAGTGTCAGAAAACACCTATGTCAGAAAGGCCCCTTTGCTCTCAGCCATGCCCTCCATTCCTCTAGAGGTGGAAGGCACAAGGCACTGGTTCTGGATCCACCCCTCAATGGGCGACAAACCACATCTTGTCCTGCTTCCAGCTCTTTTTGAAGTGGAGAAAAAACTCCCTTTCCACAGTGCTCTTACAGCGTCCTGGGAACATCTCATACCAAGGAGGCTGAACGCCGTTTCTTTTCAGCACTTCACTCGCCAGTCTGGGACATCTGCATCCTGCACATTTCCACCTTGCCAACCTGGCTCAGACGAAATGCCTACATCTTCCCCTTGAGCAATGGGGATGAGGCCCGGATGATTGTGGTTCCACATGCTGAGGAGGAGAGAGACAATAGGCTTTTTTTCTTTCTTTCTTTCTTTTTTTTTATTTTTATTTTTTATTATTTTTTTTATTTTTTTTATTAATGTTATGATAGATTACAAGCTTGTGAGATTTCAGTTGTACATTTTTATTAGTCATGTTGTGGGTACACCACTTCCCCCTCCGTTCCCTCCCCCCACCCCCCCTTTTCCCTGGTAACCACCGATCAGATCTCCTTCTCAATATACTAATTTCCACCTATGAGTGGAGTCATATAGAGCTCGTCTTTCCCTGACTGACTTATTTCGCTTAACATAATGCCCTCGAGGTCCATCCACGTTGTTGTGAATGGGCCAATTTCGTCTTTTTTTATGGCTGAGTAGTATTCCGTTCTGTATATATACCACATCTTCTTTATCCAATCATCAGTTTCTGGGCATGTAGGCCGGTTCCACGTCTTGGCTATTGTAAATAATGCTGCGATGAACATAGGGGTGCAACGGACTCTTGAGATATCTGTTATCAGGTTCTTAGGATAGATACCCAGTAATGGGATGGCTAAGTCATAGGGTATTTCTATTTTTAACTTTTTGAGAAATCTCCATACTGTTTTCCATAGTGGCTGTACCAGTTTGCATTCCCACCAACAGTGTATGAGGGTTCCTCTTTCTCCACAACCTCTCCAACATTTGTCGTTCTTGGTTTTGGATGTTTTTGCCAATCTAACGGGGGTAAGGTGATATCTTCGTGTAGTTTTGATTTGCATTTCCCTGATGATTAGCGATGATGAACATCTTTTCATGTGTCTATTGGCCATATTCATATCTTCTTTTGAGAAATGTCTGTTCATGTCCTCTGCCCATTTTTTGATCGGGTTGTTTGTTTTTTTGTTGTTAAGCAGTGTGAGTTCTTTGTATATTATGGAGATTAACCCTTTGTCGGATAAGTGGCTTGTAAATATTTTTTCCCAATTAGTGAGCTGTTTTTTTGTTTCGATTCTGTTTTCCCTTGCCTTGAAGAAGCTCTTTAGTTTGATGAAGTCCCATTTGTTTATTCTTTCTATTGATTCCCTCAACTAAGGAGTTACAGTGTCAGAAAAGATTCTTTTGAAACTGATGTCAAAGAATGTACTGCCTATATTCTCTTCCAAAAGACTTATTGTCTCAGGCCTAATCTTTAGGTCTTTGATCCATTTTGAGTTTATTTTGGTGTGTGGTGAAAAAGAATGGTCAATTTTCAATCTTTTGCATGTGGCTGTCCAGTTTTCCCAGCACCATTTGTTGAAGAGACTTTCTTTTCTCCATTGTAGGCCCTCTGCTCCTTTGTCGAAGATTAGCTGTCCATAGATGTGTGGTTTTATCTCTGGGCTTTCAATTCTGTTCCATTGATCTGTGGACCTGTTTTTGTACCAGTACCATGCTGTTTTGATCACTGTAGCTTTGTAGTATGTTTTGAAATCGGGGATTGTGATTCCGCTGGCTTTGTTTTTCTTGCTCAGGATTGCTTTAGCAATTCGCGGTCTTTTGTTCCCCCATGTGAATTTTAGGATTGTTTGTTCAATTTCTGTGAAGAATGTTCTTGGGATTCTGATTGGGATAGCATTGAATCTGTATATTGCTTTAGGTAGTATGGACATTTTAACTATGTTTATTCTTCCAATCCATGTGCAAGGAATGTTTTTCCATCTCTTTATGTCATCGCCTATTTCTTTCAAGAAAGTCTTGCAGTTTTCATTGTATAGATCCTTCACTTCCTTGGTTAAGTTTATCCCCAGGTATTTTATTCTTTTCGTTGTGATTGTGAATGGGATAGAGTTCTTGAGTTCTTTTTCTGTTAGTTTATTGTTAGTGTATAGAAATGCTACTGATTTATGCACGTTAATTTTATACCCTGCTACTTTGCTGTAGTTGTCGATTATTTCTAATAGGTTTTCTGTGGATTCTTTGGGGTTTTCTATGTATAAGATCACGTCGTCTGCAAACAACGAGAGTTTTACTTCTTCATTACCTATTTGGATTCCTTTTATTTCTTTTTCCTGCCGAATTGCTCTGGCCAGCACCTCCAGTACTATGTTGAATAGGAGTGGTGAAAGTGGGCACCCTTGTCTTGTTCCTGTCCTCAGAGGGATGGCTTTCAGCTTTTGTCCATTGAGTATGATGTTGGCTGTGGGTCTATCATATATGGCCGTTATTATGTTGAGGTACTTTCCTTCTATACCCATTTTATGGAGGGTTTTTATCATAAATGGGTGTTGGATCTTGTTGAATGCTTTCTCTGCATCTATTGAGATGATCATGTGGTTTTTGTTTTTCATTTTGTTGATGTAGTGCATCACGTTGATTGACTTGCGGATGTTGAACCATCCCTGTGTCCCTGGTATAGATCCCACTTGATCATGGTGTATAATCTTTTTGACGTATTGCTGTAATCGGTTTGCCAAAATTTTGTTGAGGATTTTTGCATCTATGTTCATCAGTGATATCGGCCTGTAGTTCTCCTTCTTTGTGTTGTCCTTGTCAGTTTTGGGGATCAGAGTGATGTTGGCTTCATAGAATGTGTTAGGGAGTTCTCCATCTTTCTCAATTTTCTGGAACAGTTTGAGGAGAATAGGTATTAAGTCTTCTTTGAATGTTTGGTAGAATTCTCCAGAGAAGCCGTCTGGTCCTGGACTCTTGTTTTTGGGGAGGTTTTTGATTACCGTTTCTATTTCCTTACTTGTGATTGGTCTATTCAGATTCTCCATTTCTTCCTGATTCAGTTTGGGGAGATTGTAGGAGTCTAGGAATTTGTCCATTTCTTCCAGGTTGTTCAATTTGTTGGCATATAGTTTTTCATAGTATTCTCTTATGATCTCTTGTATTTCATTGGTATCTGTTGTGATTTCTCCTCTGTCATTCCTGATTTTATTAATTTGCGATTTCTCTCTTCTTTTCTTGGTGAGTCTGGCTAGGGGTTTGTCAATTTTGTTAATTCTTTCGAAGAACCAACTCTTTGTTTCATTGATCCTTTCTATTGTCTTTTTTGTTTCAATATCGTTTATTTCTGCTCTTATTTTTATTATTTCCCTCCTTCTACTGACTCTGGGCTTTGTTTGTTCTTCTTTTTCTAGTTCTGTTAGGTGTCGTTTGAGGTTGCTTACGTGAGCTTTTTCTTGTTTAGTGAGGTGAGCCTGTATTGTGATGAATTTCCCTCTTAGGACTCCTTTTGCTGCATCCCAAATGATTTGGTATGTCGTGTTCTCATTTTCATTTGTCTCCAGATAATATTTGATTTCTTCTTTAATTTCTTCAATGATCCATTGTTTGTTGAGAAGCGTGTTGTTTAGTCTCCACCTTTTTGCACCTTTCCCTGCTTTTTTCTTGTAGTTGATTTCTAGTTTAATAGCGTTATGATCAGAAAAGATGCTTGATATTATTTCAACTCTCTTGTATTTATTGATGTTTGCTTTGGTTCCCAAAATATGGTCAGTCCTTGAGAATGTTCCATGTGCACTTGAGAAGAATGTGTAACCTGCTGTTTTTGGATGAAGTGTTCTATATATATCTATTAAGTCCATCTGGTCTAATTTTTCATTTAATTCTATTATTTCCTTGTTGATTTTCTGTCTGGATGTTCTGTCCATTGGTGTTAATGGTGTGTTGAGGTCCCCTACTATTATTGTATTGTTGTTGATGTCTTCTTTTAGTTCTATTAAGAGTTGCTTTACAAATTTTGGTGCTCCTGTGTTGGGTGCGTATATATTTATAAGTGTTATGTCTTCTTGGTGGAGAGTCCCTTTTATCATTATATACTGTCCCTCTTTATCTTTCTTTATCTGTTTTGCTTTGAAATCTACCTTGTCTGATATTAGTATAGCGACACCTGCTTTCTTTTGTTCATTATTAGCTTGGAGTATTGTTCTCCATCCCTTAACTCTGAGTCTGTGTTTGTCTTTGGGGCTGAGGTGTGTTTCCTGGAGGCAGCATATTGTTGGATCTTGTTCTTTGATCCATCCTGCCACTCTGTGTCTTTTGATTGGGGAGTTCAATCCATTTACATTTAGAGTGATTATTGAGACGTGGGGGCCTACCACTACCATTTTGTGTCTTGTTTTCCGGTTTTCTTCAGTTTCCTTTGTTTCTCGTCCCATGGTTTAATCTGTTCTGATGTAGAGCTGCTACTCTCTGTTGTTGTCCTTCTACTTATCTCCTCTGCTCTTGGTTTTGTAGCCCCTTTCCTTTTTTGGATTTTTCAGGAATGAGGGTTTTCCTGAGGATTTCCCGAAGAGGAGGTTCTGTGGCAATGAACTCCCTTAATTTTTGTTTATCTGGGAAAGTTTCTATTTCTCCATCGTATTTGAAGGATATTTTCGCTGGGTAGAGAATTCTCGGCTGTAGATTTTTGTCCTTCAGATTTTTGAATATATCATTCCACTCTCTTCTAGCCTGTAAAGTTTCTGCTGAGAAATCTGCTGATAGCCTGATGGGGGTTCCTTTGTAGGTTAGTTTCTTTTGCCTGGCTGTCCTTAATATTTTCTCCTTGTCGTTGACTTTTGCTAGCTTCACTACTATATGCCGTGGAGTTGGTCTTCTTGCATTGATAAAGTTTGGAGATCTATTGGCTTCTGTCACCTGAAGATCCATCTCCCTCACCAGATTTGGGAAGTTCTCAGCCATTATTTCTTTGAATAGGTTTTCTGCCCCTTTCTCCTTCTCTTCTCCCTCTGGTATACCTATAATCCTTACGTTGCATCTCCTAATTTTGTCTGATAATTCTCGGAGAGTTTCTTCATTTCTTTTAAGTCTTGCTTCTCTCTCCTCCTCTGCCTGCAAAAATTCTATCTTGCCATCTTCCAAATTGCTAATTCTTTCCTCCATATTATCGGCCCTACTGTTCAGAGCATCTAGATTTTTCTTAATCTCCTCTATTGTGTTCTTCATTTCCAATATTTCTGTTTGGTTCTTCTTTATTGTATCAAACTCTTTTGTGACATAGCTCCTGAACTCGTTGAGTTGTCGGTCAGAATTCTCTCTTAACTCATTGAGAATCTTAATGATGGCTGTTTTGAAGTCATCATCATTTAGGTTATATATCTCATTTTCTTTGGGATTGTTTTCTGTGTATTTGATACTTTCTTTCTGTTCTGGAGATTTAATGTATTTTTTCATATTGCTTGATGTTGTTGATTTGTGCCTCCGCATGGAGATAGAGTTTAGTTGCTCCTTTCACTTGTTTCAGCTGCTGCGGTGGGGGGAGCAGCTGTTTATACTTCACCAACCAGGAACCCTGTCCGTAGTTGCTAACTGGGCCTGGGCCCCTCTTCGTAGCCACAGTGGCCCTTCGGATTCCCTCCTCTGCCGTGGGGGCCGTCACAGGGGGGCTTCAGGCTGCAGCTGCCTACTGTTGTTGCCCACCTAGATGCGCTCTCTCCTTGGGGTCTGCAACGGTGTTATGGGCTTTTCCAGCGGCCAGGGGTGGGATCACTTATATTTGTCGCTCCGTTGCTGTCGGCACCCACCAAATCTCACTTGTCCTCTATGGGTCGCAGGAGAGCTATTGGCATCTTCTACAGTCTGTGGTTAGTACACCTAGCTATGCTGCTTTTGCCCTGTGGTCTTCCAGCCTTGTGGCTGGCGGCTGGGTGCCTTCTACTGGTGCTGTGCAGAGGCTTTCCCTAAGGCTGCTGTGAGCCTGTAGGGTTTCCCCCTAGGCTACTAAGCTGGGTCTCTGGAACTCTCTCCAGCCCCAGTCCTCTCCGAGATCTCCGGCAATCCCTAGCCTCACGGGGTGGGCAACGGCAGCTGGGGGTCGCCCCGCCCTCTGGGATTCTCTCCGGGCCTCTACCGGAGCCGTGAATGCTCAGCGTGGCCCCTCTGCTAACGGCACACAGAGAGTTTTGTCTGCTGCCCAGGCAGAGCTCCAGTGCTTCCCTTCCAGGTCGCAGAACTGGCCTTTGAAAGTTCCCCCAGCCCCGGTCCTCTCCAAGGTCTTTGGCAATCTCTAGCCCCACGGGGCGGGCAATGGCAGCTGGGGATCGCCCCGCCCTCTGGGCTTCTCTCCAGGCCTCTGCCGGGAGTCCTGAATGCTGGGCATGGCCCCTCTGCTAATGGCAGACAGAGGGTTTTGTCTGCTGCCTGGTGGAGCTCCAGCACTTCCCGTCCGGGTCGCAGAACCGGACTTTGAAAGTTCCCCGCCCCGGTCCTCTCTGAGATCTCTGGCAATCCCTAGCCCCACGGGGCGGGCAATGGCAGCTGGGGGTAGCCCTGCCCTCTGGTATTCTCTCCGGGCCTCTCCCGGAGACGTGAATGCTCAGCGTGGACCCTCTGCTAACGGCACAGAGAGAGTTTTGAGAGACAATAGGCATTTAACTAACCACCAAGTGCAATGGTTGGGAGAGTGTCAGAAAACACCAATGGGAAAAAGACCCATTTACTCTCAGCTGTGCCCTCCATTGCTGTAGAGGTGGAAGGCACAAAGCACAGCCTCCATCCTTCAATGGGAGACAAGCCATAAACTGTCTTGCCTCCAGCTCTTGAGGTAGCTGACAAACAACTCGCTTTCCACAGTGCTGTTACAGCATACGAGGAAACTCTCAATACAAAGGCAGCTCGAATGCCATTTCTTCCCAGCGCTTTACTCGCCGCTTTAGGACTTCTGCTTCTGCCGCAATTCCACATTGCCAACCCTCCGCAGACGAAATGCCTACATCTTCCCGTTCAGCAAATGGGACGAGGCAGAGATGACTGTGCTTCCACATGCTTAGCAGGAGCAGAATGTAGGCTTTTTACAAACCGCCATTGTGCACGGGTGCAGAGAGTGTCAGAATGCACCTATGTCAGAAAGAGCCTTTGCTGTCAGCCGTGCCCTCCATTGCTGTAGAGGTGGAAGGCACAAAGCACTGCCTCCATCCTTCAATGGGAGACAAGCCATAAACTGTCTTGACTCAAGCTCTTTAGGAAGCTGAGAAAGAACTCGCTTTCCACAGTGCTGTTACAGCATACGAGGAAACTCTCATACAAAGGCAGCTCAAACGCCATGTCCTCCAAGCACTTAACTCGCTGCTTTAGGACTTCTGCTTCTGCCGCAGTTCCACCTTGCCAACCCGGCTCAGACGAAATGCCTACATCTTCCTCTTAAGCAACTGGGCTGACTCCCAAATGATTGAGCATCCATGTGCCTAGGAGGCGATAGACTGCACGCCTTTTTCCAACCACCATTGTGCACTGCTGGAGAGAGTGTCGGAAAGCAGCTATGTCAGAAAGACCCCTTTGTTCTGAGCCGTGCCCTCCATTGCTCTAGACGTGGAATGCACAATGCACTGGCTCCCCCCCTCAAGGGGCGAGAAGCCACATACCATCCTCCTTGCATCCCTTGAGGAAGCTGAGAAAGAACTCGCTTTCCACAGTGCTGTTACAGCATAGGAGGAAACTCTCATACAAAGGCAGCTCAAACGCCATTTCTTCCCAGCGCTTAACTCGCCGCTTTAGGACTTCTGCTTCTGCTGCAGTTCCTCCTTGCCACCCGCCTCAAACGAAATGCCTACATCTTCCCCTTCAGCAAACGGGACGAGGCCCAGATGACTGTGCTTCCACTTGCTTAGCAGGAGCAGAAAATAGGCTTTTTACAAACCGCCATTGTGCACGGGTGCAGAGACTGTCAGAATGCACCTACGTCAGAAAGGACCCTTTGCTCTCAGCCTCCATTGCTATAGAGTTGGAAGGCACAAAGCACTGCCTCCATCCTTCAATGGGAGACAAGCCATAAACTGTCTTGCCTCCAGCTCTTTAGGAAGCTGACAAACAACTCGCTTGACACAGTCCTATTACAGCAGACCGGGAACTTCTCATACAAAGGCAGCTCAAATGGCATTTCTTCCCAGCCCTTAACTCGCAGCTTTAGAACTTCTGCTTCTGCTGCAATTCCACCTTGCCAACCCAGCTCAGGCAAAATGCCTACATCTTCCCCTCTAGCAACTGGGCTGAGTCCCAAATGATTGTGCAACCATGTGTTTAGCAGGAGAGAGACAATACGCTTTTCACCAACCACAGTTGACCACTGGTGGAGAGAGTGTCAGAAAACACCTATGTCAGAAAGGCCCCTTTGCTCTCAGCCATGCCCTCCCTTGCTCTAGAGGTGGAAGGCACAAGGCACTGGTTCTGGATCCACCCCTCAATGGGCGACATACCACATCTTGTCCTGCTTCCAGGTGTTTAGAAGTGGAGAAAAAACTCCCTTTCCACAGTGCTCTTACAGCGTCCTGGGAACATCTCATACCACGGACGCTGAACGCTGTTTGTTTTCAGCACTTCACTCGCCAGTCTGGGACATCTGCATCCTGCACAGTTCCACCTTGCCAACCCTGCTCAGACGAAATGCCTACATCTTCCCCTTGAGCAATTGGGATGAGGCCCAGATGATTGTGGTTCCACATGCTGAGGAGCAGAGAGACAATAGGCTTTTAAATAACCACCAAGTGCAATGGTTGGGAGAGTGTCAGAAAGCACCAATGGCAGAAAGACACATTTACTTTACTCTCAGCCATGCCCTCCATTGCTCTAGATTGGAATGCACAATGCATTGGCTCCACCCCTCAGGGGGCCACAAGCCACAGACCATCTTCCTTCCATCTCTTTAGGAAGCTGAGAACAAACTCACCTGATGTATAAAAAGGAATCATGCCCCTTATGTGCCAGAAAAACCTGGGAGACATGCCAAGAACACCCTCCACACGTTCTCAAAGGGCCACACATTCATGCCAGTATGACCCAACAGGCATACCAGAAGCACCCACGTTGCATGCCATAACCACCTGTAACCACCTGCCGGACACAGTGGAACAGCGATTCTGACACTGCAGAACCATCTCTTCAACATGCCAGCCCCACACAATGACATGACGGAACCAGATTCCAAACATAGCACAACGACATGCCAGACACATTGTAAACACCTGTTGGATATGCCACAAACAGGTGCCAGAAACACTGAAACCAGCTGAGGAGTATGAAAGAACGGGGGCCAGAAATGCCACAAGCATCTGTCTTACAAGCCACAGCCACGAGCCCAAAAAGAAGGAAAGACCTGCCGGACACACCAAAATAACCTCCAGGTGATGCCAGAACCACTTGGCGGACACCCAGGAATCACCTGCCGGCCACGCCCGAAGCACCTCACAGACGTGCCAGAACCACGTGCCGGCCATGCCGGAACCAGCTACCTGACAGACCAGAAGCACCTGCCGGACACACCGGAACCACTTGCCGAGCATGCAGGAACCACCTGCTCGACACGCAGGACCCACCTGCTGGACACGCCAAAATCACCTGCTGGCTCCACCAGAACCACTTGGTGTACAATCTGGAATCTCCTGCGGGCATGCAGGAACCACCTCTCAAACTTGCCACAACCGCATTCCTGACACGCCGGAACCAACTGCCGGAAACACCAGATGCACATGCCAAGCACACAGGAATAACCTGCTCGACTCACTGGAACCATGTGCCGGACACGCCATAATCACCTGCTGGCTATGCCAGAACAACATGGCAGACACGCCGAAATCACCTGCCAGCCATGCCGGAACCGCATCTCAGACATACCAGAACCACGTGCTGGACACGAAAGAACCACCAGCTCGACACGCCAGAACCACAGCTGGACATGCAAAACCACCTGCCGGCTACGCCAGAACCACTTGGGGGACAAGCCGGAATCACGTGAAGGGCATGCCGACACAACCTCTCAGACGTGCCAGAACCTCGTGCCGGACACCCCAATACCACCTGCCGGACAGACCGCAACCACCTGCCGGACACGCCGGAACCACCGGCTCGACTCACTGGAACCACCACCGGACATGCAAAATCACCTGCCGGCTATGCCAGAACCACTTGGCGAACACTCCGGAATCACCTGCCGGGCATGCCGGAACCACCTCTCAGACATGCCAGAACCACGTGCCAATGACCCCGGAAGCACCTGCTGAGCACGCCGGAGCCACCTGCTCGACTCGCCGGAAACATCTGCCGGACCGGCCAAAATCAACAGCTGGCTATGCGGGAACCACCTGGCAGAAAGTCCGGAAGCACCTGCCAGGCATGCAGGAACCACCTCTCAGAGGTAACAGAACCACGTGCCGGACACGCTGGAACCACGTCCTGGACAGACTGGAACCACCTGCCGGACACGCCTGGACTACCTGCTGAGCACGCCAGGACCACCTGCTCGATTCACAGGAAACATGTGCCGGACAGGCCAAAATGAACTGCTGGCTACACCAGAACCACTTATCCGACCCTCCGGAATCACCTGCCCGGCATGCCAGAACCACAAGACAAGCACGACGGAACCACCTGCCAGACACGCCAAAATCACCTGCCGGCTACGCCACAACCAGTTGGTGAACACTTCGGTATCACCTGCCGCGCTTGCTGGAACCACCTGCCGGTCACGCCAACATCACCTGCCAGCTACGCAAGAACGACTTAGTGGACACTCTGGAATCATCTGCCGGACATGCCAGGACCAGGTCTCAGACACACCAGAACCACGTGCCGGAAACACCGGAAGCACCTGCTGAGCATGCCTCAGCCACCTGCTCGACTCGCAAGAAACACCTGCTGGACACGCCAAAATCACCTGCCGGCTATGCCAGAACCACTCAGCAGACACTCCGGAACCACCTCCAGGACAGACCGGAACCAGCTGCCGGACACGCCGGGACCACCTGCTTGACTCGCCAGAACCACCGGCCGGACACGCCCAAATCACATGCCCGCTACACCAGAACCACTTGGCGGACAAGCCGGAATCACGTGAAGGGCATGCCGACACAACCCTTCTGACGTGCCAGAACCTCATGCCGGCCACCCCAGAACCACCTGCCGGACAGACCGGAACCACCTGCCCGACACGCCGGAACCACCAGCTCGACTCGCCGGAACCAACGCCGGACATGCAAAATCACCTGCCAGCTACGCCAGAACCACTTGGCAGACACTCCGGAAACACCTGTCAGGCCGGCCAGAACCACCTCTCAGACGTGCCAGAACCATGTGCCTGAGATGCCGGAACCACACACCGAACAGACCAAACCACCTGCCAGACCCGCCTGAACCACCTGCCGAGCATCCGGAACCACCTGCTCCACTCGCCGGAACCACCTACCTGACACGCCAAAATCACCTGCCGGGTATGCCAGAACCTCTTGGTGGACACTCCGGAATCATCTGCCGGACATGCCAGAACCAGCTCTCAGACACACCAGAACCACGTGCCGGACACACCGGAAGCACCTGCTGAGCATGCCTGAGCCACCTGCTCGAATCGCAAGAAACACCTGCCGGACATGCCAAAATCACCTGCCGGGTACGCCAGAACCACTTGGCGGACACTCCGGAATCACCTGCCAGGCATGCCGGAACCACCTCTTAGACGTGCCAGAAGGACGTGCTGGACACGCCGGAAACACCTACCGGACAGACCGGAACCGCCTGCCAGACATCCCGGAACCACCTGCAGAGCACGCCGGAGACACCTGCTCGATAGGCTGGAACCACCTGCCAGACAGGCCAAAATCAACAGCTGGCTATGCTAGAACCACCTGGCGGAAAGTCCAAAATCACCTGCCTGGCACGCAGGAACCACCTCTCAGACGTAACAGAACCACGTTCCGGACACGCTGGAAACACATCCTGGACAACCTGGAACCACCTTCCGAGCTCGCCGGAACCACGTGCTCGACTGGCAGGACAATCGTGCCGGACACGCAAAAAGGAACTGCCGGCTACACCAGAACCACTTAACCGACACTCCAGAATCACCTGCCTGGCATGCCAGAACCACCTCTCAGACATGCCAGAAGCACGTGCCAGACATGCCGGAACGACCTACGGGACAGACCGGAACCACCTGCCTGACATGTCGGAACCACCTGCCGAGCACGCCAGAGCCACCTGCTTGACTCGATGGAACCACCTGCCAGACAGGCCAAAATCAACAGCTGGCTATGTGAGAACCACCTGGCAGACAGTCCGGAATCTCCTGCCCGGCATGCAGGAACCACCTCTCAGACGTACCAGAACCACGTGCCGCAGAAGCTGGAAACACGTACTGGACAGACTGGAACCACCTGCCGGCCACGCCTGAACCGCCTGCCGAGCACAACGGAACCACGTCCCGGACACGCCAAAATCACCTGCGGGCTACTCCAGAACCACTTGGAGGACTCTCCGGGATGACCTGCCGGGCATGCTGGAACCACCTCTCAGACGTGCCAGAACCACATGGCGGACAGTCCGGAATCACCTGTTGGGCATGCGCAACCACCTCTGAGACATACCAGAACCACATGCCGTACACGCCAGAACCACCTACCAGACAGACCGGAGTCACCTTTCGGGCATGCCGGAACCACCTGTCAAATGTGCCAGAAACACATGCCGGAGACGCCGGAAGCACCTGCCGAGCATGCCGGACCCACCTTCTCGACTCGCCAGAAACACCTGCCGGACACGCCAAAATCACCTGCCGGGTACGCCAGAACCACCTGGCAGACACTCTGGAATCACCTGCCGTGCATGCCGGAACCACCTGGCAGACGTGCCAGAACATCGTGCTGCACACCCGAGAACCACCTGCCGGACAGACCGCAACCACAAGCCGGACACCCAAAAATCACCTGCCGGCTATGCCAAAACAACTCGGCAGACACTCCGGAACCACCTCCAGGACAGACGGGAACCACCTGCAGGACACGCCGGGACCACCTGTTTGACTCGCCAGAACCACCTGCCGCACACGCCAAAATCACCAGCCGGCTATGCCACAACCACTTGTCGGACATTCCAGAATCTCCTGCCGGGCATGCTGGAACCACCTCTCAGAGGTGCCACAACCACATGCCGGAGACGGCGGAAGCACCTGCCGAGAATGCTGGAAGTTCCTGATCCACTCCACAGAACCACCTGCCGGACACGCCGAAATCACCTGCCGGCTACACCAGAACCACTTGGCGGACACTCCAGAATCACCAGCAGGGCATGCCAGCACAACCTCTCAGACGTGCCCGAAGCACGTGCCGGACAGGCCGGAAACATCTCCCGGACAGACCGGAACCACATTCCGGACATGCCGGAACCACCGGCTCGACTCGCCAGAACCACCGCCGGACATGCCAAATCAACTGCCGGCTACGCCAGAACCACTTGGCAAACACTCCGGAATCACCTGCTGGGCATGCCGGAAGCACCTCTCAGACATGCCAGAACCACGTGCCAATGACACCAGAAGCACCTGCTGAGCACGCCGGAACCACCTGCTCGACTCGCCAGAATCACCTCCCGGACACGCCAAAATCACCTGCCGGCTATGCCAGAACCAGTTGGTGAACACTTCGGTATCACCTGCCGCGCTTGCTGGAACCACCTGCTGGTCACGCCAACATCACCTGCCAGCTACGCCAGAACCACTTGGTGGACACTCCGGAATCATCTGCCGGAAATGCCAGAAGCAGCTCTCAGACACACCAGAAACACGTGCCACAGATGCCGGAAGCTCCTGCTGAGCATGCTTGAGCCACCTGCTCGACTCGCAAGAAACACCTGCCGGAGATGCCAAAATCACCTGCCGGGTACGCCAGAACCATGTGCTGGACACGCCGGAACCACCTGCCGAGTATGCCGGAACCACCTGATCCACTCCCCAGAACCACCTGCCGGACATGCCCCAACCACCGGCTCGACACGCCGGTACCACCTGCCGCATATGCCGGAACCACCTCTCAGAGGTGCCAGAACCGCGTGCCGGAGAGACCGGAAGCACCTGCCGAGCTCGCCGGAACCACCTGCTGGACATACTGGAACCACCTGACTGACAGGCCAAAATCATATGCCGGCAACGCCAAAACCACTTGGGGGACACTTGAGAATCACCTTGCGGGCATGCCGGAACCACGTCATGGACAGACTGCAAAATCCTGCCGGACCTGCCTGAACCACCTGCCGAGCACGCTGGAACCACCTGCTCGACTCACCAGAGCCACCTGCCGGACACACCAGAAACACCTGCGGGGTACGCCAGAACCACTTGGAGGACTCTCCGGGATCACCTGCCGGGCATGCCGGAACCACCGCTCAGACGTTCCAGAACCATGTGCCGGACATGCTGGAACCACCTGCCGAGTATGCCGGAACCACCTGATGCACTCCACAGAACCACCTGCCGGACATGCCCGAACCACCAGCTCGACACGCCGGAACCACTGCCGGACATGCAAAATCACCTGCTGGATACGCCAGAACCACTTGGCGAACACTCCAGAATCACCTGCCGGGCATGCCGGAACCACCTCTCAGACATGCCAGAAACACGTACCAATGACACCGGAAGCACCTGCCGAGGACGTCAGAACCACCTGCTCGACTCGCCAGAACCACCTGACGTAAAGGCCAAAATCAATAGCTGGCTATGTGGGAACCACCTGGCGGACTGTCCGGAATCACCTGCCATGCATGCAGGAGCCACGTCTCAGACGCAACAGAACCGTGTGCCGGAGACGCTGGAACCACGTCCTGGACAGACTGGAACCACATGCCGGACACGCCTGGACCACCTTCCGAGCACACCGAAACCACCTGCTCGACTCTCAGGACCCACGTGCCGTACATGCCAAAATGAACTGCCGGCTACACCAGAACCACTTACACGACACTCCGGAATCACCTGCCTCGCATGCCAGAACCACCTCTCAGACGTGCCAGAAGCACGTGCCGGACATGCCGGAATGACCTATAGGACAGAACGGAACCACCTTCTCTACTCGCTGGAACCACCTGCCTGACAGGCCAATATCAACTGCTTGGTATGCCAGAACCACCTGGGGGACAGTCCGGAATCACCTGCCAGCCATGGCGGAACCAACTCTCAGACGTACCAGAACCACATGCCGCACAAGCTGGAAACACGTACTGGACAGACTGGAACCACCTGCCGGCCACGCCTGAACCACCTGCTGAGCACGACGGAACCACCTGCCAGACACGCCAAAATCACCTGCGGGCTACGCCAGAACCACTTGGAGGACTCTCAGGGATGACCTGCCGGGCATGCTGGAACCACCTCTCAGACGTGCCAGAACCACGTGGAGGACAGTCCGGAATCACCTGTTGGGCATGCGCAACCACGTCTGAGATGTACCAGAACCATGTGCCGTACATGCCGGAACCACGTACCGGACAGACCGGAATCACCTTTCGGGCATGCCGGAAACACCTGTCAGATGTGCCAGAAACACGTGCCGGAGACGCCGGAAGCACGTGCCGAGCACATCGGAACCACCTGTTCATCTCGCCTGAACCACCTACCGGACACGCCAAAATCACCTGCCGGCTACGCCAAAACCACCTGGTGGACTCTCTGGAATCACCTGCCGGGCATGATAGAACCACCTCTCAGACGTGCCGGAACCATGTGCTTGACATGCCGGAACCACACCCCAAACAGACGGAAACCACCTGCCAGACCCGCCAGAACCACCTGCCGAGAACGCCGGAAACACCTGCTCGACTCGCTGGAACCACCTACCTGACACGCCAAAATCACCTGCCGGGTATGCCAGAACCACTTGGCGGACACTCCGGAATCATCTGCCGCGCATGCCGGAACCACCTCTCAGACGTGCTGTAAGCACGTGCCGGACACGCCGGAAACTCATACCGGACAGACCGGCACCACCTGCCAGACATGCCGGAACCACCTGCCGAGCACGCTGGAGCCACCTGCTCGATTTGCTGGAACCACCTGCCAGACAGGCCAAAATCAACAGCTGGCTATGCAAGAACCACCTGGCGGACAGTCCGGAATCACCTGCCGTGCATGCCAGAACAACCTGGCACACGTGCCCGAAGCACTTGCCGGACACGCCGGAAAGACCTACCGGACAGACCGGTACCACCTGCCGGACGTGCCCCAACAACCGGCTCGACCCGCCGGAACCACCGCCGGACATGCAAAATCACCTGCCGGCTACACCAGAACCACTTGGCGAACACTCCGGAATCACCTGCCGGGCATGCTGGAACCACCTCTCAGACATGCCAGAAACACGTGCCAATGACCCCGGAAGCACCTGCCGAGCACGCCGGAGCCACCTGCTCGACTCGCCAGAACCACCTGCCGGACAGGCCAAAATCAACAGCTGGCTATGTGGGAACCACCTGGCGGACAGTCTGGAATCACCTGCCAGGCATGCAGGAACCACCTCTCAGACGTAACAGAACCACGTGCCGGACACGCTGGAACCAGGTCCTGGACAGACTGGAACCACCTGCCGAGCACGCCGGAACCACCTGCTCGACTCGCAGGACACTCGTGCCGGACACGCCAAAAGGAACTGCCGTCTACACCAGAACCACTTACACGACTCTCCAGAATCACCTGCCTGGCATGACAGAACCACCTCTCAGACGTGCCAGAAGCACGTGCCGGACATGCCGGAATGACCTATCAGACAGTACGGAACCACCTGCCAGACATGCCAGAACGACCTGCCGAACACGCCACAGCCAGCTGCTCGACTCGCCGGAACCTCCTGCCGGACAGTCCAAAATCAACAGCTCGCTATGCAGGGTCCACCTGGTGGACAGTCCAGAATCACCTGCCAGGCATGCAGGAACTACCTCTCAGACGTAACAGAACCACGTGCCGGACACGCTGGAACCACGTCCTGGACACACTGGAACCACATGCCGGACACACCTGGACCACCTGCCGAGCACGCCGGAACCACCTGCTCGACTGGCAGGACCCACGTGCCGGACACACCAAAATAAACTGCCGGCTACACCAGAACCACTTACCTGACACTCTGGAATGACCTGCCTGGCATGCCAGAACCACCTCTCAGACGGGCCAGAAGCACGTGCCAGATATGCTGGAACGACCTATCGGACAGTACGGAACCACCTGCCAGACATGCCGGAACCAACAGCCGAACACGCCACAGCCAGCTGCTCGACTCAATGGAACCACCTGCCGGACACGCCAATTTCAACTGCTGGCTATGGCAGAACCACCTGGGGGACAGTCCGGAATCACCTGCCAGCCATGGCGGAACCAACTCTCAGACGTACCAGAACCACGTGCCGCAGAAGCTGGAAACATGTACTGGACAGACTGGAACCACATGGCGGCCACGCCTGAACCACCTGCCGAGCACGACGGAACCACCTGCCGGACACGCCCAAATCACCTGCGGGCTACGCCAGAACCACTTGGAGGACTCTCAGGGATGACCTGCTGGGCATGCTGGAACCACCTCTCAGACGTGCCAGAACCACGTGGCGGACAGTCCGGAATCACCTGTTGGGCATGCGCAACCACCTCTGAGACGTACCAGAACCACGTACCGTACACGCCGGAACCACCTACCGGACAGACCAGAATCACTTTTCGGGCATGCTGGAACCACCTGTCAGATGTGCCAGAAACACGTGCCGGAGACGCCGGAAGCACCTGCCGAGCACGTCGGAACCACGTGTTCATCTCGCCTGAACCACCTGCCAGACACATCATAATCACCTGCCGGCTACACCAAAACCATTTGGTGGACTCTCTGGAATCACCTGCCAGGCATGATAGAACCACCTTTCAGACGTGCCGGAACCACGTGCCGGACATGCCAGAACCACCTCCCGGACAGACTGGAACCACATGCCGGACATGCCTGAACCAACTGGCGAGCACGCCGGAACCGCATGCTCGACTCGCTGGAACCACATGCCGGAAATGGCAAAATCACCTGCCGGGTATGCCAGAACCACTTGGCGGACACTCCGGAATCACCTGCGGGGCATGCCAGCATAACCTCTCAGAAGTGCCAGAAGCACGTGCTGGACAGGCCGGTACCATCTCCTGGACAGAGCGGAACCACAGGAAACAGTCGCCAGAACCACCTGCTTGACTCACCGGTCCAACATGCCGGACACGCCAAGATCACCTGCCCGCTACACCAGAACCACGTGGGGTACAAGCCGGAATCACGTGAAGGGCATGCTGGCAGAACCTCTCAGTCGTGCCAGAACCTCGTGCCGGGAACCCCAGAACCACCTGCCTTACAGACCGCAACCACCAGCTGGACATGCCGGAAACACTGGCTCGACCCTCCGGAACCAATGCCGGACATGCAAAATCACCTGCCGGCTACGCCAGAAGCACTTGCCGAACACTCCGGAATCACCAGCCGGGCCTGCCGGAACCACCTGCCGGTCATGCCAAAATCACCTGCCAACTACGCCAGAACCACTTGGCGGACACTGCGGAAACAACTGTCGGGCCGGCCGGAACCACATCTCAGACGTGCCAGAACCATGTGCATGAGATGCCGGAACCACAACACGAACAGACGGAAACCACCTGCCAGACCCTCCTGAACCACCTGCCGAGAATGCCGGAAACACCTGCTCGACTCGCTGGAACCACCTACCTCACACGTCAAAATCACCTGCCGTGTATGCCAGAACCACTTGGCGAACACTACTGAATCACCTGCCGGGCATGCCAGCACAACCTCTCAGACGTGCCCGAAGCATGTGCCAGACAGGCCGGAACCATCTCCTGGACAAACCGGAACCACAGGAAACACTCGCCAGAACCACCTGCTTGACTCACCGGTCCCAACAGCTGGACACGCCAAAATCACCTGCCCGCTACACCACAACCACTTGGCAGACAAGCCAGAATCACGTGATGGGCATGCGAACACAACCTCTCAGACGTGCCAGGACCTCGTGCCGGAAACCCCAGAACCACCTGCCGGACAGATGGGAACCAACTGCCGGACACGACGGAAAAATGTCTTGACCCGCGGAACCACCACCAGACACGCCAAAAGCACCTGCCGGCTACGCGACAACCAGTTGCTGGACACTTCGGAATCACCTGCCGGGCTTGCTGGAAACACCTGCCGGTCACAACAACATCACCTGCCAGCTACGCCAGAACCACTTGGTGGACACTCCGGAAACACCAGTCGGGCCGGCTAGAACCACCTCTCAGACGTGCCAGAACCATGTGCCTGAGATGCCAGAACCACACCCTGAACAGGCCGAAGCCACCTTCCAGACCCGCCTGAGCCAACTGTCGAGCACACTGAAACCACCTGCTCGACTCGCCAGAACCACCTACCTGACACGCAAAAACCACCGGCCGGGTATGCCAGAACCACTTGGTGGTCACTCTGGAATCATCTGCCGGACATGCCAGAACCAGCTCTCAGACACACCCGAACAACCTGCCGGACACGCAAAAATCACCTGCCGGGTACACCAGAACCACTTGGCGGACACTCCGGAATCACCTGTCGGGCAGGCGGAACCACCTCGCAGACTTGCCAGAACCATGTTCCGGACACGCCAGTACCACCTGCTGAGTATGCCGGAACTACCTGATCCACTCCCCAGAACCACCTGCTGTACACGCAAAAATCACCTGCCAGCTACGCCAGAACCAATCGGCAGACACTCCGGAATCATCTGCTGGGCATGCCGGAACCATCCCTCAGAGGAGCCAGAACCACATGCCGGAGACTCCGGAGTCACCTGCCGGGCATGCCAGAACCATCTCTCACACGTGCCACAACCACGTGCCGGAGAGCCCGGAAGCACCTGCCGAGCTCGCCGGAACCACCTGCGGGACATGCCGCAACCAGTGGCCTGACAGGCCAAAATCATATGCCGGCTATGCCAAAACCACTTGGTGGACACTCCAGAATCACCTTGCGGGCATGCCGGAACCACGTCATGGACAGACGGCAAACACCTGCCGGACCTGCCAGAAGCACCTGCCGAGCACGCCGGAACCACCTGCTCGACTCACCAGAGCCACCTGCCGGACACACCAGAAACACCTGCGGGGTATGCCAGAACCACTTGGAGGACTCTCCGGGATCACCTGCCGGGAATGCCGGAACCACCTCTCAGACGTGCCAGAACCATGTGCAGGACACGCCGGAACCACCTGCAGAGTATGCCGGAACCACCTGATCCACTCCCCAGAACCACTGGCTGGACACACGAAAATCACCTGCAGGATACGCCAGAACCATTCGCCAGACACTCGGGAACCACCTCCAGGACAGACCGGAACCACCTGCCGGACACGCTGGGACCACCTGTTTGAATCGCCAGAACCACCTGCCGGGCATGCCAAAATCACCAGCCGGCTGCGCTAAAACCACTTGTCAGACACTCCGGAATCACCTGCCGGGCATGCTGGAACCACCTCTCAGAGGTGCCACAAACACATGCCGGAGACGGCGGAAGCACCTGCCGAGAATGCTGGAAGTTCCTGATCCACTCCACAGAACCACCTGTCGGACACGCCAAAATCAACTGCCGGCTACGCTAGAATCACTTGTCGGACACTCCAGAATCACCAGCCGGGCATGCCAGCACAACCTCTCAGACGTGCCCGAAGCACGTGCTGGACAGGCCGGAACCATCTCAAGGACAGACTGGAACCACCTTCCGAACACGCCGGAACCACCGGCTTGACTCGCCGGAACCACCGCCGGACATGTAAAATCAACTGCCGGCTACGCCAGAACCACTTGGCGAACATTCCGGAATCACCTGGTGGGCATGCCGGAACCACCTCTCAGGCATGCCAGAACCACATGCCAATGACACCGGAAGCACCTGCTGAGCACGCCGGAACCACCTGCTCGACTCGCCAGAACCACCTGCCGAACACGCCAAAAGCACCTGCCCGCTACGCCACAACCAGTTGGTGAAAACTTCGGAATCACCTGCCGCGCTTGCTGGAACCACCTGCCGGTCACGCCAAAATCACCTGCCAGCTAAACCTGAACCAAGTGGTGGACACTCCGGAATCACCTGCCGCGCATGCCAGATCCACCTCTCAGACTTGCCAGAACCATGTTCCGGACACGCCGGTACCACCTGCCGAGTATGCCGGAACCACCTGATCCAGTCCCCAGAACCACCTGCTGGACACGAAAAAATCACCTGCCGGCTACGCCAAAACAACTCGGCACAGACTCCGGGACCACCTCCAGGACAGACTGGAACCACCTGCAGGACACGCCGGGACCACCTGCTTGACTCGCCAGAACCACCTGCCGCACACGCCAAAATCACCAGCCGGCTATGCCACAACCACTTGTCGGACACTCCGGAATCACCTGCTGGGCATGCTGGAACCACCTCTCAGAGGTGCCACAAACACATGCCGGAGACGGCGGAAGCACCTGCCGAGAATGCCGGAAGTTCCTGATCCACTCCACAGAACCACCTGCCGGACACGCCGAAATCACCTGCCGGCTACACCAGAACCACTTGGCGGACACTCCAGAATCACCAGCCGGGCATGCCAGCACAACCTCTCAGACGTGCCCGAAGCACGTGCCGGACAGGCCGGAAACATCTCCCGGACAGACCGGAACCACATTCCGGACATGCCGGAACCACCGGCTCGACTCGCCAGAACCACCGCCGGACATGCCAAATCAACTGCCGGCTACGCCAGAACCACTTGGCAAACACTCCGGATTCACCTGCTGGGCATGCCGGAAGCACCTCTCAGACATGCCAGAACCACGTGCCAATGACACCAGAAGCACCTGCTGAGCACGCCGGAACCACCTGCTCGACTCGCCAGAATCACCTCCCGGACACGCCAAAATCACCTGCCGGCTATGCCAGAACCAGTTGGTGAACACTTCGGTATCACCTGCCGCGCTTGCTGGAACCACCTGCTGGTCACGCCAACATCACCTGCCAGCTACGCCAGAACCACTTGGTGGACACTCCGGAATCATCTGCCGGAAATGCCAGAAGCAGCTCTCAGACACACCAGAAACACGTGCCACAGATGCCGGAAGCTCCTGCTGAGCATGCTTGAGCCACCTGCTCGACTTGCAAGAAACACCTGCCGGAGATGCCAAAATCACCTGCCGGGTACGCCAGAACCATGTGCTGGACACGCCGGAACCACCTGCCGAGTATGCCGGAACCACCTGATCCACTCCCCAGAACCACCTGCCGGACATGCCCCAACCACCGGCTCGACACGCCGGTACCACCTGCCGCATATGCCGGAACCACCTCTCAGAGGTGCCAGAACCGCGTGCCGGAGAGACCGGAAGCACCTGCCGAGCTCGCCGGAACCACCTGCTGGACATACCGGAACCACCTGACTGACAGGCCAAAATCATATGCCGGCAACGCCAAAACCACTTGGGGGACACTTGAGAATCACCTTGCGGGCATGCCGGAACCACGTCATGGACAGACTGCAAAATCCTGCCGGACCTGCCTGAACCACCTGCCGAGCACGCTGGAACCACCTGCTCGACTCACCAGAGCCACCTGCCGGACACACCAGAAACACCTGCGGGGTACGCCAGAACCACTTGGAGGACTCTCCGGGATCACCTGCCGGGCATGCCGGAACCACCGCTCAGACGTTCCAGAACCATGTGCCGGACATGCTGGAACCACCTGCCGAGTATGCCGGAACCACCTGATGCACTCCACAGAACCACCTGCCGGACATGCCCGAACCACCAGCTCGACACGCCGGAACCACTGCCGGACATGCAAAATCACCTGCTGGATACGCCAGAACCACTTGGCGAACACTCCGGAATCACCTGCCGGGCATGCCGGAACCACCTCTCAGACATGCCAGAAACACGTACCAATGACACCGGAAGCACCTGCCGAGGACGTCAGAACCACCTGCTCGACTCGCCAGAACCACCTGACGTAAAGGCCAAAATCAATAGCTGGCTATGTGGGAACCACCTGGCGGACTGTCCGGAATCACCTGCCGTGCATGCAGGAGCCACGTCTCAGATGCAACAGAACCGTGTGCCGGAGACGCTGGAACCACGTCCTGGACAGACTGGAACCACATGCCGGACACGCCTGGACCACCTTCCGAGCACACCGAAACCACCTGCTCGACTCTCAGGACCCACGTGCCGTACATGCCAAAATGAACTGCCGGCTACACCAGAACCACTTACACGACACTCCGGAATCACCTGCCTCGCATGCCAGAACCACCTCTCAGACGTGCCAGAAGCACGTGCCGGACATGCCGGAATGACCTATAGGACAGAACGGAACCACCTTCTCTACTCGCTGGAACCACCTGCCTGACAGGCCAATATCAACTGCTTGGTATGCCAGAACCACCTGGGGGACAGTCCGGAATCACCTGCCAGCCATGGCGGAACCAACTCTCAGACGTACCAGAACCACATGCCGCACAAGCTGGAAACACGTACTGGACAGACTGGAACCACCTGCCGGCCACGCCTGAACCACCTGCTGAGCACGACGGAACCACCTGCCAGACACGCCAAAATCACCTGCGGGCTACGCCAGAACCACTTGGAGGACTCTCAGGGATGACCTGCCGGGCATGCTGGAACCACCTCTCAGACGTGCCAGAACCACGTGGAGGACAGTCCGGAATCACCTGTTGGGCATGCGCAACCACGTCTGAGATGTACCAGAACCATGTGCCGTACATGCCGGAACCACGTACCGGACAGACCGGAATCACCTTTCGGGCATGCCGGAAACACCTGTCAGATGTGCCAGAAACACGTGCCGGAGACGCCGGAAGCACGTGCCGAGCACATCGGAACCACCTGTTCATCTCGCCTGAACCACCTACCGGACACGCCAAAATCACCTGCCGGCTACGCCAAAACCACCTGGTGGACTCTCTGGAATCACCTGCCGGGCATGATAGAACCACCTCTCAGACGTGCCGGAACCATGTGCTTGACATGCCGGAACCACACCCCAAACAGACGGAAACCACCTGCCAGACCCGCCAGAACCACCTGCCGAGAACGCCGGAAACACCTGCTCGACTCGCTGGAACCACCTACCTGACACGCCAAAATCACCTGCCGGGTATGCCAGAACCACTTGGCGGACACTCCGGAATCATCTGCCGCGCATGCCGGAACCACCTCTCAGACGTGCTGTAAGCACGTGCCGGACACGCCGGAAACTCATACCGGACAGACCGGCACCACCTGCCAGACATGCCGGAACCACCTGCCGAGCACGCTGGAGCCACCTGCTCGATTTGCTGGAACCACCTGCCAGACAGGCCAAAATCAACAGCTGGCTATGCAAGAACCACCTGGCGGACAGTCCGGAATCACCTGCCGTGCATGCCAGAACAACCTGGCACACGTGCCCGAAGCACTTGCCGGACACGCCGGAAAGACCTACCGGACAGACCGGTACCACCTGCCGGACGTGCCCCAACAACCGGCTCGACCCGCCGGAACCACCGCCGGACATGCAAAATCACCTGCCGGCTACACCAGAACCACTTGGCGAACACTCCGGAATCACCTGCCGGGCATGCTGGAACCACCTCTCAGACATGCCAGAAACACGTGCCAATGACCCCGGAAGCACCTGCCGAGCACGCCGGAGCCACCTGCTCGACTCGCCAGAACCACCTGCCGGACAGGCCAAAATCAACAGCTGGCTATGTGGGAACCACCTGGCGGACAGTCTGGAATCACCTGCCAGGCATGCAGGAACCACCTCTCAGACGTAACAGAACCACGTGCCGGACACGCTGGAACCAGGTCCTGGACAGACTGGAACCACCTGCCGAGCACGCCGGAACCACCTGCTCGACTCGCAGGACACTCGTGCCGGACACGCCAAAAGGAACTGCCGTCTACACCAGAACCACTTACACGACTCTCCAGAATCACCTGCCTGGCATGACAGAACCACCTCTCAGACGTGCCAGAAGCACGTGCCGGACATGCCGGAATGACCTATCAGACAGTACGGAACCACCTGCCAGACATGCCAGAACGACCTGCCGAACACGCCACAGCCAGCTGCTCGACTCGCCGGAACCTCCTGCCGGACAGTCCAAAATCAACAGCTCGCTATGCAGGGTCCACCTGGTGGACAGTCCAGAATCACCTGCCAGGCACGCAGGAACTACCTCTCAGACGTAACAGAACCACGTGCCGGACACGCTGGAACCACGTCCTGGACACACTGGAACCACATGCCGGACACACCTGGACCACCTGCCGAGCACGCCGGAACCACCTGCTCGACTCGCAGGACCCACGTGCCGGACACACCAAAATGAACTGCCGGCTACACCAGAACCACTTACCTGACACTCTGGAATGACCTGCCTGGCATGCCAGAACCACCTCTCAGACGGGCCAGAAGCACGTGCCAGATATGCTGGAACGACCTATCGGACAGTACGGAACCACCTGCCAGACATGCCGGAACCAACAGCCGAACACGCCACAGCCAGCTGCTCGACTCAATGGAACCACCTGCCGGACACGCCAATTTCAACTGCTGGCTATGGCAGAACCACCTGGGGGACAGTCCGGAATCACCTGCCAGCCATGGCGGAACCAACTCTCAGACGTACCAGAACCACGTGCCGCAGAAGCTGGAAACATGTACTGGACAGACTGGAACCACATGGCGGCCACGCCTGAACCACCTGCCGAGCACGACGGAACCACCTGCCGGACACGCCCAAATCACCTGCGGGCTACGCCAGAACCACTTGGAGGACTCTCAGGGATGACCTGCTGGGCATGCTGGAACCACCTCTCAGACGTGCCAGAACCACGTGGCGGACAGTCCGGAATCACCTGTTGGGCATGCGCAACCACCTCTGAGACGTACCAGAACCACGTACCGTACACGCCGGAACCACCTACCGGACAGACCAGAATCACTTTTCGGGCATGCTGGAACCACCTGTCAGATGTGCCAGAAACACGTGCCGGAGACGCCGGAAGCACCTGCCGAGCACGTCGGAACCACGTGTTCATCTCGCCTGAACCACCTGCCAGACACATCATAATCACCTGCCGGCTACACCAAAACCATTTGGTGGACTCTCTGGAATCACCTGCCAGGCATGATAGAACCACCTTTCAGACGTGCCGGAACCACGTGCCGGACATGCCAGAACCACCTCCCGGACAGACTGGAACCACATGCCGGACATGCCTGAACCAACTGGCGAGCACGCCGGAACCGCATGCTCGACTCGCTGGAACCACATGCCGGAAATGGCAAAATCACCTGCCGGGTATGCCAGAACCACTTGGCGGACACTCCGGAATCACCTGCGGGGCATGCCAGCATAACCTCTCAGAAGTGCCAGAAGCACGTGCTGGACAGGCCGGTACCATCTCCTGGACAGAGCGGAACCACAGGAAACAGTCGCCAGAACCACCTGCTTGACTCACCGGTCCAACATGCCGGACACGCCAAGATCACCTGCCCGCTACACCAGAACCACGTGGGGTACAAGCCGGAATCACGTGAAGGGCATGCTGGCAGAACCTCTCAGTCGTGCCAGAACCTCGTGCCGGGAACCCCAGAACCACCTGCCTTACAGACCGCAACCACCAGCTGGACATGCCGGAAACACTGGCTCGACCCTCCGGAACCAATGCCGGACATGCAAAATCACCTGCCGGCTACGCCAGAAGCACTTGCCGAACACTCCGGAATCACCAGCCGGGCCTGCCGGAACCACCTGCCGGTCATGCCAAAATCACCTGCCAACTACGCCAGAACCACTTGGCGGACACTGCGGAAACAACTGTCGGGCCGGCCGGAACCACATCTCAGACGTGCCAGAACCATGTGCATGAGATGCCGGAACCACAACACGAACAGACGGAAACCACCTGCCAGACCCTCCTGAACCACCTGCCGAGAATGCCGGAAACACCTGCTCGACTCGCTGGAACCACCTACCTCACACGTCAAAATCACCTGCCGTGTATGCCAGAACCACTTGGCGAACACTACTGAATCACCTGCCGGGCATGCCAGCACAACCTCTCAGACGTGCCCGAAGCATGTGCCAGACAGGCCGGAACCATCTCCTGGACAAACCGGAACCACAGGAAACACTCGCCAGAACCACCTGCTTGACTCACCGGTCCCAACAGCTGGACACGCCAAAATCACCTGCCCGCTACACCACAACCACTTGGCAGACAAGCCAGAATCACGTGATGGGCATGCGAACACAACCTCTCAGACGTGCCAGGACCTCGTGCCGGAAACCCCAGAACCACCTGCCGGACAGATGGGAACCAACTGCCGGACACGACGGAAAAATGTCTTGACCCGCGGAACCACCACCAGACACGCCAAAAGCACCTGCCGGCTACGCGACAACCAGTTGCTGGACACTTCGGAATCACCTGCCGGGCTTGCTGGAAACACCTGCCGGTCACAACAACATCACCTGCCAGCTACGCCAGAACCACTTGGTGGACACTCCGGAAACACCAGTCGGGCCGGCTAGAACCACCTCTCAGACGTGCCAGAACCATGTGCCTGAGATGCCAGAACCACACCCTGAACAGGCCGAAGCCACCTTCCAGACCCGCCTGAGCCAACTGTCGAGCACACTGAAACCACCTGCTCGACTCGCCAGAACCACCTACCTGACACGCAAAAACCACCGGCCGGGTATGCCAGAACCACTTGGTGGTCACTCCGGAATCATCTGCCGGACATGCCAGAACCAGCTCTCAGACACACCCGAACAACCTGCCGGACACGCAAAAATCACCTGCCGGGTACACCAGAACCACTTGGCGGACACTCCGGAATCACCTGTCGGGCAGGCGGAACCACCTCGCAGACTTGCCAGAACCATGTTCCGGACACGCCAGTACCACCTGCTGAGTATGCCGGAACTACCTGATCCACTCCCCAGAACCACCTGCTGTACACGCAAAAATCACCTGCCAGCTACGCCAGAACCAATCGGCAGACACTCCGGAATCATCTGCTGGGCATGCCGGAACCATCCCTCAGAGGAGCCAGAACCACATGCCGGAGACTCCGGAGTCACCTGCCGGGCATGCCAGAACCATCTCTCACACGTGCCACAACCACGTGCCGGAGAGCCCGGAAGCACCTGCCGAGCTCGCCGGAACCACCTGCGGGACATGCCGCAACCAGTGGCCTGACAGGCCAAAATCATATGCCGGCTATGCCAAAACCACTTGGTGGACACTCCAGAATCACCTTGCGGGCATGCCGGAACCACGTCATGGACAGACGGCAAACACCTGCCGGACCTGCCAGAAGCACCTGCCGAGCACGCCGGAACCACCTGCTCGACTCACCAGAGCCACCTGCCGGACACACCAGAAACACCTGCGGGGTATGCCAGAACCACTTGGAGGACTCTCCGGGATCACCTGCCGGGAATGCCGGAACCACCTCTCAGACGTGCCAGAACCATGTGCAGGACACGCCGGAACCACCTGCAGAGTATGCCGGAACCACCTGATCCACTCCCCAGAACCACTGGCTGGACACACGAAAATCACCTGCAGGATACGCCAGAACCATTCGCCAGACACTCGGGAACCACCTCCAGGACAGACCGGAACCACCTGCCGGACACGCTGGGACCACCTGTTTGAATCGCCAGAACCACCTGCCGGGCATGCCAAAATCACCAGCCGGCTGCGCTAAAACCACTTGTCAGACACTCCGGAATCACCTGCCGGGCATGCTGGAACCACCTCTCAGAGGTGCCACAAACACATGCCGGAGACGGCGGAAGCACCTGCCGAGAATGCTGGAAGTTCCTGATCCACTCCACAGAACCACCTGTCGGACACGCCAAAATCAACTGCCGGCTACGCTAGAATCACTTGTCGGACACTCCAGAATCACCAGCCGGGCATGCCAGCACAACCTCTCAGACGTGCCCGAAGCACGTGCTGGACAGGCCGGAACCATCTCAAGGACAGACTGGAACCACCTTCCGAACACGCCGGAACCACCGGCTTGACTCGCCGGAACCACCGCCGGACATGTAAAATCAACTGCCGGCTACGCCAGAACCACTTGGCGAACATTCCGGAATCACCTGGTGGGCATGCCGGAACCACCTCTCAGGCATGCCAGAACCACATGCCAATGACACCGGAAGCACCTGCTGAGCACGCCGGAACCACCTGCTCGACTCGCCAGAACCACCTGCCGAACACGCCAAAAGCACCTGCCCGCTACGCCACAACCAGTTGGTGAAAACTTCGGAATCACCTGCCGCGCTTGCTGGAACCACCTGCCGGTCACGCCAAAATCACCTGCCAGCTAAACCTGAACCAAGTGGTGGACACTCCGGAATCACCTGCCGCGCATGCCAGATCCACCTCTCAGACTTGCCAGAACCATGTTCCGGACACGCCGGTACCACCTGCCGAGTATGCCGGAACCACCTGATCCAGTCCCCAGAACCACCTGCTGGACACGAAAAAATCACCTGCCGGCTACGCCAAAACAACTCGGCACAGACTCCGGGACCACCTCCAGGACAGACTGGAACCACCTGCAGGACACGCCGGGACCACCTGCTTGACTCGCCAGAACCACCTGCCGCACACGCCAAAATCACCAGCCGGCTATGCCACAACCACTTGTCGGACACTCCGGAATCACCTGCTGGGCATGCTGGAACCACCTCTCAGAGGTGCCACAAACACATGCCGGAGACGGCGGAAGCACCTGCCGAGAATGCCGGAAGTTCCTGATCCACTCCACAGAACCACCTGCCGGACACGCCGAAATCACCTGCCGGCTACACCAGAACCACTTGGCGGACACTCCAGAATCACCAGCCGGGCATGCCAGCACAACCTCTCAGACGTGCCCGAAGCACGTGCCGGACAGGCCGGAAACATCTCCCGGACAGACCGGAACCACATTCCGGACATGCCGGAACCACCGGCTCGACTCGCCAGAACCACCGCCGGACATGCCAAATCAACTGCCGGCTACGCCAGAACCACTTGGCAAACACTCCGGATTCACCTGCTGGGCATGCCGGAAGCACCTCTCAGACATGCCAGAACCACGTGCCAATGACACCAGAAGCACCTGCTGAGCACGCCGGAACCACCTGCTCGACTCGCCAGAATCACCTCCCGGACACGCCAAAATCACCTGCCGGCTATGCCAGAACCAGTTGGTGAACACTTCGGTATCACCTGCCGCGCTTGCTGGAACCACCTGCTGGTCACGCCAACATCACCTGCCAGCTACGCCAGAACCACTTGGTGGACACTCCGGAATCATCTGCCGGAAATGCCAGAAGCAGCTCTCAGACACACCAGAAACACGTGCCACAGATGCCGGAAGCTCCTGCTGAGCATGCTTGAGCCACCTGCTCGACTTGCAAGAAACACCTGCCGGAGATGCCAAAATCACCTGCCGGGTACGCCAGAACCATGTGCTGGACACGCCGGAACCACCTGCCGAGTATGCCGGAACCACCTGATCCACTCCCCAGAACCACCTGCCGGACATGCCCCAACCACCGGCTCGACACGCCGGTACCACCTGCCGCATATGCCGGAACCACCTCTCAGAGGTGCCAGAACCGCGTGCCGGAGAGACCGGAAGCACCTGCCGAGCTCGCCGGAACCACCTGCTGGACATACCGGAACCACCTGACTGACAGGCCAAAATCATATGCCGGCAACGCCAAAACCACTTGGGGGACACTTGAGAATCACCTTGCGGGCATGCCGGAACCACGTCATGGACAGACTGCAAAATCCTGCCGGACCTGCCTGAACCACCTGCCGAGCACGCTGGAACCACCTGCTCGACTCACCAGAGCCACCTGCCGGACACACCAGAAACACCTGCGGGGTACGCCAGAACCACTTGGAGGACTCTCCGGGATCACCTGCCGGGCATGCCGGAACCACCGCTCAGACGTTCCAGAACCATGTGCCGGACATGCTGGAACCACCTGCCGAGTATGCCGGAACCACCTGATGCACTCCACAGAACCACCTGCCGGACATGCCCGAACCACCAGCTCGACACGCCGGAACCACTGCCGGACATGCAAAATCACCTGCTGGATACGCCAGAACCACTTGGCGAACACTCCGGAATCACCTGCCGGGCATGCCGGAACCACCTCTCAGACATGCCAGAAACACGTACCAATGACACCGGAAGCACCTGCCGAGGACGTCAGAACCACCTGCTCGACTCGCCAGAACCACCTGACGTAAAGGCCAAAATCAATAGCTGGCTATGTGGGAACCACCTGGCGGACTGTCTGGAATCACCTGCCGTGCATGCAGGAGCCACGTCTCAGATGCAACAGAACCGTGTGCCGGAGACGCTGGAACCACGTCCTGGACAGACTGGAACCACATGCCGGACACGCCTGGACCACCTTCCGAGCACACCGAAACCACCTGCTCGACTCTCAGGACCCACGTGCCGTACATGCCAAAATGAACTGCCGGCTACACCAGAACCACTTACACGACACTCCGGAATCACCTGCCTCGCATGCCAGAACCACCTCTCAGACGTGCCAGAAGCACGTGCCAGACATGCCGGAATGACCTATAGGACAGAACGGAACCACCTTCTCTACTCGCTGGAACCACCTGCCTGACAGGCCAATATCAACTGCTTGGTATGCCAGAACCACCTGGGGGACAGTCCGGAATCACCTGCCAGCCATGGCGGAACCAACTCTCAGACGTACCAGAACCACATGCCGCACAAGCTGGAAACACGTACTGGACAGACTGGAACCACCTGCCGGCCACGCCTGAACCACCTGCTGAGCACGACGGAACCACCTGCCAGACACGCCAAAATCACCTGCGGGCTATGCCAGAACCACTTGGAGGACTCTCAGGGATGACCTGCCGGGCATGCTGGAACCACCTCTCAGACGTGCCAGAACCACGTGGAGGACAGTCCGGAATCACCTGTTGGGCATGCGCAACCACGTCTGAGATGTACCAGAACCATGTGCCGTACATGCCGGAACCACGTACCGGACAGACCGGAATCACCTTTCGGGCATGCCGGAACCACCTGTCAGACATGCTAGAACCACGTGCCGGAGACGCCGGAAGCACGTGCCGAGCACATCGGAACCACATGCTCATCTCGCCTGAACCACCTGCCGGACACGCCAAAATCACCTGCCGGCTACGCCAAAACCACCTGGTGGACTCTCTGGAATCACCTGCCGGGCATGATAGAACCACCTCTCAGACGTGCCGGAACCATGTGCTTGACATGCCGGAACCACACCCCAAACAGACGGAAACCACCTGCCAGACCCGCCAGAACCACCTGCCGAGAACGCCGGAAACACCTGCTCGACTCGCTGGAACCACCTACCTGACACGCCAAAATCACCTGCCGGGTATGCCAGAACCACTTGGCGGACACTCCGGAATCATCTGCCGCGCATGCCGGAACCACCTCTCAGACGTGCTGTAAGCACGTGCCGGACACGCCGGAAACTCATACCGGACAGACCGGCACCACCTGCCAGACATGCCGGAACCACCTGCCGAGCACGCTGGAGCCACCTGCTCGATTTGCCGGAACCACCTGCCAGACAGGCCAAAATCAACAGCTGGCTATGCAAGAACCACCTGGCGGACAGTCCGGAATCACCTGCCGTGCATGCCAGAACAACCTGGCACACGTGCCCGAAGCACTTGCCGGACACGCCGGAAAGACCTACCGGACAGACCGGTACCACCTGCCGGACGTGCCCCAACAACCGGCTCGACCCGCCGGAACCACCGCCGGACATGCAAAATCACCTGCCGGCTACACCAGAACCACTTGGCGAACACTCCGGAATCACCTGCCGGGCATGCTGGAACCACCTCTCAGACATGCCAGAAACACGTGCCAATGACCCCGGAAGCACCTGCCGAGCACGCCGGAGCCACCTGCTCGACTCGCCAGAACCACCTGCCGGACAGGCCAAAATCAACAGCTGGCTATGTGGGAACCACCTGGCGGACAGTCTGGAATCACCTGCCAGGCATGCAGGAACCACCTCTCAGACGTAACAGAACCACGTGCCGGACACGCTGGAACCAGGTCCTGGACAGACTGGAACCACCTGCCGAGCACGCCGGAACCACCTGCTCGACTCGCAGGACACTCGTGCCGGACACGCCAAAAGGAACTGCCGTCTACACCAGAACCACTTACACGACTCTCCAGAATCACCTGCCTGGCATGACAGAACCACCTCTCAGACGTGCCAGAAGCACGTGCCGGACATGCCGGAATGACCTATCAGACAGTACGGAACCACCTGCCAGACATGCCAGAACGACCTGCCGAACACGCCACAGCCAGCTGCTCGACTCGCCGGAACCTCCTGCCGGACAGTCCAAAATCAACAGCTCGCTATGCAGGGTCCACCTGGTGGACAGTCCAGAATCACCTGCCAGGCACGCAGGAACTACCTCTCAGACGTAACAGAACCACGTGCCGGACACGCTGGAACCACGTCCTGGACAGACTGGAACCACATGCCGGACACGCCTGGACCACCTTCCGAGCACACCGAAACCACCTGCTCGACTCTCAGGACCCACGTGCCGTACATGCCAAAATGAACTGCCGGCTACACCAGAACCACTTACACGACACTCCGGGATCACCTGCCTCGCATGCCAGAACCACCTCTCAGACGTGCCAGAAGCACGTGCCAGACATGCCGGAATGACCTATAGGACAGAACGGAACCACCTTCTCTACTCGCTGGAACCACCTGCCTGACAGGCCAATATCAACTGCTTGGTATGCCAGAACCACCTGGGGGACAGTCCGGAATCACCTGCCAGCCATGGCGGAACCAACTCTCAGACGTACCAGAACCACATGCCGCACAAGCTGGAAACACGTACTGGACAGACTGGAACCACCTGCCGGCCACGCCTGAACCACCTGCTGAGCACGACGGAACCACCTGCCAGACACGCCAAAATCACCTGCGGGCTACGCCAGAACCACTTGGAGGACTCTCAGGGATGACCTGCCGGGCATGCTGGAACCACCTCTCAGACGTGCCAGAACCACGTGGAGGACAGTCCGGAATCACCTGTTGGGCATGCGCAACCACGTCTGAGATGTACCAGAACCATGTGCCGTACATGCCGGAACCACGTACCGGACAGACCGGAATCACCTTTCGGGCATGCCGGAACCACCTGTCAGACATGCTAGAACCACGTGCCGGAGACGCCGGAAGCACGTGCCGAGCACATCGGAACCACATGCTCATCTCGCCTGAACCACCTGCCGGACACGCCAAAATCACCTGCCGGCTACGCCAAAACCACCTGGTGGACTCTCTGGAATCACCTGCCGGGCATGATAGAACCACCTCTCAGACGTGCCGGAACCATGTGCTTGACATGCCGGAACCACACCCCAAACAGACGGAAACCACCTGCCAGACCCGCCAGAACCACCTGCCGAGAACGCCGGAAACACCTGCTCGACTCGCTGGAACCACCTACCTGACACGCCAAAATCACCTGCCGGGTATGCCAGAACCACTTGGCGGACACTCCGGAATCATCTGCCGCGCATGCCGGAACCACCTCTCAGACGTGCTGTAAGCACGTGCCGGACACGCCGGAAACTCATACCGGACAGACCGGCACCACCTGCCAGACATGCCGGAACCACCTGCCGAGCACGCTGGAGCCACCTGCTCGATTTGCCGGAACCACCTGCCAGACAGGCCAAAATCAACAGCTGGCTATGCAAGAACCACCTGGCGGACAGTCCGGAATCACCTGCCGTGCATGCCAGAACAACCTGGCACACGTGCCCGAAGCACTTGCCGGACACGCCGGAAAGACCTACCGGACAGACCGGTACCACCTGCCGGACGTGCCCCAACAACCGGCTCGACCCGCCGGAACCACCGCCGGACATGCAAAATCACCTGCCGGCTACACCAGAACCACTTGGCGAACACTCCGGAATCACCTGCCGGGCATGCTGGAACCACCTCTCAGACATGCCAGAAACACGTGCCAATGACCCCGGAAGCACCTGCCGAGCACGCCGGAGCCACCTGCTCGACTCGCCAGAACCACCTGCCGGACAGGCCAAAATCAACAGCTGGCTATGTGGGAACCACCTGGCGGACAGTCTGGAATCACCTGCCAGGCATGCAGGAACCACCTCTCAGACGTAACAGAACCACGTGCCGGACACGCTGGAACCAGGTCCTGGACAGACTGGAACCACCTGCCGAGCACGCCGGAACCACCTGCTCGACTCGCAGGACACTCGTGCCGGACACGCCAAAAGGAACTGCCGTCTACACCAGAACCACTTACACGACTCTCCAGAATCACCTGCCTGGCATGACAGAACCACCTCTCAGACGTGCCAGAAGCACGTGCCGGACATGCCGGAATGACCTATCAGACAGTACGGAACCACCTGCCAGACATGCCAGAACGACCTGCCGAACACGCCACAGCCAGCTGCTCGACTCGCCGGAACCTCCTGCCGGACAGTCCAAAATCAACAGCTCGCTATGCAGGGTCCACCTGGTGGACAGTCCAGAATCACCTGCCAGGCACGCAGGAACTACCTCTCAGACGTAACAGAACCACGTGCCGGACACGCTGGAACCACGTCCTGGACACACTGGAACCACATGCCGGACACACCTGGACCACCTGCCGAGCACGCCGGAACCACCTGCTCGACTCGCAGGACCCACGTGCCGGACACACCAAAATGAACTGCCGGCTACACCAGAACCACTTACCTGACACTCTGGAATGACCTGCCTGGCATGCCAGAACCACCTCTCAGACGGGCCAGAAGCACGTGCCAGATATGCTGGAACGACCTATCGGACAGTACGGAACCACCTGCCAGACATGCCGGAACCAACAGCCGAACACGCCACAGCCAGCTGCTCGACTCAATGGAACCACCTGCCGGACACGCCAATTTCAACTGCTGGCTATGGCAGAACCACCTGGGGGACAGTCCGGAATCACCTGCCAGCCATGGCGGAACCAACTCTCAGACGTACCAGAACCACGTGCCGCAGAAGCTGGAAACATGTACTGGACAGACTGGAACCACATGGCGGCCACGCCTGAACCACCTGCCGAGCACGACGGAACCACCTGCCGGACACGCCCAAATCACCTGCGGGCTACGCCAGAACCACTTGGAGGACTCTCCGGGATGACCTGCTGGGCATGCTGGAACCACCTCTCAGACGTGCCAGAAGCACGTGCCAGACATGCCGGAATGACCTATAGGACAGAACGGAACCACCTTCTCTACTCGCTGGAACCACCTGCCTGACAGGCCAATATCAACTGCTTGGTATGCCAGAACCACCTGGGGGACAGTCCGGAATCACCTGCCAGCCATGGCGGAACCAACTCTCAGACGTACCAGAACCACATGCCGCACAAGCTGGAAACACGTACTGGACAGACTGGAACCACCTGCCGGCCACGCCTGAACCACCTGCTGAGCACGACGGAACCACCTGCCAGACACACCAAAATCACCTGCGGGCTACGCCAGAACCACTTGGAGGACTCTCAGGGATGACCTGCCGGGCATGCTGGAACCACCTCTCAGACGTGCCAGAACCACGTGGAGGACAGTCCGGAATCACCTGTTGGGCATGCGCAACCACGTCTGAGATGTACCAGAACCATGTGCCGTACATGCCGGAACCACGTACCGGACAGACCGGAATCACCTTTCGGGCATGCCGGAACCACCTGTCAGACATGCTAGAACCACGTGCCGGAGACGCCGGAAGCACGTGCCGAGCACATCGGAACCACATGCTCATCTCGCCTGAACCACCTGCCGGACACGCCAAAATCACCTGCCGGCTACGCCAAAACCACCTGGTGGACTCTCTGGAATCACCTGCCGGGCATGATAGAACCACCTCTCAGACGTGCCGGAACCATGTGCTTGACATGCCGGAACCACACCCCAAACAGACGGAAACCACCTGCCAGACCCGCCAGAACCACCTGCCGAGAACGCCGGAAACACCTGCTCGACTCGCTGGAACCACCTACCTGACACGCCAAAATCACCTGCCGGGTATGCCAGAACCACTTGGCGGACACTCCGGAATCATCTGCCGCGCATGCCGGAACCACCTCTCAGACGTGCTGTAAGCACGTGCCGGACACGCCGGAAACTCATACCGGACAGACCGGCACCACCTGCCAGACATGCCGGAACCACCTGCCGAGCACGCTGGAGCCACCTGCTCGATTTGCCGGAACCACCTGCCAGACAGGCCAAAATCAACAGCTGGCTATGCAAGAACCACCTGGCGGACAGTCCGGAATCACCTGCCGTGCATGCCAGAACAACCTGGCACACGTGCCCGAAGCACTTGCCGGACACGCCGGAAAGACCTACCGGACAGACCGGTACCACCTGCCGGACGTGCCCCAACAACCGGCTCGACCCGCCGGAACCACCGCCGGACATGCAAAATCACCTGCCGGCTACACCAGAACCACTTGGCGAACACTCCGGAATCACCTGCCGGGCATGCTGGAACCACCTCTCAGACATGCCAGAAACACGTGCCAATGACCCCGGAAGCACCTGCCGAGCACGCCGGAGCCACCTGCTCGACTCGCCAGAACCACCTGCCGGACAGGCCAAAATCAACAGCTGGCTATGTGGGAACCACCTGGCGGACAGTCTGGAATCACCTGCCAGGCATGCAGGAACCACCTCTCAGACGTAACAGAACCACGTGCCGGACACGCTGGAACCAGGTCCTGGACAGACTGGAACCACCTGCCGAGCACGCCGGAACCACCTGCTCGACTCGCAGGACACTCGTGCCGGACACGCCAAAAGGAACTGCCGTCTACACCAGAACCACTTACACGACTCTCCAGAATCACCTGCCTGGCATGACAGAACCACCTCTCAGACGTGCCAGAAGCACGTGCCGGACATGCCGGAATGACCTATCAGACAGTACGGAACCACCTGCCAGACATGCCAGAACGACCTGCCGAACACGCCACAGCCAGCTGCTCGACTCGCCGGAACCTCCTGCCGGACAGTCCAAAATCAACAGCTCGCTATGCAGGGTCCACCTGGTGGACAGTCCAGAATCACCTGCCAGGCATGCAGGAACTACCTCTCAGACGTAACAGAACCACGTGCCGGACACGCTGGAACCACGTCCTGGACACACTGGAACCACATGCCGGACACACCTGGACCACCTGCCGAGCACGCCGGAACCACCTGCTCGACTGGCAGGACCCACGTGCCGGACACACCAAAATAAACTGCCGGCTACACCAGAACCACTTACCTGACACTCTGGAATGACCTGCCTGGCATGCCAGAACCACCTCTCAGACGGGCCAGAAGCACGTGCCAGATATGCTGGAACGACCTATCGGACAGTACGGAACCACCTGCCAGACATGCCGGAACCAACAGCCGAACACGCCACAGCCAGCTGCTCGACTCAATGGAACCACCTGCCGGACACGCCAATTTCAACTGCTGGCTATGGCAGAACCACCTGGGGGACAGTCCGGAATCACCTGCCAGCCATGGCGGAACCAACTCTCAGACGTACCAGAACCACGTGCCGCAGAAGCTGGAAACATGTACTGGACAGACTGGAACCACATGGCGGCCACGCCTGAACCACCTGCCGAGCACGACGGAACCACCTGCCGGACACGCCCAAATCACCTGCGGGCTACGCCAGAACCACTTGGAGGACTCTCAGGGATGACCTGCTGGGCATGCTGGAACCACCTCTCAGACGTGCCAGAACCACGTGGCGGACAGTCCGGAATCACCTGTTGGGCATGCGCAACCACCTCTGAGACGTACCAGAACCACGTACCGTACACGCCGGAACCACCTACCGGACAGACCAGAATCACTTTTCGGGCATGCTGGAACCACCTGTCAGATGTGCCAGAAACACGTGCCGGAGACGCCGGAAGCACCTGCCGAGCACGTCGGAACCACGTGTTCATCTCGCCTGAACCACCTGCCAGACACATCATAATCACCTGCCGGCTACACCAAAACCATTTGGTGGACTCTCTGGAATCACCTGCCAGGCATGATAGAACCACCTTTCAGACGTGCCGGAACCACGTGCCGGACATGCCAGAACCACCTCCCGGACAGACTGGAACCACATGCCGGACATGCCTGAACCAACTGGCGAGCACGCCGGAACCGCATGCTCGACTCGCTGGAACCACATGCCGGAAATGGCAAAATCACCTGCCGGGTATGCCAGAACCACTTGGCGGACACTCCGGAATCACCTGCGGGGCATGCCAGCATAACCTCTCAGAAGTGCCAGAAGCACGTGCTGGACAGGCCGGTACCATCTCCTGGACAGAGCGGAACCACAGGAAACAGTCGCCAGAACCACCTGCTTGACTCACCGGTCCAACATGCCGGACACGCCAAGATCACCTGCCCGCTACACCAGAACCACGTGGGGTACAAGCCGGAATCACGTGAAGGGCATGCTGGCAGAACCTCTCAGTCGTGCCAGAACCTCGTGCCGGGAACCCCAGAACCACCTGCCTTACAGACCGCAACCACCAGCTGGACATGCCGGAAACACTGGCTCGACCCTCCGGAACCAATGCCGGACATGCAAAATCACCTGCCGGCTACGCCAGAAGCACTTGCCGAACACTCCGGAATCACCAGCCGGGCCTGCCGGAACCACCTGCCGGTCATGCCAAAATCACCTGCCAACTACGCCAGAACCACTTGGCGGACACTGCGGAAACAACTGTCGGGCCGGCCGGAACCACATCTCAGACGTGCCAGAACCATGTGCATGAGATGCCGGAACCACAACACGAACAGACGGAAACCACCTGCCAGACCCTCCTGAACCACCTGCCGAGAATGCCGGAAACACCTGCTCGACTCGCTGGAACCACCTACCTCACACGTCAAAATCACCTGCCGTGTATGCCAGAACCACTTGGCGAACACTACTGAATCACCTGCCGGGCATGCCAGCACAACCTCTCAGACGTGCCCGAAGCATGTGCCAGACAGGCCGGAACCATCTCCTGGACAAACCAGAACCACAGGAAACACTCGCCAGAACCACCTGCTTGACTCACCGGTCCCAACAGCTGGACACGCCAAAATCACCTGCCCGCTACACCACAACCACTTGGCAGACAAGCCAGAATCACGTGATGGGCATGCGAACACAACCTCTCAGACGTGCCAGGACCTCGTGCCGGAAACCCCAGAACCACCTGCCGGACAGACGGGAACCAACTGCCGGACACGACGGAAAAATGTCTTGACCCGCGGAACCACCACCAGACACGCCAAAAGCACCTGCCGGCTACGCGACAACCAGTTGCTGGACACTTCGGAATCACCTGCCGGGCTTGCTGGAAACACCTGCCGGTCACAACAACATCACCTGCCAGCTACGCCAGAACCACTTGGTGGACACTCCGGAAACACCAGTCGGGCCGGCTAGAACCACCTCTCAGACGTGCCAGAACCATGTGCCTGAGATGCCAGAACCACACCCTGAACAGGCCGAAGCCACCTTCCAGACCCGCCTGAGCCAACTGTCGAGCACACTGAAACCACCTGCTCGACTCGCCAGAACCACCTACCTGACACGCAAAAACCACCGGCCGGGTATGCCAGAACCACTTGGTGGTCACTCCGGAATCATCTGCCGGACATGCCAGAACCAGCTCTCAGACACACCCGAACAACCTGCCGGACACGCAAAAATCACCTGCCGGGTACGCCAGAACCACTTGGCGGACACTCCGGAATCACCTGTCGGGCAGGCGGAACCACCTCGCAGACTTGCCAGAACCATGTTCCGGACACGCCAGTACCACCTGCTGAGTATGCCGGAACTACCTGATCCACTCCCCAGAACCACCTGCTGTACACGCAAAAATCACCTGCCAGCTACGCCAGAACCAATCGGCAGACACTCCGGAATCATCTGCTGGGCATGCCGGAACCATCCCTCAGAGGAGCCAGAACCACATGCCGGAGACTCCGGAGTCACCTGCCGGGCATGCCAGAACCATCTCTCACACGTGCCACAACCACGTGCCGGAGAGCCCGGAAGCACCTGCCGAGCTCGCCGGAACCACCTGCGGGACATGCCGCAACCAGCGGCCTGACAGGCCAAAATCATATGCCGGCTATGCCAAAACCACTTGGTGGACACTCCAGAATCACCTTGCGGGCATGCCGGAACCACGTCATGGACAGACGGCAAACACCTGCCGGACCTGCCAGAAGCACCTGCCGAGCACGCCGGAACCACCTGCTCGACTCACCAGAGCCACCTGCCGGACACACCAGAAACACCTGCGGGGTATGCCAGAACCACTTGGAGGACTCTCCGGGATCACCTGCCGGGAATGCCGGAACCACCTCTCAGACGTGCCAGAACCATGTGCAGGACACGCCGGAACCACCTGCAGAGTATGCCGGAACCACCTGATCCACTCCCCAGAACCACTGGCTGGACACACGAAAATCACCTGCAGGATACGCCAGAACCATTCGCCAGACACTCGGGAACCACCTCCAGGACAGACCGGAACCACCTGCCGGACACGCTGGGACCACCTGTTTGAATCGCCAGAACCACCTGCCGGGCATGCCAAAATCACCAGCCGGCTGCGCTAAAACCACTTGTCAGACACTCCGGAATCACCTGCCGGGCATGCTGGAACCACCTCTCAGAGGTGCCACAAACACATGCCGGAGACGGCGGAAGCACCTGCCGAGAATGCTGGAAGTTCCTGATCCACTCCACAGAACCACCTGTCGGACACGCCAAAATCAACTGCCGGCTACGCTAGAATCACTTGTCGGACACTCCAGAATCACCAGCCGGGCATGCCAGCACAACCTCTCAGACGTGCCCGAAGCACGTGCCGGACAGGCCGGAACCATCTCAAGGACAGACTGGAACCACCTTCCGAACACGCCGGAACCACCGGCTTGACTCGCCGGAACCACCGCCGGACATGTAAAATCAACTGCCGGCTACGCCAGAACCACTTGGCGAACATTCCGGAATCACCTGGTGGGCATGCCGGAACCACCTCTCAGGCATGCCAGAACCACATGCCAATGACACCGGAAGCACCTGCTGAGCACGCCGGAACCACCTGCTCGACTCGCCAGAACCACCTGCCGAACACGCCAAAAGCACCTGCCCGCTACGCCACAACCAGTTGGTGAAAACTTCGGAATCACCTGCCGCGCTTGCTGGAACCACCTGCCGGTCACGCCAAAATCACCTGCCAGCTAAACCTGAACCAAGTGGTGGACACTCCGGAATCACCTGCCGCGCATGCCAGATCCACCTCTCAGACTTGCCAGAACCATGTTCCGGACACGCCGGTACCACCTGCCGAGTATGCCGGAACCACCTGATCCAGTCCCCAGAACCACCTGCTGGACACGAAAAAATCACCTGCCGGCTACGCCAAAACAACTCGGCACAGACTCCGGGACCACCTCCAGGACAGACTGGAACCACCTGCAGGACACGCCGGGACCACCTGCTTGACTCGCCAGAACCACCTGCCGCACACGCCAAAATCACCAGCCGGCTATGCCACAACCACTTGTCGGACACTCCGGAATCACCTGCTGGGCATGCTGGAACCACCTCTCAGAGGTGCCACAAACACATGCCGGAGACGGCGGAAGCACCTGCCGAGAATGCCGGAAGTTCCTGATCCACTCCACAGAACCACCTGCCGGACACGCCGAAATCACCTGCCGGCTACACCAGAACCACTTGGCGGACACTCCAGAATCACCAGCCGGGCATGCCAGCACAACCTCTCAGACGTGCCCGAAGCACGTGCCGGACAGGCCGGAAACATCTCCCGGACAGACCGGAACCACATTCCGGACATGCCGGAACCACCGGCTCGACTCGCCAGAACCACCGCCGGACATGCCAAATCAACTGCCGGCTACGCCAGAACCACTTGGCAAACACTCCGGATTCACCTGCTGGGCATGCCGGAAGCACCTCTCAGACATGCCAGAACCACGTGCCAATGACACCAGAAGCACCTGCTGAGCACGCCGGAACCACCTGCTCGACTCGCCAGAATCACCTCCCGGACACGCCAAAATCACCTGCCGGCTATGCCAGAACCAGTTGGTGAACACTTCGGTATCACCTGCCGCGCTTGCTGGAACCACCTGCTGGTCACGCCAACATCACCTGCCAGCTACGCCAGAACCACTTGGTGGACACTCCGGAATCATCTGCCGGAAATGCCAGAAGCAGCTCTCAGACACACCAGAAACACGTGCCACAGATGCCGGAAGCTCCTGCTGAGCATGCTTGAGCCACCTGCTCGACTTGCAAGAAACACCTGCCGGAGATGCCAAAATCACCTGCCGGGTACACCAGAACCATGTGCTGGACACGCCGGAACCACCTGCCGAGTATGCCGGAACCACCTGATCCACTCCCCAGAACCACCTGCCGGACATGCCCCAACCACCGGCTCGACACGCCGGTACCACCTGCCGCATATGCCGGAACCACCTCTCAGAGGTGCCAGAACCGCGTGCCGGAGAGACCGGAAGCACCTGCCGAGCTCGCCGGAACCACCTGCTGGACATACCGGAACCACCTGACTGACAGGCCAAAATCATATGCCGGCAACGCCAAAACCACTTGGGGGACACTTGAGAATCACCTTGCGGGCATGCCGGAACCACGTCATGGACAGACTGCAAAATCCTGCCGGACCTGCCTGAACCACCTGCCGAGCACGCTGGAACCACCTGCTCGACTCACCAGAGCCACCTGCCGGACACACCAGAAACACCTGCGGGGTACGCCAGAACCACTTGGAGGACTCTCCGGGATCACCTGCCGGGCATGCCGGAACCACCGCTCAGACGTTCCAGAACCATGTGCCGGACATGCTGGAACCACCTGCCGAGTATGCTGGAACCACCTGATGCACTCCACAGAACCACCTGCCGGACATGCCCGAACCACCAGCTCGACACGCCGGAACCACTGCCGGACATGCAAAATCACCTGCTGGATACGCCAGAACCACTTGGCGAACACTCCGGAATCACCTGCCGGGCATGCCAGAACCACCTCTCAGACATGCCAGAAACACGTACCAATGACACCGGAAGCACCTGCCGAGGACGTCAGAACCACCTGCTCGACTCGCCAGAACCACCTGACGTAAAGGCCAAAATCAATAGCTGGCTATGTGGGAACCACCTGGCGGACTGTCCGGAATCACCTGCCGTGCATGCAGGAGCCACGTCTCAGATGCAACAGAACCGTGTGCCGGAGACGCTGGAACCACGTCCTGGACAGACTGGAACCACATGCCGGACACGCCTGGACCACCTTCCGAGCACACCGAAACCACCTGCTCGACTCTCAGGACCCACGTGCCGTACATGCCAAAATGAACTGCCGGCTACACCAGAACCACTTACACGACACTCCGGAATCACCTGCCTCGCATGCCAGAACCACCTCTCAGACGTGCCAGAAGCACGTGCCAGACATGCCGGAATGACCTATAGGACAGAACGGAACCACCTTCTCTACTCGCTGGAACCACCTGCCTGACAGGCCAATATCAACTGCTTGGTATGCCAGAACCACCTGGGGGACAGTCCGGAATCACCTGCCAGCCATGGCGGAACCAACTCTCAGACGTACCAGAACCACATGCCGCACAAGCTGGAAACACGTACTGGACAGACTGGAACCACCTGCCGGCCACGCCTGAACCACCTGCTGAGCACGACGGAACCACCTGCCAGACACGCCAAAATCACCTGCGGGCTACGCCAGAACCACTTGGAGGACTCTCAGGGATGACCTGCCGGGCATGCTGGAACCACCTCTCAGACGTGCCAGAACCACGTGGAGGACAGTCCGGAATCACCTGTTGGGCATGCGCAACCACGTCTGAGATGTACCAGAACCATGTGCCGTACATGCCGGAACCACGTACCGGACAGACCGGAATCACCTTTCGGGCATGCCGGAACCACCTGTCAGACATGCTAGAACCACGTGCCGGAGACGCCGGAAGCACGTGCCGAGCACATCGGAACCACATGCTCATCTCGCCTGAACCACCTGCCGGACACGCCAAAATCACCTGCCGGCTACGCCAAAACCACCTGGTGGACTCTCTGGAATCACCTGCCGGGCATGATAGAACCACCTCTCAGACGTGCCGGAACCATGTGCTTGACATGCCGGAACCACACCCCAAACAGACGGAAACCACCTGCCAGACCCGCCAGAACCACCTGCCGAGAACGCCGGAAACACCTGCTCGACTCGCTGGAACCACCTACCTGACACGCCAAAATCACCTGCCGGGTATGCCAGAACCACTTGGCGGACACTCCGGAATCATCTGCCGCGCATGCCGGAACCACCTCTCAGACGTGCTGTAAGCACGTGCCGGACACGCCGGAAACTCATACCGGACAGACCGGCACCACCTGCCAGACATGCCGGAACCACCTGCCGAGCACGCTGGAGCCACCTGCTCGATTTGCCGGAACCACCTGCCAGACAGGCCAAAATCAACAGCTGGCTATGCAAGAACCACCTGGCGGACAGTCCGGAATCACCTGCCGTGCATGCCAGAACAACCTGGCACACGTGCCCGAAGCACTTGCCGGACACGCCGGAAAGACCTACCGGACAGACCGGTACCACCTGCCGGACGTGCCCCAACAACCGGCTCGACCCGCCGGAACCACCGCCGGACATGCAAAATCACCTGCCGGCTACACCAGAACCACTTGGCGAACACTCCGGAATCACCTGCCGGGCATGCTGGAACCACCTCTCAGACATGCCAGAAACACGTGCCAATGACCCCGGAAGCACCTGCCGAGCACGCCGGAGCCACCTGCTCGACTCGCCAGAACCACCTGCCGGACAGGCCAAAATCAACAGCTGGCTATGTGGGAACCACCTGGCGGACAGTCTGGAATCACCTGCCAGGCATGCAGGAACCACCTCTCAGACGTAACAGAACCACGTGCCGGACACGCTGGAACCAGGTCCTGGACAGACTGGAACCACCTGCCGAGCACGCCGGAACCACCTGCTCGACTCGCAGGACACTCGTGCCGGACACGCCAAAAGGAACTGCCGTCTACACCAGAACCACTTACACGACTCTCCAGAATCACCTGCCTGGCATGACAGAACCACCTCTCAGACGTGCCAGAAGCACGTGCCGGACATGCCGGAATGACCTATCAGACAGTACGGAACCACCTGCCAGACATGCCAGAACGACCTGCCGAACACGCCACAGCCAGCTGCTCGACTCGCCGGAACCTCCTGCCGGACAGTCCAAAATCAACAGCTCGCTATGCAGGGTCCACCTGGTGGACAGTCCAGAATCACCTGCCAGGCACGCAGGAACTACCTCTCAGACGTAACAGAACCACGTGCCGGACACGCTGGAACCACGTCCTGGACACACTGGAACCACATGCCGGACACACCTGGACCACCTGCCGAGCACGCCGGAACCACCTGCTCGACTCGCAGGACCCACGTGCCGGACACACCAAAATGAACTGCCGGCTACACCAGAACCACTTACCTGACACTCTGGAATGACCTGCCTGGCATGCCAGAACCACCTCTCAGACGGGCCAGAAGCACGTGCCAGATATGCTGGAACGACCTATCGGACAGTACGGAACCACCTGCCAGACATGCCGGAACCAACAGCCGAACACGCCACAGCCAGCTGCTCGACTCAATGGAACCACCTGCCGGACACGCCAATTTCAACTGCTGGCTATGGCAGAACCACCTGGGGGACAGTCCGGAATCACCTGCCAGCCATGGCGGAACCAACTCTCAGACGTACCAGAACCACGTGCCGCAGAAGCTGGAAACATGTACTGGACAGACTGGAACCACATGGCGGCCACGCCTGAACCACCTGCCGAGCACGACGGAACCACCTGCCGGATGCGCCCAAATCACCTGCGGGCTACGCCAGAACCACTTGGAGGACTCTCCGGGATGACCTGCTGGGCATGCTGGAACCACCTCTCAGACGTGCCAGAAGCACGTGCCAGACATGCCGGAATGACCTATAGGACAGAACGGAACCACCTTCTCTACTCGCTGGAACCACCTGCCTGACAGGCCAATATCAACTGCTTGGTATGCCAGAACCACCTGGGGGACAGTCCGGAATCACCTGCCAGCCATGGCGGAACCAACTCTCAGACGTACCAGAACCACATGCCGCACAAGCTGGAAACACGTACTGGACAGACTGGAACCACCTGCCGGCCACGCCTGAACCACCTGCTGAGCACGACGGAACCACCTGCCAGACACGCCAAAATCACCTGCGGGCTACGCCAGAACCACTTGGAGGACTCTCAGGGATGACCTGCCGGGCATGCTGGAACCACCTCTCAGACGTGCCAGAACCACGTGGAGGACAGTCCGGAATCACCTGTTGGGCATGCGCAACCACGTCTGAGATGTACCAGAACCATGTGCCGTACATGCCGGAACCACGTACCGGACAGACCGGAATCACCTTTCGGGCATGCCGGAACCACCTGTCAGACATGCTAGAACCACGTGCCGGAGACGCCGGAAGCACGTGCCGAGCACATCGGAACCACATGCTCATCTCGCCTGAACCACCTGCCGGACACGCCAAAATCACCTGCCGGCTACGCCAAAACCACCTGGTGGACTCTCTGGAATCACCTGCCGGGCATGATAGAACCACCTCTCAGACGTGCCGGAACCATGTGCTTGACATGCCGGAACCACACCCCAAACAGACGGAAACCACCTGCCAGACCCGCCAGAACCACCTGCCGAGAACGCCGGAAACACCTGCTCGACTCGCTGGAACCACCTACCTGACACGCCAAAATCACCTGCCGGGTATGCCAGAACCACTTGGCGGACACTCCGGAATCATCTGCCGCGCATGCCGGAACCACCTCTCAGACGTGCTGTAAGCACGTGCCGGACACGCCGGAAACTCATACCGGACAGACCGGCACCACCTGCCAGACATGCCGGAACCACCTGCCGAGCACGCTGGAGCCACCTGCTCGATTTGCCGGAACCACCTGCCAGACAGGCCAAAATCAACAGCTGGCTATGCAAGAACCACCTGGCGGACAGTCCGGAATCACCTGCCGTGCATGCCAGAACAACCTGGCACACGTGCCCGAAGCACTTGCCGGACACGCCGGAAAGACCTACCGGACAGACCGGTACCACCTGCCGGACGTGCCCCAACAACCGGCTCGACCCGCCGGAACCACCGCCGGACATGCAAAATCACCTGCCGGCTACACCAGAACCACTTGGCGAACACTCCGGAATCACCTGCCGGGCATGCTGGAACCACCTCTCAGACATGCCAGAAACACGTGCCAATGACCCCGGAAGCACCTGCCGAGCACGCCGGAGCCACCTGCTCGACTCGCCAGAACCACCTGCCGGACAGGCCAAAATCAACAGCTGGCTATGTGGGAACCACCTGGCGGACAGTCTGGAATCACCTGCCAGGCATGCAGGAACCACCTCTCAGACGTAACAGAACCACGTGCCGGACACGCTGGAACCAGGTCCTGGACAGACTGGAACCACCTGCCGAGCACGCCGGAACCACCTGCTCGACTCGCAGGACACTCGTGCCGGACACGCCAAAAGGAACTGCCGTCTACACCAGAACCACTTACACGACTCTCCAGAATCACCTGCCTGGCATGACAGAACCACCTCTCAGACGTGCCAGAAGCACGTGCCGGACATGCCGGAATGACCTATCAGACAGTACGGAACCACCTGCCAGACATGCCAGAACGACCTGCCGAACACGCCACAGCCAGCTGCTCGACTCGCCGGAACCTCCTGCCGGACAGTCCAAAATCAACAGCTCGCTATGCAGGGTCCACCTGGTGGACAGTCCAGAATCACCTGCCAGGCATGCAGGAACTACCTCTCAGACGTAACAGAACCACGTGCCGGACACGCTGGAACCACGTCCTGGACACACTGGAACCACATGCCGGACACACCTGGACCACCTGCCGAGCACGCCGGAACCACCTGCTCGACTGGCAGGACCCACGTGCCGGACACACCAAAATAAACTGCCGGCTACACCAGAACCACTTACCTGACACTCTGGAATGACCTGCCTGGCATGCCAGAACCACCTCTCAGACGGGCCAGAAGCACGTGCCAGATATGCTGGAACGACCTATCGGACAGTACGGAACCACCTGCCAGACATGCCGGAACCAACAGCCGAACACGCCACAGCCAGCTGCTCGACTCAATGGAACCACCTGCCGGACACGCCAATTTCAACTGCTGGCTATGGCAGAACCACCTGGGGGACAGTCCGGAATCACCTGCCAGCCATGGCGGAACCAACTCTCAGACGTACCAGAACCACGTGCCGCAGAAGCTGGAAACATGTACTGGACAGACTGGAACCACATGGCGGCCACGCCTGAACCACCTGCCGAGCACGACGGAACCACCTGCCGGACACGCCCAAATCACCTGCGGGCTACGCCAGAACCACTTGGAGGACTCTCAGGGATGACCTGCTGGGCATGCTGGAACCACCTCTCAGACGTGCCAGAACCACGTGGCGGACAGTCCGGAATCACCTGTTGGGCATGCGCAACCACCTCTGAGACGTACCAGAACCACGTACCGTACACGCCGGAACCACCTACCGGACAGACCAGAATCACTTTTCGGGCATGCTGGAACCACCTGTCAGATGTGCCAGAAACACGTGCCGGAGACGCCGGAAGCACCTGCCGAGCACGTCGGAACCACGTGTTCATCTCGCCTGAACCACCTGCCAGACACATCATAATCACCTGCCGGCTACACCAAAACCATTTGGTGGACTCTCTGGAATCACCTGCCAGGCATGATAGAACCACCTTTCAGACGTGCCGGAACCACGTGCCGGACATGCCAGAACCACCTCCCGGACAGACTGGAACCACATGCCGGACATGCCTGAACCAACTGGCGAGCACGCCGGAACCGCATGCTCGACTCGCTGGAACCACATGCCGGAAATGGCAAAATCACCTGCCGGGTATGCCAGAACCACTTGGCGGACACTCCGGAATCACCTGCGGGGCATGCCAGCATAACCTCTCAGAAGTGCCAGAAGCACGTGCTGGACAGGCCGGTACCATCTCCTGGACAGAGCGGAACCACAGGAAACAGTCGCCAGAACCACCTGCTTGACTCACCGGTCCAACATGCCGGACACGCCAAGATCACCTGCCCGCTACACCAGAACCACGTGGGGTACAAGCCGGAATCACGTGAAGGGCATGCTGGCAGAACCTCTCAGTCGTGCCAGAACCTCGTGCCGGGAACCCCAGAACCACCTGCCTTACAGACCGCAACCACCAGCTGGACATGCCGGAAACACTGGCTCGACCCTCCGGAACCAATGCCGGACATGCAAAATCACCTGCCGGCTACGCCAGAAGCACTTGCCGAACACTCCGGAATCACCAGCCGGGCCTGCCGGAACCACCTGCCGGTCATGCCAAAATCACCTGCCAACTACGCCAGAACCACTTGGCGGACACTGCGGAAACAACTGTCGGGCCGGCCGGAACCACATCTCAGACGTGCCAGAACCATGTGCATGAGATGCCGGAACCACAACACGAACAGACGGAAACCACCTGCCAGACCCTCCTGAACCACCTGCCGAGAATGCCGGAAACACCTGCTCGACTCGCTGGAACCACCTACCTCACACGTCAAAATCACCTGCCGTGTATGCCAGAACCACTTGGCGAACACTACTGAATCACCTGCCGGGCATGCCAGCACAACCTCTCAGACGTGCCCGAAGCATGTGCCAGACAGGCCGGAACCATCTCCTGGACAAACCGGAACCACAGGAAACACTCGCCAGAACCACCTGCTTGACTCACCGGTCCCAACAGCTGGACACGCCAAAATCACCTGCCCGCTACACCACAACCACTTGGCAGACAAGCCAGAATCACGTGATGGGCATGCGAACACAACCTCTCAGACGTGCCAGGACCTCGTGCCGGAAACCCCAGAACCACCTGCCGGACAGACGGGAACCAACTGCCGGACACGACGGAAAAATGTCTTGACCCGCGGAACCACCACCAGACACGCCAAAAGCACCTGCCGGCTACGCGACAACCAGTTGCTGGACACTTCGGAATCACCTGCCGGGCTTGCTGGAAACACCTGCCGGTCACAACAACATCACCTGCCAGCTACGCCAGAACCACTTGGTGGACACTCCGGAAACACCAGTCGGGCCGGCTAGAACCACCTCTCAGACGTGCCAGAACCATGTGCCTGAGATGCCAGAACCACACCCTGAACAGGCCGAAGCCACCTTCCAGACCCGCCTGAGCCAACTGTCGAGCACACTGAAACCACCTGCTCGACTCGCCAGAACCACCTACCTGACACGCAAAAACCACCGGCCGGGTATGCCAGAACCACTTGGTGGTCACTCCGGAATCATCTGCCGGACATGCCAGAACCAGCTCTCAGACACACCCGAACAACCTGCCGGACACGCAAAAATCACCTGCCGGGTACGCCAGAACCACTTGGCGGACACTCCGGAATCACCTGTCGGGCAGGCGGAACCACCTCGCAGACTTGCCAGAACCATGTTCCGGACACGCCAGTACCACCTGCTGAGTATGCCGGAACTACCTGATCCACTCCCCAGAACCACCTGCTGTACACGCAAAAATCACCTGCCAGCTACGCCAGAACCAATCGGCAGACACTCCGGAATCATCTGCTGGGCATGCCGGAACCATCCCTCAGAGGAGCCAGAACCACATGCCGGAGACTCCGGAGTCACCTGCCGGGCATGCCAGAACCATCTCTCACACGTGCCACAACCACGTGCCGGAGAGCCCGGAAGCACCTGCCGAGCTCGCCGGAACCACCTGCGGGACATGCCGCAACCAGCGGCCTGACAGGCCAAAATCATATGCCGGCTATGCCAAAACCACTTGGTGGACACTCCAGAATCACCTTGCGGGCATGCCGGAACCACGTCATGGACAGACGGCAAACACCTGCCGGACCTGCCAGAAGCACCTGCCGAGCACGCCGGAACCACCTGCTCGACTCACCAGAGCCACCTGCCGGACACACCAGAAACACCTGCGGGGTATGCCAGAACCACTTGGAGGACTCTCCGGGATCACCTGCCGGGAATGCCGGAACCACCTCTCAGACGTGCCAGAACCATGTGCAGGACACGCCGGAACCACCTGCAGAGTATGCCGGAACCACCTGATCCACTCCCCAGAACCACTGGCTGGACACACGAAAATCACCTGCAGGATACGCCAGAACCATTCGCCAGACACTCGGGAACCACCTCCAGGACAGACCGGAACCACCTGCCGGACACGCTGGGACCACCTGTTTGAATCGCCAGAACCACCTGCCGGGCATGCCAAAATCACCAGCCGGCTGCGCTAAAACCACTTGTCAGACACTCCGGAATCACCTGCCGGGCATGCTGGAACCACCTCTCAGAGGTGCCACAAACACATGCCGGAGACGGCGGAAGCACCTGCCGAGAATGCTGGAAGTTCCTGATCCACTCCACAGAACCACCTGTCGGACACGCCAAAATCAACTGCCGGCTACGCTAGAATCACTTGTCGGACACTCCAGAATCACCAGCCGGGCATGCCAGCACAACCTCTCAGACGTGCCCGAAGCACGTGCCGGACAGGCCGGAACCATCTCAAGGACAGACTGGAACCACCTTCCGAACACGCCGGAACCACCGGCTTGACTCGCCGGAACCACCGCCGGACATGTAAAATCAACTGCCGGCTACGCCAGAACCACTTGGCGAACATTCCGGAATCACCTGGTGGGCATGCCGGAACCACCTCTCAGGCATGCCAGAACCACATGCCAATGACACCGGAAGCACCTGCTGAGCACGCCGGAACCACCTGCTCGACTCGCCAGAACCACCTGCCGAACACGCCAAAAGCACCTGCCCGCTACGCCACAACCAGTTGGTGAAAACTTCGGAATCACCTGCCGCGCTTGCTGGAACCACCTGCCGGTCACGCCAAAATCACCTGCCAGCTAAACCTGAACCAAGTGGTGGACACTCCGGAATCACCTGCCGCGCATGCCAGATCCACCTCTCAGACTTGCCAGAACCATGTTCCGGACACGCCGGTACCACCTGCCGAGTATGCCGGAACCACCTGATCCAGTCCCCAGAACCACCTGCTGGACACGAAAAAATCACCTGCCGGCTACGCCAAAACAACTCGGCACAGACTCCGGGACCACCTCCAGGACAGACTGGAACCACCTGCAGGACACGCCGGGACCACCTGCTTGACTCGCCAGAACCACCTGCCGCACACGCCAAAATCACCAGCCGGCTATGCCACAACCACTTGTCGGACACTCCGGAATCACCTGCTGGGCATGCTGGAACCACCTCTCAGAGGTGCCACAAACACATGCCGGAGACGGCGGAAGCACCTGCCGAGAATGCCGGAAGTTCCTGATCCACTCCACAGAACCACCTGCCGGACACGCCGAAATCACCTGCCGGCTACACCAGAACCACTTGGCGGACACTCCAGAATCACCAGCCGGGCATGCCAGCACAACCTCTCAGACGTGCCCGAAGCACGTGCCGGACAGGCCGGAAACATCTCCCGGACAGACCGGAACCACATTCCGGACATGCCGGAACCACCGGCTCGACTCGCCAGAACCACCGCCGGACATGCCAAATCAACTGCCGGCTACGCCAGAACCACTTGGCAAACACTCCGGATTCACCTGCTGGGCATGCCGGAAGCACCTCTCAGACATGCCAGAACCACGTGCCAATGACACCAGAAGCACCTGCTGAGCACGCCGGAACCACCTGCTCGACTCGCCAGAATCACCTCCCGGACACGCCAAAATCACCTGCCGGCTATGCCAGAACCAGTTGGTGAACACTTCGGTATCACCTGCCGCGCTTGCTGGAACCACCTGCTGGTCACGCCAACATCACCTGCCAGCTACGCCAGAACCACTTGGTGGACACTCCGGAATCATCTGCCGGAAATGCCAGAAGCAGCTCTCAGACACACCAGAAACACGTGCCACAGATGCCGGAAGCTCCTGCTGAGCATGCTTGAGCCACCTGCTCGACTTGCAAGAAACACCTGCCGGAGATGCCAAAATCACCTGCCGGGTACACCAGAACCATGTGCTGGACACGCCGGAACCACCTGCCGAGTATGCCGGAACCACCTGATCCACTCCCCAGAACCACCTGCCGGACATGCCCCAACCACCGGCTCGACACGCCGGTACCACCTGCCGCATATGCCGGAACCACCTCTCAGAGGTGCCAGAACCGCGTGCCGGAGAGACCGGAAGCACCTGCCGAGCTCGCCGGAACCACCTGCTGGACATACCGGAACCACCTGACTGACAGGCCAAAATCATATGCCGGCAACGCCAAAACCACTTGGGGGACACTTGAGAATCACCTTGCGGGCATGCCGGAACCACGTCATGGACAGACTGCAAAATCCTGCCGGACCTGCCTGAACCACCTGCCGAGCACGCTGGAACCACCTGCTCGACTCACCAGAGCCACCTGCCGGACACACCAGAAACACCTGCGGGGTACGCCAGAACCACTTGGAGGACTCTCCGGGATCACCTGCCGGGCATGCCGGAACCACCGCTCAGACGTTCCAGAACCATGTGCCGGACATGCTGGAACCACCTGCCGAGTATGCCGGAACCACCTGATGCACTCCACAGAACCACCTGCCGGACATGCCCGAACCACCAGCTCGACACGCCGGAACCACTGCCGGACATGCAAAATCACCTGCTGGATACGCCAGAACCACTTGGCGAACACTCCGGAATCACCTGCCGGGCATGCCGGAACCACCTCTCAGACATGCCAGAAACACGTACCAATGACACCGGAAGCACCTGCCGAGGACGTCAGAACCACCTGCTCGACTCGCCAGAACCACCTGACGTAAAGGCCAAAATCAATAGCTGGCTATGTGGGAACCACCTGGCGGACTGTCCGGAATCACCTGCCGTGCATGCAGGAGCCACGTCTCAGATGCAACAGAACCGTGTGCCGGAGACGCTGGAACCACGTCCTGGACAGACTGGAACCACATGCCGGACACGCCTGGACCACCTTCCGAGCACACCGAAACCACCTGCTCGACTCTCAGGACCCACGTGCCGTACATGCCAAAATGAACTGCCGGCTACACCAGAACCACTTACACGACACTCCGGAATCACCTGCCTCGCATGCCAGAACCACCTCTCAGACGTGCCAGAAGCACGTGCCGGACATGCCGGAATGACCTATAGGACAGAACGGAACCACCTTCTCTACTCGCTGGAACCACCTGCCTGACAGGCCAATATCAACTGCTTGGTATGCCAGAACCACCTGGGGGACAGTCCGGAATCACCTGCCAGCCATGGCGGAACCAACTCTCAGACGTACCAGAACCACATGCCGCACAAGCTGGAAACACGTACTGGACAGACTGGAACCACCTGCCGGCCACGCCTGAACCACCTGCCGAGCACGACGGAACCACCTGCCAGACACGCCAAAATCACCTGCGGGCTACGCCAGAACCACTTGGAGGACTCTCAGGGATGACCTGCCGGGCATGCTGGAACCACCTCTCAGACGTGCCAGAACCACGTGGAGGACAGTCCGGAATCACCTGTTGGGCATGCGCAACCACGTCTGAGATGTACCAGAACCATGTGCCGTACATGCCGGAACCACGTACCGGACAGACCGGAATCACCTTTCGGGCATGCCGGAACCACCTGTCAGATGTGCCAGAAACACGTGCCGGAGACGCCGGAAGCACGTGCCGAGCACATCGGAACCACATGCTCATCTCGCCTGAACCACCTTCCGGACACGCCAAAATCACCTGCCGGCTACGCCAAAACCACCTGGTGGACTCTCTGGAATCACCTGCCGGGCATGATAGAACCACCTCTCAGACGTGCCGGAACCATGTGCTTGACATGCCGGAACCACACCCCAAACAGACGGAAACCACCTGCCAGACCCGCCAGAACCACCTGCCGAGAACGCCGGAAACACCTGCTCGACTCGCTGGAACCACCTACCTGACACGCCAAAATCACCTGCCGGGTATGCCAGAACCACTTGGCGGACACTCCGGAATCATCTGCCGCGCATGCCGGAACCACCTCTCAGACGTGCTGTAAGCACGTGCCGGACACGCCGGAAACTCATACCGGACAGACCGGCACCACCTGCCAGACATGCCGGAACCACCTGCCGAGCACGCTGGAGCCACCTGCTCGATTTGCCGGAACCACCTGCCAGACAGGCCAAAATCAACAGCTGGCTATGCAAGAACCACCTGGCGGACAGTCCGGAATCACCTGCCGTGCATGCCAGAACAACCTGGCACACGTGCCCGAAGCACTTGCCGGACACGCCGGAAAGACCTACCGGACAGACCGGTACCACCTGCCGGACGTGCCCCAACAACCGGCTCGACCCGCCGGAACCACCGCCGGACATGCAAAATCACCTGCCGGCTACACCAGAACCACTTGGCGAACACTCCGGAATCACCTGCCGGGCATGCTGGAACCACCTCTCAGACATACCAGAAACACGTGCCAATGACCCCGGAAGCACCTGCCGAGCACGCCGGAGCCACCTGCTCGACTCGCCAGAACCACCTGCCGGACAGGCCAAAATCAACAGCTGGCTATGTGGGAACCACCTGGCGGACAGTCTGGAATCACCTGCCAGGCATGCAGGAACCACCTCTCAGACGTAACAGAACCACGTGCCGGACACGCTGGAACCAGGTCCTGGACAGACTGGAACCACCTGCCGAGCACGCCGGAACCACCTGCTCGACTCGCAGGACACTCGTGCCGGACACGCCAAAAGGAACTGCCGTCTACACCAGAACCACTTACACGACTCTCCAGAATCACCTGCCTGGCATGACAGAACCACCTCTCAGACGTGCCAGAAGCACGTGCCGGACATGCCGGAATGACCTATCAGACAGTACGGAACCACCTGCCAGACATGCCAGAACGACCTGCCGAACACGCCACAGCCAGCTGCTCGACTCGCCGGAACCTCCTGCCGGACAGTCCAAAATCAACAGCTCGCTATGCAGGGTCCACCTGGTGGACAGTCCAGAATCACCTGCCAGGCATGCAGGAACTACCTCTCAGACGTAACAGAACCACGTGCCGGACACGCTGGAACCACGTCCTGGACACACTGGAACCACATGCCGGACACACCTGGACCACCTGCCGAGCACGCCGGAACCACCTGCTCGACTGGCAGGACCCACGTGCCGGACACACCAAAATAAACTGCCGGCTACACCAGAACCACTTACCTGACACTCTGGAATGACCTGCCTGGCATGCCAGAACCACCTCTCAGACGGGCCAGAAGCACGTGCCAGATATGCTGGAACGACCTATCGGACAGTACGGAACCACCTGCCAGACATGCCGGAACCAACAGCCGAACACGCCACAGCCAGCTGCTCGACTCAATGGAACCACCTGCCGGACACGCCAATTTCAACTGCTGGCTATGGCAGAACCACCTGGGGGACAGTCCGGAATCACCTGCCAGCCATGGCGGAACCAACTCTCAGACGTACCAGAACCACGTGCCGCAGCAGCTGGAAACATGTACTGGACAGACTGGAACCACATGGCGGCCACGCCTGAACCACCTGCCGAGCACGACGGAACCACCTGCCGGACACGCCCAAATCACCTGCGGGCTACGCCAGAACCACTTGGCGGACACTCCAGAATCACCAGCCGGGCATGCCAGCACAACCTCTCAGCCGTGCCCGAAGCACGTGCCGGACAGGCCGGAGCCATCTCCCGGACAGACAGGAACCACCTTCTGGACACGCCCCAACCACCAGCTCCACTCGCCGGAACCACCGCCTGACATGCAAAATCAACTGCCGGCTACGCCAGAAACACTTGGCGAACACTCCGGTATCACCAGCCGGGCATGCCGGAACCACTTCTCAGACATGCCAGAACCACATGCCCATGACACCGGAAGCACCTGCCGAGCATGCCGGAACCACCTGCTCGACTCGCCAAAACCACCTGCTCGACACGCCAAAATCACATGCCGGCTACGCCACAACCAGTTGGTGAACACTTCGGAATCATATGTCGCGCTTGCCGGAACCACCTGCTGGTCACGCCAACATCACCTGCCAACGAAGCCAGAACCACTTGGCGGACACTCCGGAATCACCTGCCACGCATGCCGGATCCACCACTCAGACTTGCCACAACCATGCTCCGGACACGCTGGTACCACATGCCGAGTATGCCGGAACCACCTGATCCACTCCCCACAACCGCCTGCTCGACACGCCAAAATCACATGCCGGCTACGCCAGAACCACTCGGCAGACACTCCGGAATCACCTGCCGGGCATGCCCGTAAAACCTCTCAGAAGTGCCAGAAGCACGTTCCGGACAGACCAGAACCATCTCCCGGACAGACCGGAACCACAGGAAACACTTGCCGGGACCACCTGCTTGACTCGCCAGAACCACCTGCCGGACAGGCCAAAATCACCAGCCAGCTATGCCACAACCACTTGTCGGACACTCCGGAATCACCTGCCGGGCATGCTGGAACCACCTCTCAGAGGTGCCACAAACACATGCCGGAGACGGCGGAAGCACCTGCCGAGAATGCCGGAAGTTCCTGATCCACTCCACAGAACCACCTGCCGGACACGCCAAAATCACCTGCCGGCTATGCCAGAACCACTTGGCGGACACTTCGGAATCACCTGCCGGGCATGATGGAACCAGCTCTCAGACGTGCCAGAACCATGTGCCGGACACGCTGGAACCACCTGCCAAGGATGCCGGAAACACCTGCTCAACTCTGCGGAACCACCTACCTGACACGCCAAAATCACCTGCCGGGTACACCAGAACCACCTGGCGGACACTCCGGTATCACCTGCTGCGCATGCCGGAACTACCTCTCAGACGTGCCAGAAGTACATGCCAAACACGACGGAAACACCTACCAGACAGACCGGAACCACCTGCCGAACATGCTGGAACCACCTGCCGAACACGCCAGAGCCCCATGCTCGGCACGCTGGAACCACCTGCCGGAGAGGCCAAAATCAACAGCTGGCTATGTGGGAACCACCTGGCGGACTGTCCGGAATTACCTGCCGGGCATGCAGGAGCCACCTCTCACACGTAACAGAACCATGTGCCGGACACGTTGGAACCACGTCCTGGACAAACTGGAACCACCTGCCGGACACGCCTGGACCACCTGCCGAGCACGCCGGAACCACCTGCTCGACTCGCAGGACCCACGTGCAGGACACGGCAAAATGAACTGCCAGCTACACCAGAACCACTTACCCGACACTCCAGAATCACCTGCCTGGCATGCCAGAACCACCTCTCAGACGTGCCAGAGGCACGTGCCGGACAGACGAGAACCATCTCCCGGACAGACCGGAACCACAGGAAACACTCGCCAGAACCACCTGCTTGTCTCACTGGTCCCACCTGCCGGACATGCCAAAATCACCTACCCACTACACCAGAGCCACTTGGCGGACAAGCCGGAATCACGTGAAGGGCATGCCGACGCAACCTCTCAGACATGCCAGAACCTCGTGCCGGACACCGCAGAACCACCTGCCGGACAGACCGGAACCACCTGCCAGACACCCCAGACCCACCGGCTCGACGCGCCGGAACCACCGCCGGACATGCAAAATCACCTGCCGGGTACGCCAGAACCACTTGGCGAACACTCCGGAATCAACTGCAGGGCATGCCGGAACCACCTCTCAGACTTGCCAGAACCATGTCTTGGACATGCCGGTACCACCTGCTGACTATGCTGGAACCACGTGATCCACTCCCCAGAACCACCTGCTGGACATGCCAAAATCACCTGCCGGCTACGCCAGAAACACTCGGCAGACTCTCCAGAACCACATCCAGGACAACCCGGAACCACCTGCCAGACACGCCAGGACCACCTGCTTGACTCATCAGAACCACCTGCCGGACACGCCGGAACTACATCCTGGACAGACTGGAACCACCTGCCGTACATGCCCGAACCTCCTGCCGAGAATGCCAGAAACACCTGCTCAGCTCCCGGGAAAATCCTACAGGGAAACTGTCATAGAAATGAAGGTCAAACGGCCTTTCTTGCCAGACCTTACCTCGCCACTTTAGAACTTCTGCTTCTGCCACAATTCCACCTTGCCAACCCGGCTCAGACGAAATGCCTACATCTTCCCCTTGAGCAATGGGGATGAAGCCCGGATGATTGTGGTTCCACATGCTGAGGAGGAGAGAGACAATAGGCTTTGAACTAACCACCAAGTGCAATGGTTGGGAGAGTGTCAGAAAGCACCAATGGCAGAAAGACCCCTTTACTCTCAGCAGTGCCCTCTATTGCTCTAGAGCAGGAAGGCACAAAGGACTGCCTCAATCCTTCAATGGGAAACAAGCCATAAACTCTCTTGCTTCCAGCACTTTAGGAAGCTGAGCAAGAACTCGCTTTCCACAGTCCTGTTACAGCATACGAGGAAACACTCATACAAAGGCAGCTCAAACGCCATTTCTTCCCAGTGCTTAACTAGCCGCTTTAGGAATTGTGCTTCTGCCGCAATTCCACCTTGCCAACCCGGTGAGACGAAATGCCTACATCTTCCCCTGAAGCAACTGGGCTGTGTCCCAAATGATTGAGCGTCAGCGTGCTTAGGAGGTGATAGACTGCACGCCTTTTTCCAACCACCATTGTGCACTGGTGGAGAGAGTGTCGGAAAGCAGCTATGTCAGAAAGACCCCTTTGCTCTCAGCTCTGCACTCCATTGCTCTAGACGTGGAAGGCACAATGGACTGGCTCCACCCCTCAAGGGGTGACAAGCCACAGACCATCTTCCTTCCATCTCTTTAGGAAGCTGAGAAAGAACTCGCTTTCAACAGTGCTCTTTCTGTGTCCTGGCAACATCTCATACAAAGGCAGCTGATATGCCGTTTCTTTTCAGCGCTTAACTCGCCGATTTAGAACTTCTGCTTCTGCAGCAGCCCAGCACCACCTTGCCAACCCAGCTCAGACGAAATGCCTACATCTTCTGCTGAAGCAACTGGGCTGAGTGCCATATGATTGAGCGACCACGTGCTTAGGAGGCGATAGAATGCACGCCTTTCTCCAACCACCATTTTGCACTGCTGGAGAGAGTGTCGGAAAGCAGCTATGTCAGAAAGGCCCATTTGCACTCAGCTGTGCTCTCCATTGCTTTGGAGGTGGAAGGCACAAGGCACTGGCTCTGTTTCCACCCCTCAATGGGAGACAAACCACATCTTGTCCTGCTTCCAGCTCTTTAGGAAGCTGAGAAAAAACTCCCTTCCACAGTGCTCTTACAGCGTCCTGGGAACATCTCATACAAAGGAGGCTGAACGCCGTTTCTTTCCAGCACTTCACTCGCCGGTCTGGAACATCTGCATCCTGCACATTTCCACCTTGCCAACCCGGCTCAGACGAAATGCCTACATCTTCCCCTTGAGCAGTAGGGACGAGGCCTGGATGATTGTGGTTCCACATGCTGAGGAGGAGAGCGACAATAGGCTTTTAACTAACCACCAAGTGCTATGGTTGGGAGAGTGTCAGAAAGCACCAATGACAGAAAGACCCCTTTACTTTACTTTCAGCCGTGCCCTCCATTGCTCTGCAGGTGGAAGGAACAAAGCACTGCCTCCATCCTTCAGTGGGAGACAAGCCATAAACTGTCTTGCCTCCAGCTCTTTAGGAAGCTCACGAACAACTCGCTTACCACAGTCCTGTTACAGCATACCTGGAACCTCTGATACAAAGACATCTCAAACGCCATTTTGTCCCAGCCATTAACTCGCGGCTTTGGGACTTCTGCTTCTGCCACAATTCCACTTTTCCAACCCAGCTCAGATGAAATGCGTACACCTAACCCTGAAGCAACAGGGCTGAGTCCCAAATGATTGAGCGTCCACGTTTTTAGGAGGCAATGGACTGCACGCCTTTTTCCAAGCACCATTGTGCACTGCTGGAGAGAGTGTCAGAAAGCAGCTATGTCAGAAAGGCCCCTTTGCTGTCAGCAGTGCCCTCCATTGCTCTAGAGGTGAAAGGCACAAGGCATTGGCTCTGGATTCAACCCTCAATGGGAGACAAACCACATCTTGTCCTGCTTCCAGCACTTTAGTAAGCTGAGAAAAATCTCCCTTTCCACAATGCTATTTCTGTGTCCTGGGAACATCTCATACAAAGGAGGCTGAACGCCGTTTTTTTCCAGCACTTCACTCGCCGGTCTGGAACATCTGCATCCTGCACATTACCACCTTGTCAACCCGGCTCAGACGAAATGCCTACATCTTCCCCTTGAGCAATGGGGATGAGGCCCAGATGATTGTGGTTCCACATACTGAGGAGGAGAGAGACAATAGGCTTTTAACTAGCCACCAAGAGCAATGGTTGGGAGAGTGTCAGAAAGCACCAATGGCATAAAGACCCCTTTACTTTACTCTCAGCTGTGCCCTCCATTGCTCTGCAGGTGGAAGGCACAAAGCACTGCCTCCATTCTTCAATGGGAGACAAGCCATAAACTGTCTTGCCTCCAGCTCTTTAGGAAGCTGAGAAAGAACTCGCTTTCAACAGTGCTGTACAGCATACGAGGAAACTCTCATACAAAGGCAGCTCAAACGCCATTTCTTCCCAGCGCTTAACTCGCCGCTTTAGGACTTCTGCATTTCCCGCAGTTCCACCTTGCCAGCCCGGATCAGACGAAATGCCTACATCTTCCCCTGAAGCAACTGGGCTGAGTCCCAAATGATTGAGCGTACACCTGCTTAGGAGGTCATAGAGTGTACACCTTTTTCCCACCATTGTGCACTGGTGGAGAGAGTGTCGGAAAGCAGCTATGTCAGAAAGACCCCTTTGCCCTCAGCCGTGCCCTGCATTGCTGTAGCCGTGGAATGCTCAATGCACTTGCTCCACCCCCAAGGGGTGACAAGACACAGACCATCTTCCTTCCATCTCTTTAGGAAGCTGAGACGGAACTCGCTTTCTACAGTGCTCTTTCTGTGTCCTGGCAACATCTCATACAAATGCAGCTGATATGCTGTTTGTTTTCTGCACTTAACTCGCCGATTTGGAACTTCTGCTTCTGCCAGATTTGAACCTTGCCAACCCGGCTCAGACGAAATGCCTACATCTTCCGCTTCAGCAACAGGGACGAGGCCCAGATGATTGTGCTTCCACATGCTTAGCAGGAGCAGACGATAGGCTTTTTACAAACTGCCATTGTGCACTGGTGCAGAGAGTGTCAGAATGCGCCTATGTCAGAAAGGGCCCTTTGCTCTCAGCCGTGCCCTCCATTGCTCTAGAGGTGGAAGGCACAAAGCACTGCCTCCATCCTTCAATTGGAGACAAGCCATAAACTGTCCTGCTTCCAGCTCTTTAGAAAGCTGGGGAAGCACTCGCATTCCTCAGTGCTCTTACAGCATCCTGGGAACATCTCATACAAAGCAGCTAAATGCCATGTCTTTTCAGACATTAACTTGCTAATCTGCAACATCCGCTTCTGCCGCATTTCCCCCTTGCCAACCCGGCTCAGACGAAATGCCTACATCTTCCCCTTGAGCAATGGGGATGAGGCCCGGATCATTGTGGTTCCACATGCTGAGGAGGAGACAGACAATAGGCTTTTAACCAACCGCCCATGAGCAGTGTTTGGGGTAGTTTCAGAAAGCACCAATGTCAGAAAGGCCCATTTTCTCATCCGTGCCCTCCATTCTTCTCATGGTAGGAGGCACAAGGCACTGGCACCACACCTGAAGGGTATCAGAAAGCACCTATGGCAGAAAGCCCCCTTGGCTCTCAGCCGTGCCCTCCATTGCTCTGCAGGTGGAAGGCACAAAACACTGCCTCCATCCTTCAATGGGAGACAAGCCATAAATTGTCTTGCCTCCAGCTCTTTAGGAAGCTGAAGAACAACTCGCTTTCCACAGTCCTGTTACAGCATACCAGGAACCTCTCATACAAAGGCAGCTCAAACGCCATTTCTTCCCAGTGCTTAACTCGCAGCTTTAGGACCTCTGCTTCTGCCACAATTCCACCTTGCCAAACCGGCTCAGACGAAATGCCTACATCTTCGCCTGAAGCAACTGGGCTGAGTCCCAAATGATTGAGCGTCCACGTGCTTAGGAGGCGATAGGCTGCACGCCTTTTTCCAACCACCAATGTGCACTGCTGGAGAGATTTTCATAAAGAAGCTATGTCAGAAAGGCCCCTTTGCTCACAGCCGTGCCCTTCATTGCTCTAGAGGTGGAAGGCACAAGGCACAGGCTCTGGATCCACCCGTGAATGGGAGATAACCACATCTTGTCCTGCTTCCAGCACTTTACTAAGCTGAGAAAAAACTCCCTTTAGACAGTGCCGTTACAGCGTCCTGGGAACATCTCGTACAAAGGAGGCTGAATGCCGTTTCCTTCAGCACTTCACTCGCCAGTCTGGGACATCTGCATCCTGCACATTTCCACCTTGGCAACCCGGCACAGACGAAATGACTACATGTTCCCCTCCAGCAACGGGCGCGAGGCCCAGATGATTGTGCTTCCACATGCTTAGCAGGAGCAGACAATATGCTTTTACAAACCGCCATTGTGCACTGGTGCAGAGAGTGTCAGAAGGCACCTATGTCGGAATGGGCCCTTTGCTCTCAGCCATGCCCTCCATTGCTCTAGAGGTGGAAGGCACAAAGCACTGCCTCCATCCTTCAATTGGAGACAAGCCATAAACTGTCCTGCTTCCAGCTCTTTAGGAAGCTGGGAAAGCACTCGCATTCCACAGTGCTCTTGCAGCATCCTGGGAATATCTCATACAAAGGCACCTGAACGCCATGTCTTTTCAGCCGTTAACTCGCCAATCTGCAACATTTGCTTCTGCTGCATTTCCCCCTTGCCAACCCGGCTCAGATGAAATGCCTACATCTGCCCCTTGAGCAATGGGGATGAGGCCTGCATGATTGTTGTTCCACATGCTGAGGAGGAGACAGACAATAGTCTTTTAACCAACCGCTCTTGAGCAATGGTTGGGGCAGTGTCAGAAAGCACCAATGTCAGAAAGGCCCTTTACTCTGGGCCGTGCCCTCCATTCCTCTAGAGGTAGGAGGCACAAGACACTGGCACCACCCCTGAAGGGTATCAGAAAGCAGCAATGGCAGAAAGACCCCTTGGCTCTCAGCCATGCCCTCCATTGCTCTGCAGGTGGAAGGCACAAAGCACTGCCTCTTTCCTTCAATGGGAGACAAGCCATAGCCTGTCTTGCCTCCAGCTCTTTAGGAATCTGAGAAAGAACTCGCTTTCCACAGTGCTGTTACAGCATACGGGGAAACTCTCATACAAAGGCTGCTCAAACGCCATTTCTTCCCAGCGCTTAACTCGCCACTTTAGGACTTCTGCTTCTGCTGCAGTTCTACTTTGCCAACCTTGCTCAGACGAAATGCCTACATCTTGACTTGAAGCAACTGGGCTGAGTCCCAAATGATTTAGCATCCACCTGCTCAGGAGGCGATAGACTGTAAGCCATTTTCCAACCACCATTGTGCACCGGTGGAGAGAGTGTCAGAATGCATCTATGTCAGAAAGACCCTTTCGCTCTCAGCCATGCCCTGCATTGCTCTGGATTGGAATGCACAATGCATTGGCTCCACCCCTCAACGGGCCACAAGCCACAGACCATCTTCCTTCCATCTCTTTAGGAACCTGAGAACAAACTCACCTGACGTATAAAAAGGAATCATGCCCCTTATGTGCCAGAAAACCCTGGGAGACATGCCAAAAACACCCTCCACACACTCTCAAAGGGCCACACATTCATGCCACTATGACCAAACAGGCATACTAGAAGCACCCACGTTGCATGCCAGAACCACCTGTAACCACCTGCCGGACACAGTGGAACAGCGATTCTGACACTGCAGAACCATCTCTTCAACATGCCAGCCCCACACAATGACATGACGGAACCAGATTCCAATCATAGCACAACGACATGCCAGACACATTGTAAACACCTGTTGGATATGCCACAAACAGGTGCCAGAAACACTGAAACCAGCTGAGGAATATGAAAGAACGGGGTCCAGAAATGCCACAAGCATCTGTCTTACAAGCCACAGCCACGAGCCCAAAAAGCAGGAAAGACTTGCCGGACACACCAAAATAACCTGCCAGTGACGCAAGAACCACTTGGTGTACACCCAGGAATCACCTGCCGGGCACGCCCGAAGCACCTCACAGACGTGCCAGACCCACGTGCCAGCCATGCCGGAACCAGCTACCTGTCAGACCAGAAGCACCTGCCAGACACGCCAGAACCACTTGTCGAGCATGCAGGAACCACCTGCTCGACACGCAGGACCCACCTGCTGGACACGCCAAAATCACCTGCCGGCTCCACCAGAACCACTTGGTGGACACTCTGGAATCTCCTGCGGGCATGCAGGAACCACCTCTCAAACTTGCCACAACCGCATTCCTGACACGCCGGAACCAACTGCCGAAAACACCAGAAGCACATGCCAAGCACACAGGAATAACCTGCTCGACTCGCTGGAATCATGTGCCGGACACGCCAAAATCACCTGCTGGCTATGCCAGAAGAACATGGCAGACACTCCGAAATCACCTGCCAGCCATGCTGGAACCGCATCCCAAACGTACCAGAACCAGGTGCTGGACACGAAGGAACGACCAGCTCGACACGCCGGAACCACAGCCGTACATGCAAAACCACCTGCCAGCTACGCCAGAACCACTTGGCGATCACTCCAGAATCACCTGCCGGGCATGCCGGAACCACCTCTCAGACATGCCAGAACCACGTGCCAATGACACCGGAAGCACCTGCCGAGCACGCCAGAACCACCTGCTCGACTCGCCAGAGCCACCTGCCGGACATGCAAAAATCACCTGCTGGCTACGCCACAACCAGTTGATGAACACTTGGCAATCACCTGGCGGGCTTGCTGGAACCACCTGCCGGTCATGACAAAATCACCTGCCAAATACGCCAGAACCACTTGGTGGACACTGTGGAAACACCTGTCGGGCTGGCCGGAACCACATCTCAGACGTGCCAGAACCATGTGCATGAGATGCCGGAACCACAACCCGAACAGATGGAAACCACCTGCCAGACCCGCCTGAACCACCTGCTGAGCACACCGGAAGCACCTTCTCGACTGGGCAGAACCACCTACATGACACGCCAAAATCACCTGCCGGGTATGCCAGAACCACTTGGCAGACACTCCGGAATCATCTGCCGGACATGCCAGAACCCCCTGCCAGACATGCTGGAACAACCTGCCGGATAGGCCAAAATCAACATCTGGCTATGCGGGATCCACCTGGCGGACAGTGTGGAATCACCTGTTGGGCATGCGCAACCCCCTCTGAGACGTACCAGAACCACGTACCGTGCACGCCGGAACCACCTACCGGACAGACCGGAATCACCTTTCCAGCATGCCGGAACCACCTGTCAGATGTGCCAGAACCACGTGCCAATGACACCGGAAGCACCTGCCGAGCACGCCAGAACCACGTGCTCGACTCGACAGAGCCACCTGCCGGACATGCAAAAATCACCTGCCGGCTACCCCACAACCAGTTGATGAACACTTCGCAATCACCTGGCGGGCTTGCTGGAACCACCTGCAGGTCATGCCAAAATCACCTGCCGGCTACGCCAAAACCACTTGGTGGACTCTCTGGAATCACCTGCCGGGCATGATAGAACCACCTCTCAGACGTGCCGGAAACATGTGCCAGACATGCCAGAACCACCTCCCGGACAGACTGGAACCACCTGTCGGACCTGCCTGAACCAACTGTCGAGCAGGCCGGAACCACATGCTCGACTCGCTGCAACCACATGCCGGACATGGCAAAATCACCTGCAGGCTACGCCACAACCAGTTGGTGAACACTTCGGTATCACCTGCCGCACTTGCTGGAACCACCTGCCAGTCACACCAACATCACCTGCCAGCTATGCCAGAACGACTTGGTGGACACTCTGGAATCATCTGCCGGACATGCCAGAACCAGCTCTCAGACACACCAGAAACACGTGCCAGAGATGCCGGAAGCTCCTGCTGAGCATGCTTGAGCCACCTGCTCGACTCGCAAGAAACACCTGCTGGACAATCCAAAATCACCTGCCGGGTACGCCAGAACCACTAGGCGGACACTCCGGAACACCTGCCGCACATGCCAGAACCTCCTGCTCGACTCGCCAGAACCACATGCCGGACACGCCAAAATCACCAGGGTGCTATGCCACAATCACTTGTCGGACACTCCGGAATCACCTGCCGGGCATGCTGGAACCACCTCTCAGAGGTGCCACAACCACATGCCGGAGATGGCGCAAGCACCTGCCGAGAATGCTGGAAGTTCCTGATCCACTCCACAGAACCCCCTGCTGGACACGCCAAAATCACCTGCCTGCTACACCAGAACCACTTGGCAGACAAGCCGGAATCACGTGAAGGGCATGCTGTCACAATCTCTCAGACGTGCCAGAACCTCGTGCCGGACACCCCAGGACTACCTGCCAGACAGACCGGAACCAACTGCTGGACACGCCGGAACCTCCGGCTTGACCCGACGGAACCACCACCGGACATGCAAAATCACCTGCCAGCTACGCCAGAACCACTTGGCGAACACTCCGGAATCACCAGCCGCGCATGCCAGAACCACGTCTCAGACATCCCAGAACCACATGCCAATGACACCGGAAGCACCTGCTCAACTCACCAGAACCACCTGCCAGACATGCCAAAAGCACCTGCCGGCTACGCCACAACCAGTAGGTGAACACTTTGGAATCAGCTACCGGGTTTGCTGGAACCACCTGCTGGTCATGCCAAAATCACATGCCAGCTACGTCAGCACCACTTGGCGGACAATCCGGAAACACGTGTTGGTCAGTCCAGAAACACCTCTCAGACGTGCCAGAACAACGTACCTGAGATGCCGGAACCACACCCCGAACAGACCGAAACCACCTGCCAGACACGCCTGAACCACCTGCCCAGCACGCCGGAACCACCTGCTCGACTCGCCGGAACCACCTACCTGACACGCCAAAATCACCTGCCGGGTATGCCAGAACCACTTGGCGGACACTCCGGAATCATCTGCTGGACATGCCAGAACCAGCTCTCAGACACACCGGAACCATGTGCCGGAGATGCCGGAAGAACCTGCTGAGCATGCCTGAGCCACCTGCTCGTCTCGCAAGAAACAGCTGCCAGACACGCCAAAATCACCTGCCGGGTACGCCAAAACCACTTTGCTGACACTCCGGAATCACCTGTCGGGCATGCAGGAAATACCTCTCAGACTTGCCAGAACCATGTTCCGGACACGCCGGTACCACCTGCCGAGTATGCCGGAACCACCTGATCCACTCCCAGGAACCACCTGCTTGACACGCCATTATCACCTGCCGGCTACACCAGAACCACTCGGCAGACACTCCGGAATCACCTGCCGGGCATGCCGGAACCACCTATCAGAGGTGCCAGAACCACATGCCGGACACTCCGGAATCACCTGCTGGGCATGCCGGAACCATGTGTCAGACGTGCCACAACCACGTGCCGGAGAGACCGGAAGCAACTGCCGAGCTCGCCAGAACCACCTGCTGGACATGCCGGAACCACCTGCATGACAGGCCAAGATCATGTACCGGCTACGACAAAACCACTTGGTGGACACCCCAGAATCACCTTGTGGGCATGCCGGAACCACGTCATGGACAGACTGCAAAATCCTGTCGGACCTGCCTGAACCACCTGCCGAGCACGCCGGAACCACCTGCTTGACTCACCAGAGCCACCTGCCGGACACACCAGAAACACCTGCGGGGTACGCCAGAACCACTTGGAGGACTCTCCGGGATCACCTGCCGGGCATGCCGGAACCACCTCTCAGACGTGCCAGAACCATGTGCCGGACACGCCATGAACCACCTGCCGAGTATGCCAGAACCACCTGATCCACCTGCTGGACACGCCAAAATCGCCTGCCGGTTACGCCAGAACCACTCGGCAGACACACCGGAACTACATCCAGAACAGACCAGAACCACCTTCCGGACACGCAGGGACAACCTGCTTGACTAGCCAGAAACAGCTGCCGGACACGCCAAAATCACCCCCTGGCTACACCACAACCACTTATCGGACACTCCGGAGTCACCTGCCGGGCATGCTGGAACCACCTCTCAGAGGTGCCACAAACACATGCCGGAGACGCGGAAGCACCTGCCGAGAATGCCGGAAGTTCCTGATCCACTCCACAGAACCACCTGCCGGACACGCCAAAATCACCTGACGGCTACGCCAGAACCACATGGCGGACGCTCCAGAATCACCTGCCGGGCATGCCAGCACAACCTCTCAGAAGTGGCAGAAGCACGTGCCGGACAGGCAGGAACCATCTCCAGGACAGACCAGAAACACAGGAAACACTCGCCGGAACCACCTGCTTGACTCAGCGGTCCCACCTTCCGGACACGCCAAAATCACCTGCCCGCTACACCAGAACCACTTGGCGGACACTCTGGAATCACCTGCCGGGCATGCAGGAACCACGTCTCAGACATGCCAGAACCACATGCCAATGACACCGGAAGCACCTGCCGAGCATGCCAGAACCACCTGCTTGACTCGCCAGAGCCACCTGCCGCACACTCCAAAATCACCTGCCGGCTACACCACAACCAGTTGGTGAACACTTCGGAATCACCTGCCGGGCTGGCTGGAACCACCAGCCTCTCATGCCACCATCACCTGCCAGCTACGCCAGAACCACTTGCTGGACACTCCGGAAACACCTGTCTGGCCAGCCGGAACCACCTCTCAGACGTGCCAGAACCATGTGCATGAGATTCCGGAACCACACGCTGAAAAGACCGAAACCACCTGCCGAGCACGCCAGAACCACTTGCTCGACTCGCCGGAACCACCTACCTGACACGCGAAAATCACTTGCCAGGTACGCCAGAACCATGTGCCGGACACTCCGGAACCACCTGTCGAATATGCCGGAACCACTTGATCCACGCCCCAGAACCACCTGCTGGACATGCCCCAAACACCGGCTCGACACGTCGGTACCACCAGCCAGGGATGCCGGAACCACCTCTCAGAGGTGCCAGAACCGCGTGACTGAGACACCGGAATCACCTGCCGGGTATGCCAGAACCATGTCTCAGACGTGCCACAACCACGTGCTGGAGAGACCGGAAGCACCTGCCGAGCATGCCGGAACCTCCTGTTCGACTCACCAGAACCACCTGCCGGACACGCAAAAATCACCTGCCGTCTACGCCACAACCCGTTGGTGAACACTTCGCAATCACCTGCCGGGCTTGCTGGAACCACCTGCCGGTCATGCCAAAATCACCTACCAACTATGCCAGAACCACTTGCCGACACTGCGGAAACACCTGTCGGGCCGGCCGGAACCACAACTCAGATGTGAAAGAACCATGTGCATGAGATGCCAGAACCACACACAGAACAGAGGGAAACCACCTGCCAGACCCGCCTGAACCACCTGCCGAGCACGCCGGAACCTCCTGCTCAAATCGCCGGAACCACCTAGCTGACACGCCAAAATCACCTGCCGGGTATGCCAGAACCACTTGGCGGACACTCCGGAATCATCTGCCGTACATGCTGGAAGCAGCTCTCAGACACACCAGAACCACGTGCCGGAGACACCGACAGCTCCTGCCGAGCATGGCAGACCCACCTGCTCGACTCGCCAGAAACACCTACCGGACATGCCAAAATGACCTGCCGGGTACGCCAGAACCACCTGGCGGACACTCCGGAATCACCTGCCGCGCATGCCGGAACCACCTCTCAGACATGCCAGAACCACGTGCCAATGACACCGGAAGCACCTGCCGAGCACGCCGGAACCACCTGCTCGACTCGCCAGAACCACCTGCTGGACACGCCAAAATCACCTGCCGGCTACGTCACAACCAGTTGGTGAACACTTCGGAATCACCTGATGAGCTTGCTGGAATCACCTGCCGCTCATGCCAAAATCACCTGCCAACTACGCCAGAACCGCTTGGCGGACACTGCGGAAACACATGTCGGGCTGGCCGGAACCACCTCTCAGACGTGCCAGAACCATGTGCATGAGATTCCGGAACCACACACCGAACAGACGGAAACCACCTGCCAGACCCGCATGAACAACCTGCCGAGCACACCGGAATCACCTGCTCGACTCGCCGGAACCACCTACCTGACACGCCAAAATCACCTGCCCGGTATGCCAGATCCACTTGGTGGACACTCCGGAATCATCTGCCGGACATGCAGGAACAAGCTGTCAGACACACCAGAACCCCGTGCCGGAGACACCGGAAGCACGTGCCGAGCATGAAGGACCCACCTGGTCGACTCGCCAGAAACAATTGCCGGACATGCCAAAATCACCTGCCGGGTACGCCAGAACCACCTGGCGGGCACTCCGGAATCACCTGCCGGGAATGCTGGAACCACCTCTCAGACATGCTAGAACCACGTGCCAATGACACCAGAAGCACTAGCCGAGCACGCCGGAACCACCTGCTCGACTCGCCAGAACCACCTGCCGGACACGCCAAAATCACCTGCCGGCTACACCAAAACCACTTGCTGGACTCTCTGAATCACCTGCCGGGCTTGATAGAACCACCTCTCAGAAGTGCCGGAACCACGTGCCGGACACGCCGGAACCACCTCCCAGACAGACCGGAACCCTCTGCCGGACCTGCCTGAACCAACTGTGGAGCACGCCGGAACCACATGCTCGACTTGCTGGAACCACATGCCGGACATGACAAAATCACCTGCCGGGTATGCCAGAACCACTTGGTGGACACTCCGGAATCACCTGCCGGGCATGCCAGCACAACCTCTCCGAAGTGCCAGAAGCACGTGCCGGACATCCCGGAACCATCTCCCGGACAGACCGGAAACACAGGAAACACTCGCCGGAACCACCTGCTTGAGTCACCGGTCCCACCTGCCGGACATGCCAAAATCACCTGCCCGCTACACCAGAACCACTTGGGGGACAAGCCGGAATCACGTGAAGGGCATGCCGGCACAACCTCTCAGACGTGCCAGAACCTCATGCCGGACACCCCAGAACCACCTGCCGGACAGACCGCAACCACCTGCTGGACATGCCCCAACCACCGGCTCGACCCGCCGGAACCACTGCCTGACATGCAAAATCACCTGCCAGCTACGCCAGAACCACTTGGCGAACACTCTGTAATCACCGGCCGGGCATGCCGGAACCACCTCTCAGACATGCCAGAACCACATGCCAATGACATCGGAAGCACCTGCCGAGCACGCAGGAACCTCATGTTCGACTCACCAGAACCACCTGCCGGACACGCAAAAATCACCTGCCGGTTACGCCAGAATCACTTGGTGGACTCTCCGGGATCACCAGCCGGGCATGCCGGAACCAACTCAGAGACGTACCAGAACCACGTGCCAGACACGCTGGAACCACATCCTGGACAGACTGGAACCACCTGCCGTACATGCCCGAACCTCCTGCCAAGAATGCCAGAAACACCTGCTCGGCTCCCGGGAAAAACCTACGGGGAAACTGCCATAGAAATGAAGGTCAAATGGCCTTTCTTGCCAGACCTTACCTCGCCACTTTAGAACTTCTGCTTCTGCCACAATTCCACCTTGCCAACCCGGCTCAGACGAAATGCCTACATCTTCCCATTAAGCAATGGGGACGAGGCCCGGATGATTGTGGTTCCACATGCTGAGGAGGAGAGAGACAATAGGCTTTGAACTAACCACCAAGTGCAATGGTTGGGAGAGTGTCAGAAAGCACCAATGGCAGAAAGACCCCTTTATTCTCAGCAGTGCCCTCCATTGCTCTAGAGCAGGAAGGCACAAAGGACTGCCTCAAGCCTTCAATGGGAAACAAGCCATAAACTCTCTTGCTTCCAGCACTTTAGGAAGCTGAGCAAGAACTCGCTTTCCACAGTCCTGTTACAGCATACGAGGAAACACTCATACAAAGGCAGCTCAAACGCCATTTCTTCCCAGTGCTTAACTCGCCGCTTTAGGAATTGTGCTTCTGCTGCAGTTCCACCTTGCCAACCCGGCGAGAGGAAATGCCTACATCTTCCCCTGAAGCAACTGGGCTGTGTCCCAAATGATTGAGCGTCCACGTGCTTAGGAGGTGATAGACTGCACGCCTTTTTCCAACCACCATTGTGCACTGGTGGAGAGAGTGTTGGAAAGCAGCTATGTCAGAAAGACCCCTTTGCTCTCAGCTCTGCACTCCATTGCTCTAGACGTGGAATGCACAATGCACTGGCTCCACCCCTCAAGGGGTGACAAGCCACAGACCATCTTCCTTCCATCTCTTTAGGAAGCTGAGAAAGAACTCGCTTTCAACAGTGCTCTTTCTGTGTCCTGGCAACATCTCATACAAAGGCAGCTGATATGCCGTTTCTTTTCAGCGCTTAACTCGCCGATTTAGAACTTCTGCTTCTGCAGCAGCCCAGCACCACCTTGCCAACCCAGCTCAGACGAAATGCCTACATCTTCTGCTGAAGCAACTGGGCTGAGTCCCATATGATTGAGCGACCACGTGCTTAGGAGGCAATAGAATGCACGCCTTCCTCCAACCACCATTTTGCACTGCTGGAGAGAGTGTCGGAAAGCAGCTATGTCAGAAAGGCCCATTTGCACTCAGCTGTGCTCTCCATTGCTCTGGAGGTGGAAGGCACAAGGCACTGGCTCTGTATCCACCCCTCAATGGGAGACAAACCACATCTTGTCCTGCTTCCAGCTCTTTAGGAAGCTGAGAAAAAACTCCCTTTCCACAGTGCTCTTACAGCATCCTGGGAACATCTCATACAAAGGAGGCTGAACGCCGTTTCTTTCCAGCACTTCACTCGCCGGTCTGGAACATCTGCATCCTGCACATTTCCACCTTGCCAACCCGGCTCAGACGAAATGCCTACATCTTCCCCTTGAGCAGTAGGGACGAGGCCTGGATGATTGTGGTTCCACATGCTGAGGAGGAGAGCGACAATAGGCTTTTAACTAACCACCAAGTGCAATGGTTGGGAGAGTGTCAGAAAGCACCAATGGCAGAAAGACCCCTTTACTTTACTCTCAGCCGTGCCCTGTATTGCTCTGCAGGTGGAAGGCACAAAGCACTGCCTCCATCCTTCAATGGGAGACAAGCCATAACCTGTCTTGCCTCCAGCTCTTTGGGAAGCTCACGAACAACTCGCTTTCCACAGTCCTGTTACAGCATACCAGGAACCTCTGATACAAGACAGCTCAAACGCCATTTTGTCCCAGCCCTTAACTCGCGGCTTTAGGACTTCTGCTTCTGCCACAATTCCACCTTTCCAACCCAGCTCAGATGAAATGCCTACACCTTACCCTGAAGCAACTGGGCTGAGTCCCAAATGATTGAGAGTCCACGTTTTTAGGAGGCAATGGACTGCACGCCTTTTTCCAAGCACCATTGTGCACTGCTGGAGAGAGTGTCAGAAAGCAGCTATGTCAGAAAGGCCCCTTTGCTGTCAGCCGTGCCCTCCATTGCTCTAGCGGTGAAAGGCACAAGGCACTGGCTCTGGATTCACCCCTCAATGGGAGACAAACCACATCTTGTCCTGCTTCCAGCACTTTAGTAAGCTGAGAAAAATCTTCCTTTCCACAATGATTTTTTTCTGTGTCATGCGAAGATCTCATACAAAGGAGGCGGAGCGCCGTTTCTTTCCAGCACTTCACTCTCCGGTCTGGAACATCTGCATCCTGCACATTACCACCTTGTCAACCCGGCTCAGAAGAAATGCCTACATCTTCCCCTTGAGCAATGGGGATGAGGCCCAGATGATTGTGGTTCCACATGCTGAGGAGGAGAGAGACAATAGGCTTTTAACTAACCACTAAGTGCAATGGTTGGGAGAGTGTCAGAAAGCACCAATGGCATAAAGACCCCTTTACTTTACTCTCAGCTATGCCCTCCATTGCTCTGCAGGTGAAGGCACAAATCACTGCCTCCATCCTTCAATGGGAGACAAGCCATAAACTGTCTTGCTTCCAGCTCTTTAGGAAGCTGAGAAAGAACTCGCTTTCAACAGTGCTGTACAGCATACGAGGAAACTCTCATACAAAGGCAGCTCAAACGCCATTTCTCCCCAGCGCTTAGCTCGCCGCTTTAGGACTTCTGCTTTTGCTGCTGTTCCACCTTGCCAGCCTGGCTCAGACGAAATGCCTACATCTTCCCCTGAAGCAACTTGGCTGAGTCCCAAATGATTGAGCGTCCACCTGCTTAGGAGGTCATAGAGTGTACACCTTTTTCCTACCACCATTGTGCACTGGTGGAGAGAGTGTCGGAAAGCAGCTATGTCAGAAAGACCCCTTTGCCATCAGCCGTGCCCTGCATTGCTGTAGCCGTGGAATGCTCAATGCACTTGCTCCACCCCCAAGGGGTGACAAGACACAGACCATCTTCCTTCCATCTCTTTAGGAAGCTGAGAAAGAGCTCGCTCTCTACAGTGCTCTTTCTGTGTCCGGGCAACATCTCATACAAATGCAGCTGATATGCTGCTTGTTTTCTGCACTTAACTCGCCGATTTGGAACTTCTGCTTCTGCCAGATTTGCACCTTGCCCACCCGGCTCAGACGAAATGCCTACATCTGCCCCTTGAGCAATGGGGACGAGGCCTGGATGATTGTGGTTCCACATGCTGGGGAGGAGACAGACAATAGCCTTTTTACCAACCGACCTTGATCACTGGTTGGGGCAGTGTCAGAAACCACCAATTTCAGAAAGTCCCTTTACTCTTGGTCTTGCCCTCCACTCCTCTAGAGGTAGGAGGCACCAGGCACTGGCACCACCACTGAAGAGTATCAGAAAGCACCAATGGCAGAAAGCCCCCTTGGCTCTCAGCCATGCCCTCCATTGCTCTGCAGGTGGAAGGCACAAAGCACTCCCTCTTTCCTTCAATGGGAGACAAGCCATAGACTGTCTTGCCTCCAGCTCTTTTGGAAGCTGAGAAAGAACTCGCTTTCCACAGTGCTGTTAAAGCATACAAGGAAACTCCCATACAAAGGCAAATCCAACGCCATTTCTTCCCAGTGCTTAAGTTGCCACTTTAGGACTTCTGCTTCTGCCGCAGTTCTACATTGCCAACCTTGCTCAGATGAAATGCCTACATCTTCCCCTGAAGCAACTGGGCTGAGTCCCAAATGATTTAGCATCCGCCTGCTCAGGAGGCGATAGACTGTAAGCCTTTTTCCAACCACCATTGTGCACCGGTGGAGAGAGTGTCAGAATGCAGCTATGTCAGAAAGACCCTTTTGCTCTCAGCCATGCCCTCCATTGCTCTAGATTGGAATGCACAATGCATTGGCTCCACCCCTCAAGGGGCCACAAGCCACAGACCATCTTCCTTCCATCTCTTTAGGAACCTGAGAACAAACTCACCTGACGTATAAAAAGGAATCATGCCCCTTATGTGCCAGAAAACCCCGGGAGACATGCCAAAAACACCCTCCACACACTCTCAAAGGGCCACACATTCATGCCACTATGACCCAACAGGCATACCAGAAGCACCCACGTTGCATGCCAGAACCACCTGTAACCACCTGCCGGACACAGTGGAACAGCGATTCTGACACTGCAGAACCATCTCTTCAACATGCCAGCCCCACACAATGACATGACGGAACCAGATTCCAAACATAGCACAACGACATGCCAGACACATTGTAAACACCTGTTGGATATGCCACAAACAGGTGCCAGAAACACTGAAACCAGCTGAGGAGTATGAAAGAACGGGGGCCAGAAATGCCACAAGCATCTGTCTTACAAGCCACAGCCACGAGCCCAAAAATCAGGAAAGACCTGCCGGACACACCAAAATAACCTGCCAGTGACGCCAGAACCACTTGGCGGACACCCAGGAATCACCTGCCGGCCACGCCCGAAGCACCTCACAGACGTGCCAGAACCACGTGCCGGCCATGCCAGAACCAGCTACCTGACAGACCAGAAGCACCTGCCAGACACGCCGGAACCACTTGCCGAGCATGCAGGAACCACCTGCTCGACACGCAGGACCCACCTGCTGGACACGCCAAAATCACCTGCCGGCTCCATCAGAACCACTTGATGGACACTCTGGAATCTCCTGTGGGCATGCAGGAACCACCTCTCAAACTTGCCACAACCGCATTCCTGACACGCAGGAACCAAGTCCCGAAAATACCAGAAGCACATGCCAATCACAAAGGAATAACCTGCTAGACTCGCTGGAACCATGTGTCGGACATGCCATAATCACCTGCTGGCTATGCCAGAACAACATGGCAGACACTCCGAAATCACCTGCCAGCCATGCCAGAACCGCATCTCAGACGTACCAGAACCACGTGCTGGACACGAAGGAACCACCAGCTCGACACGCCGGAACCACAGCCGGACATGGAAAACCACCTGCCAGCTACGCCAGAACCACTTGGGGGACAAGCCGGAATCACGTGAAGGGCATGCCTGCACAACCTCTCAGACGTGCCAGAACCTCGTCCCGAACACCCCAGAACCACCTGCCGGACAGACCGGAACCACCTGCCGGACACGACGGAAAAACCGTCTTGACCCGCCGCAACCACCGCCGGACATGCAAAATCACCTGCCAGCTACGCCAGAACCACTTGGCAAACACTCCGGAATCACCTGCTGGGCATGCCGGAACCACCTCTCAGATATGCCAGAACCACATGCCAATGACACCGGAAGCACCTGCTCAACTCGCCAGAACCACCTGCCGGACATGCCAAAAGCACCTGCCGGCTGTGCCACAACAAGTTGGTGGACACTTCGGAATCACCTGCGGGGCTTGCTGGAACCACCTGCCGGTCACACCAACATCACCTGCCAGCTACGCCAGAACCACTTGTTGGACACTCCCAAATCATCTGCCGGACATGCCAGAACCAGCTCTCAGACACACCAGAACCACGTGCCAGAGATGTCGGAAGCACCTGCTGAGCATGCCTGAGCCACCCGCTCGACTCACAAGAAACACCTGCCGGACACGCCAAAATCACCTGCCTGCTAAGCCAGAACCACTTGGCGGACACTTCGGAATCACCTGCCGGGCATGCCGGAACCACCTCACAGACATGCCACAACCACGTGCCAATGACACCGGAAGCACCTGCCGAGCACGCCAGAACCACCTGCTCGACTCGCCAGAGCCACCTGCCGGACATGCAAAAATCACCTGCCGGCTACGCCACAACCAGTTGATGAACACTTCACAATCACCTGCCGGGCTTGCTGGAACCACCTGCCGGTCATGCCAAAATCACCTGCCAACTACGCCAGAACCACTTGGCGGACACTGCGGAAACACCTGTCGGGCCGGCCGGAACCACATCTCAGACGTGCCAGAACCATGTGCATGAGATGCCGGAACCACAACCCAAACAGACGGAAACCACCTGCCAGACCCGCCTGAGCCACCTGCCGAGCACACCGGAACCACCTGCTCGACTCACCAGAACCACCTACCTGACACGCCAAAATCACCTGCCGGGTATGCCAGAACCACTTGGCAGACACTCTGGTATCATCTGCCGGACATGCCGGAACCACCTGCCAGACATGCCGGAACAAGCTGCCGGAGAGGCCAAAATCAACATCTGGCTATGCGGGATCCACCTGGCGGACAGTCCGGAATCACCTGTTGGGCATGCGCAACCCCCTCTGAGACGTACCAGAACCACGTACAGTGCACGACGGATCCACCTACCAGACAGACCGGAATCACCTTTCGGGCATGCCGGAACCACCTGTCAGATGTGCCAGAAACACGTGCCGGAGACGCCGGAAGCACCTGCCGAGCACGCCGGAACCACCTGCTCGACTCGCCATAATCACCTCCCGGAGACGCCAAAATCACCTGCCGGCTATGCCAGAACCACTTGGTGCACCCTCTGGACTCATCTGTCGGGCAGGCGGAACCACCTCTCAGACTTGCCAGAACCATGTTCCGGACACGGCGGTATCACCTGTAGAGTATGCCGGAATCACCTGATCAACTCCCCAGAACCACCTGCTGGACACGCCAAAATCACCTGCCGGCAACGCCTGAACCATGCTGCAGATACTCCAGAACCACCTCCAGGACAGCCCGTAACCACCTGCCGGACACGCCGGGACCACCTGCTTGACTCCCCATAACCACCTGCCGGAAACGCCAATATCACCTGCCGGCTACGCCAGAACCACTTGGCGGACAAGCTGGAATCACGTGAAGGGCATGCCGACACAACCTCTCAGACGTGCCAGAACCTCGTGCCGGACACACCAGAACAACCTGCGGGACAGGCCGGAACCACCTGCCGGACACGCCGGAAACACAGGCTCGACTCGCCAAGACCACAGCCGGACATGGAAAATCACCTGCCAGCTATGCCAGAACCATTTGGCGAACACTCCGGAATCACATGCCGGGCATGCCGGAACCACCTCTCAGATATGCCAGAACCACCTGCCAGACCCGCCTGAAACACCTGCCGAGCACGCCGGAACCACCTGCTCGACTCACCAGAGCCACCTGCCGGACACACCAGAAACACCTGAGGGTACGCCAGAACCACTTGGAGGACTCTCCAGGGTCACCTGCCGGGCATGCCGTAACCACCTCTCAGACGTGCCAGACCCTGTGCCGGACACGCTGGAACCACCTGCCGTGTATGCCGGAACCACCTGATCCACTCCCCAAATTACCTGTTGGAAACGCCAAAATCACCTGCCAGCTACGCCACAACCAGTTGGTGAACACTTCGGAATCACCTGCCACGCTTGCTGGAAACACCTGCCGGTCACGCCAACATCACCTGCCAGCTACGCCAGAACCACTTGTTGGACACTCCCGAATCATCTGCCGGACATGCCAGAACCAGCTCTCAGACACACCAGAACCATGTGCCAGAGATGCCGGAAGCACCTGCTGAGCATGCCTGAGCCACCCGCTCGACTCACAAGAAACACCTGCCGGACACGCCAAAATCACCTGCCTGCTAAGCCAGAACCACTTGGCGGACACTTCGGAATCACCTGCCGGGCATGCCGGAATCACCTCTCAGACGTGCCAGAACCAAGTGCCGGACACGCTGGAACCACCTGCCGAGTATGCCGGAACCAGCTGATCCACTCCCCAGAACCACCTGCTGGACACGCCAAAATCACCTGCCGGCTATGCCAGAACCACTTGGCGGACACTCCGGAATCACCTGTCGGGCATGCCGGAACCACCTCTCAGACTTGCCAGAACCATGTCCCGGACACGCCGGTACCACCTGCCGAGTATGCCGGAACCACCTGATCCACTCCCCAGAACCACCTGCTGGACACGCCAAAATCACCTGCTGGCTACGCCAGAACCACTCGGCAGACACTCCAGAATCACCTGCCGGGCATGCCGGAACCACCTCAAAGAGGTGCCAGAACCACATGCCAGAGACTCCGGAATCTCCTGCCGGGCATGCCGGAACCATCTCTCAGACGTGCCACAACCAGGTGCCGGAGAGACCGGAAGCAACTGCCTAGCTCGCTGGAACCACCTGCTGGCCATGCTGTAACCACCTGCCTGACAGGCCAAAATCATATGCTGGCTACGCCAAAACCACTTGGTGGACACTCCAGAATCACGTTGCGAGCATGCCGGAACCACGTCCTGGACAGACTGCAAACACCTGCTGGACCTGACTGAACCACCTGCCGAGCATGCTGGAACCACCTGCTCGACTCACCACAGCCACCTGCCGGACACACCAGAAACACCTGCGGGGTCCGCCAGAACCACTTGGAGGACTCTCCAGGATCACCCGCTGGGCATGCCGGAACCACCTCTCAGACGTGCCAGAACCACGTGCCAATGACATCGGAAGCACCTGCCGAGCACGCCGGAACCACCTGCTCGACTCGCCAGAACCACCTGCCAGACACGCAAAAATCACCTGCCGGTTACGCCAGAATCACTTGGTGGACTCTCGAGGATCACCGGCCGGGCATGCCGGAACCACCTCTGAGACGTACCAGAACCACGTGCCAGACATGCCGGAACCACATCCTGGACAGACTGGAACCACCTGCCGTACATGCCCGAACCTCCTGCCAAGAATGCCAGAAACACCTGCTCGGCTCCCGGGAAAAACCTACGGGGAAACTGTCATAGAAATGAAGGTCAAACGGCCTTTCTTGCCAGACCTTACCTCGCCACTTTAGAACTTCTGCTTCTGCCACAATTCCACCTTGCCAACCCGGCTCAGACGAAATGCCTACATCTTCCCCTTGAGCAAGGGGGACGAGGCCCGGATGATTGTGGTTCCACATGCTGAGGAGGAGAGAGACAATAGGCTTTGAACTAACCACCAAGTGCAATGGTTGGGAGAGTGTCAGAAAGCACCAATGGCAGAAAGACCCCTTTATTCTCAGCAGTGCCCTCCATTGCTCTAGAGCAGGAAGGCACAAAGGACTGCCTCAAGCCTTCAATGGGAAACAAGCCATAAACTGTCTTGCCTCCAGCACTTTAGGAAGCTGAGCAAGAACTCGCTTTCCACAGTCCTGTTACAGCATACGAGGAAACACTCATACAAAGGCAGCTCAAACGCCATTTCTTCCCAGTGGACAACTCGCCGCTTTAGGAATTGTACTTCTGCCGCAATTCCACCTTGCCAACCCGGCGAGACGAAATGCCTACATCTTCCCCTGAAGCAACTGGGCTGTGTCCCAAATGATTGAGCGTCCACGTGCTTAGGAGGTGATAGACTGCACGCCTTTTTCCAACCACCATTGTGCACTGGTGGAGAGAGTGTTGGAAAGCAGCTATGTCAGAAAGACCCCTTTGCTCTCAGCTCTGCGCTCCATTGCTCTAGACGTGGAATGCACAATGCACTGGCTCCACCCCTCAAGGGTGACAAGCCACAGACCATCTTCCTTCCATCTCTTTAGGAGGCTGAGAAAGAACTCGCTTTCAACAGTGCTCTTTCTGTGTCCTGGCAACATCTCATACAAAGGCAGCTGATATGCCGTTTCTTTTCAGCGCTTAACTCGCCGATTTAGAACTTCTGTTTCTGCAGCAACCAAGCACCACCTTGCCAACCCAGCTCAGACGAAATGCCTACATCTTCTGCTGAAGCAACTGGGCTGAGTCCCATATGATTGAGCGACCACGTGCTTAGGAGGCGATAGAATGCACGCCTTTCTCGACCACCATTTTGCACTGCTGGAGAGAGTGTCGGAAAGCAGCTATGTCAGAAAGGCCCATTTGCACTCAGCTGTGCTCTCCATTGCTCTGGAGGTGGAAGGCACAAGGCACTGGCTCTGTTTCCACCCCTCAATGGGAGACAAACCACATGTTGTCCTGCTTCCAGCTCTTTAGGAAGCTGAGAAAAAACTCCCTTTCCACAGTGCTCTTACAGCGTCCTGGGAACACCTCATACAAAGGAGGCTGAATGCCGTTTCTTTCCAGCACTTCACTCGCCGGTCTGGAACATCTGCATCCTGCACATTTCCACCTTGCCAACCCGGCTCAGACGAAATGCCTACATCTTCCCCTTGAGCAGTAGGGACGAGGCCTGGATGATTGAGGTTCCACATGCTGAGGAGGAGAGAGACAATAGGCTTTTAAATAACCACCAAGTGCAATGGTTGGGAGAGTGTCAGAAAGCACCAATGGCAGAAAGACCCCTTTACTTTACTTTCAGCCGTGCCCTCTATTGCTCTGCTGGTGGAAGGCACAAAGCACTGCCTCCATCCTTCAATGGGAGACAAGCCATAAACTGTCTTGCCTCCAGCTCTTTGGGAAGCTCATGAACAACTCGCTTTCCACAGTCCTGTTACAGCAAACCAGGAACCTCTGATACAAAGACATCTCAAACGCCATTTCTTCCCAGCGCTTAACTCGCCACTTTAGGACTTCTGCTTCTGCCACGGTTCTACCTTCCCAACCTTGCTCAGACGAAATGCCTACATCTTCCCCTGAAGCACTTGGGCTGAGTCCCAAATGATTTAGAATCCACCTGCTCAGGAGGCGATAGACTGTAAGCCTTTTTCCAAACACCATTGTGCACTGGTGGAGAGAGTGTCAGAATGCAGCTATGTCAGAAACACCCTTTTGCTCTCAGCCATGCCCTCCATTGCTCTAGATTGGAATGCACAATGCATTGGCTCCACCCCTCAAGGGGCCACAAGCCACAAACCATCTTCCTTCCATCTCTTTAGGAAGCTGAGAACAAACTCACCTGACGTATAAAAAGGAATCATGCCCCTTATGTGCCAGAAAACCCCGGGAGACATGCCAAAAACACCCTCCGCACACTCTCAAAGGGCCACACATTCATGCCAGTATGACCCAACAGGCATACCAGAAGCACCCACGTTGCATGCCAGAACCACCTGTAACCACCTGCCGGACACAGTGGAACAGCGATTCTGACACTGCAGAACCATCTCTTCAACATGCCAGCCCCACACAATGACATGACGGAACCAGATTCCAAACATAGCACAACGACATGCCAGACACATTGTAAACACCTGTTGGATATGCCACAAACAGGTGCCAGAAACACTGAAACCAGCTGAGTAATATGAAAGAACGGGGGCCAGAAATGCCACAAGCGTCTGTCTTACAAGCCACAGCCACGAGCCCAAAAATCAGGAAAGACCTGCCGGACACACCAAAATAACCTGCCAGTGACGCCAGAACCACTTGGCGGACACCCAGGAATCACCTGCCGGGCACACCCGAAGCACCTCACAGACGTGCCAGAACCACGTGCCGGCCATGCCCCAACCAGCTACCTGACAGACCAGAAGCACCTGCCAGACACACCGGGACCACTTGCCAAGCATGCAGGAACCACCTGCTCGACACGCAGGACCCACCTGCTGGACACGCCAAAATCACCTGCCGGCTCCACCAGAACCACTTGGTGGACACTCTGGAATCTCCTGTGGGCATGCAGGAACCACGTCTCAAACTTGCCACAACCACATGCCTGACACGCTTGAACCACCTCCCGAACAGTCCGGAAGCACATGCCGAGCATTCCGGAATAACCTGCACGACTCGGTGGAACCACGTGCCAGACCCACCATAATCACCTCCCGGCTATGCCAGAACAACATGGCGGACACTCCGGAATCACCTGCAGGAAATGCTGGAACAACGTCTTAGACATGCCAGAACCACATGCCGGACACTTCGGCACCACCTCCCAAACAGACCGCAACCACCTGCCAAGCAGTCTGGAACCACCTGCTCGACTTGCTGGAACCAGCTGCTGGACAAGCCAAAATCACCTGTCGGCTATGTCAGAACCGCTTGCTGGACACTCTGGAATCACCTGTCGGGCATGCCGGAACCACCTCTCAGATGTGCCAGAACCATGTGCCGGAGAGACCAGAAGCACCTGCCGAGCTCGCCGGAACCAGCTGCTGTACACTCCGGAACCACCCGAGTGACACGCCAACATGACGTGCCGGCTACGCCAAAACCACTTGGTGGACACTCCAGAATCACCTTCCGGGCATGCCGGAACAACGTCATGCACAGACTGCAAACACCTACCGGACCTGCCTTGAACAACCTGCCGAAAACGCCGGAACCACCTGCTCGACTCGCCAGAACCACCTGCCGGACACACCAAAAGCACATGAGGGCTACGCCAGAACCACTTGGAGGACTCTCCAGGATAACCTGCCAGGCATGCCGGAACCATGTCTCAGACGTGCCAGAAGCACGTGCCGGACACGCCGCAGCAACCTACTGGACAGAATGGAACCACCTGTTGGATGTGCCTGAACCACCTGCCGAGCATGCCAGAAGCACCTGCCGAGCTCGCCAGAACCACCTGCCGGACACACCAAAATCACCTGCCGGCTATGCCAGAACCACGTGGTGGACAGTCCTGAATCACCTGCTGGGCATGCCGGACCCACCTCTCAGACGTACCAGAACCATGTGCTGGACACGCAAGATCCATGTCCTTAACACACTGGAAACACCTGCCGATCACACCGTAACCACCTGCTCGACTCCCAGGACCCACCTGCTGGACACGCCAAAATCACCTGCCGGCTATGGCAGAACCACTTGATGGAGAATCCGGAATCACATGCCGTGAATGCCGGAACCACCTCTCAGACGTGCCAGAAGCACGTGCCGGACACGCCAGTACCACCTCCCGGACAGACCGGAACCACCTGCCAGACTCATCATAACCACCTGCTTGACTCGCCGGACCCACCTGCCGGACACACCAAAATCATCTGCTGGCTACGCCAGAACCACTTGGCATACAAGCCGGAATAACATTCCGGGACTGCTAGCAGAAACTCTCAGACGTGCCAGGGGCACGTGCCGGACATGCCAGAACCACCTCCATGACAGACCGGAACCACCTGCTTATACGCCAGAACCACCAGCTCGAGTTGCTGGAACCACCACTGGACACGCAAAATAACCTGCCGGCTACGCCAGAACCACTTGGTGGACACTCCAAAATCACCTGCCGGCTATGCCAGAACCACTTGGTGAACACTCCGGACCACCTGCCGTGCATGCCGGAACCACCTCTCAGAGGTGCCAGAGCCACATGCCGGAGACTCCGGAATCACCTGCCAGGCATGCCGGAACCATCTCTCAGATGTGCCACAACCACGTGCCGGAAAGACCGGAAGCACCTTCCGAGCTCGCCGGAACCACCTGCTGGACATGCTGGAACCACCTGTCTGACAGGCCAAAATCATATGCCAGCTACGCCAAAACCACTAGGTGGACACTCCAGAATCACCTTGCGGGCATGCCGGAACCACGTCATGGACAGACTGCAAACACCTGCTGGACCTGCCTGAACCACCTGCCAAGCACGCTGGAACCGCCTGCTCGACTCACCAGAGCCACCTGCCGGACACACCAGAAACACCTGCGGGGTACACCAGAATCACTTGGAGGACTCTCCGTGATCACCTGCCGGGCATGACTGAACCAACTCTCAGACGTGCCAGAACCATGTGCCGGACACGCCGGAAGCACCTGCTGAGTATGCCGGAACCACCTGATCCACTCCCCAGAACCACCTGCTGGACACGCCAAAATCACCTGCCGGGTATGCCAGAACCACTCGGCAGACACTCCGGAACCACCTCCAGAACAGACTGCAACCACCTGCCGGACACGCCGGAACCACCAGCTCGATTCGCCGGAACCACCACCAGACATGCAAAATCACCTGTCGGCTACGCCAGAACCACTTGTCGGACACTCCGGAATCACCTGCCGGGCATGCCGGAACCACCTGTCAGTGGTGCCACAACCACTTGCCGTACACGCTGGAACCACCTACCGGACAGACCGGAACCACCTGCCAGACTCACCGGAAGCACCTGCCGGCTACGTCAGAACCACTTTGCGTAAAAAGCGGAATAACGTTTCGGGCATGATGGCAGAACATCTCAGACGTGCCAGAAGCATGTGCCGGACACGCGGGAACCACCACATGGGCAGACCGGAACCACCTGTCGGACACTCCGGAATCACCTGCAGGGCAGGCCGGAACCACCTCTCAGATATGCCAAAACCATGTGGCGGACACGCTGGAACCACCTACCGGACACAATGGAACCACCTGCCAGACACGCCTGAACCACCTGCCGAGCATGCAGGAACCACCTGCTCTACTCGCAGGACCCACCTGCCCGACACGCAAAAATCACCTGCTGACTATGCCAGAACCACTTGCCGGACTTTCCAGAATCACCTGCCGGGAATGCCGGACCCACCTCTCAAATGTGCCAAAATCAAGTGCCGGAGACACCAGAAGCACATGCCGAGCTAGCCGGAAGCACCTGCTTGAATCGTCGGAACCACCTGTGGGACACGCCAAAATCACCTGCCGGCTATGCCAGAACCACTTGGTGGACAATCTGGAATCACCTGCCGGACATGCCAGAACCACCTGTCAGACGTGCCGGAACCACATGCCGGACACACCGGAACTACCTCCCAGACAGATCGGAACCACCTACCGGTCCTGCCTGAACCACGTGCCGAGCATGCCGAACCACCTTCCGGACACGGCAGAATCACCTGCGGGCTAGGCCAGAACCACTTGGAGGACTCTCTGGGATCACCTGCTGGGCATGCCGGTACCACATCTCAGATGTGCCAGAACCACGTGGCGGACAGTCCGGAATCACCTGCTGGGCTTGCGGGAACCACCTCTCAGACATACCAGAACCACATGCGGCACACGCCGGAACCCACTACCGGACAGACCGGAACCACCTGCCGGACACACTGGAATCACCTGCCGAGAGCGCCGGAACCACCTGAACAGCTCGCCAGAAACACCTGACGGACACGTCAAAATCACCTCCCGTACACACCAAAACCATCTGCCGGACACAGCCAAAACAACTGTGGGCTACACCAGAACCACTTGGAGGACTCTCTGGGATCACCTGCCGGGCATGCCGGAGCCACCTCTCAGACGTGCCAGAACCATGTGCCGGACACGCCGGAACCACCTGCCGGGTATGCCAGAACCACCTGATCCACTCCCCAGAACCACCTGCTGGACATGCCAAAATCACCTGCCGGCTATGCCAGAACCACTCGGCAGACACTCCGGAATCACCTGCCGGGCATGCCGGAACCACCTCCAGGACAGACCTGAACCACCTGCTGGACCCACCTGAACCACCTGCCGAGGAAGCTGGAACCACCTGCTCGAGTCTCCAGAACCACATGCCAGACATGGCAAAATCACCTGCCAGCTATGCCACAACCACTTGGCGGACACTCCGGAATCACCTGCCAGGCATGCTGGAACCACCTCTCAGACGTGCCAGAACCACGTGCCAGAGACACCGGATGCACCTCCCGAGCATGCCGGAACTTCCTGCTCGACTCGCCGGAACCAGCTGACGGAGACGCCAAAATCACCTGCAGGCTAGGCCAGAACCACGTGGCGGACTCTAGGGAATCACCCGCCGGGCATGCCGGAACCACCTCTCAGACGTGCCAGAAGCATGTGCTGGACATGCCAGAACCACCTACGGGACAGACTGGAACCACCTTCCGGACCCACCTGAACCACCTGCTGAGCATGCCGGAACAACCTGCTCTACTCGCTGGAGCTGCCTGTTGGACACGCCAAAATCACCAGCCGCCTATGCCAGAACCACTTGTCGGACACTCCAGAATCACCTGCCTAGCATCCCGGAACCACATCTCAGACGTGCCACAACCACGTGCCGGAGACTCTGGAAGCACCTGCCGAGCTCACTGGAACCACCTTCTCTACTCGCTGGAACCACCTGCTAGACATGCCAAAATCACCTGCCGGCTATGCCAGAACCACTTGCCATACACTCCGGAATCACATGCCGGGCATGCCGGAACCACCTCTCAGACGTTCCAGAAACACGTGCTGGAGTCACTGGAAGCAGCTGCCAAGCACGCCGGAATCATCTGCTCGACTCCCAGGACCCACCTGCCAGACACGCCAAAATCACCTGCGGTCTATGACAGAACCACTTGGAGGACTCTCCGGGATCTCCTGCCAGGCATGCCGGAACGGGCTCTCAGACGTGCCAGAACCACGTGGCGGACAGTCTGGAATCACCTGCCGGGCATGCAGGAACCACCTCTCAGACGTACCAGAACCACGTGCTGGACACGGTGGAACCACCTACAGGACAGACTGGAACCACCTGCCAGACACACCGGAACCACCTGCCGAGCACGCTGGAGCCACCTGGTTGACTCGCCAGAACCACCTGCCGGACATGCCAAAATCACTTGCCGGCTATGCCTGAACCACTTGTCGGGACTCCCTAATCTCCTGCTGGGGATGCCGGAACCACCTCTCAGATGTGCCAGAACCACGTGCTGGACATGCTGGAACCACCTACCGGACAGACCAGAACCACCTTCCAGAAACGCTGGATCCACCTGCCGAGCACGCTGGAGCCACCTGCACAACTCTCCAGTACCCCCTGCTGGACACGCCAAAATCACCTGCTGGCTGTGCCAGAACCACGTGGCGGACCGTCCGGAATCACCTGCCGGGCATGCTGGAACCACATCCTGAACAGACTTGAACCACCTGCTGGACACACCTGAACCACCTGATCGCCTCGCAGGACCCTCCTACCAGACACGCCAAAATCACCTGCCGGCTGCACCAGAACCACTTGTCGGACACTCCAGAATCACCTGCCAGGCATGCCGAAACCACCTCTCAGATGTGCCCGAACGATGTGCCGGACACCCCGAAACCACCTCCGGGACACCCAGGAACCACCTGATGGACCCACATGAAACACCTGCCGAGCACGCCGGAACCAAATGCCGGACACGCCAGATTCACCTGCCGGCTACGCCACAACCACATAGAGGAATCTCCGGGATCACCTGCCGGGCTTGCCGGAACTACCTCTCAGACGTGGCAGAACCATGTGCCGGACACACTGGAACCACCTCCCAGACAGACTGGAACCACCTGCCAGACCCGCCTGAACCAGCTGCCAAGCACACCAGAACCACCTGCTCGACTCGCCAGAATGACCTGTCGGACACGCCAAAATCACCAGCCGGCTACGCCAGAACCACTTGTCAGACACTCCAGAATCAAGTGCCGGGCATGCCGGAACCACCTGTCAGACGTGCCAGAACCACCTGCCGGACACGCCGGAACCACCACCGGACACAACGGAACCACCTGCCGGACACGCTTGAACCACCTGCTGAGCATGCAAGAACCACCTGCTTGACTCGCAGGACCCACCTGCTGGACAAGCAAAAATCACCTGCTTGCTATGCCAGAATCACTTGCCGGACATTCCGGAATCACCTGCCGGGAATGCCAGACCCACCTCTCAAATGTGCCAAAATCAAGTGACGGAGACACCAGAAGCACCTGCCGAGATAGCCGGAAGCACCTGCTGGAATCGTCGGAACCAACTTTGGGACACCAAAATCACCTGCCGGCTATGCCAGAACCACTTGGTGGCCTATCCGGAATCACCTGCCGGACATGCCAGAACCACCTGTCAGACGTGCCGGAACCACGTGCCAGACACGCTGGAACCACCTTCCGGACAGACCGGAACCACCTACCGGACCTGCTGGAACCACCTGCCAGACACACCAAAATCACCTGCAGCTAGGCCAGAACCACTTGGAGGACTCTCTGGGATCACCTGCTGGGCGTGCCGGTACCACGTCTCAGATGTGCCAGAACTACATGGCGGACAGTCCGGAATCACCTGCTGGGCTTGCGGGAACCACCTCTCAGAGGGACCAGAACCACGTGCGGCACACGCCGGAAACCACTACTGGACAGACCGGAACCACCTGCCAGACACGCCGGAATCACCTGCTGAGAATGCCGGAACCACCTGAACAGCTCGCCAGAAACAACTGCCAGACACACCAAAATCACCTGCCGGCTGCACCAGAACTACTCGGCAGACACTCTGGAATCACCTGCCGGGCATTCCGGAACCACCTATCAGAGGTGTCACAACCACGTGCCGGACACGCCGGAACCACCTGCCGAGTATGCTGGAACCACCTGATCCACTCCCGTGAACCAACTGCTGGACACGCCAAAATCACCTGCCGGTTACGCCAGAACCACTCGGCAGACACTCCGTAATCACCTGCCGGGCATGCCGGAACCACCTCTCTGACGTGCCAGAACCACATGACTCAGACTGCGGAAGCACCTGCCGCGCATGATGGAACCACCTCTCAGAGGTGCCAGAACCACATGTCGGACACTCCGGAATCACCTGCCGGGCATGCCGGAACCACCTCTCAGACGTGCCACAGCCATGTGCCGGAGAGACCGGAAGCACCTGCCGAGCTCTCCGGAACCACCTGCTGGACACGCCGGACCCACCTGCCTGACACGCCAAAATCACGTGCTGGCTATGCCAAAACCACTTGGTGGACACTCCAGAATCACCTTCCGGGCATGCCGGAACCACGTCATGGACAGACTGCAAACACCTACCGGACCTGCCTGAACCACCTGCCGAGCACGCCGGAACAACCTGCTCGACTCGCCAGAACCACATGCAGGACACACCAAAAACACCTGTGGGCTACGCCAAAACCCCTTGGAGTACTCTCCGGGATCACCTGCAGGGCATGCTGGTACCACCTGTCAGATGTGCCAGAACCACGTGGCGGACAGTCTGGAATCACCTGCTGGGCATGCGGCAACCACCTCTCAGATGTACCAGAACCACGTGTGGCACACGCCGGAACCCACTACCGGACAGACCGGAACCACCTGCCGGAAACGCCGGAATCACCTGCCGAGAACGCCAGAACAACCGGAACAGCTCGCCAGAAACACCTGCCAGACACGTGAAAATCACCTGCTGGACACGCCAAAATCACCTGCCGGACACGCCAAAATCACCTGCCGGCTACGCCAGTACCACTTGCCGCACACTCCGGAATCACCAGTCGGACATGCTGGACCACCTCTCAGACGTGCCAGAACCACGTGCCAGAGACACCGGATGCACCTGCCGAGCACGCCGGAACCTCGTGCTTGAGTCGCCGGAACCACCTGCAGGAGATGCCAAAATCACCTGCCGGCTAGGCCAGAACCACATGGCGGACTCTATGGAATCACCTGCCGGGAATGCAGGAACCACCTCTCAGACGTGCCGGAAGCACGTGCTGCAAACACCGGAACCACCTACCGGACACAACGGAACCACCTGCTGGACACGCCTGAACCACCTGCCGAGCATGCAGGAACCACCTTCTCGACTAGCAGGACCCACCTGCCTGACATGCAAAGATCACCTGCTGGCTATGCCAGAACCACTAGCCGGACTTTCCGGAATCACCTGCCGGGAATGCTGGACCCACCTCTCAAATGTTCCAAAATCAAGTGCCAGAGACGCCAGAAGCACCTGCCGAGCTAGCCGGAAACACCTGCTCAAATCGTCAGAACCACCTGTGGGACACACCAAAATCACCTGCCGGTTATTGCAGAACCATTTAGTGGACAATCCGGAATCACCTGCCGGACATGCCAGAACCACCTGTCAGACGTGCCGGAACCACGTGCCGGACACGCCGGAACCACCTCCCGGACAGACCGGATCCACCTACTGGACCTGCCTGAACCACCTGCCAAGCATGCTGGAACCCCCTGCTGGACACGCCAAAATCACCTGCGGGCTAGGCCAGAACCACTTGGAGGACTCTCTGGGATCACCTGCCGGGCCTGCCGGAACCACCTCTCAGACGTGCCAGAACCACATGTCGGACACTCCGGAATCACCTGCCGGGCATGCCGGAACCGCCTCTCAGACGTGCCACAACCATGTTCTGGAGAGACCGGAAGCAGCTGCCGAGCTCGCCAGAACAACCTGCTGGACACACCGGAACCACCTGCCTGACACGCCACAATCACGTGCCGGCTACGCCAAAACCTCTTGGTGGACACTCCACGATCAACTTCCGGGCATGCCGGAACCACGTCATGGACAGACTGCAAACACCAACCGGACCTGCCTGAACCACTTACCGAGCACGCTGGAACCACCTGCTCGACTCTCCAGAAACACCTGCCGGACACACCTAAAACACCTGTGGGCTACGCCAGAACCACTTGGAGGACTCTCGGGGATCACCTGCCAGGCATGCGGGAACGACCTCTCAGACGTACCAGAACCACGTGCGGCACACGACGGAACCCACTACCGGACAGACTGGAACCAACTGCCGGACCCGCCTGAACCACCTGCTGAGCACGCCGGAACAACCTGCTCTACTCACTGGAGCCACCTCATGGACACGCCAAGATCACCAGCCGGCTACGCCAGAACCACTTGTCAGTCTCTTTGGGATCACCTGGCGGGCATGCCCGAACCACCTCTCAAATGTGCCGGAACCATGCGACTGACACGCCGGAACCACACGCTGGAGAGACCGGAACGACCTGTCGGACCCACCTGAATGACCTGCCGAGCACACCGAAACCACCTGCTTGACTCGCCAGAACAACATACCTGACATGCCAAAATCACCAGCCAGCTATGCCAGAACCACTTGTTGGACACTCTGCAATCACCAGCAGGGCTTGCCGGAACCACCTCTCAGACATGCCAGAGCCACGTGGCGGACACGCCGGAACCACTTACCAGACAGAACGAAACCACATGATGGACGCACCTGAACCACCTGCCGAGCATGCCGGAACCACCTGCTGGACTTGCAGGACCCACCTGCCAGACATTCCAAAATCAGCTGCCGGCTGTGCCAGAACCACTTCTCAAACGTACCAGAACCACGTGCAGGAGACGCCGGAACCACCTGATCCATTCCCCAGAACCACCTGCCGGACCCGACTTAACCACCTGCCAGCTAGGCGGGAACCATTTGGCGGACACTCCGGAATCACCTGCCGTGCATGCCGGAAACACCCCTCAGACATGCCTGAAAAACGTGCCGGACACTCCGGAACCAGCTCCCGGACTGACTGGAACCACCTTCTGGATATGCCTGAACCACCTTACGAGCACGCTGGAACCACCTGCTCAACTTGCTGGAGCCATCTGCCGGATACGCCAAAATCACCTGCTGGCTGCGCCAGAACCACTTGGCCAACACTCCAGAATAACTTGCCGTTCATGCCGGAACCGTCCCTCAGATGTGCCAGAACCACGTGCTGGACGCCCCACACGACTTCCGTGAAAGACTGGAACCACCTGCTGAGCATGCCGGAAAAACCTGCTCGACGCCCAGGAACCGCCTCCGGGGAAACTGTCATAGAAATGCAGGTCAAACGGCCTTTCTTGCCAGGCCTTAACTCGCAGCTTTAGGACTTCTGCATTGGCCGCAATTAAACCTTGCTAACCCGGCTCAGACGAATTGCCTACATCTTCCCCTTAAGCAACTGGGCTGACTCCCAAATGATTGAGCATCCACGTGCTTAGGAGGCGATAGACTGCACGCCTTTTTCCAACCACCATTGTGCACTGGTGGAGAGAGTGTCGGAGGGCAGCTATGTCAGAAAGACCCCTTTGCTCTCAGCCGTGCCCTCCATTGCTCTAGAAGTGGAATGCACAATGCACTGGCTCCCCCTTCAAGGGGCGACAAGCCACAGACCATCTTCCTTCCATCTCTTTAGGAAGCTGAGAAAGAACTCGCTTTCAACAGTGCTCTTTCTGTGTCCTGGCAACATCTCATACAAAGGCAGCTGCTATGCCGTTTCTTTTCAGTGCTTAACTCGCCGATTTGGAACTTCTGCTTCTGCCAGATTTCCACAATGCCAACCCAGCTCAGACGAAATGCCTACATCTTCCCCTTCAGCAACGGGGATGAGGCCCAGATGATTGTGCTTCCACATGCTTAGCAGGAGCAGACAATAGGCTTTTTACAAACCGCCATTGTACACTGGTGCAGAGAGTGTCAGAATGCACCTATGTCAGAAAGGGCCCTTTGCTCTCAGCCGTGCCCTCCATTGCTCTAGAGGTGGAAGGCACAAAGCACTGCCTCCATCCTTCAATTGGAGACAAGCCATAAACAGTCCTGCTTCCAGCTCTTTAGGAAGCTGAGAAAGCACTCGCATTCCACAGTGCTCTTACAGCGTCCTGGGAACATCTCATACAAAGGCAGCTGAATGCCGTGTCTTTTCAGCCCTTAAGTCGCCAATCTACAACATCTGCTTCTGCCGCATTTCCACCTTGCCAACCCGGCTCAGACGAAATGCCTACATCTTCCCTTGAAGCACCTTGGCTGACTCCCAAATGATTGTGCAACCATGTGCTTAGCAGGAGAGAGACAATACGCTTTTCACCAACCACAGTTGAGCACTGGTGGAGAGAGTGTCAGAAAGCACCTATGTCAGAAAGGCCCCTTTCCTCTCAGTCTTGCCCTCCATTGCTCTAGAGGCAGAATGCACAATGCATTGGCTCCACCCCTCAAGGGGCGACAAGCCACAGAGTATCTTTCTTCCATCTCTTTAGGACGTTGAGAACAAACTCACCTGACGTGTAAAAAGGAATCATGCCCCTTGATGCCAGAAAACCCCGGGACACATGCCAAAAACACCCTCCGCACACTCTCAAAGAACCACACATTCATGCCAGAACGACCCAACAGGCACACCAGAAGCACCCACGTTGCATGCCAGAACCACCTCTAACCACCTGCCGGACACAGTGGAACAACGATTCTGACACTGCAGAACCATCTCTTCAACATGCCAGCCACACACAACAGACATGACGGAACCAGATTCCAAACGTAGCACAATGACATGCCAGACACATTGGAAACACCTGATGGATATTCCGCAAACAGGTGCCAGAAACACTGAAACCACCTGCAGAGTATGTCAGAACCAGGGGCAAGAAATGCCATCAACACCTGTCTTACAAGCCACAGCAACGAGCCCAAAAAGCAGAAAAGACCTGCCGGAAACACCAAAATAACCTGCCGGTGACACCAGAACCACTTGGCCGACACCCAAACATCACCTTATGGGCGTGCCCGAAGCACCTCTCAGACGTGCCAGAACCACGTTCCGGACATGCCGGAACCACCTCCCGGACAGACCAGAACCACCTGCCGGACACGCCGGAACCAACTGCCGAGCACGCCGGAACCACCTGCTCAAATCAGCAGAACCACCTGCCAGACATGCCAAAATCACCTGCCGGCTATGCCAGAACCACTTGGTGGACACTCTAGAATCACCTGCGGGCATGCAGGAACCACCTCTCAAACGTGTCACAACCACATGCCTGACACGCTGGAACCACCTCCCGAACAGACCGGAAGCACATGCCGAGCATGCCGGAATAACCTGCACGACTCGGTGGAACCACGTGCCAGACCCACCATAATCACCTGCCGGCTATGCCAGAACAACATGGCGGACACTCCAGAATCACCTGCAGGAAATGCTGGAACAACGTCTTAGACATGCCAGAACCACATGCCGGACACTTCGGCACCACCACCCAAACAGACCGCAACCACCTGCCAAGCAGTCCGGAACCACCTGCTCAACTCGCTGGAACCAGCTGCTGGACAAGCCAAAATCACCTGTCCGCTATGTCAGAACCGCTTGCCGGACACTCTGGAATCACCTGTCGGGCATGCCGGAACCACCTCTCAGATGTGCCAGAACCACGTGCCGGAGAGACCGGAAGCACCTGCCGAGCTCGCCGGAACCAGCTGCTGTACACTCCGGAACCACCTGAGTGACATGCCAACATGACGTGCCGGCTACGCCAAAACCACTTGGTGGACACTCCAGAATCACCTTCCGGGCATGCCGGAACAACGTCATGCACAGACTGCAAACACCTACCGGACCTGCCTTGAACAACCTGCCGAAAACGCCGGAATCACCTGCTCGACTCGCCAGAACCACCTGCCGGACACACCAAAAGCACATGTGGGCTATGCCAGAACCACTTGGAGGACTCTCCGGGATCACCAGCCAGGCATGCCAGAACCATGTCTCAGATGTGCCAGAAGCACGTGCCGGACACGCCGCAACAACCTACTGGACACAATGGAACCACCTGTTGGATGTGCCTGAACCACCTGCTGAGCATGCCAGAAGCACCTGCCGAGCTCGCCAGAACCACCTGCCGGACACACCAAAATCACCTGCCGGCTATGCCAGAACCACGTGGTGGACAGTCCTGAATCACCTGCTGGGCATGCCGGACCCACCTCACAGACGTACCAGAACCATGTGCTGGACACGCAAGATCCATGTCCTTAACACACTGGAAACACCTGCCGATCACGCCGTAACCACCTGCTCGACTCCCAGGACCCACCTGCTGGACACGCCAAAATCACCTGCCGGCTACGGCAGAACCACATGATGGAGAATCCGGAATCACGTGCCGTGAATGCCGGAACCACCTCTCAGACGTGCCAGAAGCACGTGCCGGACACGCCAGTACCACCTCCCGGACAGACCGGAACCACCTGCCAGACTCGTCATAACCACCTGCTTGACTCGCCGGACCCACCTGCCGGACACACCAAAATCACCTGCTGGCTACGCCAGAACCACTTGGCATACAAGCCGGAATAACATTCCAGGCATGCCGGCAGAAACTCTCAGACGTGCCAGGAGCACGAGCCGGACACGCCAGAACCACCTCCACGACAGACCGGAACCACCTGCCGGACACGCCGGAACCACCAGCTCGACTCGCTGGAACCACCGCCAGACACGCAAAATAACCTGCCGGCTACGCCAGAACCACGTGGTGGACACTCCAAAATCACCTGCCGGGCATGCTGGAAGCAGCTCTCAGATATGCCAGCACCATGTGCCGGAGATACTGGGAGCACCTGCCCAGGACGCCAGAGCCACCTGCACTACTCACTGGAACCAGCTGCCAGACATGCCCAAATCACATGCCGGCTACGCCAGAACCACTTGGTGGACTCTCTGGAATCACCTGCCGGGCATGCTGGAACCACCTCTCAGACGTGCCGGAACCACGTGCCAGACACGCCGGAAACACCTCCCGGACAGACCAGATCCACCTGCTGTACCCGCCTGAAACACCTGCTGAGCACGCCGGAACCACCTGCTTGATTCGCAAGAACCACCTGCCGGACTCACCAAAATCAACTGCCAGCTACGCCAGAACCACTTGGCTGACACTCCGGAATCACCAGCCGGGCATGCCGGAGCCACCTCTCAGATGTATCAGAACCATGTGCCGGACACGCTGGAACCACCTGCCAAGTATTTTGGAACCACCTGATCCACTCGCCATAATCACCTGCTGGACACGCCAAAATCAACTGCCGGCTATGCCAGAACCACTCAGCAGACACTCCGGAACCACCTCAAGGACAGACTGGAACCACCTGCCGGACACGCCGGGAACACCTGCTTGACTCGCCAGAACCCCCTGCCGGACACGCCAAAATCACCAACCGGCTACGCCACAACCACTTGTCGGACACTCCGGAATCACCTGCCGGGCATGCTGGAACCACCTCTCAGAGGTGCCACAACCACATGCCGGAGACAGCGCAAGCACCTGCCTAGAATGCCGGAAGTTCCAGATCCACTCCGCAGAACCACTTGCCGGACACGCCAAAATCACCTGCCGGCTACGCCAGAACCACATGGCGGACACTCCTGAATCACCTGCCGGGCATGCCAGCACAACCTCTCACAAGTGCCAGAAGCACATGCCAGACAGGCCGGAAACATCTCCCGGACAGACCGGAATCACAGGAAACACTCGCCGGAACCACCTGCTTGAGTCACCGGTCCCACCTGCCGGACACGCCAAAATCACCTGCCCGCTACACCAGAACCACTTGGCGGACAAGCCGGAATCACGTGAAGGGCATGCCGACACAACCACTCAGACGTGAAAGAACCTCGTGCCGGACACTCCAGAACCACCTGCCGGACAGACCGGAAACACCTGCCGGACACGCCCGAACCACAGGCTCGACTCGCCGGAAACACCGCCGGACATGCAAAATCACCTGCCGGCTACGCCAGAACCACTTGGCGAACACTCCGGAATCACCTGCCGTGCATGCCTGAACCACCTCTCAGAGGTGCCAGAGCCACATGCCAATGACACCGGAAGCACCTGCTGAGCACGCCGGAACCACCTGCTCGACTCGCCAGAACCACCTGCCGGACACGCCAAAATCACCTGCCGGCTACGCCACGACCAGTTGGTGAACACTTCGGAATCACCTGCCGGGCTGGCTGGAAGCACCTGCCGGTCACGCCAACATCCCCTGCCAGCTATGCCAGAACCACTTGGCGGACACTCCCGAAACACCTGTCGGGCTGCCTGGAACCACCTCTCAGATGTGCCAGAACCATGTGCCTGAGATGCTGGAACCACACCCTGAACACACCGAAACCACCTGCCAGTCCCGCCTGAACCACCTGCCGAGCACGCCGGAACCACCTGCTTGACTCACCGGAACCACCTACCTGACATGCCAAAATCACCTGCCGGGTAGGCCATAACCACTTGGTGGACACTCCGGAATCATCTGCCGGACATGCCAGAACCAGCTCTCAGACACACCAGAACCACGTGCCGGAGACGCCGGAAGCACCTGCTGGGCATGCCTGAGCCACCTGCTCGACTCGCAAGAAACACCTGCCGGACACAGCAAAATCACATGCCGGGTATGCCAGAACCACATGGCAGACACTCCGGAATCGCCTGTCGGGCATGCCGGAACCACCTCTCAGACTTGCCAGAACCATGTTCCGGACACGCCGGTACCACCTGCCGAGTATGCCGGAACCACCTGATCCACTCCCCAGAACCACCTGCTGGACACACCAAAATCACCTGAGGGCTACGCCAGAACCACTTGGCACACACTCCGGAATCACCTGCCGGGCATGCCGGAACCACCTCTCAGATGTACCGCAACCACGTGCCAGACACGCCAGAACCACCTCATGGAGAGACAGGAATGACCTGCCGGACCCGACTGAACCACCAGCTGAGCATGCCAGAACCACCTGCTCGACTCGCCAGAACCACCTACCGGACACGCCAAAATCACCTGCCTGCTAGGCCAGAACCACTTGTCGGACTCTCCGGGATCACCTGGTGGGCATTCCAGAACCGTGTCACAGACATGCCGAAACCAAGTGCCGGACACGCCGGAACCACCTCCCGGACATACTGGAACCACCTGCGGGACCTGCCTGAACCTCCTGCCGAGAATGCCAGAAACACCTGCTCGGCTCCCGGGAAAAACCTAAGGGGAAACTGTCATAGAAATGAAGGTCAAACGGCCTTTCTTGCCAGACCTTACCTCGCCACTTTAGAAGTTCTGCTTCTGCCACAATTCCACCTTGCCAACCCGGCTCAGACGAAATTCCTACATTTTCCCCTTGAGCAATGGGGACGAGGCCCGGATGATTGTGGTTCCACATGCTGAGGAGGAGACAGACAATAGGCTTTTAACTAACCACCAAGTGCAATGGTTGAGAGAGTGTCAGAAAGCACCAATGGCAGAAAGACCCCTTTACTTTACTCTCAGCCATGACCTGCATTGCTCTAGAGGTGGAAGGCACAAAGCACTGTCTCCAACCTTCAATGGGAGACAAGCCATAAAATGTCTTGCTTCCAGCTCTCTAGAAAGCTGAGAAAGAACTCACTTTCCACAGTGCTGTTACAGCATACGAGGAAACTCTCATACAAAGGCAGCTCAAATGCCATTTCTTCCCAGTGCTTAACTCGCCACTTTAGGACTTCTGCTTCTGCCGCAATTCCACCTTGTCAACCCGGCTCAGACGAAATGACTACATCTTCCCCTGAAGCAATTGGGCTGAGTCCCAAATGATTGAGCGTCCACGGGCTTAGGAGGCGATAGACTGTATGCCTTTGTCCAACCACCATTGTGCACTGGTGGAGAGAGCGTCGGAAAGCAGCTGTGTCAGAAAGACCCCTTTGCTCGCAGCCGTGCCCTCTATTGCTGTAGACGTGGAAGGCACAATGCACTGGCTCCACCCCTCAAGGGGCGACAAGCCACAGACCATCTTGCTTCCATCTCTTTAGGAATCCTAGAAAGAAATCGCTTTCAACAGTGCTCTTTCTGTGTCCTGGCAAGATCTCATACAAAGGCAGCTGATATGCCATTTATTTTCAGCGCTTAGCTAGCCGATTTGGAACTTCAGCTTCTGCCAGATTTCCACCTTGCCAACCTGGCTCAGACGAAATGCCTACAGCTTCCCTTTCAGCAATGGAGACGATGCCCAGATGATTGTGCTTCCACATGCTTAGCAGGAGCAGACAATAGGCTTTTAACAAACCGCTCTTGAGCAATGGTTGGGGGAGTGTCAGAAAGCACCAACGTCAGAAAGGCCCTTTACTCTCGGCCGTGCCCTCCATTCCTCTAGAGGTAGGAGGCACAATGCACTGGCACCACCCATGAATGGCATCAGAAAGCACCTATGGCAGAAAGACCCCTTTGCTCTGAGCCCAGCCCTCCATTGCTCTGCAGGTGGAAGGCACAAAGCACTGCCTCCATCCTTCAATGGGAGACATGCCATAAACTGTCTTGCCTCCAGATCCTTAGGAAGCTGACGAACAACTCGCTTTCCACAGTCCTGTTACAGCATACCAGGAACCTCTCATACAAAGACAGCTCAAACTCCATTTTGTCCCAGCCCTTAACTCGCAGCTTTAGGAATTCTGCTTCTGCCGCAATTCCACCTTGCCAACCCGGCTCAGACGAAATGCCTACACCTTCTCCTGAAGCAACTGGGCTGAGTCCCAAATGATTAGGTGTCCACGTTTTTAGGAGGCAATGGACTGCATGCCTTTTTCCAACCACCATTGTGCACTGCTGGAGAGAGTGTCGGAAAGCAGCTATGTCAGAAAGGCCCCTTTGCTGTCAGCCGTGCCCTCCATTGCTCTAGAGGTGAAAGGCAGAAGGCACTGGCTCTGGATTCACCCCTCAATGGGAGACAAACCACATCTTGTCCTGCTTCCAGCTCTTTAGGAAGCTAAGACAAAACTCCCTTCCCACAGTGCTCTTACAGCATCCATGGAACATCTCATACAAAGGAGGAAGAAGGCTATTTCTTTTCAGCACTTCACTCGCCGGTCAGGGACATCTGCATCCTGTGCATTTCCACCCTGCCAACCCGGCAGAGACGAAATGCCTACATCTTCCTCTTGAGCAATGGGGACGAGGCCCGGATGACTGTAGTTCCACAGGCTGAGGAGGGGAGAGACAATAGGCTTTTAAATAACCACCAAGTGCAAGGGTTGGGAGAGTGTCAGAAAGCACCAATGGCAGAAAGAACCCTTTACTCTCAGCTGTGCCCTCCATCGCTCTAGAGCTGGCAGGCGCAAAGCACTGCCTCCATCCTTCAATGGGAGACAAGCCATAAACTGTCTTGCTTCCAACTCTTTAGGAAGCTGAGAAAGAACTCGCTTTCCACAGTGATGTACAGCATACGAGGAAACTCTCATACAAAGGCAGCTCAAATGCCATTTCTTCCCAGCGCTTAACTCACCGCTTTAGGACTTCCGCTTTTGCTGCATTCCACCTTGCCAACCCGGCTCAGATGAAATGCCTACATCTTCCCCTGAAGCAACTGGGCTTAGTCCCAAATGATTGAGCGTCCACCTGCTTAGGAGGTGATAGAATGTACACCTTTTTCCTACCACCATTGTGCACTGGTGGAGAGAGTGTTGGTAAGCAGCTATGTCAGAAAGACCCCTTTGCTCTCAGCCATGCCCTCCATTGCTGTAGTCGTGGAATGCACAATGCATTGGCTCCACCCCTCAAGGGGCCACAAGCCACAGACCATCTTTCTTCCACCTCTTTAGGAAGCTGAGAACAAACTCACCTGACGTATAAAAAGGAATCATGCCCCTTATGTGCCAGAAAACCCTGGGAGACATGCCAAAAACACCCTCCGCACACTGTCAAAGAGCCACACATTCATGCCAGTACGACCCAACAGGCATACCAGAAGCACCCAAGTTGCATCCCAGAACCACCTGTAACCACCTGCCGGACACAGTGGAACAGCGATTCTGACACTGCAGAACCATCTCTTCAACATGCCAGCCGCACACAATGACATGACAGAACCAGATTCCAATCATAGCACAACGACATGCCAGACACATTGTAAACACCTGTTGGATATGCCGCAAACAGGTGCCAGAAACACTGAAACCAGCTGAGGAGTATGTAAGAACGGGGGCCAGAAATGCCACAAGCACCTGTCTTACAAGCCAGAGCCACGAGCCCAAAAAGCAGGAAAGACCTGCCGGACACACCAAAACAACCTGCCGGTGACGCCAGAACCACATGGCGAACACCCAGGAATCACCTGACGGGCATGCCCGAAGCACCTCACAGACATGCCAGAACCATGTGCCGGCCATGCCAGAACCAGCTCCCGGACAGACCAGAAGCACCTGCCGGACATGCCGGAACCACTTGCCGAGCATGCAGGAACCACCTGCTCGACACGCAGGACCCACCTGCTGGACACGTCAAAATCACCTGCCGGACATGCCAAAATCGCCTGCCGGACACACCAAATCACCTGCCGGCTACGCCAGAACCACTTGCCGGACACTCCAGAATCAAATGTCGGGCATGCCGGAACCACCTCTCAGACGTGCCAGAACCACGTGCTGGACATGCCGGAACCACCTCTGGGACACCCAGAACCACTTGCTGGACCCACCTGAACCACCTGCCGAGCACGCTGGAACCACCTGCTCGAGTCGCCGGAACTAGCTGCGGGACACGTCAAAATCACCAGTGGGACAGGCCAAAATCACCTGCCGGACACGCCAAAACCACCTGTCGGCCACGCCAGAACCACTTGCCTGACACTCCAGAATCACCTGTCGGGCATGCCAGAACCACCTCTCAGACGTGCCAGAACCACATGCCAGAGACACCGGATGCAGCTGCCGAGCACGCCGGAACCTCCTGCTCGACTCGCCGGAACCATGTGCTGGAGATGCCAAAATCACCTGCCAGCTAGGCCAGAACCACGTGGAGGACGCTATGGAATCACCTGCCGGGCATGCCGGAACCACCTCTCAGACGTGCCAGAAGCAAGTGCCGGACATGCCGGAACCACCTACTGGACAGCCCGGAACCACCTGCTGGACCCACCTGAACCACCTGCTGAGCACCCTGGAACAACCTGCTCGACTCGCGGGAGCCACCTGCTAGACACGCCAAAATCACCAGCCGGCTACGCCAGAACCACTTGCCGGACACTCCGGAATCACCTTCCGGGCATGCCGGAACCACGTCATGGACAGACTGCAAACACATGCCGGACCTGCCTGAACTACCTGCCGAGCACGCCGGAACCACCTGCTCGACTCGCCACAACCTCCTGCCGGACACACCAAAAACACCTGCGGGCTATGCCAGAATCACTTGGCGGACTCTCCGGGATCACCTGCCGGGCATGCCAGAGCCACCTCTTAGTCGTGTCAGAACCATGTACTGGACACGCCAGAACCACCTGCCGAGGATGCCAGAACCACCTGATTCACTCCCCAGAACCACCTTCTGGACATGACAAAATCACCTGCCGTCTACACCACAACCACTCGGCAGACACTCTGAAATCACCTGCTGGGCATGCCGGAACCACCTCTCAGACGTGCCAGAACCACGTGCCAGAAACGCCGGAAGAACCTACCGCACAGGCCGGAAGCACCAACCGGACACGCCGGAGCCACCTGCTTGACTTGCTGGAACCACCTGCCGGACATTCCTGGACCACCTGCTGAACACGCCTCAGCCACCTGCTCCACTCGCCGGAACCACCTGCTGGAGAGGCCAAAATCAACATCTGGCTATGCAGGAACAACCAGGTGGACAGTCCGGAATCACCTGCCGGTCATGCAGGAACCACCTCTCAGACATAACAGAACAGCATGCTGGACACGCCGGAAACACGTCCTGGACAGACTGGAACCACTTGCCAGATACGCCTGGACCACCTGCCGAACACGCCACAGCCACCTGCTCCACTCGCCGGAACCACCTGCCGGACAGGCCAATATCAACTGCTGGCTATGCCAGAACCACCTGGGGGTCAGTCCGGAATCACCTGCCAGCCATGGCGGAACCACCTCTCAGATGTAACAGAACCACGTGCCGGACATGCAGGAAGCACCTGCCGAGCATGCCAGAGCCACCTGCTCGACTCACCAGAAACACCTGCCGGACATGCCAAAATCACCTGCCGGGTATGCAAGAACCACCTGGCGGACACTACAGAATCACCTGCCACGCATGCCAGAACAACTTCTCAGACATGACGGAACCACCTGCCGAGCACGCTGGAGCCACCTGCTGGACTCGCCGGAACCACCTGCCGGGCAGGCCAAAATCGACAGCTGGCTATGCGGGAAACACCTGGTGGACAGTCCGGAATCACCAGCAGGGCATGCAGGAACCACCTCTCAGACTTAACAGAACCACGTGCCGGACATGCTGGAACCGCATCCTGGACAGACTGGAACCACCTGCCGAACACGCCTGAACCACCTGCCGAGCACGACGGAACCACCTGCCGGACACGCCAAAATCACCTGCGGGCTACACCAGAACCACCTGGAGGACTCTCCGGGATGACCTGCCAGGCATGCTGGAACCACCTCTCAGACGTGCCAGAGCCATGTGGCGCACAGTCCAGGAATCACCTGTAGGGTCTGCACAACCAACTCAGATGTACCAGAACCACGTGCCGTACACTCCGGAACAACCTACCGGACATACCGGAATCACCTTTCAGGCATGCCAGAACCACCTGCTCGACTCGCCAGAAACACCTGCCGGACATGCCAAAATCACCTGCTGGGTACACCACAACCACCTGGTGGCCACTCCGGAATCAGCTGCTGCACATGCCGGAACCACCTCTCAGACGTGCTGGAAGCACGTGCCGGAAACGCAGGAAACACCTACTGGACAGACCGGAACCACCTGCCAGATATGCCGGAACCACCTGCCGAGCATGCCAGAGCCACCTGCTCGACTCACCAGAACCACCTGCCGGACAGGCCAAAATCAACAGCTGGCTATGCGAGAACCACCTGGCAGACAGTCTGGAATCACCTGCCGGGCATGCAGGAACCACCTCTCAGACGTAACAGAACTACGTGCCTGACACGCTGGAACCATGTCCTGGACAGACTGGAACCACCTGCCGGACACGCCTGGACCACCTGCCGAGCACGCCAGAACCACCTGCTCGACTCGCAGGACCCACCTGCCGGACACGCCAAAATCACCTGCCGGCTACACCAAAACCACTTGGTGGACTATCTGGAATCAGCTGCCGGGCATGATAGAACCACCTCTCAGACGTGCCCGAACCACGTGCCGGACACTCCGGAACCACCTCCCGGACAGACCGGAACCACCTGCCAGACCTGGCTGAACCAACTGTCGAGCACGCCGGAACCACATGCTCAACTCGCTGGAACCACATGCCGGACATGGCAAAATCACCTGCCGGCTATGCCAGAACCACTTGGCGGACACTCCGGAATCACTTGCCGGGCATGCCGGCACAACCTCTCAGAAGTGCCAGAAGCACGTGCCGGACAGGCCGGAACCATCTCCCGGACAGACTGGAACCACAGGAAACACTCGCCGGAACCACCTGCTTGACTCACCGGTCCCACCTGCTGGACACGCCAAAATCCCCTGCCCGCTACACCAGAACAACTTGGGGGACAAGCCGGAATCACGTGAAGGGCATGCCGGCACAACATCTCAGACGTGCCAGAATCATGTGCCAGAAAGCCTGGAACCACATGCCGAGTATACCAGAAGCACCTGATCCACTGCCCAGAACCACCTGCCAGACACACCCAAATCACATGCCAGCCACGCCAGTACCACTTGGCGGACTCTCTGCAATCACCTGCTGGGCATGCCGGAACCAACTCTCAGATGTGCCGCAACCACGTGCCAGACACGCCAGAACCACCTCACGGAGAGACAGGAATGACCTGCCGGACCTGACTGAACCACCAGCCGAGCATGCCGGAACCACCTTCTCGAATCGCCGAACCACCTACCAGACAAGCCAAAATCCCCTGCCTGCTAGGCCAGAACCACTTGTCGGACTCTCCGGGATCACCTGTCGGGCATGCCGGAACCATGTCTCAGACGTGCCGGAACCAAGTGCCGGACACGCCGGAACCACCTCCCGGACATAACGGAACCACCTGCCGGACCTGCCTGAACCCCCTGCCGAGCAGGCTGGAACCACCAGCCGAACACGCCAAAATCACCTGCCGGTTACGCCAGAATCACTTGGAGGACTCTCTGTGATCACCGGCCGAGCATGCCGGAACCACCTCTGAGACGTACCAGAACCGGAACCAGACGTGCTGGAAGGACGTGCCAGACACGCCGGAACCACATCCTGGACAGAGTGGAACCACCTGCCGGACATGCCCGAACCTCCTGCCGAGAATGCCAGAAACACCTGCTCGGCTCCTGGGAAAAACCTACAGGGAAACTGTCATAGAAATGAAGGTCAAATGGCCTTTCTTGCCAGACCTTAGCTCGCCGCTTTAGAACTTCTGCTTCTGCCACAATTCCACCTTGCCAACCCGGCTCAGACGAAATGCCTACATCTTCCCCTTGAGCAATGGGGACGAGGCCCGGATGATTGTGGTTCCACATGCTGAGGAGGAGAGAGACAATAGGCTTTGAACTAACCACCAAGTGCAATGGTTGGGAGAGTGTCAGAAAGCACCAATGGCAGAAAGACCGCTTTACTTTACTCTCAGCCATGCCCTCCATTGCTCTAGAGGTGGAGGGCACAAAGCACTGCCTCCATCCTTAAATGGGAGACAAGCCATAAAATGTCTTGCTTCCAGCTCTTTAGGAAGCTGAGAAAAAACTCGCTTTAAACAGTGCTGTTACAGCATACGAGGAAACTCTCATACAAAGGCAGTTCAAACGCCATTTCTTCCCAGCGCTTAACTCGCCACTTTAGGACTTCTGCTTCTGCCGCAATTCCACCTTGCCAACCCGGCTCAGACGAAATACCTACGTCTTCCCCTGAAGCAACTGGGCTGAGTCCCAAATGATTGAGCGTCCACGTGCTTAGGAGGCGATAGACTGTACGCCTTTTTCCAACCACCATTGTGCACTGGTGGAGATAGTGTCGGAAAGCAGCTATGTCAGAAAAGCCCCTTTGCTCTCAGCCGTGCCCTCCATTGCTCTAGAGGTGGAAGGCACAAAGCACTGGCTCTGGATCCACCCCTCAATGGGAGACAAACCACATCTTGCCCTGCTTCCAGCTCTTTAGGAAGCTGAGAAAAAACTCCCTTTCCACAGTGCTCTTACAGAATCCAGGAAAAATCTCATACAAAGGAGGAAGAACGGTATTTCTTTTCAGCACTTCACTCGCCGGTCAGGGACATCTGCATCCTGCGCATTTCCACCTTGCCAACCCGGCACAGATGAAATGCCTACATCTACCTCTTGAGCAATGGGGACGAGGCCCAAATGATTGTGGTTCCACATGCTGAGGAGGAGAGAGACAATAGGCTTTTAAATAACCACCAAGTGCAATGGTTGGGAGAGTGTCAGAAAGCACCAATGGCAGAAAGACCCCTTTACTCTCAGCAGTGCCCTCTATTGCTCTAGAGCAGGAAGGCACAAAGGACTGCCTCAATCCTTCAATGGGAAACAAGCCATAAACTGTGTTGCTTCCAGCTCTTTAGGAAGCTGAGAAATAACTCGCTTTCCACAGTGCTGTTACAGCATACGAGGAAACTCTCATACAAAGTCAGCTCAAACGCCATTTCTTCCCAGCGCTTAACTCGCTGCTTTAGGACTTCTGCTTCTGCCGCAATTCTACCTTGCCAACCTTGCTCAGACGAAATGCCTACATCTTCCCCTGAAGCAACTGGGCTGAGTCCCAAATGATTTAGCATTTACCTGCTCAGGAGGCGATAGACTGTAAGCCTTTTTCCAACCACCATTGTGCACTGGTGGAGAGAGTGTCAGAATGCAGCTATGTCAGAAACACCCTTTTGCTCTCAACCATGCCCTCCATTGCTTTAGACGTGGAATGCACAATGCATTGGCTCCACCCCTCAAGGGGCCACAAGCCACAGACCATCTTTCTTCCATCTCTTTAGGAAGCTGAGAACAAACTCACCTGACGTATAAAAAGGAATCATGCCCCTTATGTGCCAGAAAACCCCGGGAGACATGCCAAAAACACCCTCCGCACACTCTCAAAGAGCCACACATTCATGCCAGTACGACCCAACAGGCATACCAGAAGCACCCACGTTGCACGCCAGAACCACCTGTAAGCACCTGCCAGACACCCCTGAACCACTTGGTGGACACTCTGGAATCACCCGCCGGACACGCCAAAACCACCTACCGGACAGACATAAACCACCTGCCGAGCACGCTGAAGCTACCTGCTTGACTCGCCGGAACCACCTGCCAGACACGCCAAAATAACCTGCCGGCTGTGCCAGAACTTCTTGGCAGATACTCCGGAACCACCTCCTTGAGAGATCAGAACCACCTGCTGGACCAGCTAGAACCACCTGCCGAGCAAGCCGGAACTACCTGCTCTTGCCGGAACCACCACCCGGACACGCCAAAATCACCTGCCGGCTATGCCAAACTACTTGGTGGACACGCCGGAACCACCTGCCAAGCATGGCGGAGCCACCTGATCGAAGCTCCAGAAACACCTGCTGGACACCCCAAAATCAACTGCCCGCTATTCCAGAACAAAGTGGCAGACAGTCCGGAATCACCTGCCGGGCATGCCAGAACCACCTCTCAGACGTACCAGAACCACATGCCGGAGACGCCGGAAGCAACTCCATGACAGAGCGGAAGAACCTGATGGACACGCCGGAACCACCTTCTCGACTCACCAAAACCACCTGCCAGACATGGCAAAAACACCAGCCAGCTACGCCAGAACCACTTGGCGGACACTCCAGAATCACCTGCCAGGCATGCTGGAACCACCTTTCAGACGTTCCAGAACCACGTGCTGGACATGCTGGAACCACGTCCTTGACCGACTGGAACCACCGTATGGACATGATTAAACCACGGGCCGAGGGCACCGGAGACACCTGCTCGACTCACTGGAACCACCTGCCAGACATGCCAAAATCAGCTGCCGGCTATGCCAGAACCACTTGCTGGACACTCCGTAATCATCTGCCGGACATGCCAGAGCCAGCTCTCAGACACACCAGAACCACGTGCCAGACACGCCGGAAGCACCTGCCGAGCATTCCGGAGCCATCTGCTCGACTCGCCAGAAACACCTATCAGACATGCAAAAATCACCAGCCGGGTATGCCAGACCTACTTGGCGGACACTCCAGAATCACCTGCCGGGCATGCCAGAACCACCTCTCAGACGTGCCAGAACCATGTGCTGGACATGCCGGAACCACCTCCAGGAAAGACCAGAACCACCTGCCGGACCCACGAGAACCAAATACCGAGCACGCTGGAACCACCTGCTCGAGTCACCGGAACCACATGCTGGACACGGGAAAATCACCTGCCGGCTATGCCAGAACCACTTGGCAGACACTCTAGAATCACCTGCCAGGCATTTTGGAACCACCTCTCAGACTTGCCAGAACCACGTGCCAGAGACACCAGATGCACCTACCGAGCATGCCGGATCCTCCTGCTCGACACACCGGAACCACCAGGCGGAGATATCAAAATCACCTGCCGGCTAGGCCAGAACCACTTGGTGGACAATCCGGAATCACCTGCCGGGCATGCCAAACCACCTCTCAGAAGTGCCACAACCACGTGCCGGAGAGACCAGAAGCACCTGCCGAGCTCGCCGGAACCACCTGCTGGACACACCAGAACCACCTGCCTGACACTCCAAAATTACATGCCAGCTATGCCAAAACCACCTGGTGGACACTCCAGAATCACCTTCCGGGCATGCCGGAAACACGTCATGGACAGACTGCAAACACCTGCCAGACCTGCTGGAACCACCTGCCGAGCACGCCAGAACCACCTGCTCGACTCGCCACAACCACCTGCCGGACACACCAAAAACACCTGTGGGCTACGCCAGAACCACTTGGAGGACTCTCCTGGATCACCTGCCGGGCATGCTGGAACCACCTCTCAGATGTGCCAGAACCATGTGCTGGACACGCCGGAACCACCTGTCGAGGATGCCGGAACCACCTGATCCACTCCCCAGAACCACGTGCTGGACACGCCAAAATCACCTGCCAGCTATGCCAGAACCACTCAGCAGAAACTCTGTAATCACCTGCCGGGCATGCAGGAAGCACGTCTCAGACGTGCCAGAACCACGTGCCGGACACGCTGGAACCACCTGAGGAGCATGCAGGTACCACCTGCTCGACTCGCAGGACCCACCTGCCGGACACGGCAAAATCACCTGTGGGCTAGGCCAGAACCACTTGGAGGACTCTGTGGGATCACCTGCCGTGCATGCCTGTACCAACTCTCAGATGCGCCAGAACCACGTGGCAGACAGTCCGGAATCACCTGCTGGGCATGCGGGAACCAACTCTAAGACATACCAGAACCACATGCCGCACATGCCGGAACCCACTACCGGACAGTCCGGACCCAGCTGCCGGAAACGCCGGAATCACCTGCCGAGAATGCCGGAACCACCTGAACAGCTCGCCAGAAACACCTGCCGGACACGCCAAAATCACCTGCCATCTACGCCAGAACCACTTGCCGGACACTCTGGAATCACCTGCCAGGCATGGTGGAACCACCTCTCAGACGTGACAGAACCACGTGCCAGAGACACCGGATGCGCCTGCCGAGCACACCGGAACCTCCTGCTCGACTCGCCGGAACCACCTGCCGGAGACACCAAAATCACCTGCCGGCTAGGCCAGAACCACATGGCGGACTCTATGGAATCACCCGCCGGGCATGCCGGAACCACCTCTCAGACGTGCCGAAAGCACGTGACAGACACGCCGGAACTACCTACTGGAGAGACCGGAACCACCTGCCGGAACCACCTGAACCACCTGCTGAGCACCACAGAACAACCTGCTCGACTCGCTGGAGCCACCTGCTGGACACGCCAAAATCACAAGCCGACTATGCCAGAACCACTTGCCGGAAACTCCGGAATCACCTGCCGGGCATGCTGGAACCACCTCCCTGACGTGACACAACCACTTGCTGGAGAGACCGGAAGCACCTGCTGAGGTCGCCGGAACCACCTGCCGGACACGACAAAAACACCTGCGGGCTACGCCAGAACCACTTGGAGGACTCTCTGGGATCACCTGCAGGTCATGCCGGAACCACCTCTCAGACGTGCCACAACCACGTGCCGGAGAGACTGGAAGCACATCCGGGACAACCAGAACCACCTGCCGGAACCACCTGAAGCACCTGCTGAGCACGCCGGAACCACATGATTGAGTCGCCGGAACCACCTGCCGGACACGCAAAAATCACCTGCTGGCTACGCCACAACCAGTTGGTGAACACTTCGGAATCACCTGCCGGGCTTGCTGGAACCACCTGCCAGACAGGCCAAAATCAACAGCTGGCTATGCGGGAACGACCAGGCGGACAGTCCGGAATCACCTGCCAGTCATGCAGGAACCACCTCTCAGACATAACAGAACAATGTGCCGGACACGCCGGAAACACGTCCTGGACAGACTGGAACCACCTGCTGGACATGCCTGGACCACCTGCCGAACACGCCACAGCCACATGCTCCACTCGCCGGAACCACCTGCCGGAGAGGCCAAAATCAACAGCTGGCTATGCGGGATCAACCAGGCGGACAGTCCGGAATCACCTGCCGGTCATGCAGGAACCACCTCTCAGACATAACAGAACAACGTGCCGGACATGCCGGAAACACGTCCTGGACAGACTGGAACCACCTGCCGGATATGCCTGGACCACCTGCCGAACACGCCACAGCCACCTGCTCCACTAGCCGGAACCACCTGCCGGACAGGCCAATATCAACTGCTGGCTATGCCAGAACCACCTGGGGGTCAGTCCGGAATCACCTGCCAGCCATGGCGGAACCACCTCTCAGATGTAACAGAACCACGTGCCGGACATGCCTGAACCACCTGCTGAGCACGCAGGAACCACCTGCTCGACTTGCAGGACCCACTTACCGGACATGCCAAAATCACATGTCGGCTGCGCCGGAACCACTTACCGGACACTCCGGAATAACCTGCCGGGCATGCCGGAACCACCTCTCAGATCGCCAGAAGCATGACCCGGAGACGCCGGAAGCACCTGCCGAGAATGCTGGAAGTACCTGATGCACTCCACAGAACCACCTGCTGGACACCCCAAAATCACCTGCCAGCTATGCCAGAAGCACTTGGCGGACACTCCGGAATCACCTGTTGTGCATGCCGGAACCACCTGCTCAACTCGCCAAAACCACTGCCAGACACGCAGAATAACCTACTGGCAACGCCAGAACCACATGGCGGACACACCGGAATCACCTGCCTGGCATGCCGGAACCAACTCTCAGATGTGGCAGAACCACATCCAGGACACGCCTGAACCACCTGGCGAGCTTGCCAGAAAAACCTGCTCGACTCGCAGGACCCACCTGCTGGCTATGCCAGAACCACTTGCCGGACACTCCGTAATCATCTGCTGGACATGCCGAACCAGCTCTCAGACACACCAGAACAACGTTGCGGAGACGCCGGAAGCACCTGCCGAGCATGCCGGAGCCACCTGCTCGACTCGCCAGAAACACCTGCTGGACAGGCCAAAATCACCTGCCGGGTATGCCAGAACCACTTGGCGGACACTCCGGAATCACCTGCCACGCATGCCGGAACCACCTCTCAGACGTGCCGGAAGCACGTGCTTGACACGCCGGAATCACCTACTGGACAGACGGGAACCACCTGGCAGACATGCCGGAACCACCTGCTGAGCACGCCGGAGCCACCTACCGGATACGCCAAAATCACCAGTCAGCTACGACAGAACCACTTGCTGAACACTCTGGAATCACCTGCTGGGCATGCCAGAACCACCTCTCAGACGTGCCAGAATCCGGTGCCGGAGACTCCGGAAGCACCTGCCGAGCACGCCGGATCCTCCTGATTGACTCTCTGGAACCACCTGCCGGACAAAGCAAAATCACCAGCCGGCTACACCAGAACCACTTGCCGGACACTCTGGAATCACCTGCCGGGCATGCCAGCACAACCTCTCAGACTTGCCTGAAGCACGTGCCGGACATGCCGGAACAACCTCCAGGACAGACAGGAACCAAGTGCCAAGCTCGCCGGAACCACCAGCTCTACTCGCCAGACCCTCCTGCCGGACATGCCAAAATCACCTGTCGGCTACGCCAGAACCACTTGGCGGACACTCGGAATCACCTGCCGGGCATGCCGGAACCACCTCTTAGACGTACCAAAACCACGTGCCGGACACGCTGGAACGACGTCCTGGAGAGACTGGAAACACTTGCTGGCCCCACCTGAACCACCTGCTGAGCACGCCAGAACCACCTGCTCGAATCACAGGACCAACTGCCAGACACGCCAAAATCACCTGCTGGCTACACCAGAACCACTTGCCGGACACTCCGGAATCACCTCACGGGCATGCCAGAACCACCTGGCTGACAGTCCGGAAACACCTGCCGGGCATGCCGGAACCACCTCTCAGATGTTCCAGAACCACATGCCTAGATGCTTGAAGCACCTGCCGAGCATGCCGCAGCCGCCTGCTCGACTCGCTGGAACCACCTGCCAGACACGCCAAAATGAACTGTCAGCTACACCAGAACCTCTTGCAGGACACTCCGGAATCACCTGCCGGCCATGCCAGAACCACATCTCAGACGTGCCAGAAGCATGTGCCCGACATGCCGGAACCACCTACCGGACAGAACTGAACCACCTGGCAGACACGCCGGAACCACCTGCCGAACACGCCGGAGCCACCTGCTCGACTCGCCGGAACCACCTGCCAGACAGGCCAAAATCAACTGCCGGCTATGCCAGAACCACCTGAGGGACAGTCCGGAATCACCTGCCGGCCATGCCATAACCACATCTCAGACGTACCAGAACCAAGTACCGGACAGTCTGGAACCATGTACTGGACAGACTGGAACCACCTGTAGGCCACGCGTGAACCACCTGACGAGCACGCCAGAACCACCTGCTCCACTCCCAGGACCAACCTGCCGGACATGCCAAAATCACCTGTTGGCTACGCCAGAACCTCTTGCCGGACACTCCGGAATCACCTGCCGGGCATGCTGGAACCACATCTCAGACGTGCCAGAACCACGTGCCAGACACGCCAGAACCACCCCCCAGACAGACCGGAACCCCGTGCTGGACATGCCTGAACCACTTGGTGGACACTCCGGAATCACCTGCCGGACACGCCGAAACCACCTACAGGACAGACCGAAACCGCCTGCCTAGCATGCCTAATCCACCTGCTCGACTCACTGTAACCACCTGCTGGACACGCCAAAATCACCAGCCAGCCATGCCAGAACCACGTGGCAGACAGTCCAGAATCACATGCCGGGCATGCCAGAACCACCTCTCAGATGTACCAGAACCATGTGCCAGACACGCCGGAACCACGTACTGGACGGACGGGAACCACATGCCGGACAGGCATGAACCACTTGCCGAGCATGCCAGAACCACCTGCTCGACTCACAGGACCCAACTGCCGGAGATGCCTAAATCACCTGCTGGCAATGCCAGAACCACTTGCCGGACACTCTGGAATCACCTGCCATGCATGCCAGAACCACCTCTCAGATGTACTGAAACCACGTGCCGGACACGATGGAAGCACGTCCTGGACCGACTGGAACCACTGGCCGTACATGCTTGAACCACCTGCCGAGCAAGCCGGAACCACCTGCTCGACTCCCAGGACCAACCTGCAGGACACGCCAAATTCACCTGCCGGCTATGCCAGAACCACTTGCCGGACACTGTTGAATCACTAGCCGGGCATGCAGGAACCACCTCTCAGACGTGTCAGAACCACGTGTCGGACAATCCGGAATCACCTGCCAGGCATGACGGAACCACCTCTCAGACATCCTAGAAGCACATGCCGGAGACGCAGGAAGCACCTGCTGAGCACTCCACAACCACCTCCCGGACAGACAGGAACCACCTGCCGGACACAAATGAACCACCAGCCCAGCTACCAGAACCACTGGCTTTAATCAACAGAAACACCTGCTGGACACGCCAAAATCACCTGCCAGCTACACCAGAACCACGTGGTGGACAGTCCGGGATCACCTGCCGGGCATGCCGGAACCACCTCTCAGCTGTCCTAGAAGCACGTGCCTGAGACGCCGGAAGCACCTGCTGAGCTTGCCAGAACCACGTGCTCGACATGCCGGAACCACCTGCCAGACACGTCAAAATCACCTGCCAGCTACGCCAGAACCAATTAGTGGACAATACGGAATCATCTGCCTGGCATGCCAGAACCACCTCTCAGACGTGCGGGAACCACATGCCGAGCAAGCTGGAACCACCTGCTTGACACGCCGGAACCACCGGTGTGATACGCCAAAATCACCTGCCGGCTACGTCAGAACCACTTGGCGTACAAGCCGGAATAACGTTCCGGGATGCTGGCACAACCTCTCAGACATGCCAGAAGCATGTGCCGGACACGCCAGAACCACCTACCGGACAGAACAGAACCACCTGACAGACACGCCGGAACCACCTGCTGAACACGCCGGAGCTACCTGTTTGAGTCACCGGAACCACCTGCCGGACAGGCCAAAATCAACTGCTGGCTATGCCACAACCACCTGGGGGACAGTCCGGAATCACCTGCCGGCCATGCTGGAACCACATCTCAGACGTACCAAAACCACGTGCCGGACAAGCTGGAACCACGTACTGGACAGAGTGGAACCACCTGTCGGCCACGCGTGAACCACCTGCTGAGTACACCGGAACCACCTGCTCCACTCGCAGGACCCACCTGCAGGACATGACAAAATCACCTGCCGGCTATGCCAGAACCACTTGCTGGACACTCCGGAATCACCTGCAGGGCATGCCGGAACCACCTCTCAGATGTGCCAGAACCACGTGCCGGAGACGCTGGGAGCACCTGCCGAACTCGCCGTGACCACCTGCTCTACTCGCCTGAACCACCACCGGACATGCAAAATCTCCTGCCGGCTATGCCACAACCACTGGCGGACACACCGGAATCACCTGCTGGGCATGCCGGAACCACCCCTGAGATGTGCCAGAATCACGTGCCGGACATGTCGGTACACCTCCTGGACAGACAAGAACCACCTGCCGGACCTGCCTGAACCACCAGCTGAGCACGCCAGAACCACCTGCTCGACTCGCAGGACCCACTTACCAGACATGCCAAAATCACATGCCAGCTGCGCAAGAATGACTTGTCAGACACTCCAGAATCACCTGCTGGCCATGCCGGAACCACCTCTCAGACGTGATAGAACCACGTGGGGGACAGTCCGGAATCACCTGCCGGGCATGATGGAACCACCTCTCAGACGTAACAGAGCCACGTGCCGGACACGCCGGAACCACATCCTGGACAGACTGGAACAACCTTCCGGACACACCTGAAGCACCTGCCAAGCACGCCTGAACCAGCTGCTCGACTCGCCGGAATCACCTGCCGGACACGGCAAAATCACCTACCGGTTACACCAGGAATTCTTGCCGGACACTCCAGAATCACCTGCTGGGCATGCCGGAACTGCCTCTCAGAGATGCCAGAACCACATGCCAAAGACAGCGGAAGAACCTGCCCAGCACGCTGGAAACACCTACTCGACATGCCGGAACCACCTGCCGGACACGCCAAAATCACCTGCCGAATACGCCAGAACCACTTCATGTACAATCCGGAGTTACGTGCCAGGCATGCCAGTCCCACCTCTCAGACGTACCAGAACCACGTGCCAGAGACGCCAGAAGCACCTGCAGAGCTCGCCCAAACCACTTGCTCGACTCGCCAGCGACACATGCATGACACGCCAAAATCACCTGCCGGCTACGCCAGAACCACTTTGAGGACAATCCGGAATCACCTGCCAGGCATGCCTGAACCACCTCTAAGATGTGCCAGAAGCACATGCCAGACACGCCGGAACCACCTGCCTGGGAACTGCATCCACATTCCCGTACAATGCAGGGGGAACTGCAATCACGGCAGCAACACTGCTACCAGCTGAAGTGGCACTGCTGGCGCACTGCAATCACTGAAGTTTCCCTGCATTCATTACATTCGAACTGCATCCACATTCCAAGACAATGCCAGGGGCACTGCAACCACTGCAGAGTCACTGCATTCACCTTCATGGGCACTGCATCGTCCGTCACAGCATACTTCATAAACCTTTAGGTACACTGCATTAACTGCATGGGCACTGCATTCACATTCAGGGACACAGAAGGTGGCATTGCAAACACTGCAGCAACACTGCTTCCAGCTGATGTGGAAATGCAGGCACACTGCAATCACTGCTGGATCACTGCATCCACTGCATGTTCACAGCATCCACATTCAGGGACACAGGAGGGTGCACTGCAACCACTGAAGGGAAACTGCATCCAGATGAAGTGGCACTGCAGGTGCACTGCAATGGCTGCAGGATCACTGCATCATCCTTCATGGGCACTGAATTCTGCTTCACAACATACTGCATCCACCTTGAGTCACACTGCAGACACTGCATGTTCACAGCATCCACATTCAGGGACACAGCAGGGTACACTGCAACCACTGCTGGATCACTGCATCCACCCTCATGGGCACTGCATCCTCCATCAACAGCATACTGCATTCTCCTTGTGGGAGACTGCATCCACTGCATGGGCACTGTATTCACATTCAGGGACAATGCAGGGGGCACCGCAACCACTGCAGGAACACTGCATCCAGCTGAAGAGGCACTACAGGGGCACTGCAATCACTGCCCGCTCACTGCATCCAACCCCTAGGCACTGCATCCTCTGTCACAACATACGGAAACCAACTTTTGGTACTCTGCGTCCACTGCATGGGCACTGCGACCACATTCAGGGACACAGAACGGGGCACTGCAAGCACTGCAGGGACACTGCAGCCAGCGGAAGAGGCACTGCGGGTGCACTGGAATGACTGCAGGATCACTACATCCTCCGTCATGTTCACTGAATCCTGCACCACAACATACGGCATCCAACTTGAGGGACACTGCATCCAGTGCATGACCACTGCATTCACATTCAGGTAAACTGCAGGGCGCACTGCAACCACTGCAGGCTCACTGCATCCTCCTTCGTGGACACTACATCCTCCTCACAACATACTGCATCCACCTTCTGGGACACTGAATGTACTTCATGGGCACTGAATCCACAATCAGGGAAACTGTAGGGGGCACTGCTGCCACTGCAGTTTCACCACATCCACCTTCATGGGCACTGCATCCTCTGAGAAAACATACTGCATGCGCCTTGTGAGACACTGTATCCACTGCATGACCACTGCATCCACATTCCAGCACAATGACAGGGGCAGTGCTACCTCTGCACGGACACTGCATCCATCTTCATGGGCACTGCCTCCTCCTTCACAACCTAGTGCATAAACCTTTAGGTACACTGCATGCAGTGCATGGGCACTGCATTCACATTCAGTGACACAGATGGCGGCACTGCAACCCCTGCAGGGACACTGCTTCCAGCTGATGTGGAAATGCAGGCGCACTGCACTCACTGCAGGAACTCTGCATCCACTGCATGTTCACAGCATCCACATTCAGGGACACAGCAGGGTGCACTGCAACCACTGCTGGAGCACTGCATCCATCTTCATGGGCAATGCATCCTCCAACACAACATACTGCATGCACCTTGTGGGACACTGCATCCAATGCCTTGGCACTGCATCCATGTTCTTGGACAAGGCGGTGTGCACTGCCACAACTGCAGGGACACTGCATACATCTGAAGTCACACTGCAGGCACACGTCATTCAGCACAGGCTCACCGCTTCCACCTTCTTGGGCACTGCATCTTCCATCACAACATATGACATCCACATTGTGGGACACTGCAATTACTGCATGGACACTGCATCCACATTCAGGGAACTGTATGGCAACTGCAACCACAGCAGTATGACTGCATCCACCTTCATGGGCTCTGCATCCTCCATCACAACATACAGCATCCACCTTGTGGGACACTGCATCCACAGCATGAATACTGCATCAACATTCCCAGACAATGTGGGGGGAACTGCAAGCACTGCAGGGACAGTGCATCCACCTTCATGAGAACTGCATCATCCGTCATAACATACTGCATCCACCTTGTCAGACACTGCATCCACTGCCTGGGCACTATATCCACTTTGCCAGACAATGCAGGGGGCACTGCAACCACTGCAGCAACACTGCATCCAGCTGAAGTGGTACTGCAGGCTCACTGCCATGACTGCAGGATCACTGCATTCCCCTTCATCGGCACTGCATACTACAACACATGACAATGCCTCCACATTGTGGGACACTTCATCCACTGCATGAGCACTGCATCCACATTCCAGGACAGTGCTGGGGGCATTGTAACCACAGCAGGGACACTGCATACAGCTGAAGTGGCACTGTAGGTGTACTGCAATCACTGCTGTCTCTCTGCATCCAACTCGTGAGCACTGCATCCTCTGTCGCAACATACAGCAACCAACTTTTGGTACTCTTCTTCCACTGCATGGGAACTGCATCCACATTCAGGGACACAGAACGGGACACTGCAAGCACTGCAGGGACAGTGCAGCCAGGTGAAGTGGCACTGCATGTGCACTGCAATGACTGCAGGATCACTGCATCCTCCTTCATGATCACTGAATCCTCCATCACAGCATAAGGCATCCAAATTCAGGGACACTGCATCCGCTGCATGACTACTGCATCCACATTCCCAGACAATGCGGGGGGCACTGCAAACACTGCAGGTAAAATGCATCCACCTTCATGAGGACTGCATGATTCGTCATAACATACTGCATCCAACTTGTGGGACCCTGCATCCACTGCATGAGCACTGCACCCGCATTCAGGCAAAATGCAGGGGGCACTGCAACCACTGCAGTATCACTGCATCCACCTTCATGGCCACTGCATACTACATCACAGCATACTGCTTGCTCCTTGTGGGACACTGCATCCAATGCCTGGGCAGTGCATCCACGTTCTCGGAAAATGCAGTGTGCACTGAACCACCGCAGGGACACTGCATAAGCTGACGTCGCACTGCAGGTGCACTGCAATCACTGCAGGCTCACTGCATCCACGTTCGTGGGCACTGCATCCTCTGTCACAACATACTGCATCCAACTTGTGGGACACTGCATGCCCTGCATGGGCACAGCATCCACATTCAGGGAAACTGTAGGGGGCACTGCACCCACTGTAGGTTCACCGCATCCACCTTCACTGGCACTGCATCCTCCGATAAATCATACTGCATCCACCATGTGAGACACTGTGTCCACCCCATGACCACTGCTTCCACATTCCTGTATAATGACGGGGGCACTGCAACCACTGCAGGGAGACTGCATCCACCTTCATGAGCACTGCATCCTTCATAAAAACATACAGCATAAAACCTTTAGATACACTGCATCGTCTCCATGGGCACTGCATTCACCTTCAGGGACACAGAGGGTGTCACTTCAATCACTGCAGGATTACTGCATCTACTGCATGATCACAGCATCCACAATCAGGCACACAGCAGGGTGCATGGCAACCTCTGCCAGATCACTGCATCCACCCTCATGGGCACTGCATCCTCCGTCACAACATACTTCATGGAACTTTCAGGACTCTGCATCCACTACATGGTCAGTGCACCCACATTCAGGGACATTGAAGTGGTCCAGCAACCACTGCAGGGACACTGCATCCAGATGAAGTGGCACTGCAGGTGCACTGCAATGACTGATGGGAAACTGCATTGTCCTTCATGGGCACTGAATCCTGCTTCACAACATACTGCATCCACCTTGTGGGACACTGCATGCACTGCATGGGCACTGCATCGACATTCCAGGACAATGCAGGGGGCACTGCAACCATTTCAGTGACACTTCATCTAGATGAAGTGTCACTGCAGGCGGACTGCAATCACGGAAGTTTCACTGCATCCACTGCATTGGCACTGCATCAACATTCCAGGACAATGCTGGTGGCACTGCAACCACAGCCGGATCAATGCCTCCACCTTCATGGGCACTGCATCATCTGTCACAACATACGACATCCATGTTGTGTGACACTGCAACTACTGCATGGGCACTGCATCCACATTCTGGAAATGTAGGGGGCACTGCAACCACTGCAGCATCACTTAATACAGCTGAAGCGGCACTGCAGGCGCACTGCCATCACTGCAGGATCACTGCATTCACCTTCATTGGTACTGCATACTACAACACACCACAATGCCTCCACATTGTGGGACACTGCATCCCCTGCATGAGCACTGCATCCACATTTTAGGACAATGGAGGGGTCATTGCAACCACTGCATCAACACGGAAGCCAGCGGAAGTCGCACTGAAGGCGTACTGCAATCACTGCCAGCTCACTGCATCCAACTCGTGGGCACTGCATCCTCTGTCGCAACATATGGCAACCGACTTTTGATACTCTGCATCCATTGCAGGGGCACTGCATCCACATTCAGGGACACAGAATGGTGCTCTGCAACCACTTCAGGGACATTACAGCCGGCTGAAGTGGCACTGCAGGTGCACTGCAGTGACTGCTGGATCACTGCATCCTCCTTCATGATCACTGAGTCCTCCATCACAACATAAGGCATTCACCTTGAGGGACACTGCATCCACTGCATGAGCACTGCATGCACATTTAGGTAAACAGCAGGGGGCACTGCAACCACTGCAGGATTACTGCATCCACCTTCATGGGCACTGCATCCTCCGTCACAACATACTGCATGCTCATTTTGAGACACTGCATCGACTGCATAGGCACTGCATCCACGTTCAGGGACACTGCTGTTGGCTGTGCAACAACTACAGCAACAGTGCATCCAGCTGAAGTGGCACTGTGGGCGCACTCATGTCACTGAAGGGCTCTGCATCCACTGCATTGGTAGTGCAACAACATTCACAGACAATGCATGGGGCACAGCAACCACTGCATGGACACTGCTTCCAGCTGGTGAGGAAATGCAGGCGCACTGCAATCACTGCAGGATCAGTGCTTCACTGTATGTTCACAGCATCCAAATACAAGGACACAGCAGGGTGCACTGCAAACAATGCTGGATCACTGCATCCACTTTCATGGGAACTGCATCCTCCATCAAAACATAGTGCATGCACCTTGTGGGACACTGCATCTGATACATGGGCACTGCATCCACGTCCTCGGACAATGCAGTGGCCCTGAAACCATGGCAGGGACACTGCATACAGCTGAAGTTGCACTGCAGGTGCACTGCATTCAGGATAGGCTCACTGCATCCACATTCATGGGCACTGCATCCTCCGTCAAAACATAGTGCATAATGCTTTATGTACACTGCATCCACTGCATGGGCACCGCATTAATCTTCAGGGACACAGAAGGCAGCACTGCAACCACTGCATGGACACTGCTTCCAGCTGATGTGGAAATGAGGGTGCACTGCAATCAGTGCACGATCACAGTGTCCACTGCACTTTCACAGCATCCACATTCAGGGACACAGCAGGGTGCACAGCAACCACTGCCAGATCACTTCATCCAGCTTCATGGGCACTGCATCTTCCATCACAACATACAACATCCACCTTGTGGGGCACTGGAACTACTGCATGGGCAATGCATCCACAATCAGGGAATTGTTGGGGGCACTGCAAAAACTGCTGCATCACTGCATCCACCTTCATGGGACCTGCATCCTCCATCACAACATACTGCATCCACCTTGTGGGACACTGCATCCACTGCATAACTACGGCATCAACATTCCCGGACAATGCCGGTGGCACTGCAAGCACTGCAGGGACAATGCGTCCACCTTCATGAGGACTGCATCATCCGTCTTAACATACTGCATCCTCCTCTGTGACACTTCATCCACTGCATGAGCACTGCATCCACATTCCAGGACAATGCAGGGGGCACTGCAAGCACTGCAGGGACAATGCGTCCAGTGGAAGTGGCACTGAAGGCGTACTGCAATCACTGCTGGCTCACTGCCTCCAACTCGTTGGCACTGCATCCTCTGTCACAACATACGGCAACCAACCTTTGGTACTCTGCATCCACTGCATGAGCACTGCATCCACATTCAGGGACACAGATAGAGGCACTCCAACCAACAGGGACACTGCAGCCAGCTGAAGTGTCACTGCACGTGCACTGCAATGACTGCAGGATCACTGCATCCTCCTTCATGATCACTCAATCCTCCATCACAACATAAGGCAACCACGTTGTGGGCCACTGCATCCACTGCATGAGCACTAAATACAAATTCAGGAAAACTGCACGTGGCACTGCAAACACTGCAGGATCACTGCATCTACGTTCATGGGAACTCCATACTCCGTCACAACATACTGCATGCACATTGTGGGACACTGCATCCACTGCAATGGCACTGCATCCACGATCAGAAACACTGCAGTTGACCTGAAAGCACTGCAGCAATACTGCATCCAGGTGACGTGGCACTGCAGGTGCACTGCAATTATTGCAGACTCACTGCATCCACCTTCGTGGGCACTGCATCCTCCGTCACAACAATCTGCATCCACCTTGTGGGACACTGCATGCCCTGCATGGGCACTGCATCTACATTCTGGGGCACTGAAGGTGGCACTGCAATGACTGCAGGGACACTGCATCCAGATGAAGAGTCACTTCAGGTTCACTACAATGAATGCAGGATCACATCATCGTCCTTCATGGGCAATGAATCCTACTTCACAACATAAGGCATCCACCTTCCGTCACAATGCAGACACTGCATGGGCACTGCATACACATTCAGGTACATGGCAGGGGCTCTGCAACCACTGCAGCTACACTGCATCCAGCTGAAGTGGCACTGCAGGCACACTGCAATCTGTGAATTTTCACTGCATCCACCGCATGGGCCATGCATTCAACTTCAGGGACACAGAAGTCGGCACTGCAACCCATGCAGGTATGCTGCTTCCTGCTGATGTGGACTACAATCACTGCAGGATCACTCCATCCACTGCATTATCAAACCATTCACATACAAGTACACAGCAGGGTGCACTTCAACCCCTGCCGGATCACTGCATCCACCTTCATGGGCACTGCATCCTCCATCACAACATACTGCATGCACATTGTGGAAGACTGCATCCACTGTCTGGGTGCTTCATCCACATTCAGGGACAATGCAGGGGGCACTGCAGCCACTGCAGGTACACTGCATCCAGCTGAAGTGGTGTTGCGGGTGCACTGCAATGACTGCAGGATCGCTGCATCCTCCTTCATGATCACTCGATCCTCGATCACAACATAAGGCATCCACCTTGTGGGGCACTGCATCCACTGCATGTGCACTGCATCCACATTCAGGGAAACGGCTAGGGCACTGCAACCACAGCAGTATCACTGCATCCACCTTCATGGGCACTGCATTCTCCGACACAACATACTGCATAAACCTTTAGGTACACTGCATTCACTGCATCGGCACTGCATCCGCCTTCAGGGACATGGCAGGGGGCTCTGCAACCACTGCAGCTACACTGCATACAGCTGAAGAGGCACTGCAGGTGCACTGCATTCCCTGCAGGCTCACGGCATCCACATTGTGGGCACTGCATCCTCCATTACGACATATTGCATCCATCTTTTTGGACATTGCATGCACTGCCTGGGCACTGCATCCACATTCCCTGACAATGCAGGTGGCACTGCAAACACTGCAGCAAGGCTCCATCCAGCTGAACTGCCACTGCAGGTGCACTGCCATCACTGCAGGATCACTGCATTCAGCTTCATTGGCACTGCATACTACAACACACCATAATGCCTCCACATTGTGGGACACTGCATCCACTGCATGGGCACTGCATCCATATTCAGGGACACAGAACAGGGCACTGCAACCACTGCAGGGACACTGCAGCCAGCTGAAGTCGCACTGTGGGCACACTGCATTCAGCACAGGGTCACTGCATCCACATTCGTGGGCAGTGCGTCTTCCATCACAACAAATGACATCCACATTGTGGGACACTGCATCCAATGCCTGGGCACTGCATCCACGTTCTCGGACAATGCAGTGCGTCCTGCAACCACTGCAGGGACACTGCATACAGCTGAAGTCACACTTCAGGTGCACTGCAATCACTGCAGGAACACTGCATCTGCCTTCAAGGGCACTGCATCCTCCATGACAACATGCATCATCACTACATGAGCACAGAATCTACATTCAGGGACACTGCATCCAGATGAATTGACACTGGAGTTGCACTGCAATGAATGCAGGATCACTGCATCCACATTGTGGGTACTGCATCCTCCATCACAACATACTGCATCCATCTTTTGGGACATTGCATGCACTGCTTGTGCACTGCATCCACATTAACAGACAATGTAGTGCGCACTGCAACCACTGCAGGGACACTGCATACAGCTGAAGTCACACTGCCGGCACACTGCAATCTCTGCTGGATCACTGCATCTGCCTTCACAGGCACTGCATCCTCCATCACAACATACTTCATCACTGCATGAGCACTGCATCCAAATTCAGGGACAGTGTAGGTTGCTCTGCAGTGACTGTAGGGACACTGCATCCAGCTGAATTGGCACTGCATGAGCACTGCAACCACTGCAGGATCACTTCATCCACATTCATGGGCACTGCATCCTCTGTCATAACATTCTCCATCTGCCTTGTGGGACACTGCATCCACTGCATGGGCACTGCATCCACAATCAGGGACACAGAACGGGGTATGACAACCAGTGAAGGAACACTGCATGCACCTTCATGGGCAATGCATCAGCCGTCATAACACACTGCATCCACCTTGAGGGGCACTGAACCCACTAAAAGGGCTCGGCATTCTCATTAACAACCCTGCAGAATGCACTGCAATCACTGCAGGATCACTGCATCCACCTTCATTGGCACTGCATCCTCTCTCACAACATACCACTTCCATCTTTTGGTTCTCTGCATCCACTTCATGGGCACTGCATTCGCATTCAGAGACACAGAAGGGGGCACTGCAACCACTGAAGGCACACTGCAGCCAGCTGAAGTGGCACTGCACGTTCACTGCAGTCACTGCAGTATCACTGCATCCTCCTGCATGGGCAAGGCATCATCCATCATAACAGACTACATCCACGTTGTGGGGCTCTGAATCCACTGCAAGGGCATGGCATTCTCATTCAGGGACCCTGCAGGGTGCACTGCAACCACTGCAGCATCACTGCATCCACCTTCATGGGCCCTGCATCCTCCAGCACAACATACTGCATCCACCTTGTGGGACACTGCATCCACTGCATGACTACTGCATCCACATTCCTGCACAAGGCGGGGGGCACTGCAGGCACTGCAGGGACACTGCATCCACCTTCATGAGCACTGCATCATCCGTCATAACATACTGCATCCACCTTGTGGGACACTGCATCCACTGCCTGGGCACTGGATCCACATGCCAGGACAAAGCAGGGGCACTGCCACCACTGCAGGGACACTACATCCAGCTGAACTGGCACTGCAGGCACACTGCCATCACTGCAGGATCACCGCATTCATCTTCATTGGCACTGCATACTACAAGACACCACAATGCCTCCACATTGTGGGACACTGCATCCATTGCATGAGCACTGCATCCACATTCCAGGACAATGCAGGGGGCATTTCAACCATTGCAGCGACACTGCATACAGCTGAAGTGGGACTGGAGGCATCCGGCAATCTCTGGTGGCTCACAGTATCCAACTCGTGGGCACTGAATCCTCTGTCACAACATATCGCAACGAACTCTTGGTACTCTTCATCCACTGCATGGGCACTGCATCCATATTCCAGGACAATGCTGGGGGCACTGTAACCACTGCAGGGACACTGCATCCACTGCATGGGCATTGCATTCACCTTTAGGGACACAGAAGGTGGCACTGCAAACCCTGAAGGGACACTGCTCCCAGATGATGTGGAAATGCAGGTGCACTGCAATCACTACAGGATCACTGCATCCACTGAATGTTCACAGGATCCACATTCAGGGACAATTCAGGGTGCTCTGCAACCACTGCAGGGACACTGAATCCTGATGAAGTGGCAGTGCATGTGCACTTCAATCACTGAATGTTCACTGCATCCACTGCATGGACACTGCATCCACATTCAGGGACAATTCACGGTGCACTGCAACCACTGCAGGGTCACTGCATCCCGATGAAGTGGCAGTGCATGTGCACTGCAATGACTGCAGGATCACTGCATCATCCTTCAGGGGCATGGCCTCCTACTTAACAACATACTGCATCCACCTTTGGTCACAAGGCAGACTCTACATGGGCACTGCATCCACATTCAGAGACACGGCAGTGGGCTCTGCAACCACTGCAGCGACACTGAGTCGAGCTGAATTGACATGGCAGGTGCACTGCAATCACTGAATTTTCCCTGCATCCAGTGCAGAATCAGTGCATCCACATTCAGGGACACTGCATGGTGCACAGATACCACTGCAGGATCACTGCTTCGACCTTCATGACCTCTGCTTCCTCCAACACAACATACGGCATCTACCTTATGACACTGCATCCATTCCATGGGCACTGCATCCACGTCCAGGGACAGTGCAACAGGCACTGCAACCACTGCAGGGACACTGGATCCACCTGAGGTGGCACCGCAGATGCACTGCAATCACTGCAGGATCACTGCATCTGCCATCATGGGCACTGCATCCTCCATGACAACATACATCAGCACTGCAAGAGCAGTATAATTGGCAGTGCAGGTGGACTGAAATCACCGAATGTTCACTGCATCCACTGCATGTTCACTGCATCCACATTCAGGGACAATGCAGGGTGCACAGAAACGACTGCAGGATCACTGCATCCACCTTCATGGGCACTGCATCCTCTGTCACAACATACTGCATCCAACTAGTGTGACACTGCATCCACTGTCTGGGCACTGCATCCGCATTCCCGGATCATGCAGGCATCAGTGGAAGGACTGCAGGGACACTGTATACAGTTGATGTGGCACTGCAGGCGCACTGCAATCACTGCAGTCTCACTGCATTCACAGTCATGGGCACTCACTCTTCCGTCACAACATACAGCCTCCACCTTGTGCAACACTGTATCCACTGCATTCGCACTGCATCCACATTCAGGGAAACTAAATGTGGCACTGCAACAACTGCAGGATCACCGCATCCACCTTCATGGGTACTGCATCCTGCGATAAAACTTACTGCATCTGCTTTTTGAGATGCTGCATCCACTGCATGACCCCTGCATCCACATTCTAGGACAATGTTGGGGCACTCCAACCACTGCAGGGATACTGCATCCACGTTCATTGGCACTGCATCCTCCATCACAACATACTGCATAAACCTTTAGGTACACTGCATCCACAGCATGGGAACTGCATTCACCTTCAGTGACACAGAAGATGGCACTGCAACCCCTGCAGGGACACGGCTTCCAGCTGATTTGGAAATGCAGGCGCACTGCAACCACTGCAGGATCACTGCATCCACTGCATGATCAAAACATCCACATTCAGGGACAAAGCAGGGTGCACTGCAACCACTGACGGATCCCTGCATCCATCTTCGTGGGCACTGCATCTTCCATCACAACATACGACATCCACCTTGTGGGAAACTGCAACTAGTGTATGGGCACTGCATCCACATTCAGCGAACTCTAAGGGGCACTGCAACCACTGCAGCATCACTGCATCCACCTTCTTGGGACCTGCATCCTCCATCACAACCTACTTCATCCAAGTTCTGGGACACTGCATCCACTGCATGACTCCTGCATCCAAATTTCCGGACAATGCAGGGGGCACTGCAATCACTGTAGGGACACTGCCTCCAGTTGAAGTGGCACTGCTGGCACACTGCCATCACTGCAGGATCACTGCATTCACCTTCATCAGCACTGCATACTACAAGACACCACAATGCCTCCACATTGTGGGACACTGCAGCCACTGTAGGAGCACTGCATCCAAATTCCAGGACAATGCAGGGGCTTTGCATCCAATGGGGACACTGCATCCAGCTGAAGTGGCACTGAAGGCGTACTGCAATCACTGCAGGCTCATTGCATCCAAATCGAGGGCACTGCAGCCTCCATCACAACATACTCCATGTGCATTGTGGGACACTGCATCCACTGCATGGGCACTGTATCCACGTTCAGTGACACTGCAGTTGGCTTGGAACCACTGCAGCAACACTGCATCCAGCTGAAGTGGCACTGCAGGTGCACTGCAATGACTGCAGGATCACTGCATCCTCCTTCATGATCACTGAATCCTCCACCACGACATAAGCCAGACACCTTGAGGGACACTGCATACCATGCATGAGCACTGCATCCACATTCAGGTAAACTGCAGGGGGCATGGCAACCACTGCCAGATCACTGCATCCACCTTCATTATCACTGCATCCTCCGTCACAACATACTGCATAAACCTTTATATACACCGCATCCACTGCATTTGCACTGCATTCACCTTCAGGGAGACAGAAGGTGGCACTGCAAGCTCTCCAGGGAAACTGCTCCCAGCTGATGTGGAAATGTAGACGCACTGCAATTACTGCATGATCACTGCATTCACCTTCATCGGCACTGCATACTACACCACACCACAATACCTCCACATTGTGGGACACTGCATCCACTGCCTGGGCACTGCATCCTCATTCCCGGACAATGCAGGTGGCACTGAAACCAATGCAGCAAGACTGCATCCAGCTGATGTGGCACTGCAGGCTCACTGCCATCACTGCAGGATCGCTGGATACACATTCATCGGCACTGCATACTACAACACACAACAAAGCCACCACATTGTGGGGCACTTCATCCACTGCATGAGCACTGCATCCACCTTCCGGGACAATGCTTGGGGCATTGCAACCACTGCAGGGACACTGCATCAAGATGAAGTGGCAGTGAAGGCGTACTGCAATCACTGCCGGCTCACTTCATCCAACACTTCATCAATGCATTCTCTGTCACAACATACGGCAACAAACTTTAGGTACTCTGCATGTACGGCATGGGCACTGAATCCAAAAACATGGTCAAATAATGGGGCACTGCAACCACTGCAGGACTGTGCAGCCAGCTGGAGTGGAACTGCAGGTGCACTGCAATGACTGCAGGATCACTGCATCCTCCTTCATGATCACTGAATATTCCATCACAACATAGTTCATCCACCTTGAGTGACACGGCACCCACGGCATGAGCACTGCATCCACATTCATGTAAGCTGCAGGGGGCACTGCAACCAAGGCAGGATCACTGCATCCACATTCATGGGAACTGCATCCTCCGTCACAACATACTGCATGCACATTGTGGGACACTGCTTCCACTGCATGAATACAGCATCCACATTCCCAGACAATGCGGGGGGCAAGGCAAGAACTGCAGGGACCCTGCATCCACCTTCATGAGAGCTGCATCATCCTTCATAACATACTGCATCTACCATGTGGGACACTGCATCCACTGCCTGGGCACTGCATCCACATTCCCGGACAATGCAGGGGGCACTGCAACCACTGCAGCAACACTATATTCAGCTGTAGTGGCACTGCAGGTGCACTGCCATCACTGCAGGATCACTGCATTCACATTAATCGGCACTACATACTACACACACCACAATGCCTCCACATTGTGGGACACTGCAGCCACTGCATGAGAACGGCATCCTCATTCCAGGACAATGCAGTGCTCATTGCACCCACTTCAGGGACACTGCATCCACGTTCATGGGCACCACATCCTCCGTGACAGCGTACTGCATAAACATTTAGGTAAACTTCATCTACTGCATGGGCACTGCATTCACCTTCAGGGACACAGAAGATGGCACTGCAACCCCTGCAGGGACAATGCATCCAGCTGATGTGGAAATGCAGATGCACTGCAATCACTGCAGGATCACTGCATCCACCTTCTTGGGCATTGTATCCTCCGTCACAACATACTGCATTCACCTTGGGGGATACTGCATCCACTGCCTGGACACTGTGTCCACGTTCTCTGACAATTCAGTGCACACTGCAACCACTGCAGGGACACTGCATCCATTTTAAGTCACACTGCAGGTGCACTGGATTAAGCACCAGCTCACTGCAACTGCCTTCGTGGGCACTGCATCCTCCATCACAACATACTGCATCCACCTTGTGGGACACTGCATCCACTGCAGGAGTACTGCATCCACATCCCACACAATGCGGGGGGCACTGCAAGCACTGCAGGGACACAGCATCCCGCTGAATTGGCACTGCAGGAGCACAGCCATCACTGCAGAATCACTGCATTCACCTTCTTCGGCACTGCATACTACAAAACACCACAATGCCTCCACATTGTGGGACACTGCATCCATTGCATGAGCACTGCATCCACATTCCAGGACAATGCAGGGGGCATTGCAACCCCTGCAGGGACACTGCATCCAGCTGAAGTGGCGCTGAAGGCACACTGCAATCACTGCCAGCTCACTGCAACCAACACGTGGGCACTGCATCCTCTGTCACAACATACGGTATCCACATTGTGGGACACTGCATCCACTGCATGAGCACTGCATCCACGTTCAGGGACACTGCATTTGGCTCTGCAACCCCTGCAGCCACACTGCATCATGCTGAAGTGGCACTGCAGGTGTACTGCCATCACTGTAGTCTCACTGCATCTGCCTTCGTGGGCACTGCATCCTCCGCCTCAACTACCAAATCCACCTTGTGGGACACTGCTTGCACTTCATGGGCACTGCATCCACATACAGGGACATTGCATGGGGCTCTGAAACCACTGCAGCTACATTGTATCCAGCTGAAGTGTCACTGGAGGCACACTGCAATAACTGTAGGCTCACTGCATCCCCATTCAGGGGCACTGCTTCCCCCGTCACAACATACTGCATCCACCTTGTGGGACACTGCATCCACTACATGGCCACTGCATCCCCATTCCAGGACAATGCTGGTGGAACTGCAACCACTGCAGGGTCACTGCATACAACTTCATAGGCACTGCATCCTCCGTCACAACATATGCATAAACCTTTAGGTACACTGCATCCACTGCATTTGCACTGCATTCAGCTTCAGGGACACAGAAGGCGGCATTGCAACCTCTCCAGGGACACTGCTCCCAGCTGATGTGGAAATGCAGGCGCACTGCCATCACTGCAGGATCACTGCATTCACCTTCATTGGCACTGCACTACTACAACACACCACAGTGCCTCCACAATGTGGGACTCTGCATCCACTGCATGAGCACTGCACCCACATTCCAGGACAATGCAGGGGGCATTGCAACCACTGCAGGGACACTGCATACAGCTGAAGTTGCACTGAATTCCGCACAGGCTCACTGCATCCAACTCTTGGGCACTGCATCCTCTGTCACTACATATGGCAACCAATGTTTGGTACACCGCATCCCCTGCATGGGCACTGCATCCACATTCAGTACACAGAATGGGGCACTGCAACCACTGTAGGGACACTGCAGCCAGCTGAAGTGGCACTGCAGGTGCACTGCAATAACTGCAGGATCACTGCATCCTCCTTCATTCTCACTGAATCCTCCATCACAAGATAAGCCAGCCGCCTTGAGGGACACTGCATCCACTGCATGAGCACTGCATCCACATTCAGGCAAACTGCAGGGGGCACTGCAACCACTGCAGGATCACTGCAACCACATTCAGGGGCACTGCATCCTCCGTCACAACATACTCCATGCACATTGTGGGACACTGCATCCAGTGCATGGGCACAGCATCCACGTTCAGTGACACTGCAGTTGGCTCTGAAATCACTGCAGCAACACTGAATCCTGCTGAAGTGGCACTGCAGGTGCACTGCTATCAGAGCAGGCTCACCACATCCAACTTCGTGGGCACTGCATCCTACGTCAAAATTATTGCATCCACCTTGTGAGACACTGCATCCATTGCATGACTCTTGCATCCACATTCCCGGACAATGCAGGGGGCACTGCAAGCACTGCAGGGACACTGCATCCACCTTCATGAGAAATGCATCATCCGTCATAACATACTCCATCCACCTTGTGGTACACTGCATGCACTGCCTGGCCCCTGCATCCACATTCCCCGACAATGCAGGGGGCACTGCAACCACTGCAGCAACAATGCATCCAGCTGAAGTGGCACGGCGGGAGCACTGCCATCACTGCAGGATCACTGCATTCACCTTCTTTGGCACTGCATACTGCAACACACCACAATGCCTCCACAATGTGGGACACTGCATCCACTGCGTGAGCACTGCATCCACCTTCCAGGACACTGCAGGGGGCATTGCAACCACTGCATGAACACTGCATCCAGCTGAAGTGGCACTGAATTCGTACTGCAATCATTGCCGTCTCACTGCATCCAACTTCAGTTCTCTGCATCATCTGTCACAACATACAGAAGCCAACTCTTGGTACTCTAAATCCACTGCATTGGCACTGCATCCACACTCAGGGACACAGGATGGGATACTGCAACCACTGCAGGGACACTGCAGTGAGCTGAAGTGCCACTGCAAGTTCACTGCAATGACTGCAGTATCACTGCATCCTAATTCATGATCACTGAATAATCCAACATATCATGAGGCATCCACCTTGAGGGACAATGCATCCACTGCATGAGAACTGCATGCACATTCAGTTAAAATGCAGGGGGCACTGCCACCAATGCAGGATCACTGCATACACCTTCATGGGCACTGCATAATCCATCACAACATACTGCATGCACATTATGGGACTCTGCATCTACTGCATGACACCTGCATCCACATTCCAGCACAATGCCGGGGGCCCTGCAACCACTGCAGGGGCACTGCATCCACCTTCAGGCGCACTGCATCCTCCATCACAACATACTGCATGCACATATTGGGACACTGCATCCACTGCATGGGGACTACATCCACATTCAGGGACACTGCAGTTGGCTCTGCAATCACTGCAGCAACACTGGATCCACCTGAAGTGGCACTGCATCCTCCGTCACAGCATACCGCATCCACCTTTTGGGACACTGCATGCACTGTATGGGCACTGCATCGACATTCAGGTAAACTGTAGCGGGCACTGCCACCACTGCTGGTTCACCGCATGCAGCTTCATGGGCACTGCATCCTCCGACAAAACATAATGCATCCGCCTTGTGAGACACTGCATCCATTGCATGACCCCTGCATCCACATTCCAGCACAATGCTGGTGGGCCTGCAACCACTGCAGGGACACTGCATCCGCCTCCATGTGCACTGCATCATCCGTCACAACATACTGCATAAAACTTTTGGGACACTGACTCCACTGTATGGGCACTGAATTCACGTTCAGGGACACAGAAGGTGGCACTGCAACCACAGGAGCAACACTGCTTCCACATGATGAGGAAAAGCAGGTGCACTTGCAATCACTGCAGGATCACTGCATCCACTGCAGCTTCACAGCATCCACATTCAGGGACATAGCAGGGTGCACTGCAACCACTGCAGCTACACTGCATCCAGAGGAAGTGGCACTGCAGGTGCACTGCAATGACTGCAGGATCACTGCATCGTCCTTCATGGGCACTGAATCCTGCTTCACAACAAACTGAATCCACCTTGAGTCACACTGCAGACACGGCATGGATGCAGCATCCACAGTCAGGGACATGGAAGAAGGCTCTGCGACAACTGCAGCTACACTGCGACAACTGCAGCTGAAGTTGCACTGCAGGCGCCCTGCAATCACTGAAGGTTCACTTCATCCACTGCATCTGCACTGCATCACCATTTCAGGACAATGTAGGGGGCATGGCATCCTCCGCATGGGCACTGCATCCTTCGTCACAACATACTGCATTACCCTTTAGGTACACTGCATCAACTGCATGGGCACTGCATTCACCTTCAGGGACACAGAAGGCGGCACTGCAACCCCTGCAGGGACATTGATTCCAGCTGATGTGGAAATGCAGGCGCATTGCAATCACTGCAGGATCACGCCATCCACTGCATGTTCAGAGCATGTACATTCAGCGACATAGCAAGGTGCACTGTGACCCATCGCAGATCACTGCATACATCCTCATAGGCAATGCATCATCTGTCACAATCTACTGCATGCACCTTCTGGGACGCTGCATCCAATGCCTGGGAGCTACATCCATGTTCTCGGACAATGCAGTCAGCACTGCAACCACTGCAGGGACACTGCATAGAGCTGAAGTCACACTGCTGGCGCATTGCATTCAGCACAGGCTCACTGCCTCCAGCTCCGTGGGCACTGCCTCTTCCATCACAACATACGACGTCCACCTTGTGGGACACTGCAACTACTGCATGGGCACTGCATCCACATTCAAGGAACTGTAGTGGGCACTGCAACCACTGCAGCATCACTGCATCCACCTTCATGGTCCCTGCATCCTCCAGCACAACATACTGCATCCACCTTGTGGGACACTGCATCCACTGCATCACTACTTCATTGACATTACCAGACAATGCACGGGGCACTGCAAGCACTGCAGGGACACTGCATCCACCTTCGTGAGAACTGCATCATCCTACATAACATACTGCATCCACCTTGTGGGACACTGCATCCACTGCCTGGGCATTGCATCCACATTCCCGGACAATGCAGGAGGCACTGCAACCACTGCAGCAACACTGCATCCAGCTGAATTGCCACTGCAGGTGCACTGCCATCACTGATGGATCACTGCGTTCCCCTAAATTGGCACTGGATACTACAACACACCACAATGCCTCCACATTGTGGGACACTGCATCCCCTGCATGAGCACGGCATCCACATTCCATGACAAGGCAGGGGGCATTGCAACCACTGCAGGGACACTGAATCCAGCTGAAGTGGCACTGAATGCATACTACAATCAATGCCAGCTCACTGCGTCCAACTCCAGAGCTCTGCACCCTCCGTCACAGCATACGGCAGCCAAATTTTGGTACTCTGCATCCACTGCATGTGCACTGCATCCACACTCGGGGACAGGGGGATGGGGTACTGCCACCACAGCCTGGAAACTTCAGCCATCTGAAGTGACACTCCAAGTTCACTGAAATGATGGCAGGATCACTACATCCTAATTCATGATCACTGAATCCTCCAACACATCATAAGGCATCCACCTTGAAGGACACTGCATCCACTGCATGGGCACTGCATCCAAGTTCAGGGACACTGCAGCTGGCTCAGCAACCACATCAGCAACACGGCATCCAGCTGAAGTTGCACTGCAGGTGCACTGCAATCACTGCAGGAAATCTGAACCCACCCTCATGGGCACTGCATCCTCTCTCACAACATACTGCATGCAGATTATGGGACATTGCATCCACTGCATGGGGACTGCATCCACGTTCAAGGACACTGCAGTTGGCTCTGTAATCTCTGCAGCACCACTGCATCCACTGAAGTGGCATTGCAATCACTTCAGGCTCACTGCATCCAGCCTCGTGGGCAATGCATCCTCCGTCTCAGTCTACTGCATCCACCTTTTGGGACACTGCAGGCACTGCATCCACATTCACGGAAACTCTGGGGGGCACTACAACCACTTCGGGTTCACTGCTTCCACCTTCATGGGCACTGCATGCTCCAACAAAACATACTGAAGCTGCCTTGTGAGACTGCATCCACTTCATGACCCCTGCATCTACATGCCAGCACAATGCTGGGGGCTCTGCAACCACTGCAGGGACACTGCTTCTGCCTTCATGTGCACTGCATCATCTGTCACAACATACTGCATAAACATTTAGGGACACTGCCTCCACGTCATGAGCACTGCATCCATACACGGACAATGCAGGGAGCACTGCAACCACTGCAGCAACACTGAATCCTGCTGAAGTGGCACTGCAGGCGCACTGCCATCACTGCAGGATCACTGCATTCACCTTCATCAGCACTGCATACTGCAACACACCACAATGCCTCCATATTGTGGGACACTGCATCCATTGCATGAGCACTGCATCCACATTACAGGAAAATGCAGGGGGCAATGCAACCACTGCAGGGACATGGCATCCAGCTGAAGTAGCACTGAAGGCATACTGTAATCACTGCCGGCTCACTGCACCCAACTCCACGGCTCCACATCCTCTATCACTACATACGGCAACCACCTTTTGGTACTCTCCATCCACTGCATGGACACTGCATCCACATTCAGGGACACAGGATGGGGCACTGCAACCACTGCAGGGACACTGCGCCCAGCTGAAGTGGCACTGCAAGTTCACTGCAATGACTGCAGGATCACTGAATCCTCCTTCGTGGGCACTGCATCCTCCATCACAGCATACCACATCCACCTTGTGGGAAACTGCGTGAACTGCATGGACATTGCATCGACATTCAGGGAAACTGTAGGGGGCACTGCAACCACGGCAGGTTCACAGCATCCACCTTAATGCGCACTGCATTTTACAACAAAACATACTGCATCTGCCTTGTGAGACACTGCATCCACTGCATGAGCCCTGCATCCACATTCCAGCACAATGCCGGGGACCCCACAATCACTGCAGGGACACTACATCTGCCTTCATGTGCACTGCATCCTCCATCGCAACATACTGCATAAACCTTTAGGTACACTGCCTCCACTGCATGGGCAGTACATTCACCTTGAGGGAAACAGAAGGCAGCACTGCAACCACTGCAGCAACACTGCTTCCAGCTGATGAGGAAATGCATGCGCACTGCAATCACTGCAGTATAACTGCATCCACTTCATGTTCACAGCATCCACATTCAGGGACACAGCAGGCTGCCCTGCAACAACTGCTGGGACACTGCATCCAGATGAAGTGGCACAGCAGGTGCACTGCAATGACTGCAGGATCACTGCATCCTCCTTCATGGGCACTGAATCCTGCTTCACAACATACTGCATCCACCTTGAGTCACACGGCAGACACTGCATGGGCACAGCATCCACATTCAGGGACATGGCAGGGGGATATGCAACCACTGCAGCTACACTACATCCAGCTGAAGTGGCACTGCAGGCGCTCTAAATCACTGAAGTTTCACTGCATCCACTACATAGCCACTGCATCAAGTTTTCATGACAATTCCAGGGGCACTGCAACCACTGGAGGAACAGTGCATCCTCCTTCATGTGCACTGCGTCCTCCGTCACGACATCCTGCATAAACCTTTAGGTAAACTGCATCTACTGCATGGGCACTGCATTCACCTTCAGCGACACAGAAGGCTTCACTGCAACACCTGCAGGGACACTGCTTCCAGCTGATGTGGAAATGCAGCCACTCTGAAATCACTGCAGGATCACTGCATACACTACATGTTCAGAGCATGAACATTGATAGACACTGCAGTGTGCACTGCAACCACTGCCGGATCAGTGCATGCTCCCTCATGGGCACTGCCTCCTCCGTCACCACATACTGAATGCACCTTGTGGGACATGCATCCAATGCCTGGCCACTGCATTCACATTCTCGGACAATGCAGTGGGCACTGCAACCACTGCAAGGACACTGCATACAGCTGAAGTGGGACTGCAAGTGCACTGAAATCACTTGAGGCTCACTGCATCCACCATCAGGGGACTGAATCCTCCGTCACAGCATACCTCATCCACCTTGTTGAACACTGCATGCACTGCATGGGCACTGCACCCACATTCAGGGAAACTGTAGGGGGCACTGCAACCACAGCTGGTTCACCACATCCACCTTCATGGGCACCGCATCCTCCAACAAAACATTCTGCATCCGCATTATGAAACACTGCATCCGCTGCATGACCCCTGCATACACATTCCAGCGCAATGCCGGGGGCACTGCAACCACTGCAGGGGCACTTCATCCGCCTTCATGTGCACTGCATCCTCCATCACAACATACTGAATAAACCTTTAGGTACACTGCCTCCACTGCATGGGCACTGCATTCACCTCAGGGACACAGAAGGCTTCACTGCAACCACTGCAGCAATAATGCTTCCAGCTGATGGGGAAATGCAGGCATACTGCAATCACTGAAGGGTCAGTGCATCCACTGCATAGCCACTGAATCAACATTTCAGGACAATGCCGGGGGCATGGCAACCACTGGAGGGACACTGCATTCCCCTTCATGGGCACTGGATTCACCTTCAGTGACACAGAAGGCAGCACTGCAACCCCTGCAGGGACACTGCTTCCAGCTGATGTGGCACTGCAAGCGCACTACAATCACTTCAGGCTCACTGCATCCACCTTCGTGGGCACTGCATCCTCCTTCACAGCATAACTCATCCACCTTGTGGGACACTGCATGCACTGCATGGTCACTGCATCCACATTCAGGGAAACAGTAGGGGTCACTGCAACCATTGCAGGTTCACCGGATCCACCTTCATGGGCACTGCATCATCCGACAAAACATACTGCATCCGCCTTGTTAGACACGGCATCCACTGCATGACACCTGCATCCACATTCCAGCACAATGCCGGGTGCCCTGCAACCAGTGCAGGGACACTGCATCCAGATGAAGTGGAGGTGCAGGTTCACTGCAATGATTGCAGGATCACTGCATCATCCTTCATGGGCACTGAATCCTACTACACAACATACTGCATCCACCTTGTGGGACACTGCATCCACTGCATGAGCACTGCATCCACATTCCATGACAATGCAGGCGGCATCAGACCCACTGCAGGGACACTGCATACAGCTGAAGTGGCACTAAGGTGTACTGTAATCACTGCCGGCTCACTGCATCCAACTACAGGGCTCTGCATCCTCTGTCATAACATACGGCAACCAACATTTGGTACTCTGCATCCACTGCATGGGCACTGCATCCACATTCTGGGACACCGGACGGGGAACTGCAACCACTGCAGGGACACTGCAGTCAGGTGAAGTGGCACTGCAAGTTCCCTGCAGTGACTGTAGGATGACTGCATCCTCCTGCATGATCACTGAATCCTCCAACACATCATAAGGCATGCACCTTGAGGGACACTGCATCCACTGCATGAGCACTGCATCCATATTCTGCTAAACTCCAGGGGGCACTGCAACCACTGCAGGAGCACTGCATCCATCTTTTGGGCACTGCATCCCCCATCACAGCATACCGCATCCACCTTGTGGGAAACTGCATGCATTGCATGACCCTTGCATCCACATTCAAGGACAATGTCGGGGGTCCTGCAACCACTGCAGGGACACTGCATCCTCCTTCATGCGCACTTCATCCTCCATCACAACTTACTGCATAAACCTATAGGTACACTGCCTCCACTGCATGGGCCCTGCATTCACCTTCAGGGACACAGAAGGCAGAACTGCAATCACGGCTGGGACACTGCAGCCAGCTGAAGTGGCACTGCAGGTGCACCACAATGTCTTCAGGATCACTGCATACTCCTGCATGATCATTGAATCCTCAGGGACACTGCAGTTGGCTATGAACCACTGCAGCAACAGTGCATCCATCTGAAGTGGCACTGCAAGTGCACTGCAATCACTTCAGCCTCACTGCATCCACCTTCATGGGCACTGCATCCTGTGTCACAGCATACTGCACACACCTTATGGGACACTGCATGCACTGTATGGGCACTGATCCACATTCAGGTAAACTGCAGGGGGCACTTCAACCTCTGCAGGTTCACACCATCCACCTTCATGGGCACTGCATCCTTTGACAAAAGATACTGCATCCGCCATGTGACAATGCATCCACTGCATCACCCCTGCATCCACATTCTAGCACAATGCCGGGGGCCCTGCAACCACTGCAGGGACACTGCATCTGCCTTCATGCGCACCGTATCCTCCATCACAACATACTGAATAAACCTTTAGGGACACTGCCTCCACTGCATGGGCACTACATTCACCTTCAGGGACACAGAAGGTGGCACTGCAACTGCTGCAGCAACACTGCTTCCAGCTGATGAGCAAATGCAGGTGCATTGCCATCACTGCAGGATCACTGCCTCCACTGCATGTTCACAGCATCCACATTCAGGGACACAGCAGGGTGGCCTGCAACAAGTGCAGGGACACAGCATCCAGATGAAGTGGCACTGCAGGTGCACTGCAATGACTGCAGGCTCACTGCATCGTCATTCATGGGCACTGAATCCTGCCTCACAGCATATTGCATCCACATTGAGTCACACTGAAGACACTGCATGGGCACAGCACCCACATTCAGGGACATGTCAGGGGTCTCTGCAACCACTGCAGCTACACTGCATCCAGTGAAGAGTCACTGCAGGCGCACTGTAATCACTGAAGATTCACTGCATCCACTGCATAGGCACTGCATCAATATTCCAGGACAATGCCGGGGGCACTGCAACCACTGGAGGGACACCGCATCCCCCTTCATGGGCATGGCATCCTCCGTCACAACATGCTGCATAAACCTTTAGGTACACTGCATCCACTGCATGGGCACTGTATTCACCTTCAGCGACACAGAAGGCAGCACTGCAACCCCTGCAGAGACACTGCTTCCAGCTGATGTGGAAAGGCAGGCGCACTGCAATCACTGCAGGATCACTGAATACACTGGGTGTTCAGAGCATACACATTCAGGGAAGGAGCAGGGTGCACTGCAACAACTGCCGGATCACTGCATCAACCCTCATGGGCACTGCATCCTCCATCACAAGATAGTGCATGCACCTTGTGGGGCACTGCATCCTCGTTCTCGGACAATGCAGTGGGCATGGCAACCATTGCAAGGACACTGCATACAGCTGAAGTCTCACTGCAGGCGCACTGCATTCAGCAATCACTTCAGGCTTACTGCATCCACCTTTGTGGGCACTGCTTCCTCCGACACAGCATACCACATCCACCTTGTGGGACACTGCATCCACTGCATGATTACTGCATCCAAATTCCTGGTCAATGCGGGGCCCACTGCCAACACTGCAGGGACACTACATCCACCTTCATGACAACTGCATCAACCGTCGTAACATACTGCATCCACCTTGTGGGACACTGCATCCACTGCCTGGGCACTGCATCCACATTCCCGGACAATGCAGGGTCAGTGCAACAACTGCAGCAACACTGCATCCAGCTGAAGTGGCACTGCAGGTGCACAGCCATCACTGCAGGATCACTGCATTCACCTTCGTGGGCACGGGATCTTCCATCACAGCATAGGACATCCACCTTGTGGGACACTGCAACTACTGCATGGGCACTGCATCCACATTCAGGGAACTGTAGGGGGCACTGCAACAACTGCAGCAGAACTGCATCCACCTTCGTGAGCCCTGCATCCTCCATCACAACATACTGCATCCACCTTGTGGGACACTGCATCCACTGCCTGGGCACTGAATCCACATTCCCGGACAATGCAGGGTCAGTGCTACCACTGCAGCAACACTGCATCCAGCTGATGTGACACTGCAGGCGCACAGCCAACACTGCAGGATCACTGCATTCACCTTCATCGGCACTGCATACTACAACACACCACAATGCCTCCACATTGTGGGACACTGCATCCTCTGCATGAGGACAGCATCCACGTTTCAGGACAATGCAGGTGGCATTGCCACCACTGCAGGGACACTGCGTCCAGCTGAAGTCGCAATGACAGTGTACTGCAATCACTGCTGGCTCACTGCATCCAACTCGTGGGCACTGCACCCTCTGTCACAACATATGGCAACCAACTTTTGGTTCTCTGCATCCTCTGCATGGGAACCGTGTCCACATTCAGAGACATGGCTGCGGGTCTGAACCACTGCAGCTGCACTACATCCAGCTGAAGTGACAGTGCAGGGACACTGCAATCACTGAGGAATCACTGCATCCACTGCCTGGGCACTGCATCCACATTCCTGGACAATGCAGGGGACACTGCAACCACTGCAGCAACACTGCCTACAGCTGAAGTGGCACTGCAGGTGCACTGCCATCAGCGCAGGATCACTGCATTCACCTTCATCGGCACTGCGTACTACAACACACCTCAATGCCTCCACATTGTGGGACACTGCATCCACTGCATGGGCACTGCATCCACATTCACGGACATGGCTTGGGGTCTGAACCACTGCAGCTACACTGCATCCAGCTGAAGTGACACTGCAGGCGTACTGCAATCACTGAGGATTCACTGCATCCACTGCATAGGCACTGCATCAACATTTCAGGACAATGCCAGGGGGACTGCAAACACTGGAGGGACACTGCATTCCCATTCATAGACACTGCATCCTCCGTCACAACATACTGCATATAACTTTATGAACACTGCATCCACTGCATGTTCAGAGCATCTACTAGGGACACAGCAGTGAGCACTGCAACCACTGCTGGATCACTGCATCCACTCTCATGGGCACTGCATCCTCTGTCACAAATGCTGCATGCACCCTGTGGGACACTGCATCCAATGCGTGGGCACTGCATCCACGATCTCGAACAATGCACTGGGCACTGCAACCACTGCAGGGACACTGAATAAAGCAGGAAGTCGCTCTGCAGGTGTACTGATTCATCACAGGCTCACTGCATCCACCTTTGTGGGCACTGAATCTTCCATCACAACATACGGCATCCACCTTGTGGGACACTGCAACTACTGCATGGGCACTGCATCCACATTCAGGGAACTGTAGGGGGCACTTCAACCACTGCAGCATCACTGAATCCACCTTCATGTGCGCTGCATCCTCCATGACAACATACTGCATTTACCTTCTGGGACACTGCATCCACTGCATGACTACTACGTCCACATTCCCGGATAATGTGGAGGGCACTGCAAGCCCTCCAGGGACACTGCAGCCACCTTCATGAGAACTGCATCATCCGTCATAACCTACTGCATCCACCTTGTGGGACACTGCATCCACTGTCAGGGCACGGCATCCACATTCCCAGACAATGCAGGGGGAACTGCAACCACTGAAGCAACACTGCATCCAAGTGAAGTGGAACTGCAGGTGCACTGCCTTCAGTGCAGGATCACTGCATTCACCTTCATTGGCACTGCATACTACAACACCACAATGCCTCCACATTGTGGAACACTGCATGCACTGAATGAGCACTGCATCCACTTTTCAGGACAATGCAGGGGTCATTGCAACCACAGCAGGGACAGTGCAGCCAGCTGAAGTGGCACTGAAGGCGTACTGCAATCACTGCCAGATCACTGCATCCAACTCCAGGGCTCTGCAACCTCTGTCACAACATGCGGCAACCAACATTTGGTACTCTGCATCTACTGCAGGGGCACTTCCTACACATTCAGGGACACAGCAGGGTGCACTGCCACCACTGCAGGGACACTGCATCCAGATGAAGTGGCATTGCAGGTGCACTGCAATGTCTGCAGGATCATTGCATCGTCCTTCATGGGCACTGAATCCTGCTTCACAACATACAGCATCCACCTTGAGTCACACTGCAGACACTGCATGGCCACAGCATCCAAAATCAGGGACACGGCAGGGGGATATGCAACGAGTACAGCTACACTGCATCCAGCTGAAGTGGCACGGCAGGCACTTCAATCACTGAAGATTCACTGCATCCACAGCATAGGCACTGCATCAACATTTCAGTACATTGCCCGGGGCACTGTAACAACTGGAGGGACACTGCATCCCCCTTCATAGGCACTGCATCCTCCGTCACAACATACTGCATAAACTTTTAGGTACACTGCATCCACTGTATGGGCACTGCATTCACATTCAGCAACACAGAAGGAGGCACTGCAACCCCTGCAGGGACACAGCTTCCAGCTGATATGGAAATGCAGGTGCACTGTAATCACTGCAGGATCACTGCATCCACTGCATGTTCAGAGCATGCACATTCAGGGACACAGCAGGTTGCACTGCAACCATTGCCGGATCACTGCATCCACCATCATGGGCACTGCATCCTCCGTCACAACATACTGCATGCACCTTGTGGGACACTGCATCCAAGTCCGGGGCACTGCATCCATGATCACGGACAATGCATTTGACACTGCAACCACTGCAGGGACACTGCATCAACACTCACGGGCACTGCATCCTCCGTCACGACATACTGCATGCACATTGTGGAACACCGCATCTACTGCATGGGGACTGCATCCACGTTCAGAGACACTGCAGTTGGCTCTGCAACCACTGCAGCAAAACTGCATCCAGCTGAAGTGGCATTGCAAGCGCACTGCAATCACTTCAGGGTCACTGCATCCAGCTTTGTGGGCACTGCATCCTCCGTCACAGAATACCGCATCCACCTTGTTGGACACTGCACGCACTGCATGGGCACTGCATCCACATTCAGGGAAACTGTAGGGTGCACTGCAACCACTGCCAGACCACTTCATCCACCCTCATGGGCACTGCATCCTCTGACAAAACATACTGCATGCACCTTGTGACATATTGCATCCAATGCGTTGGCACTACATCCATGTTCTCGGACAATGCAGTCGGCACTGCAACCACTGCAGGCACACTGCATACAGCTGAAGTCGCACTGCAGGTGCCCTGCATTCAGCACAGGCTCACTGCATCCACCTCCGTGGGCGCTGCAACTTCCAGCACAACGTACGAAATCCTCATTGTGGGACACTGCAACTACTGCATGGGCACTGCATCCACATTCAGGGAACTGTAGGGGGCACTGCAACCACTGCAGCATCACTGCATCCACCTTCATGGGCCCTGGATCCTCCATCACAACAGACTGCATCCACCTTGTGGGACACTGCATCCACTGCATGACTACTGCATCCACATTCCGGGACAATCCAGGGGGCACTGCAAGCACTGTAGGGACACTGCATCCACCTTCATGAGAAATGAATCATCCCTCATAACATACTCCATCCACCTTGTGGTACACTGCATGCACTGCCTGGCCCTGGCATCCACATTCCCAGACAATGTGGGGGGCACTGCAACCACTGCAGCAACAATGCATCCAGCTGAAGTGGCACTGTGGGAACACTGCCATCAGTGCAGGATCACTGCAATCACCTTCATCGGCACTGCATACCACAACACACCACAATGCCTCCACATTGTTGGACACTGCATCTACTGCATGAACACTGCATCCACATTCCAGGACAATGCAGGGGGCATTGGAACGACTGCAGGGACACTGCATCCAGCTGAAGTGGCACTGAGGCGTACTGCTATCACTGCTGGCTCATTGCATCCAAATCCAGGGATCTGCATCCTCTGTGACAACATACGGCCACTAATATTTGGGACTCTGCATCCTCTCCATGGGCACTGCATCCACATTGAGGGAGACAGAACGGGGCACTGCAACCACTGCAGGGACACTGCAGCCAGCTGAAGTGGCACTTGAAATTCACTGCAATGACTGCAGGATCACTGCATCCTCCTTCATGGGCACTGCATCTTCTGTCAAGACATACTGCATGCACATTGTGGGACACTGCATCCACTGCATGGGCACTGCATCCACGTTCAGGGACACTGCAGTTGGCTCTGCAACCAATGCAGCAACACTGCATCCACTGAAGTGGCACTGCAAGGACACTGCAATCACTTCAGGCTTACTGCATCCACCTTCCTGGGCACTGCTTCCTCTGACACAGCATACCGCATCCACCTTGTGGGACACTGCATGCACTGCATGAGCACTGTATCCACGTTCAGGGAAAAGGTAGGGTGCACTGCAACCACTGCAGGTTCACCGCATCCACCTTCATTGGCACTGCATCCCCGACAACAAATACTGCATCCACCTTGTGAGACACTGCATCCACTGCATGACCCCTGCATCCACATTCCAGCATCATGCTGGGGGTCATGATACCGCTGCCGGGACACAGCAGCCGCCTTCCTGCGCTCTGCATCCTATGTCACAACATACTGCATAAACCTTTAGGTACACTGCCTCCACTGCATTGGCACTGCATTCACATTCAGGGACACAGAAGTCAGCACTGCAACCACTGCAGCAACACTGCTTCCACCGATGAGGAAATGCAGGGGCACTGCCATCACTGCAGGATGACTTCATCCACTGCATGTTCACAGCATCCACATTCAGGGATACAGCGGGGTGCACTGCAACCCCTTCAGGTAACTGCATCCACGCTCATGGGCACTGCATCCTTCGTCACAACATACTGCATGCACCATGTGGGACACTGGATCCAATGCCTGGGCACTGCATCCACATTCTCGGGCATTGCAGTGGGCACTGCAACCAGTGCAGCAACACTGCATCCAGCTGAAGTGGCACTGCAGGTGCACAGCCATCACTGCAGGATCACTGCATTCACCTTCGTGGGCACGGGATCTTACATCACAACATACGACATCCACCTTGTGGGACACTGCAACTACTGCATGGGCACTGCATCCACATTCAGGGAACTGTAGGGGGCACTGCAAGCACTGCAGCAGAACTGTATCCACCTTCGTGAGCCCTGCATCCTCCATCACAACATACTGCATCCACCTTGTGGTACACTGCATCCACTGCATGATTACTGCATCCACATTCCTGGTCAATGCGGGGCCCACTGCCAACACTGCAGGGACACTACATCCACCTTCATGACAACTGCATCAACCGTCGTAACATACTGCATCCACCTTGTGGGACACTGCATCCACTGCCTGGGCACTGCATCCACATTCCTGGACAATGCAGGGTCAGTGCAACCACTGCAGCAACACTGCATCCACCTGAAGTGGCACTGCAGGTGCACTGCCATCAGTGAAGGATCACTGCATTCACCTTCATCTGCACTGCATACTTCAACACAGCACAATGCCTCCCCATTGTGGGACACTGCATCCACTGCCTGGGCACTGCATCCACATTCCAGGACAATGCAGGGGACACTGCAACCACTGCAGCAACACTGCCTACAGCTGAAGTGGCACTGCAGGCGCACTGCCATCAGTGCAGGATCACTGCATTCACCTTCATTGCACTGCATACTACAACACACCTCAATGCCTCCACATTATGGGACCCTGCATCCACTGCATGGGCACCGCATCCACATTCAGGGATATGGCTGGGGGTCTGAACCACTGCAACTACACTGCATCCAGCTGAAGTGATACTGCAGGCGTACTGCAATCACTGAGGATTCACTGCATCCACTGCATAGGCACTGCATCAACATTTCAGGACAATGCCAGGGGGACTGCAACCACTGGAGGGACACTGCATCCCCATTCATAGACACTGCATCCTCCGTCACAACATACTGCATTTAACTTTTGGAACACTGCATCCACTGCATGTTCAGAGCATGCACTAGGGACACATCAGTGAGCACTGCAACCACTGCCGGATCACTGCATCCACTCTCATGGGCACTGCATGCTCCATCACTAATACTTCATGCACCTTGTTGGACAATGCATCCAATTCCTGGGAAATGCATTCAGGTTCTCGGACAATACAGTGGGCACAGCAACCACTGCAGGCACACTACATACAGCTGAACTTGAACTGCAGGTACACTGCATTCAGCACAGGCTCACTGCATCCACCTTCGTGGGCACTGCATCTTCCATCACAACATACGACATCCACCTTGTGGGACACTGCAACTACTGCATGGGCACTGCATCCACATTCAGGGAACTGTAGGGGGCACTGCAACCACTGAAGCAGAACTGCATCCACCTTCATGTGCCCTGCATCCTCCATCACAACATACCACATCCACCTTGTGGGATACTGCATCCACTGCATCACTACTGCATCCGCATTCCAGGATGATGTGGGGGTTCTGCAAGCACTGCAGGGACACTGTATCCACCTTCATGAGAACTGCATCATCCGTCATAACATACAGCATCCACCTTGTGGGGCACTGCATCCATTGCCTGGGCACTTCATCCACATTCCCAGACAATGCAGGTGGCACTTCAAACACTGCAGCAACTCTGCATCCAGCTGAAGAGGCACTGCAGGCACACTGCCATCAATGCAGGTTCACTGCGTTCACCTTCATCGGCACTGCATACCACAACTCACCACAATGCCTCCACATTGTGGGACACTGCATCCTCTGCATGAGCACTGCATCCACATTCACGGACAATGAAGGGAGCACAGCAATCACTGGAGCAGCACTCCATTCAGCTGAAGTGGAACTGATGGTGTACTGCAATCACTGCCAGCTCACTGCGTCCAACTCCAGGGTTCTGCATCCTCTGTCGCAACATATGTCCACCAACTTTTGGTACACTGCATCCACTGCATGGGCACTACATCCACATTCAGGGACACAGAAAGGGGCACTTCAACCACTGCAGGGACACTGCAGCCAGCTGAAGTGGCACTGCAAGTTCACTGCAATGACTGCAGGATCACTGCATCCTCCATCATGATCACTGAATCCTCCACACATCATAAGGCATCCACATTGAGGGACACTGCATAGACTGCATGAGCACTACATCCACATTCAGGTAAAGTTCAGGGGGCACTGCAACCAGTGCATGATCACTGCATCCACCTTCATGGGCACTGCATCATCCATCACAACATACTGCATGCACATTCTGGGACACTGCATCCACTGCATGAGCACTGCATCCACATTCAGGGACACTGCAGTTGGCTCTGCAACCACTGCAGCAAGACTGCATCTAGCTGAAGTGGCACTTCAAGTGCAAGGCAAACACTTCAGGCTCACTGGATCCAGATTCGTGGGCACTGCATCCTCCGTCACAGCATACCGCATCCACCTTGTTGAACACTGCATGCACTGCATGGCACTGCATCCACATTCAGGGAAACTGTAGGGGGCATTGCAACCATGGCAGGTTCACTGCCTCCGCGTTCATGGGCACGGCATCCTTCGACAAAACACATTGCATCTGTCTTGTGAGACACTGCATCCACTGCATGACCCGTGCATCCACATTCCAGCACAATGCTGGGGGCCATGCAACCACTGCAGGGACACTGCATCCGCCTTCATGCGCAAAGCATCTTCCGTCACAACATACCGCATAAACCTTTAGGTACACTGCCTCCACTGCATGGGCAGTGCATTCACCTTCAGGGACACAGAAGGCGGCACTTTAACCACTGCAGGGGCACTGCTTCCAGATGATGTGAAAATGCAGGCTCACTGCAATCACTGCAGGATCACTGAATACACTGCATGTTCAGAGCATGCACTTTCTGGGACACGGCAGGGTGCATTGCAACCACTGCCGGATCACTGCATGCACCCTCATGGGCACTGCATCCTCTGTCACAAAATACTGCATGCACCTTGTGGGACACTGCATCCAATGACTGGGAACTGCATCCACGTTCTCAGACAATGCGGTCGGCACAGCAACCACTGCAGGGACACTGTATACAGCTGAAGTCGCACTGCAGGTGCACTGCATTCAGCTAGGCTCACTGCATCCACCTCCGTGGGCACTGCATTTTCCATCATTACATAAGACTTCTAAGCTTTGGCACACTGCAACTACTGCATGTGCACTGTATCCACATTCAGGGAACTGTAAGGGGCACAGCCACCACTGCAGCTTCTCTGCATCCACCTTCATGGGCCCTGCATCCTACATCACAACATACTGCATCCACCTTGTGGGACACTGCATCCACTGCATCCCTACTGCCTCCACATTCCTGGACAATGTGGGGGGCACTGCAAGCACTGCAGGAACACTGCATCCACCTTCATGAGAACTGCATCATCCGTCATTACGTACTGCATCCACCTTTTTTGACACTGCATCCACTGTCTGGCCACTGCATCCACATTCCCGGACAATGCAGGCTCAGTGCAACCACTGCAGCAACACTGCAGCCAGCTGATTGGCACTGAAGGCGCACTGCCATCACTGCTGGATCACTGCCTTCACCTTCAGCAGCACTGAATACTACAACACACCACAATGCCACCACATTTTGGGACACTGCATCCACCTTCATGAGAACTGCATCATCCATCATAACATACTGCATCCACCTTGTTGGACACTGCATCCACTGCATGAGCACTGCATCCACATTCCAGGACAATGCAGGGGGCATTGCAACCACTGCAGGGATACTGTATCCAGCTGAAGTGGCACTGAATGCGTTCTGTAATCACTGACAGCTCTCTGCATCCAACGCAAGCACTCTGCATCCTCTGACACAACATATGGCAGCCAACTTTTGGTACTCTGCATCCACTGCCTGGGCACTGCATCCACATTTCCGGACAATGCAGGGGGCACTGCAACCACTGCAGCAACACTGCATCCAGCTGAAGTGGCACTTCAGGCACACTGCCATCACTGCAGGATCACTGTATTCACCTTCATCTCCACTGCATACTACAACACACGACAATGCCTCCACATTGTGGGACACTGCATCCACTGCATGAGCACGGCATCCACCTTTGAGGACAATGCAGGGGGCATTGCAACCACTGCAGGGACACTGCATCCAGCTGAAGTGGCACTGAACGCGTACTGCAACCACCGATGGCTCACTGCATCCAACTCCTGGGCTCTGCATTCTCGGTCACAACATAAGGCAACCAACTTTTGGTACTCTGCATCCACTGCATGGGCACTGCATCCACACTCAGGGACACATCATGGGGCACTGCAACCACTGCAGGGACACTTCAGCCAGCTGAAGTGGCACTGTAAGTTCACTGAAATGACTGCCGGCTCACTGCTTTATCCTTCATCATCTCTGAATCCTCCAACACATCATAAGGCATCCACCTTGAGGGGCCTGCATCCACTGCATGAGCACTGCATCCACATTCAGGTAAACTGCAGGAGGCACTGCAACCACTGCAGGATCACTGCATCCACCTTCATGGGCACTGCATCCTCCGTCACAACATACTGCATGCACATTGTGGGACACTGCATCCACTGCATGGGGACTGCATCCACGTTCTGGGATACTTCAGTTGGGTCTTCATGCACTGCAGCAACACTGCATTCAGCTGACGTGGCACTGCAAGCACACTGCAATCACTGCAGGCTCACTGCATCCACCTTCTTGGGCACTGCATCCTCCATCACAGCATACCTCATCCACCTTGTGGGACACTGCATGCACTGCATGGGCACTGCATCCACATTTAGGAAAACTGTAGGGGGCACAGCAACCACTGCAGGTTCACCACATCCACCTTCATGGGCACTGCATCCTCCGACAGAACATACTGCATCCATCTTGTGAGACACTGCATCCACTGCATGAACCCTGCATCCACATTCCAGCACAATGCCGGGGGCCTTGCCACCAATGCAGGGACACTGCATTCGCCTTCATGCGCAATGCATCCTCCATCACAACATACTGCATAAAGCTTTAGGGACACTGCATCCACTGCATGGGCACTGCATTCACCTTCATTGACACAGAAGGTGGCACTGCAACCTCTGCTGCAACACTGCTTCCAGCTGATGTGGAAATGCAGGCACACTGCAATCACTGCAGGATCACTGCATCCACTGCATGTTCATAGCATCCATCCACATTCAGGGACACAGCAGGGTGCACTGCAACCACTGCAGGGACACTGCATCCAGATGAATTGGCACTGCAGGTGCTCTGCAATGACTGCAGGATCACTGCATCGTCCTTCATGGGACTAAATCCTACTTCACAACATACTGCATCCACCTTGACTCACACTGCAGACACTGCATGGGCACAGCATCCACATTCAGGTACATGGCAGGGGGTCTGAACCACTGCAGCTACACTGCATTCAGCTGAAGCTGCACTGCAGACGCCCTGCCATCACTGCAGGATCACTGCATTCACCTTCATCTGCACTGCATATTACAACACACCACAATGCCTCCACATTGTGGGACACAGCACCCAATGCATGGGGACTGCATCCACGTTCAAGGACACTTCAGTTGGGTGTGCAAACACTGCAGCAACACTGCATCCAGGTGACGTCGCACTTTAAGCAAACTGCAATAAATTCAGGCTCACCGCATCCACCTTCGTGGGCACTGTGTCCTCCGTCACAGCATACCATATCCACCTTGTGGGACACTGCATGGACACTGCATCCACATTCGGGTAGTCTGTAGGGGGCACTGCAAGCACTGCAGGTTAACCACATCCACCTTCATGGGCACTGCATCCTCCGACAAAACATACTGCATCAACCTTTAGGTACACTGCATCCACTGCATGGGCACTGCATTCACCTTCAGCGACACAGAAGGTGGCACTACAACCCCTGCAGGGAAACAGCTTCCAGCTGATGTATAAATGCAGGTGCACTGCAATCACTGCAGGATCACTGCATCCACTGCATGTTCAGAGCATGCACATTCAGGGACACAGCATGGTGCACTCCATCCTCTGCAGGGACACTGCATCCAGATGAAGTGGCACTGCAATCACTGAAGATTCACTTTATCCACTGCATAGGCACTGCATCAACCTTTCATGACAATGACGGGGCACTGCAACCACTGCAGCGACACTGCATCCACCTTCATGTGCCCTGCATCATCCATAACAACATAATGCATCCACCTTGTGGGACAGTGCATCCACTGCATGAATACTGCGTCCACATTCGTGGACAAAGCGGGGGGCACTCCAAGCACTTCAGGGACACTGCGTCCACCTTCATGACAACTGCATCATCTGTCATAACATACTGCATCCACCTTGTGGGACACTGCATGCACTGCATTGGCACAGCATCCACATTCAGGGAAATTTTAGGGGGCACTCCAACCACTGCAGGTTCAGAACATCAACCTTCATGGGCACTGCATCCTCCGACAAAACATACTGCATCTGCCTCGTGAGACTCTGCATCCACTGCATGACCCCTGCATCAATGATACGGGAAAATGCCAGGGGCACTGCAACCCCTGCAGGGACACGGCTTCCAGCTGATGTGGAAATGCAGGTGCACTGAAATCACTGCAAAATCACTTCATCCACTGCATGTTCAGAGCATGCACATTCAGGGACACAACAGGGTGCACTGCAACCACTGCAGCATCACTGCATCCACATTCATGGGCCCTGTAAACTCCGTCAAAACATACTGCATGCACCTTGTAGGAACCTGCATCCAATTCCTGGGCACTGCATCCACGTTCTCGGACAATGCAGTGCGCACTGCAACCACTGCAGGGACACCATACAACTGAGATCACACTGCAGGCACACTGCATTCAGCACAGGCTCACTGCATGCACCTTCTTGGACAAAGCATCTTCCATCACAACATACGACATCCACCTTATGGGAAACTGCAACTACTGCATGGACACTGCATCCACATTCTGGGAACAGTATTGGGCACTGCAACCACTGCAGCATCACTGCATCCACCTTCATGGGCTTTGCACCCATCATCACAACATACTGCATCCACCTTGTGGGACACTGCATCCACTACATGTGCACTGCATCCACATTCTAGGACAATTCAGATGCATTGCAACCACTTCAGGGACCCAGCTGAAGTGGCACTGAAGGTGTACTGCAATCACTACCAGCTCACTGCATCCAACTTCTGGGCACTGCATCCTCTGTCACAACATACGGCAACCAACTTTTGGTGCTCTGCATCCACTGTATGTGCACTGCATCCACAGTCAGGGACACAGAACAGGGCACTGGAACCACTACAGGAACACTGAAGCCAGCTGAATTGGCACTGGTGATGCACTGCAATGACTGCAGGATCACTGCATCCAGCTTCATGATCAGTGAATCCTCCATCACAACATAAGACATCTACCTTGAGGGACACTGCATCCACTTCTTGAGACCTGCATCCACATTCAGGTAAACTGCAGGGGGCAGTGCAACCACTGCAGGATCACTGCATCCACCTCATGGGTGCTGAATCTTCCGTCACAACATACTCCATGCACATTGTGGGACACTGCATTCACTGCATGGGGACTGAAACCACGTTCTGAGACACTGCAGTTGGCTCTTCAACCACTGCAGCAACACTGCATCCAGCTGAAGTTGCACTGCAGGCACACTGCAATCAATGCAGTCTCAATGCATCCACGATGGTGGGCACTGCATCCTCCGTCACATCATTCTGCATAAACCTTTAGGTACATTGCCTCCACTTCATGGGCACTGCATTCACCTTCAGGGACACAGAAGGCAGCACTTTAACCCCTGCATGGACACTGCTTCCAGCTGATGTGGAAATGTAGGTGCACTGCAATCACTGCGGGATCACTGCCTCCACTGCATGTTCACAGCATTTACATTCAGCAGGGTGCACAGCAACGTCTGCCAGATCACTGCATCCACCTACATGGGCCCTCCATCCTCCATCACAAAATACTTCATTCACCTTGTGGGACACTGCCACCTCTGCATGACTACTGCATCCACATTACCAGACAATGTGGGTGGCACTGAAAGCACTGCATGGACACTGCATCCACCTTCATGAGAACTGCATCATCCGTCATAACATACTGCATCCACCTTGTGGGACACTGCATCTACTGCCTGGCCACAGCATGCACATTCCAGGACAATGCAGAAGGAACTTCAAGCACTGCAGGGAAACTGCATCCAGCTGAAGTGGCACTGCAGGTGCACTGCCATCACTGCAGGATCACTGCATTCACCTTCATCAGCACTGCATACTACTACACACCACAATGCCTCCACATTGTGGGACACTATATCCACTGCATGAGCACTGCATCCACATTCCAGGACAATGCAGGGGGCATTGCAACCACAGCAGGGACACTGCATCCAGCTGAAGTGGCACTGAAGGCGTACTGCAATCACTGCCAGCTCACTTCATCCAATTCCAGGGCTCTGCATCCTCTGTCACAACATACGGCAACCAACTTTTGGTACCCTGCATCCACTGCATGGGCACTGCATCCACATTCCTGGACAATGTAGGAGGCACTGCAACCACAGCAGCAACACTGCAGCCAGCTGAAGTGGCACTGAAGATGCACTGCAATCACTGCAGGATCACGGCATTTGCCTTCATAGGCGCTGCATACTACCACACACCACAATGCCTCCACATTTAGGGACACTGCAACCACTGCACGGACACTACTTCCAGCTGATGTGGAAATGCAGGCACACTGCAATCACTGCAGGATCACTGCATCCACTGCATGTTCACAGCATACACATTCAGGACAAAGGCAGGGTGCACTGCAACCACTGCTGGATCACTGCATCCACCTTCATGGGCCCTGCATCCTACGTCACAACACACTGCATGCACCATGTGGGACACTGCATCCACTGCATGACCACTGCATCCACAGTCAGGTAAACTCCATGGGGCACTGCAACAACTGCAGGCTGACTGCATCCACCTTCATGGGCACTGCATCCTCCATCACGACATACTGCATGCACATTGAGGGACACTGCATCCACTGCCTGGACAATGCATCCACATTCCAGGACAATGCAGGGGGCATTACAACCACTTCAGGGGCACTGCATCCAGTTGAAGTGGCACTAAAGGCATACTGCAATCACTGCAGGCTCAATGCATCCAACTCTTGGGCACTGCATCCTCTGTCACAACATACGGAAACCAGCTTTTGGTACTCTGCATCCACAGCATGGGCACGGCATCCACATTCAGGGACACAGAGCGGGGCACTGCAACGACATCAGGGATACTGAAGCAAGTGGAAGTGGCACAGCAGGTGCACTGCAATGACTGCAGGATCGCTGCATCCTCCTTCATGATCACTGAATCCTTCATCACAACATAAGGCATCCGCCTTGAGGGACACTGCATCCACTGCATTACCCCAGCATAAACATTCAGGTAAACAGCAGGGGGCACTGCAACCAATGCAGTATCACTGCATCTACTGCATGTTCACAGCATCCACATTCAGGGACACAGCAGGGTGCACTGCAAGCACTGCCGGATCACTGCATCCACCTTCATGGGCACTGCATCCTCCATCATAACATACTGCATGCACCTTGTGGGACACTGCATCCAAAGCCTGGGCACTGCATCCAGGTTCTTGGACAATGCATTGGGCACTGCAACCACTGCAGGGACACTGCATACAGCTGATGTCGCACTGCAGGCACACTGCATTCAGCACATGCTCACTGCATCTACCTTCGTCGACAGTGCATCTTCCAGCACAACATACGACATCCATCTTGTGGGACACTGCAACTACTGTGTGAGCACTGCATCCACATTCAGGGAACTGTAGGGGGCACTGCAACCATGGCAGCATCACTGCATCCAGCTTCATGGGCCCTGCATCCTCCATCACAACATACTGCATCCACCTTGTGGGACACTGCATCCACTGTGGCAAATAAAGATGGCAAGCAATAGGATATACTGGAGTATATGAGGAAGCCATTTGGTATAAACCTAATTCGGCCTGACTTCTTTTTTTTCCTCCAAAAGGGCCTGACTGGCTATTGTGCACGCAATGCATATCTGCTTAGACATTTCCTATGGTCAGAACAAAGGCCCTTGAGATAAAGATGCAACTTCCCCCCGACATTAGCATTTTCTTTAGGCTGGGAAATGATTTTTGCACTCACCTCCCAGCTCACCTGTGACCCAGCTGGAGACAACAGACTGCCACCCTGCTGTGTTCACCGAGACAGAAGACCTACCTGCTATTTCCATCAATCGCTGTGCCTACAGAGTAGTCTTGCAACTATTGTAAAAGGGACATTCCAATCATATGTGAAACATCCTCTTTGAGGGTATATAACGACCCTGTATACCCCCCACACCTCTTTGGAGTGCTCTGTTCCCTTGTGGAAAGACTCTCCAGGGTTATAATCCTCAGGTTTAAGCTCAGAATAAACTCACTCAAATTTTCATTTATAGATTGGATATGGATTATTTTCTTTGACAGTTCTTGGCGTAGTTGGCAGGATTTCAGAGAAACCCACTGCAGGCCACCTGGAATCTACACTGAACTGGCATTCGGTACCAATAAGGGCCCTTTGAGCCCCCCAGATCACTGCATTCTTCAGGTGACCTTGGTGCGTTCTCCTGAAACCCGGACCTCCTTACTTTAAGTTGATGGTCCAAGAGTTTATATGAGCTGGGTAATTTCTTAAGACTACAGGTTTTGAGGGGGACTGGTACAGTTCCTAGGTGGAGAAAAACCTAGAGAGAATTCCTAAGCCTCAGGGGCTTAAAGGAGCTTGGAGTGAGCTGGGTTGGTTGTCCTTTTAATTTGGCTTTGAATTGGAAAGAATTATATTTATAAAGTCTGAACAACCTGCTTGATAGAGAAATGAGAGACTGAATGTCTTCAGCTCTGAAGAAAAGGGACACTTGTTCCTCCCGGCCTTTACCAAAAGGCACCCTTAGGTGACTAAAGACCCCAGCGGGAGTGTCAGTGGATCAATCCTCGCAACATACAGCGGTCCCATAGGGAACTCCACTCTCATTCACGGTAATTAATTACAGGCTCATCTGGGGACACGCACATAAGGGCTGGTCACCCATGCTTCCAAGCCCCATGGTGGTTTTAGACCTGGAGGAAAAACCGAGGCATGTAAGAGAGTGTTTACGACCTTTCTATGGAGAGTAACACTCACAAGCAGCACACTTCTGACTCACTACACTGTCCTTAGAAGTTGTTCAGACTTCATTTAAAAAAACAAAAAACGAAAACAGACAAGCAAAAAGAAAATGGGAAAACTGTGCTTTTTAAAGCCGGCCAGCTCCCGGATGGACGACCTCCCAATGGAACTCCAGCTGGTTTGCTGTATGGAAACAATGCTTGCAAGTATCTAACAAAATGGGAAGGATTAACTAAGAATGACTTCAGTGGCCAAAGTGGGGAACGTTTGATATCTCAAAGCTACTGTATTTGTGCACACAAGTAGAAAGAGCCGGCTCTAAAACTAAAGCAAAAGAATGGGAAGCTTATTATGATTGGCATTTAGAGGCTTAAAAACGTAATAATGATGAAGTGAATTCTTTACAGGAGATGAACTGTAAATTGGCAGAGACTGTATCTGAATTTAAAAAAAGGATAAGAAGCCAGAAACTGTGCCACCCCGTTTATCCCTTCCAACTCCTCTGCAGCTGCTTTTGGAATCTCAGAGCTCATCTTCTTCTTTTCTAAAGAGCTCTATTCCATTGACTTAAAGTAAGCGCTTACAAAAAGTTTTTCTGAATAGAAGTAACCCAAATGTCTTCATCTCTCTTAGAGATACAATGGCCATTTTCGCCTCCTTTTAAGCTTTGCAACTGGGAAACAAAGAAATCTTTAAAGAGTAAAAGGCTCCACACCTGTGAGCCCCAACTTTGCGTTTCTGGGCCTGATCACCCCAGCAACCCTACGTGGGGTGCCCTCTCTTGACAGTTGACTCATTGAGTGTTTTAGTCAGCTACAGAGTCAGTTATAAGGGTAGGAAACCTGTGATTTATTCTGTGAACTGTCCTGCTGGGGTTGTGTGCCCAGCATGGGAACTGTTGTGTGACTCTTATCTTGATAACCCTCTGGAAGAGGCCATGAGGGCGAGGTCTGATATCATCTTTTCTTTGTCTGTTTTGCTCCTCTTCTCTTCTGTTGTCACCAAGTCGAGGTTAAGTTCAGGCTGGACCTCACCAGAACCTGGACCTTCTGTAAAATCGAAAACTTGGGTTTCTCTGTGCCTTTGTGATGCAGTTGGACAGGTAGATCAACCTGGAATGTAATTTGAGTTAAAACCCAGTTTCTGAGAAATCAAGAGTTTTGGCTTAAAGTAAGTGCTTACATAAATTCTAAATGTAGTAGAAATTAACCCAGTATCTTTCAAAGTTAACTTCTTGTGAATTAACCTTTGGTAAATGAAAGCTTGTTTAAGTTTGTTGGTTTGATTGAAAATAGTCTTCTTGTCAGAGTTGTCGGTATTTGCATACGATGCAGGCATGCAGCCTGGGTTTACTAGTCAAATAAGTTCATGTTGTCTGTTGGAAATTCGTCACCAAAATAATAGCTTTAAATGAGGACTAGTTTTGTCTAATGTCTCATGAGGTTTTCGTAGGTAATCTGAACATAAGTGTTGGAAACAAAAGGTTTAAATAGATAAAAGTGGGTACAATAACTGTTTTATGGTCTGTATACTTGGGGGGAAAAACACCTTCAACTTCTTTTTGGTAACAATCTTGAGTTTTGCCAAGTTAAGTTAAATGATAAAAATCTGAGTATCTGGGTAATTTTTGGATTGGATAGAACAAACGTTGCTAAACATCTAAGTTTATCTGCTTTTGGTTTTTATTGCAGAGATGCTAAAATTCTTTGGGTCTTTTACTGTAAAGTGATGTGTTCCTAGAAATTAGGAAGTGTTTAGAATGCTGATATAAAAGACAATTCATAATTGCTTACCTTTTGTCTGTTAATGGTTAAAAGTTCTAATTAAAGCTACTGGAAATTAATAAGGAAAACAGCTCTGTATTCAAGGAAAGTTAAAATGTATGTTTTCAGTAAAAAAGGTATAAAGAATGGAAATATTTTTGTTTGGTTGGTTAAGAAAGATAAAGTTGTCCTAATGTACTAGAAGGGAAGAAGGAAAGCATAGGACAAATTCTGAATGCAAAAAGAAAGTTGTAGAAGGTTTGTGAAGGAGAAATTCTGAAAGGAGTTTTATGCCTGGTCAAGTAGACTAAGATTAAAGTAAATCCAATTAAGCAAATGAGTTTTAATGTTAAAAAACAAAACTGCTAACAGAGATTAAGATCAAGAACCAGTTATACAGGACTGAATGAACTGAGGATGATTATAATTTTTTTTACGACTTTTGTTTGAAATATTGTTTTTGCTGTGTTGTTTTGTTTTCTCAGATTTAAGGAAATCTTTTCTCTTATGCTAAACATGTCTTATAGCAATCAGTGTAATTATACCTTTGTGAGCAAAACTGAAACATTTATCTTTTTCTCCCTACCTTATCCCTCCAGAATTTGGAAACTCTTTGTGAGGAAGTATCGTTATTTCATGGCAATATAGTTATTTGCATAAGTTCAATAAGAATCTGTTCTCCTTGTAACAGGACACATTTGTTATCTTACCAAAACTTTGACTGGAATGTCATGTTTGAGAGAAAGATACAGACTCAGATGTGACAATACTGCCTTTGAGGAATGAGGTTGACTTTCTGGAAATAAAGCCACTTGAAAATATGGGCCTGGTACCTTGCTTTACAGAGAGAGATTCCAGCAATCTTACCTGGCAAGTAAGGAAGCTTGCTTATCTGGCAGGTGCGATGAACCTCGAAATATTTAGGGGAATCTCAAGAAAGGAGAGAAATTCACCCAAATCTAAGGTATTGCAGGCAAGGCCTCATGGCACAAATCCTTGGCTTGGCTTTTCTGGTCTCGAGAACTCTTTAAAGTTCAATCTGAGATTCCTCATAAAAAAATTCCAGCAAAGCAGATTTAAGAGCCTATATGATCAATTGCTATTCTTGCTGCACTTATGTAAATAATCGGGCCAAGTTTCTTGAAACTAAACTTATTTTGGCAAAGCAATTAGTCTTAACTTGACTATCTTTGGTAAAAATGAGGGTGATTCTAGAGAGAAGAATTGTTTCAGTGAAAAATTGTAATAAGCATTTGTGGATATTAGATCCTAGTTCTGTTAATTGTCTTTGAGGCTTTTTCTACCTGTGAAGTGAACTGCATCCTGAATTCTTCTACTGAAATATCTGGTTACAAATCTCCAAACTAATGTTTTCAATTTTTCCCTCATTTTCATTTGGAATCATTGAGAATTGATCATGCTCTTTTTCCTGAAACCTTGCAAACTGCAGCTGAACAACTTGATAGAAACTTAAGAGAGATTCCTATCTGTTGCTGTGTAAGCTGTAAGCCACTCAAAAAGATACCTGAATGCCCGATGACATCATCAGAGACCTTTCACGCTGCAAAAAGATGCTTTGACTCTGACATCTAGAAGTCTTCTTGACTGCCTGCTCCCTGGACGCAGGAACAAATTTATAATTTGCTCCAACCATTAACCTTGTTACCTTGCTTCCAACATCACAAGGGAGAGAAGACCACAACTGCATTCTATTGTTTAATTTGGTTTACAAATGAGTCTTACTTAAGTGTAGGTGAGGATGTTACACTGTCTAGCCTGAAGAATGCCTGCTACTTTTTGTTAACTGCTAACCCAGTAAAAGATTTCCTTCTACAGGTTCAAGAAATTGCCACGGAACAGGAGAAACAGATATTGCAGTCAAAAGCGGGAAGTTTTGACACCCCCTCGCAGATGTGGTTCGGGCCCAATAAGAAACCCATTCCATGGGTCACAAGGCCACTTTCCCTTCCTAAGGGGCCCTTTGAGGTATGGCAATTGGACTTTGTCCAAATGCCACCATCTCAAGGATGAACATATCTTGTAATGATCTGTATGTTCTCACATTGTTTTGAGGCCTTTCCTTACAGAAGAGCGATGGCTTTAGGCAAATTATTATCGAAAAGAATAAATTCCTGTTTGAGGAATCCCTCCCGAGTTACACAGTGACTGGGGGAACTCAAATCTACATGTAATGTTTGGCCAATATTGCAGCATTTCTACTGTGCTTACCATCCTCGATCCTCAGGACTGGTAAAACTAATGGCACAACTAGGACTTAATTGGCAAGCTTTCCGAAACATTTACTCTCTCACAGCCAAAAGCTCTTATGCTAGTGCTCTTTAATCTTAGGTCTATAATTTTTGTAAACATCGGCTGTCTCCTTTTTAAATAATACAACAGCCTATGCAATTAAATGAAGACATATATGAACCAGCTTTGCTTAAGGGATGTATTACATTGTTCTCATGGTCTTATTGTCGTGCTTGAAAGAAATGAAAGATTTGTAGCTGATTCTTTCACAGAGAAGTCCCAGAACTTAAGGATCATGGACTGTAACCTGAAGAATTTATTTATTGAAAGAGACATCAAATAAGACTGTTTGCAGCCCTGTCGGAAAGGACAATACCAGGAGGAGAAGAAGATGACATCTGTTGTAGACAGCTGTCCCAAGAGTCCGGACCAGGCCTGTATTCCCAACCTTCTATCTCCTCATTTAAACCTTTGTTATGCTTAAACTGTATACCTATTTTATAATTGTTTGGAATGCTATCATACTTAAAGTGATAAATTTGGAACAGACTGATCTTGAAGGCCAGGAATTTATCGAGTGACTCCTAATGGAACTCAATGGTTATGTGGAACAAATCTCTGGCCTTGGCTACTGCCTGGATGGCTAAAACACTTCACCCTGAGTTTCCTTTAAAAGCAGGGAAGGAGTCAGGCTGAGTTAAAATCTGTTGCCAATCTCCCTCTCTTTAAGGCCAGGTGGGCTTGTTCAGTGTTTCACTGGTATGACTGTATTTGCAGCTATGTTTGCTCATTCCTTGGGTTTAGATGATGTCATAATACAAATAGAAGCTCTGACTAAATTTACTCAACAAGCCCTTAATGATAGTCAAGCAGGAATAGCCTTATTAAATACTGTAATGCCTTTAATGAGAAGGGCTGTCCTTCAAAGCAGAATGGCTTTAGATATTCTTACTGCATCCCAAGGTGGTACATACACAGTCATTCAGACTGGATGCTGTGCTTTTATACCTGATGAGTCTTCCAATGTGTCATCTGTGCTAAAGCACATGAAAAAGCAGGTGGATGCCTTAAGTGATCCTACACCCAGTTTGATTTGCTTGATTGGTTCCCTTTTCAGTATTGATGAGGATTTTTAGGCTGCTAAATTTTAAAATGGCTTATGATGAGGATTTTTAGGCTGGTTAGTTTTAAAACTACAGATGAGATTCAGGCTCCAAGAAGTGGAATTTGTTTGCCCCTTTGTTGGGAAACATTTACATTTCTAAGGGAAACCTCTATCTGTGAAAATGCCTCCCTCTCTGTGCCAGGAAGAAGGGGGGATGGTCTTATCTCTAGAAGCTCTTAATCAATGCCAGAGGCAAGAACTTAAGTTGGTTACTGTCTGGCAACCTCATGTAACTGACCCCCACGCCCCCCCCCCACAAATCCTCCTTTGTCTTTAGCCGAGGATAGAATTCAAGCGGTGACTTCTGCCATTTACTCAATCCGGTTTGATTCTTATCTAAAAGTTGTGGGACCGCCAAATGGCCAGACCATACAGGCACTGATACCATTTTAACTTTTTTACATATTCTTTGTCTTGTAAAGAGATAACTCACATACCTATGCCTTAAATTTAGCCCTAACCCTCAACTTGGGGCAGCAGCAGGAGCTCTGACTGCCCGTGGGTCCTGTCCCCATGCTATTCTATACTATTCTATAAATAAAAGAGCACTACTGCCAGACCTTAAGAGTCTAAAGAAATCTTTCTTTCGACTCCCCGGCTCACCGACCCCACATCAGTATCAGTTCCCTTTTTTGATCCAGAATGGAATTCCTATTTCTCTTATTTATTGGAATACTTGTACTGGTCATAATATTCAAACTAATTGTTGTTTTCTTTACTCAGTGTTGTAAGAGTAGCATACAAACTAAAGTAATGATTGCTCCATGGCTTGAGATGGTTGATCTGTCTTATAACCCTGGACAAATTTCCTTTTCTGATACGGACTATGACTAAGAATTCATTTCAGATGAATCCTTTCAAAAATGCTGTTATTATCGTTACTGTACTTGTTCTATAATCATATACAATGTAAATGCAAGGTGTCATAGAAAAGCGCATATGCAATGTTTGTGCAACAATCTAAATTAATTACATAACATATGAAATGATTCCTCTGTTAATAAATATACGTCCATGCTTGTCTACTATTTCCCCCCAACGTGGACGACTAGGCAAATAAATGAAATAAAAGCCTAGCACCGAGGGACATGATGGACCCAGGGCAGGCACTAACCACCCTGGTGCCGAGGGACAATATTTTGATCATCAATGCTTTCTATCGAAAGATTAGAGATCAAAAGGGGAAAATGACAAATAAAAATGGCAAGCAATAGGATATACTGGAGTATATGATGAAGCCATTTGGTATAAACCTAATTCGGCCTGACTTCTTTTTTTTCCTCCAAAAGGGCCTGGCTGGCTATTGAGCACACATTGCATATTTGCTTAGACATTTCATAAGGCCAGAACAAAGGCCCTTGAGATAAAGATGCAACGTCCCCCCGACATTAGCATTTTTCCTTAGGCTAGGAACTGATTGCGGCACTCACCTCCCAGCTCACCTGTGACCACCCAGCTGGAGACAACAGACTGCCACCCTGCTGTGTTCACCGAGACAGACGACCTACCTGCTATTTCCATCAATCGCTGTGCCGACAGAGTAGTCTCGCGACTATTGTAAAAGGGACATTCCAATCATATGTGAAACATCCTCTTTGAGGGTATATAACGACCCTGTATACCCACCCACCTCTTTGAAGTGCTCTGTTCCTTTGTGGAAAGACTCTCCTGGGTAATAATCCTCAGATTTAAGCTCAGAATAAACTCACCCAAATATTCATTTATAGATTGGATATGGATTATTTTCGTTGACCGGTGCCAGGTGTTTCAGGTGTGGCTGACACATGACGCAGGCATGGCTGAAACGTGACTCAGGCATTCATAGCCCATTCTCAATGTGTGGAAGTCATGTGGTCACACGTGGGACATTTCATACAGCTGTGGCTCCCACGTTGCTGAAACGTGGCTCCCACATACTCAGTCATGGCTGGACCGTGGCTCCTGCATGCCTCAGCTGTGTTTCATGTGTGGCTCACCTCAGTTTCATGTGTGATTCAAGCATTGAACATGTGTGCTTCCCATGGGCTTCAGATGTGGTTGAAGGGTGCCTCACACGTAGATATGGCATGGTTCAGTTGTGGCTCACACACGTTTCAGATGTAATGCAGGCATGGCTCACACATGACTTGTGTGGGTCACAAATGCTACAGGAGACTTTCACACATGATTTAGGCATGGCTCACACATGGTCAGGTGCATTTCAGCCACAGCTCACACGTGATGCAGGCACGACACAGAACTGGGTCACATGTGGCTGATGCATGATTCCAGCGTTTGTCACGCATGGCTCCCCCACGGCTGAGGTTTGGCTCATGCATGACTGTGGTGCTGCTCAGGCGTGGTGCACACTTGTTTGTGGCATGGTTGGCACGTGGTTCAGGTAAGGCAGGCAGGTGGCTCGAGCGTGGCGGACATGTGCTTCAAGTGTGGCTGGCCTCTGGTGAAATTGGGACTTGCACATGGTTCAGTCATGGCTGACATGTGATTTCGGCATGGCTGAGATGAGACTCAGGCATGGCTCACACGTTTTTCAGGCATGGCTGACACATGACTCAGGTGAGGCAGCCATGTGACACAGCCATGCCTGTCACGTCATGAATTTGTGGCTCGCACCTGGCTCATGCACGGCCTTCACGTGGTTCAGCGCTGGCTGGTGTGTGGTTACCACATGGGTGCCAGGTGTTTCAGGTGTGGCTGACACGTGACTCAGGCATGCATCGTACATTATCCTGCATGGCAGACATGTGTCTCATGCATGGGGGTTAGGTGCCATTCGTGTGTGGGACACACGTGACTCGCTTTTTGCTGACCCATGGCTCCCACCTACTCAGACAGCCTGGCACGTGGCTGACACATGGCCCAGTCATGTTTCACATGTGGCTCCCATGTGGTTCAGGAATTGAAGATGGGTTCTTCACTCCTGATTCCCATGTGATTCAAGTGTGACACATGTGGTTCAGTCATGGTTCAGGTGTGGCTCCCAAATGGTTCATGTGTAACCCAGGTGTGGCTCACAAATGGCTCATGTGCGTGTCACATATGGTTGAGGAGTGTTTCACCCGTGATTCAGGAATGGCTCACACGTGGTGTAGGCAGGGCTCAGCCATGGCTCACATGTAGTTCAGGCGAGCCTCAGACCGGGGCCAGGTGTGGCTGACACATGATTCAGGAGTTTGTCACACATGGCTAACACACGTCTCAGGGGAGGCTCAGGCATCGCTAGTGTGTGGCTCTGGCATATTAGACACGTGGTTCAGGCATGTCTGACACGTGACTTAGGCGTTGCTGCCATGTGTTTCAGGCGTGGGATTCAGGTGTGTCGGACACGGGTTCCAGTGCTGTGTGGTGCTTCGTTGAGGCTGCAGTGACATGTGATTGCTGTGGGGCTGACTCTTGGTGTGTCTCAGATGACACATGTCTCAGGCGTGGCTGACATGTGGTTCGGATGTGGGTGACAGGTGATTCAGGTGTGGCTGGCACTTTACTGATGCGGGGCTGACACATGATGCAGGCATTGCTCACACGTGACTCAGGCATTCATCTCACATTATCCATGCGTGGCAGGCATGTGGTCATATGTAGGACATGTCGTACAGGTGTGGCTCCCACGTTGCTGAAACATCTGCAGCACATACTCAGTCATGGCTGACACGTGGCTCCTGCATGCCTCAGCTTTGTTTCATGTGTGGCTCACCTGATGTTCATGTGTCGTTCAAGCATTGAACATGTGTGCTTCCCATGGGCTTCAGATCTGGTTAAAGGGTGCCTCACACGTGGATCTGGCACGCTTCAGTTGTGGCTCACACACGGTTCAGATGTAATGCAGGCATGGCTCCCAAATGACTTGTTTGCATCACAAAAGCGACAGGAGACTTTCACACATGATTGAGGCATGGCTCACACATGGTTCAGGTGCAACTCATCCAAGGCTCACATGTGATGCAGGCACGAAACAGAACTGGGTCACACGGGGCTGATGCATGTTTCAGGCGTTTGTTACGCATGGCTCCCAAATGGCTGAGGTGTTGCCCATGCATGGCTGTGGTGCTGCTCAGGTGTGGCTCACACATGTTTGTGGCAAGGTTGGCACGTGGTTAAGGCATGGCAGGCAAGTGGCTCCAGCGTGGCTTACACGTGCTTCAAGTGAGGAGGGCGGATGGTGAAATTGGGACTGGCACATGGTTCAGTTGTGGCTTGCTTTTGACTTTGGCATGGCTGAGAATGAGACTCAGGCGTGGCTTACATGTTTTTGAGGCATGGGTGACACATGACTCAGGTGAGGCAGCCACGTGACACAGGCGTGACTGTCACATCACTCAGGTGTGGCTCGCACCTGGTTCATCCACAGCCTTCACATGGCTCAGGGATGGCTGGTGTGTTGTCCATGCAGGGGTGCCACATGTTTCAGGTGTGACTGAAACATGACGCAGGCATGGCTGACACGTGACTCAGGCAATCATCGCACATTCTCCATGCCTGGCAGACATGTGTTTCATGCATGGATTACATGTTATTCATGTGTGGCACACACGTGACTGACACACTTGCTACTGACACATGGCTCCCACCTATTCAGACGTGGCTGGCATGTGGCTCATGCATGGCCCAGCCATGATTCACGAGCGGCTCCCTTGTGGTTCACGTGTGGTTCCCACCTTGAACATGTGTGCTTAACACGTGTTTCCCATGTGGTTCAAGTGTGTCTCATGTGGTTCAGTCATGGTTCAGGTGTGGCTCCCATATGGTTCAGGTGTAACCCAGGTGTCGCTCACACATGGATCATGTGCGTGTCACCTATGGTTTAGGAGTATTTCACCAGTGATTCAGGCGTGGTTCCCATATGGTTCAGGTTTAACCCAGGTGTGGCTCACAAATGGCTCATGTGCGTGTCACCTATGGTTGAGGAGTGTTTCACCCGTGATTCAGGCCTGGCTTACACGTGGTGCAGGCATGGCTCAGCCATGGCTACCCTGTAGTTCAGGCGAGCCTCCGACTGGGGCCAGGTGTGGCTGACACATGATTCAGGAGTTCGTCACACATGGCTAACACATGTCTCAGGTGAGCCTCACGCCATGCTGGGGCGTGGTTCTGGCAGGGTTGGCACGTGGCTCAGGCATGTCGGAAAGGAGATTCAGGCGTTGATGACATGTGTTTCTGGCATGGGATTCAGGTGTGTCGCACACAGTTTCCTGTGGTATGTGATGCATCGTTCAGGCCTCAGTAACACGTGATTGGTGTGTGGCTGACACTTGGTGTGTTGCAGTTGACACACAGCTCTGGCGTGGCTCACATGTGGTTCGGATGTGGGTAACAGGTGATTCAGGTGTGGCTCGCACTTTTCTGATGCGGGGCTGATGCATGATGCAGGCATGGCCCACACGTGACTCAGGCATTCATCGCATATTATCTGTGCATGGCAGGCATGTGGTCACACGTGGGACATGTCATACACGTGTGGCTCCCACGTTGCTGAAACATGGGCCCCACGTACTCAGTCATGGCTCACACGTGGCTCATGCATGCCTCAGCTGTGTTTCATGTGTGGCTCACCTGAGGTCCATGTGTGGTTCAAGCATTGAACATGGGTGCTTGCCATGTGGTTCAGATGTGGTTCAAGGGGTCCTCACATGTGGTTCAGGCATGGTTCAGTTGTGGCTGACACACGGTTCAGATGTAATTCAGGCATGGCTCACTCATGACTTGTGTGGGTCACAAATGCTGCAGGAGACTTTCACACATGATTTAGGCATGGCCCACACATGGTTCAGGTGAAGCTTAGCCAAGGCTCACATGTGATGCAGGCATGCCACAGAAGTGGGTCACATGTGGCTGACACATGATTCCAGCGTTTGTCATGCATGGCTCACACATGGCTGAGGTGTGGCTAATTCATGGCTGTGGTGTTGTGCAGGCGTGGCTCACACTTGTTTGTGTCATGGTTGTCACGTGGTTCAGGCATGGCAGGCAGGTGGCTCCAGCATGGCTGACAATTGCTTCAAGTGAGGCTGGCGTGTGGTTATATTGGGACTGGCAGATGGTTCTGTCGTGGCTGGCATGTGACTTCGGCATGGCTGAGATGAGACTCAGGTGTGGCTCACACGTTTTTCAGGCATGGCTGACAAATGACACAGGTGAGGTGGAAACGTGACACAGGCATGCCTGTCACATCACGCAGCTGTGTCTCACCCCTGCTTCATGCACGGCCTTCACGTGGCTCAGGGGCGGCTGGTGCATGGTTCACGCATGGGTGCCAGGTGTTTCGGGTGTGGCTGACACATGTGTCAGGCATGACTGACACGTGACTCAGGCATTCATCACCCAGTATCCATGTGAAGGAAATGTGATCACGCAGGAGTCACATGCCGTACATGGGTGGCTCCGAAGTGACTACAGGCTGATGAAACGTGGCTCCCACACACTCAGTCATGGCTGCCACGTGGCTCACGCATGGCTCAGCTGTGTCTCATGGGTGGCTCCCCTGTGGTTCATGCGTGGTTCAAGCATGGAACATGTGTGTTTCACAGGTTCTTCAGATGTGGTTCAAGGGTGTCTCCCATGTGGTTCCTGCATGACTCACACATGGTGCGGGTGTAATTCAGGCGTGGATCTCACACGACTCGTCTGGGTCACATATGGTTGAGGACACTCTCACACGTGGTTCAGGCATAGCTCAGCCCTGGTTCACACATTATGCATGTGTGCCACAGAACTGGCTCCCATGTGGCTGACAAATGATACAGTATTTGATCACGCATGGGTCACACATGGTTCAGGTGTGGCTCAGGCATGTCTATGGTGTTGCTCAGGCGTGGCTCACATCTCTTTTTGGCATGGGTGGAACGTGGTTCCGGCATGGCAGGCAAGTTGTGCCAGTGTGGCTGACATGCGCTTCAAGTGAGGCTGACCTCTGGTTCAAATGTGACAGGTGCTTGGTTCAGGCCTGGCTGGCACATGACTTCGGCACTGCTGAGACGTGACTCAGGAGTGGCTCACAATTTATTCAGGCCTGGTTGACACATGACTCAGGTTAGGCGGCCAAGTGACAGAGGCAGGTGTGACACATCACTCTGGTGTGGTTCACACATGCCTCAAGCATGGCCATCGTGTAGTTCAGGGGTGGCTGGTGCAGGGTTCACGCATGGGTGGCAGGTGGTTCAGGCGTCGCTTACATGTGACTCAGGCATGTGTGAAACATGACTCTGGTGTGGCTCACACATGACTCAGGCATGGCTGACACGTGAGTCAGGAATGCATTGAAGAGGATCCATGTGTGGCAGAGATGTGTTCACCCGTGTGTGACATGCCGTACAGGTGTGGCTCACACGTGACTCCCAGGTTGCTGAAACGTGGCTCCCGCATTCTCAGTCATGGCTGGCATGTGGCTCACACATGGCTCAGCAGAGTTTCATGGGTGGCTCCCCTGCGGTTCATGCGTGGTTCAAGCATGGAACATGTGTGTTTCACAGGTTCTTCAGATGTGGTTCAAGGGTGTCTCCCATGTGGTTCCTGCATGGCTCACACATGGTTCGGGTGTAATTCAGGTGTTGATCTCACACGACTCGTGTGGTCTCATATGGTTGCGGACACTCTCACACGTGGTTCAGGAATAGCTCAACCATGGCTCACACGTGATGCAGGAATGCCACCGAACTTACTCCCATGTGGCTGACACATGATACAGGCTTTGCTCACGCCTGGCTCACACATGGTTCAGGTGTGTCTCAGGTATGTCTGTGGTGTTGCTCAGGCATGGCTCACATGTGTTTGTGGCATGGGTGGCATGTGGTTCAGGCATGGCAGGCAAGTTGTGCCAGTGTGGCTGACACGTGCTTCAAGTGAGGCTGACCTGTGTTTCAAGTGTGACTGGCACTTGGTTCAGGCCTGTCTGGCACGTGACTTCAGCATGGTTGAGATGAGACTCAGGCGTTGCTCACAGGTTTTTCAGGCATGGCTGACACATGACTCAGGTGAAGCAGCCACGTGACACAGGCGTGCCTGTCACATCACTCAGCTGTGGCACACACCTGCTTCATGCATGTCCTTCACGTGGCTCAGAAGGGGCTGGTGTGTGGTTCTCCCATGGGTGCCAGGTGATTCAGGTGTTGGTGACATATGATGCAGGCATGGCTGACACGTGACGCAGGCATTCATCACACATTATCCGTGCCTGGCAGACGTGTTTCTTGCATGGGATACATGTTGTTCCTGTGTGGCACACATGTGACTCACTCGCTGCTGACAAATGGCTCCCACCTACTCAGACGTGGCTGGCACATGGCTCACGCATGGCCCAGCCATGTTTCACGAGTGGCTCCCTTGTGGTTCAAGTGTGTTTCAAACCTTGAACGTGTGTGCTTCACACGTGTTTCACATGTGGTTCAAGTGTGTCTCATGTGGTTCAGTCATGGCTCAGGTGTATCTCCCAAATGGTTCAGGTGTAACTCAGGTGTGGCTCACACATGACTCACGTGGAGGTCTCATATGGTTCAGGGAGCTTTCATCCGTGATTCAGGCGTGGCTCGCAGGTGGTTCAGCCATGGCTGAGCCATGGCTCACACGTAGTTCAGGCGTTCCTCTGCCCAGGGTCAGGTGTGTCTGACACACGATTCAGGAGTGTGTCAAACATGGCTAACACATTTCTCTGGTGAGTATCATGCATGGGTGGTGCGTTGAACCGAACTTGCTGACCTGTGGCTCTGGCGTTTCTGACACGTGTCTCAGGCATGGCAGGCATTTTGTTCAGGTGTGGCTGAGGTGTCGTTCAGGCATGGGTGACTGGTGGTTCAGGCCTGGCTGACATGTGACTCAGGCATGTGTGAAACATGCCGGGTGTTGGTGACATGTGACTCAGGCATTCATCGCACAGTATCCATGTGTGGCAGACGTGTGGGCACACGTGTGTGACATGCCATACAGGTGTGGCTCACATGGGTCTCACGTGTTGTTGAAAGGTGGCTCCCACATACTCAGTCATGGCTGGCACGTGGCTCACACATGGCTCAGCTGCGTTTCATGTGTGGCTCCCCTGTGGTTCATGTGTGGTTAAAGCATCGAACATGTGTGTTTCAGATGTGGCTCAAGGGTGTCTTGCATGTTGTTCATGCACGGCTCACAAATGGATCAGGTGTGATTCAGGGGTGACTCACACAAGACTAGTGTTGATCACATATAGTAGACGACACTTTCAGATGTGGTTCAGGCCTAGCTCAGCCATGGCTCACACGTGATGCAGGCATGCCACAGAACTGGCTCCCATGTGGCTGACACATGATACAGGGTTTGGTCACGCATGGCTCACACATGGTTCAGGTGTGGCTCATGCATATCTGTTGTGTTGGTCAAGAGTGGCTCACATGTGTTTTTGGCATGGGTGGCACGTGCTTCAGGCATGGCAGGCAAGTTGTGCCTGTGCGGCTGACACATGCTTCAAGTGAGGCTGACCTGTGGTTCAAGTGTGACTGGCACTTGGTTCAGGCCTGGCTGGCACGTGACTTGGCATGGCTGAGCCTAGACACAGGAGTGGCTCACACGTTGTTCAGGCTTGGCTGACACATGACTCAGGTGAGGTGGAAATGTGACACAGGCGTGCCTGACACATCACACAGGTGTGGTACACATGGTTCATGCATGGTCTTCGTGTGGTTCAGGGGTGGCTGGTGCATGGTTCATGCATGGGTGGCAGGTGGTTCAGGCGTGGCTGAAATGTGACTCTGGTATGTGTGAAAAAGGACTGCGGTGTGGCTGACACATGTGACAGGCATGGCAGACAGGTGACTCAGGCATTCATTGCCCAGTATCCATGTGTGATGGACATGTGATCATGCAGGGATCACATGCCGTACATGGGTGGCTCCCACGTGACTACAGGTTGCTGAAACCTGGCTCCCACATACTCAGTCATGGCTGCCACGTGGCTCATGCATGGGTCAGCTGAGTCTCATGGGTGGCTCCCCTGTGGTTCATGCGTGGTTCAAGCATGGAAAATATGTGTTTCACAGGTTCTTCAGATGTGGTTCAAGGCTGTCTCCCATGTGGTTCCTGCATGGCTCACACATGGTTTGGGTGTAATTCAGGTGTGGATCTCACATGACTCATCTGGGTCACATATGGTTGAGGACACTCTCACACATGGTTCAGGCATAGCTCAGCCATGGCTCACACGTGATGCAGGCCTGCCACAGAACTGGCTCCAATGTCGGTAACACATGATACAGGCTTTGGTCACGCATGGCTCACACATGATTCAGGTGTGGCTCATGCATGTCAGTGGTGTTGGTCAGGCGTGGCTCACATGTGTTTGTGGCATGGCTGGCATGTGGTTCAGGCATGGCAGGCAAGTTGTGCCAGTGCAGCTGACACGTGCTTCAAGTGATGCTGACCTGTGGTTCAAGTGTGACAGGCACTTGGTTCAGGCCTGGCTTGCACGTGATGTTACGCGGCTGAGCCTAGACACAGGTGTGGTTCATATGTTGTTCAGGCGTGGCTGACACATGACTCAGGTGAGGTGGAAACGTGACACAGGCGTGCCTGACACGTCATGCAGGTCTCCTTCACACATGGTTCTTGTGTGGCCTTCGTGTGGTTCAGGGGTGGCTGGTGCAGGGTTCATGCATGGGTGGTATGTGGTTCAGGTGTGGCTGACATGTGACTCTGGCATGTGTGAAACATGACTCTGGTGTGGCTCACACATGACTCAGGCATGGCTGACACGTGACTCAGGCATGCATTGCAGAGGATCCATTTGTGGCAGAGATGTGTTCACGTGTGTGTAACATGCCGTACAGGTGTGGCTCCCACATGACTCACAGGTTGTTAAAATGTGGCTCCCGCATACTCAGTCATGGCTGACACGTGGCTTACACATGGCTGAGCTATGTTTCATGTGTGTATCCCTGTACGGTTCATGTGCGGTTCACGCATCAATCCTGTGTGTTTCACAGGTGGCTCAGATGTGCTTCAAGGGTGTCTCACATGTGGTTCATGCATGGGTCACACATGGTTTGTGTGTAATTCAGGCGTGGATCACACATGACTGGTCTGGTTCACATACGGTTGAGGACGCTTTCACCGGTGGTTCATTCATAGCTCAGCCATGGCTCACATGTGATGCAGGCGTGCCACAGCACTGGCTCCCATGTGGCCGACACATGATTCAGGCTTTTGTAATGCATGGCTCACACCTGGCTCATGTGTGGCACATGCACGGCTGTGGTGGTGCTCAGGCGTGGCTCACATGTGGTTGTGGCATGGTTGGCAAGTGGTTCTGGAATTGGCAGGCAAGTTGTGCCAGTGTGTCTGACACATGCTTCGAGTAAGTCTGACTGGTGCGTCAAGTGTGACTGGCAGTCAGTTCAGGCCTGGCTGGCATGTGACCGTGGCACGGCTTTGACCTGACTCAGGAGTGGCTCACAGTTTTTTCAGGCGTGGCTGACACATGACTCAGGTGAAGCGTCCACGTGACACAGGTGTGTGTCACACGTCAGGCAGGTGTGGTTCACACATGCTTCATGCATGGCCTTCGTGTGTTCCAGGGGTGGCTGGTGCATGGTGCACGCGTGGGTGGCAAGTGGTTCAGGTGTGGCTAACCTGTGACTCAGGCATGTGTGAAACATGGCTCCAGTGTGGCTGACAAATGTCTCAGTCATGGCTGACACGTGACTCAGGCATTCATCGCACATGATCCATGTGTGGCAGACATGTGGTCTCGCATGTGTGACATGCTGTACAGGCGTGGCTGCCACGCGACTCACAGGTTGCTGAAACCTGGCTACCGCACACTCAGTCATGGCTGCTACGTGGCTAACGCATGGCTCAGCTGTGTTTCATGTGTGGCTCCCTTGTAGTTCATGTGCGATACAAGCATCAATCATGTGTGTTTCACAGATGGATCAGATGTGCTTCAAGGGTGTCTCATATGTGGTTCATGCATGGCTCACACATGGTTCGGGTTTAATTCAGGTGTGGCTCACGCACGACTCATCTGGGTCACAAATGTTAGAGGAGAGTTTCACACGTGGTTCAGGCATCGCTCAGCAATGGCTCACACATGATGCAGGCCTGCCACAGCACTGGCTCCCATTTATCTGACACATGATTCAGGTTTTTGCCACACATGTCTCAAACATGGCTCATGTGTGGCACATGCACAGCTGTGGTACTGCTCAAGCGTGACTCACATGTCTTTGTGGCATGCTTGGCACGTGGTTCAGGGATGGCAGGCAAGTTGTGCCAGTGTGGCTGACACGTGCTTCCAGTGAGGCTGACCTGTGGTTCAAGTGTGACTGGCACTTGGTTCAGGCCAGGCTGGCACGTGACTTCGGCACTGCTGTAACTTGACTCAGGAGTGCCTCACATTTTATTCAGGCGTGGCTGACACATGACTCTGGTTAGGCGGCCATGTGACATAGGAGTGCATGACACGTCACTCTGGTGTGGTTCACACATGCTTCAAGCATGACCATCGTGTGGTTCAGGGGTGGCTGGTGCAGGGTTCAGGCATGGGTGGCAAGTGGTTCAGACGTGGCTGACATGTGACTCTGGCATGTGTGAAACATGACTCTGGTGTAGCTCACACATAACTCAGGCTTGGCTGACACATGACTCAGGCATGCATTGCAGAGGATCCATGTGTGGCAGAGATGTGTTCACGTGTGTGTGACATGCCGTACAGGTGTGGCTCCCATGTGACTCACAGGTTGCTGAAATGTGGCTCCCGCATACTCAGTCATGGCTGGCACGTGGCTCACGCATGTCTCAGCTGTGTTTCATGTGTGGCTCCCTTGAGGTTCGTGTGTGGTTCAAGCATCTATCATGTGTGTTTCACAGGTGGCTCAGATGTGCTTCAAAGGTGTCTCACATGTGGTTCGTGCATGGCTCACAAATGGTTTTTGTGTAATTCAGGCTCACACACAGCTCGTGCGTGTCACACATGAGAGGGGACACTTTCACTGGTGGTTCAGGCATAGATCAGCCATGGCTCACACGTGATGCAGGTGTGCCACAGCACTGGCTCCCATGTGGCTGACACATGATTCAGGCTTTTGTAATGCAAGACTCACACCTGGCTCAGGTGTGGCACATGCACGGCTGTGGAGGTGCTCAGGCGTGGCTCACATGTGGTTATGGCATGGTTGGCATGTGGTTCTAGAGTGGCAGGCAAGTTGTGCCAGTGTGGCTGCACGTGCTTCGAGTAAGGCTCACCAGTGCTTCAAGTGTGACTGGCCGTCAGTTCAGGCCTGGATGGCATGTGACCATGGCATGGCTTTGACCTGACTCAGGCGTGGAAAACAGTTTATTCAGGCGTGGCTGACACATGACTCAGGTGAGGTGGCCACGTGACACAGGTGTGTGTCACACGTCATGCAGGTGTGGTTCACACATGCTTCATGCATGGCCTTCATGTGGTTCAGGGGTGGCTGGTGCATGGTGCACACATGGGTGGCAGGTGGTTCAGGCATGGCTGAAATGTGACTCCAGCATGTATGAAACCTGACTCCGGTATGGCTGACACATGTGTCAGGCATGGCTGACACATGACTCAGGCATTCATCGCCCAGTATCCATGTGTGACGGAAATGTCATCACGCAGGAGTCAAATGCCCTACATGAGTGGCTCCCACTTGACTACAGGTTGCTGAAACGTGGCGCCAACATACTCAGTCATGGTTGCCAGGTGACTCATGCATGGCTCAGCTGTGTCTCATGGGTGGCTCCCCTGTGGTTCATGCGTGGTTCAAGAATGGAACATGTGTGTTTCACAGGTTCTTCAGATGTGGTTCAAGGGTGTCTCCCATGTGGTTCCTGCATGGCTCACACATGGTTCAGGTGTAATTCAGGTGTGGATCTCACACGACTGGTCTGGTTCACATACGGTTGAGGACACTCTCACACATGGGTCATGCATAGCTCAGCCATGGCTCACAGGTGATGCAGGTGTGCCACAGTGCTGGCTCATATGTTGCTGAAACATGATACAGGCTTTGGTCACGCATGGCTCACACATGGTTCAGGTGTGGCTCACGCATGTCTGTGGTGTTGCTCAGGCATGGCTCACAAGTGTTTGTGGCATGGGTGGCACGTGGTTCAGGCATGGCAGGCAAGTTGTGCCAGTGTGGCTGAGACGTGCTTCAAGTGAGGCTGACCTGTGGTTCAAGTGTGACTGGCACTTGGTTCAGGCTGGCTGGCACATGACATGGCGTGGCTGAGCCTTGACACAGGCGTGGTCTCCAAGTTGTTCAGGCGTGGCTGACACATGACTCAGGTGAGGTGGAAACGTGACACAGTCGTGCCTTACATGTCACACAAGTGTGGTTCACACAGGATTCATGCATGGCCTTCGTGTGGTTCAGGGGTGGCTGGTGCATGGTGCACGCATGGGTGGCAGGTGATTCAGGTGTGGCTGAAATGTGACCCCAGCATGTGTGAAACAGGACTCTGGTGTGGCTGACACATGTGTCAGACATGGCTGACACGTGACTCAGGCATTCGTCGCCCAGTATCCATGTGTGACGGAAATGTGATCATGCAGGAGTCACATGCTGTACATGGGAGGCTCCCACGTGACTACAGGTTGCTGAAACGTGGCTCCCACATACTCAGTCATGGCTGCCACGTGGCTCACGCATGGCTCAGCTGAGTTTCATGGGTGGCTCCCCTGTGGTTCATGTGTGGTTCAAGCATGGAACATGTGTGTGTCACAGGTTCTTCAGATGTGGTTCAAGGGTGTCTCCCATGTGGTTCCTGCATGGCTCACACATGGTTCGGGTGTAATTCAGGCGTGGATAGCACAAGACTCGTCCAGGTCACATGTGGTTGAGGACACTCTCACACGTTGTTCAGGCGTAGCTCAGCCCTGGCTCACATGTGATACAGGCGTGCCACAGAACTAGCTCTCATGAGGCTGACACATGATACAGGCTTTGGTCACGCCTGGCTCACACATGGTTCAGGTGTGGCTCATGCATGTCTGTGGTGTTGATCAGGCGTGGCTCACATCTGATTTTGGCATGGGTGGCACGTGGTTCTGGCATGGCAGGTAAGATGTGCCAGTGTGGCTGACACGTGCTTCAAGTGAGGCTGACCTGTGGTTCAAGTGTGACTGGCACTTTGTTCAGGCCTTGCTGGCACGTGTCTTGGCACAGCTGAGCCTTGACACAGTCGTGGTTCACACGTTGTTCATGCATTACTGACACAAGCCTCAGGTGAGGTGGAAACGTGACACTGGCGTGCCTGACACGTCACGCAGGTGGGGTTCACACATGGTTCATGCATGCCCTTCGTGTGGTTCTGGGGTGGCTGTTGCAACATTCACGCATGGGTGCCAGGTGGTTCAGGCGATGCTGACATATGACGAAGACATGTGTGAAACATGACTCTGGTGTGGCTCACACATGACTCAGACGTGGCTGACACGTGACTCAGGTCTTCATTGCACAGTATCCATGCGTGGCATACACTTGATTCACCCATGGGGGCATGTCGTTTTCTTGTGGCTCCCCCGTGACTCACTCATTGCTGACACGAGGCTCCCACAGACTCAGGTGTGTCTGGCACGTTGTTCATGAATGGGTCAGACATGTTTCACGTGCGGCTCCCATGTGCCTCATGTGTGGTTCAAGCATTAAACATGTGCGCTTCACATGTGGTTCGAGTGTGTCACATGTGGTTCAGGCATGGTTCAGGGAGGCTCGCACGTGGTTCAGGTGGAACTCAGGTGTGGCTCACACATGACTCACGTGGAGGTCTCATATGGTTCAGGGAGCTTTCATCCTTGATTCAGGAGTGGCTCACAGGTGGTTCAGCCATGGCTGAGCCATGGCTCACACGTAGTTCAGGTGTTCCTCTGCTCGGGGTCAGGTTTGGCTGACACTATTCAGGAGTGTGTCACACATGGCTAACACATTGCTCTGGTGAGGCTCTCGTATGGGTGGGGTGTTGATCCGACCTTGCTCACATGTGGCTCTGGTGTTTCTCACACATGTCTCAGGCATGGTACGCATTTTGTTCAGGTGTGGCTGAGGCATGGTTCAGACATGGGTGACTGGTGGTTCAGGCGTGGCTGACATGTGACTCAGACCTATGTGAAACATGCTGGGTGTTGGTGCCATGTGACTCAGGCATTCATCACACAGTATCCATGTGTGGCAGACGTGTGGGCATGCGTGTGTGACATGCCATACAGGTGTGGCTCCCACGGGTCTCACATGTTGCTGAAACGTGGCTCCCATGTACTCAGTCATGGCTGGCACGTGGCTCATGCATGGCTCAGCTACATTTCATGTGTGGCTCCCCTGTGGTTCATGTGTGGTTCAAGCATCGTACATGTGTGTTTCAGATGTGGTTCAAGCGTGTCTTGCATGTGGTTCATGCACGATTCACACATGGTTCGGGTGTGATTCAGGTGTGGCTCACACATGACTAGATTGAGTCTCATATGGTAGAGGACATTTTCACACGTGGTTCAGGCCTAGCTAAGCCATGGTTCACAAGTGATGCAGGCATGCCACAGAACTGGCTCACCTGTGGCTGACACGTGATTCAGGCTTTTGTCACACGTGGCTCCCACATGGCTAAGGTGTGGCTCATGCATGGCTGAGGTGTTGGTCAGGCGTGGCTCACATGTGTTTGTCTCATGGTGGGCATGTGGGACAGGCATAGCAGGCACGTTGTGCCAGTGTGGCAACACGTGCTTCAAGTGATGCTGACCTGTGGTTCAAGTGTGACTGGCACTTGGTTCAGGCCTGGATGGCATGTGACTTCGGCACTTCTGAGAAGTGACTCAGGGGTGGCTCACACGTTATTCAGCTGAGGCTGACACATGACACAGGTGAGGTGGCCGAAGGACACAGGAGTGCCTGACACGTCACACAGGAGTGGTTCACACATGGTTCATGCATGGCCTTCGTGTGGTTCAGGGGTGGCTGGTGCATGGTGCACTCATTATTGGCAGGTGGTAAAGGCGTTGCTGAAATGTGACTCCGGCACGTGTGAAACAGGACACTGGTGTGCCTGACGCAAGTGTCAGGCATGGTTGACACGTGACTCAGGCATTCATCGCCCTGTATCCATGTGTGACAGGAATGTGCTCATGCAGGAGTCACATGCCATACATGGGTGGCTCCCACGTGACTACAGGTTGCTGAAACGTGGCTCCCACATACTCAATCATGGCTGCCATTTGGCTCACACATGGCTCAGCTGTGTTTCATGGGTGGCTCCCCTGTAGTTCATGCGTGGTTCAAGCATGGAACATGTGTGTTTCACGGGTTCTTCAGATGTGCTTCAAAGGTGTCTCCCATGTGGTTCCTGCATGGCTCACACATGGTTCGGGTGTAATTCAGGCGTGGATCTCACACGATTCGTCTGGGTCACATATGGATGAGGAGACTCTCACACGTGGTTCAGGCATAGCTCAGCCATGACTCACACGTGATGCAGGCGTGCCACAGAATGGCTCCCATGTGGCTAACGCATGATACAGGCTTTGGTCACACATGGATCACACATGGTTCTGGTGTGGCTCATGCATGTCTGTGGTGTTTGTCAGGCGTGACTCACATGTGTTTTTTGACGGGTGGCAGGTGGTTCAGGCATGGCAGGCAAGTTTTGCCAGTGTGGCTGACACGTGCTTCAAGTGAGGCTGACCTGTGGTTCAAGTGTGACTGGTACTTGGTGTGGCTCTCACGTGACGCACAGGTTGCTGAAACGTGGCTCCTGCATACTCAGTCATGGCTGGTGCGTGGCTCAAGCATGGCTCAGCTGTGTTTCATGTGTGGCTCCATTGTGGGTCATTTGCGATTCAAGCATCGAACATGTGTGTTTCACAGGTGGTTTAGATGTGCTTCAAGGGTGTCTCACATGTTGTTCATGCATGGCTCACTCATGGTTCAGGGGTAATTCAGGCGTGGCTGACACACGACTCTTGTGGGTCACATATAGTAGAGGACACTTTCACTAGTGGTTAAGGCATAGCTCAGCCATGGCTCACACGTGATGTAGGCGTGCCATGGCACTGGTTCCCACGTATCTGACACATGATTCAGGCTTTTGCCATGCATGGCTCACACATGGCCCCTGTGTGGCACATGCACAGCTGTGATACTGATCAAGCGTGACTCACATGTGTTTGTGGCATGGTTGTTCCATGGTTCAGGCATGGCAGGCAAGTTGTGCCAGTGTGGCTGACCCGTGCTTCGAGTGAGGCTGACCTGTGGCTTAAGTGTGACTGGCACTTGGTTCAGGACGGGCTGGCAGGTGACATCGGCATGGCTGAGACGTGACTCAGGCATGGCTCAGAGGTCATGCAGGCGTGGCTGACACATGACTCTGGTGAGGTGGCCATGTGACACAGGTGTGCGTGCCATGTCACCTGGGTGTGGTTCACACATGGCTCATGCATGGTCTTCGTGTTTCAGCGGTGGCTGGTGCAGGGTTCACGCATGGGTGGCAGCTGGTTCAGGCGTGGCTGACCTGTGACACAGGCATGTGTGAAACATGACCCTGGTGTGGCTCACACATGTCTCACTCATGGCTGACACGTGACTCAGGCATGCATCGCACATGATCCATGTGTGGCAGACATGTTGTCACACGTGTGTGACATGCCATACATGTGTGGCTCCCACATGACTCACAGCTTGCTGAAACGTGGCTCCCGCATACACAGTCATGGCTGGCACGTGGCTCACGCATGACTCAGCTGCGTTTCATGTGTGGCTGCCCTGTGGTTCATGTGCAGTTCAAGCATCGATCATGTGTGTTTCACAGGGGGTTCAGATGTGCTTCAAGGGTGTCTCACATGTGGTTCATGCATGGCTCACACATGGTTCGGGTGTAATTCAGGCGTTGCTCACACAAGACTCGTCTGGGTCACAAATGCTAGAGGACACTTTCACACGTGGTTCAGGCATAGCTCAGCCATGGCTCACAGGTGACTCAGGCACACCACAGAACTGGGTCACTTGTGGCTGATGCAAGATTCAGGCGTTTGACACGCATAGACAATACACGGCTGTGGTGTGGCTCATGCATGGCTGTGGCGCTGCACAGGCATGGCTCACATTTGGTTGTGGCATGGTTGACACCTTGTTCAGGCATGGTAGGCAGGTGGCTCCAGCATGGCTGACACATGCTTCAACCATGGCAGGCATGTGGTCACACGTGGGACATGTCACAGAGGTGTGGCTCCCACGTAGCTGATACGTCACCCCCACATACTCAGTCACCGCTGGCACGTGGCTCATGTATGCCTCAGCTGTGTTTCATGTGTCACTCACCTGAGGTTCGTGTGTGGTTCAAGCATTGAACATGGATGCTTCCCATGTGCTTCAGAGGCGGTTCAAGGGTGCCTCCCATGTGGTTTAGGCATGGTACAGCTGTGGCTCACACATGGTTCAGATGTAATTCTGGCCTGGCTCACAAGTGACTTGTGTGGGTCACAAATGCTTCAGGAGACTTTCACACATGATTTAGGCATAGCCCACACATGGTTGAGGTGCAGCTCAGCCAAGGCTCACACGTGTTGCAGGCATGCCACAGAACTGGGTCACATGTGGCTGATGCATGATTCTGGTGTTTGTCACGCATGGCTCCCACATGGCTGAGTTGAGACTCATGCATGGCTCACACTTGGTTGTGGCATGGTTGGCACGTGGTTCAGGCATGGCAGGCAGGTGGCTCCAGCGTGGCTGACACGTGCTTCTAGTGAGGCGGGCATATGGTTAAATTGGGACACGCACATGGGTCAGTCGTGGCTGGCATGTGACTTCGGCATGGCTGAGATGAGACTCAGGCGTGGCTCACACATTTTTCAGGCATGGCTGACACATGACTCAGGTGAGGAAGCCACCTGACAGAGGCGTGACTGTGACATCACGCAGGTGTGGCTCGCACCTGGTTCATGCATGGCCTTCATGTGGCTCAGGGCTGGCTGGTGCATGTTTCACCAGGGTTGCCAGGAGTTTCAGGTGTGGCTGAAACATGACGCAGGCATGGCTGACAGGTGACTCAGGCATTCGTCTCACATTATCCATGCCTGGCAAACACGTATTTCATGCATGGATTACCATGTGTGGTTCAAGCATTGAACATGGGTGCTTCCTGTGTTGTTCAGAAGTGGTTCAAGGGTGCCTCACTTGTGGTTCAGCCATGGTTCAGTTGTGGCTCACACTCTGTTCAGATGTAATTCAGGCATTTCTCACACGTGACTTGTGTGGGTCACAAATGCTGCAGGAGAATTTCACAGATGATTTAGTCGTGGCCCACACATGGTTCAGGTGCAGCTCAGCCAAGGCTCACACGTGACGCAGGCACACCACAGAACTGGGTCACATGTGGCTGACTCAAGATTCAGGTGTTTGTCACGCATGGGTCACACACGGCTGAGGTGTGGCTCATGCATGGCTGTGGTGCTGCTCCGGCATGGCTCACTCTGCATTGTGGCATGGTTGGCACGTGGTTCAGGCATGGCAGGCAGGTGGCTCGAGAATGGCTGACACATGCTCCAAGTTAGGCAGGCGGGCGTTCAAATTAGGACTGGCACATGGTTCAGTCAGGGCTGGCATGTTACTTTGGCGTGGCTGAGATGAGACTCAGGCATGGCTCACACGTTTTTCAGGCATGGCTGACACATGACTCAGGTGAGGCAGCCACGTGACACAAGTGTCCCTGTCACATCACTCAGGTGTGGTTCGCACCTGGTTCATGCACGGCCTTCACGTGGCTCAGGGCTGGCTGATGCGTGGTTCACGCAGGGGTGGAGGTGTTTCAGGTTTGGCTGACACAAGACGCAGGCATGGCTGACAAGTGACTCAGGCATTCATCACACATTATCCATGCCTGGCAGACATGTGCTTCATGAATGCGTTACATCTCGTTCATGTGTGGCACACACGTGACTCACTCGCTGCTGACACATGGCTCCTACCCACTCAGACGTGCCTGACACGTGGCTCCCGCATGGCCCAGCCATGATTCACGAGTGGCTCCCTTGTGGTTCACATGTGGTTCACACCTTGAAGATGTGTGCTTCACACGTGTTTCTCATGTGGTTCATTGTGCCTCATGTGGTTCAGTCATGGTTCAGGTGTGGCTCCCAAATGGTTCAGGTGTAACCCAGGTGTGGCTCACACATGGCTCATGTGTGTCCCCTATGGTGGAGGAGGGTTTGAGCCGTGATTCAGGCGTGGCTCACACGTGGTGCAGGCATGGCTCAGCCATGGCTCACCTGTAGTTCAGGCGAGCTTCAGACCGGGGCCAGGTGTGGCTGACACATCATTCAGGAGTTTGTCACACATGGCTAACACATGTCTCAGGCGAGGCTCACGCCATGCTGGGGCGTGGCTGTGGCAATGTTCTCACGTGGCTCAGGCATGTCTGACACGAGATTCAGGTGTTGCTGGCATGTGTTTCAGGCATGGGATTAAGGCGTGTCGCACACGGGTTCCTGTGGTATATGATGCTTCGTTCAAGCCACAATGAGACATGATTACTGTGTGGCTGACACTCGGTGTGTCACAGTTGACACATGGCTCTTGCATGGCTGACATGTGCTTCAGATGTTGCTGACAGGTGATTTAGGTGTGGCTGGCAATTTTCTGATGCAGGGCTGACGCATGATGCAGGCATGGCCCACACTTTCCTCAGACATTCATAGCATATTATCTGAGCATGGCAGGCATGTGGTCACATGTGGGACATGTTGTACAGGTGTGGCTCCCACGTTGCTGAAACGTGGCCCCACATACTCAGTCATGGCTGGCACATGGCTCATGCAGGCCTCAGCTGTGTTTCATGTGTAGCTCACCTGATCTTCATGTGTTGTTCAAGCATTGAACATGGGTGCTCCCATGTGGTCCAGATGTGGTCAAGGGTTCCTCACATGTGCTTCAGGCATGGTTCAGTTGTGGCTCACACACGGTTCCAATGTAATTCAGGCATGGCTCACACATGAGTTGTGTGGGTCACAAATGCTACAGGAGACTTTCCCACGTGATTTAGGCATGGCTCACACATGGTTCAGGTGCAGCTCAGCCAAGGCTCACACGTGATGCAGGCATGCCACAGAACTGGGTCACAAGTGGCTGATGCATGATTCCGGTGTTTGTCACGCATGGCTCCCACATGGCTGAGGTGTGGCTCATGCATGGCTGTGGTGCTGCTCAGGCGTGCCTCACACTTGTATTTGGCATTGTTGGCACGTGGTTCAGGCATGGCTGACAGATGGCTACAGAGTCTCTGACACGTGCTTCAATTGAGGCTGGCGTGTGGTGAAATTGGGACTGGCACATGGTTCAGTTGTGGGTGGCATGTGATTTCAGTATGGCTGAGATGAGACTCAGGCGTGGCTCACACATTTGTCAGGCATGGCTGACACATGACTCAGGTGAGGCAGCCATGTTGACTCAGGCGTGCCTGTGGCATCATGCAGCTTTGGGTCACACCTGCTTCATGCATGGCCTTCACGTGGCTCATGGGTGGCTCAGGCACGGTTTATGCAGGGGTGCCAGGTATTTCAGGGGTGGCTGATACATGATGCAGGCATGGCTGACACGTGACTCAGGCATTCATCGCACATTATTCGTGCCTGTCAGACATGTGTTTCATTCATCGGTTACATGTCCTTCATGTGTGGCACACATGTGACTCACTCGCTGCTGACAAATGTCTCCTGCCTACTCAGACGTGGCTGGCACGTTGCTGACGCATGGCCCAGCCATGTTTCACTAGTGGCTCCACTGTGGTTCACGTGTGGTTCCAACCTTCAACGTGTGTGCTTCAAACGTGTTTCACATGTGGTACAAGTTTGCCTCACGTGGTTCAGTCATGGTTCAGGTGTGGCTCCCAAACGGTTCAGGTGTAACTCAGGTGTGGCTCACACACAGCTCATGTGCATGTCACATATGGTCGAGGAGTCTTTGAGCTGTGATTCAGGAGTGGCTCACACGTGGTTCAGGCGTGGCTCAGCCATGGCTCACATGGAGTTCAGGGGAGCCTCTGACCGGGGCCAGGTGTGGCTGACACGTGATTCCGGAGTTTGTCACACATGGCTAACACATGTCCCAGGGGAGGCTCACACATGGCTGGGGCATGGCTGTGGCATGGTTGGCACATGGCTCAGGCATGTCTGACATGACACTCAGGCGTTGCTGACATGTGTTTCAGGCATGGGATTCAGGTGTGTCTGACACGGCTTCCAGTGGTATGTGTTGCTTCATTCAGGCCGCAGTGACACGTGCTTGCTGTGTGACTGACACTTGGTGTGTCGCACATGACACAAGGCTCAGGCGTGGCTGAAATGTGGTTCAGATGTGGGGGACAGGTGATCCATGTGTGGCTGGCACTATCTCATGCTGGGCTGACACATGGCGCAGGCATGGCTCACATGCAACTTAGGCATTCATCGCACATTATCCATGCGTGGCAGGCATGTGGTCACACGTGGGACATGTCATACAGGTGTTGCTCCCACGTTGCTGACATGTGGCCCCCACATCCTCAGTCACAGCTGGCACGTGGCTCATGCATGCCTCAGCTGTGTTTCATGTGAGGCTCACCTGAGGTTCATGTGTGGCACACAAGTGACTCACTCGCGGCTGACACATGGCTCCCACTTACTCAGACGTGGCTGGCACGTGGTTCACGCATGGCCCAGCCATGATTTACGAGTGGCTAACTTGTGGTTCATGTGTGCTTCACACCTTGAACATGTGTGCTTCCCATGGGCTTCAGATGTGGTTCAAGGGTGCCTCACACGTGGATCAGGCACGGTTCAGTTGTGGTTCACACACGGTTCAGATGTAATTCAGGCAAGGCTCACACATGACTTGTGAGCCTCACAAATGCCACAGGAGACTTTCACACATGATTTAGGCATGGCTCACACATGGTTCAGGTGCAGCTCAGCCAATGCTCACATGTGATGCAGGCACGAAACAGAACTGGGTCACATGTGGCTGACGCACGATTCAGGAGTTTGTCACGCATGGCTCACACACGTCTGAGATGTGGCTCATGAATGGCTGTGGTGCTGCTCAGGAGTGGCTCACACTTGTTTGTGGCATGGTTGTCTGTGGTTCAGGCATGGCATGCAGGTGGCTGCCAGGTGCTTCAAGTGAGGCAGGCGTGTAGTTAAATTGGGACTGGCACATGGTTCAGTCGTGGCTGGCATGTGACTTCGGCATGGCTGAGATGAGACTCAGGCGTGGCTCACACGTTTGTCAGGCATGGTTGACACAGGACTCAGGGGAGGAAGCCACGTGACACAGGCGTGCCTGTCACATCACGCAGCTGTGGCTCATACCTGGTTCATGCACGGCCTTCACATGGCTCAGGGGTGCCTGGTGAGTGGTTCCCGCATGGGTGCCAGGTGTTTCATGTTTGGCTGCCACATGCCGCAGGCACGAGTAACATGTGACACAGGCATTCATCGCACTTTATCTATGCATGGCAGACATGTGTTTAATGCATGGGTGACACGTCCGTGTTTGGGACACACGTGACTCACTTTTTGCTGACCCGTGGCTCCCACCTGCTCAGACGTGCCTGTCACGTGGCTGACACATGGCCAGTCATGTTTCACGTGTGGCTCCCATCTGTTCTCATGAGTCCCATGAGAACTCATGGCTCTCATGTGGTTCAAGTGTGACACATGTGGTTCAGTCATGTGTCATTTGTGGCTCCAAAATGGTTCAGGTGTAAGCCAGGTGTGGCTCAGACATGGCTCATGTGAGTGTCACATATGATTGAGGAGTGTTTCACCCATGAGTCAGGCGTGGCTCACACGTGGTGCAGGCATGGCTCAGCCATGGCTCACATGTAGTTCAGGCGAGCCTCAGACTGTGGCCATGTGTGCCTGACACATGATTCAGGAGTTTGTCACACATGGCTAACACATGTCTCAGGTGAGGCTCACACCATGCTGGGGTGTGGCTCTGGCATGGTTGCCACATGGCTCAGGCATGTCTGACACGAGATTCAGGAGTTGCTGGCATGTGCTTCAGGCTTGGGATTAAGGCGTGTCACACACGGGTTCCAGTGTTATGTGATGCTTTGTTCAGGCCGCAGGGACACGTGATTGATGTGTGGCTGACACTCTGTGTGTCGCAGTTGACACATGGCTCAGGCATGGCAGACATGTGGTTTGGATGTGGGTGACAGGTGAATCAGGTATGGCTGGCAATTTTCTGATGTGGGGCAGATGCATGATGCAGGCATGGCCCACACGTGACTCAGGCATTCATCACACATTATCCATGCGTGGCAGGAATGTGGTCACACGTGGGACATGTCCTACAGCCGTGGCTCCCACGTTGCTGAAACGTGTCCCCCACATACTCAGTCATCGCTGGCATGTGGCTCATGCATGCCTCAGCTTTGTTTCATGTGTGGCTCACCTGAGGTTCATGTGTGGTTCAAGCATTGAACATGGGTACTTCCCATGTGCTTCAGATGTGGTTCAAGGGTGCCTCACATGTGGTTCTGCCATGGTTCAGTTGTGGTTCACACACGGATCAGATATAACTCAGGCATGGCTCACACATGAGTTGTGTGGGTCACAAATGCTGCAGGAGACTTTCACACATGATTTAGGCATGGCCCACACATGGTTCAGGTGCAGCTCAGCCAAAGCTCACACATGATGCAGGCATAACACAGAACAGGGTCACATGTGGCTGATGCAAGATTCAGACGTTTGTCATGCATGGCTCCCACACGACTGAGGTGTGGCTCATGCATGGCTGTGGTGCTGCTCAGGTGTGGCTCACACCTGATTGTGGCATGGTTGGCACGTGGTTCAGGCGTGGCAGGCAGTTGGCTCCAGCGTAGCTGACACATGCTTCAAGTGAGATGGGCATGCGGTCAAATTGGGACTGGCACATGTTTCAGTCGTGGCTGGCATGTGACTTTGGCATGGCTGAGATGAGACTCAGGCGTGGCTCACACGTTTTTCAGACGTGGCTGACACATGACTCAGGTGAGGCAGCCACGTGACACAGGCGTGCCTTTCACATCACGCAGGTGTGGCTCGCACCTGGTTCATGCACGGCCTTCACGTGGCTCAGGGCTGGCTGCTGTGTGGTTCACCATGGGTGCCAGGTGTTTCAGGTGTGGCTGACACATGATGCAGGCATGGCTGACAAGTGACTCAGGCATTCATTGCTCATTATCCATGCCTGGTAGACATGTGTTTCATGCATGGGTTACCATGTATGGTTCAAGCATTGAACATGGCTGCTTCCCATGTGGTTCAGATGAGGTTCAAGGGTGCCTCACTTGTTGTTCAGCCATGGTTCAGTTTTGGCTCACACACGGTTCAGATGTAATTGAGGCATGGCTCACACATGACTTGTGTGGGTCACAAATGCTGTCCGAGAATTTCACACATGATTTAGTCGTGGCCCACACATGGTTCAGGTGCAGCTCAGCAAAGGCTCACACGTAATGTAGGCAAGCCAGAAACTGGGTCACATTTGGCTGACGCAAGATTCAGGTATTTTTCACGCATGGCTCCCACACGGCTGAGGTGTGGCTCATGCATGGCTCTGGTGCTGCTCAGGTGTGGCTCACACTTGGTTGTGGCATGGTTGGCACGTAGTTCAGGCATGGCAGGCAGGTGGCTCCAGCGTGGCTGACACGTGCTTTAAGTGAGGCTGGTATGTGGTTAAATAGGGACTGGCACATGGTACAGTCGTCGCTGGCATGTGACTTCGGCATGGCTGAGATGAGACTCAGGCGTGGCTCACACGTTTTTCAGGCATGGCTGACACATGACTCAGGTGAGGCTGCCACGTGACACAGGCATGCCTGTCACATCACACAGCTGTAGCTCGCACCTTGTTCATGCACGGCCTTCACGTGGCTCAGGGCTGGCTGGTGCGTGGTTCACGCAGGAGTGCCCGGTGTTTCAGGTGTGGCTGATACATGACGCAGGCATGGCTGACAGGTGACTCAGGCATTCATCGCACATTATCCATGCCTGCCAGACATGTGTTTCATGCGTGGGTTACATGTCATTCATGTGTGGCACACACGTGACTCACTCGCTGCTGACACATGGCTCCCACCTACTCAGACGTGGTTCGCACGTGGCTCACGCATGGCCCAGCCATGATTCACAAGTGGCTCCCTTATGGTTCACGTGTGCTTCACACCTTGAACATGTGTACTTCACACGGGTTTCACATGTGCTTCAAGTGTGTCTCGTATGGTTCAGTCATTGTTCAGGTGTGGCTCCCAAATGGTTCAGGTGTAACCCAGCTGTGGCTCACACATGGCTCATGTGCATGTCACCTATGGTTGAGGAGTGTTTCACCCGTGATTCAGGCGTGGCTCACAGGTGGTGCAGGCATGGCTCAGCCATGGCTCACATGGAGTTCAGGCGAGCCTCAGACTGGGGCCAGGTGTGGCTGACACATGATTCAGGAGTTTGTCACACATGGCTAACACATGTCTCAGGCGAGGCTCACGCCATGCTGAGGCTTGGCTCTGTCATGGTAGGCACGTGGCTCAGGCATGTCTGACACGAGCTTCAGGCTTTGCTAGCATGTGTTTCATGCATGGGATCAAGGCGTGTTGCACACGGGTTCCAGTGATATGTGATGCTTCATTCAGGCCGCAGTGAAATGTGATTGGTGTGTGGCTGACACTTGGTGTGTCACAGTTGACACATGGCTCAGGCATGTCTGCCATGTGGTTTGGATGTGCGTGACAGGTGATTCAGGTGTGGCTGGCAATTTTCTGATGTGGGGCAGACGCATGATGCAGGCTTGGCCCACAGGTGACTCAGGCATTCTTCAAACATTATCTATGCATGGCAGGCATGTGGTCACACCTGGGACATGTCCTACAGCCGTGGCTCCCACATTGCTGAAACGTGGCCCCCAAATACTCAGTCATCGCTGGCACGTGGCTCATGCATGCCTCAGCTGTGTTTCATATGTGGCTCACCTGAGGTTCTTGTGTGGTTCAAGCATTGAGCACCACTGCTTCCCATGTGGTTCAGATGAGGTTCAAGGTTGCCTCAAATGTTGCTCATGCATGATTCTGTTGTGGCTCACACACGGTTCCAATGTAATTCAGGCATGGCTCACACGTGACTTGTGTGGGTCACAAATGCTGCAGGAGACTTTCACACATCATTTGGGCATGGCCCACACATGGTTCAGGTGCAACTCAGCCAAGGCTCACACGTGATGCAGGCAGGCCATAGAACTGGGTCACATGTGGCTGATGCAAGATTCAGGCGTTTGTCACCCGTGGCTCCCACACGGCTGAGATTTGGCTCATGCATGGCTGTGGTGCTTCTCCGGCGTGTCTCACATTTGATGGTGGCGTGGTTGGCACGTGGTTCAGGCATGGCTGGCAGGTGGCTCCAGCGTGGCTGACACATGCTACAAGTCAGGCGGGCGTGTGGTTGAATTGGGACTGGCACATGGTTCAGTCGTGGCTGGCATGTGACTTCGGCATGGCTGAGATGAGACTCAGGCGTGGCTCACACGTTTTTCAGGCATGGCTGACACATGACTCAGGTGAGGCACCCACGTGACACAGGCATGCTGGTCACATCACCCAGCTGTGGCTCGCACCAGCTTCATGCACAGCCTTTACGTGGCTCAGGGGTGGCTGTTGCATGGTTCACGCATGGGTGCCAGGTGTTTCAGGGGTGGCTGACAGATGACGCAGGCATGGCTGACACGTGACTCAGGCATGCATGACACGTCACTCTGGTGTGGGTCACACATTCTGCATGCATGGCCTTCGTTTGGTTCAGGGGTGGCTGATGCAGGGTTCATGCATGGGTGGCTGGTGGTTCAGGCGTGGCTGACATGTGACACAGGCATGTGTGAAACATGACCCCGAGGTGGCTCTCACATGTCTCAGTCATGGCTGGCACGTGACTTAGGCATGCATCACACAGGATGCATGTTTGGCAAACATGTGGTCATGTGTGTGTGACATGTCCTACAGGTGTGCCTCCCACGTGACTCACAGGTTGCTGAAACTTGGCTCATGCATACTCAGTCATGGCTTGCATGTGGCTAACACATGGCTCAGCAGTGTTTCATGTGTGGCTCCACTGCGGTTCATGTGCGGTTCAAGCATCGATCATGTGTGTTTCACAGATGGTTCAGATGTGCTTCAAGGGTGTCTCACATGTGGTTCATGCATGGCTCACACATGGTTCGGGTGTAATTCAGGTGTTGCTCACACAAGACTCGTGTGGGTCACATATCATAGAGGACACTTTCAGCAATGGTTACGGCATAGCTCAGCCATGGCTCACACATTATACAGGTTTGCCACAGCAGTGGCTCCCATGTGTCTGACATGTGATTCAGGCTTTTGTCATGCTTGGCTCACACAAGGCTCAGAAGTGGCTCATGCATGGCTGTGGTGTTGATCAGGCATGGCTCACATGTGTTTTTGGCATGGTTTGAACATGGTTCAGTCATGGCAGGATAGTTGTGCCAGTGTGGCTGACACGTGCTTCAAGTGAGGCTGATCTGTGGTTCCAGTGTGACTGGCACTTGGTTCAGGCCTGGCTGGCACGTGACTTCGGCACTGCTGAGACGTGAGTCAGGTGTGGCTCACGTTATTCAGGCATGGCTGACACATGACTCAGGTGAGGCAGCCACTTGACAGAGGCATGTGTGACATGTCACTATGGTGTGGTTCACACATGCTTCATGCATGGCCTTCGTGTAGTTGAGGGGTGGCTGTTGCATGGTTCAGGCATGGGCGGCTGGTGGTTCAGGCGTGGCAGATATGTGACTCAGTCATGTGTGAAACATGACTCTGGTGTGGCTCACACATGTCTCAGGCTTGGCTGACATGTGACTCAGACATGCATTGCACAGGATCCATGTATGGCAGACATGTGGTCATGCGTGTGTGACATGCAGTACAGATGTGGCTCCCACGTGACTCACAGGTTGCTGAAACGTGGCTCCCACATACTCGGTCATGGCCAGCACGTGACAGATGCATGGCTCAGCTCTGTTTCATGTGTGGCTCCCCTGAGGTTCATGTGCGGTTCAAGCATCGATCATGTGTGTTTCACAGGTGGTTCAGATGTGCTTCAAGGGTGTCTCACATGTGGTTCATGCATGGCTCACACATGGTTCGGATGCAATTCAGGCGTGGTTCACGCACGACTCACCTGGGTCCCAAATGGTAGAGGACACTTTCACACGTGGTTGAGGCATAGCTCAGCCATGGCTCACATGTGATGCAGGCGTGCCACAGCACTGGCTCCCACGTATCTGACACATGATTCAGGCTTTTGCCATGCATGGCTCACACATGGCTCATGTGTGGCACATGCACAGCTGTAGTACTGCTCAAGCGTGACTCACCTGTGTTTGTTACATGGTTGTCACGTGGTTCAGGCATGGCAGGGAAGTTGTGCCAGTGGGGCTGACAGGTGCTTCGAATGAGGCTGACCTGTGGTTCAAGTGTGACTAGCAGTTGGTTCACGCCAGGCTGGCATGTGACACTGGCGCGGCTGAGACGTGACTCAGGCGTGGCTCACACGTTATGCAGGCATGGCTGACACATGACTCAGGTGAGGTGGCCACGTCACACAGGTGTGCGTGACATGTCAGCTGGGTGTGGTTCACACATGGCTCATGCATGGTCTTCGTGTGGTTCAGGGGTGGCTGGTGCAGGGTTCACGCATGGGTCGCTGGTGGTTCTGGGGTGGGTGACATGTGAGACAGGCATGTGTGAAACATGACCCTGGGGTGGCTCTCACATTCTCAGTCATGGCTGACACGTGACTCAGGTTGCATCGCACAGGATCCATGTGTGGCAGTCATGTGGTAATGGGTGTGTGACATGCCATACAGGTGTGGCTCCCTCGTGATTCACAGGTTGCTGAAACGTGGCTCCTGCATACTCGGTCATGGCTGGCACGTGGCTCACGCATGGCTCAGCTGTGTATCTTGTGTGGCTCCACTGTGGTCATGTGCAGTTCAAGCATCCATCATGTGTGTTTCCCAGGTGGTTCAGATGTGCTTGAAGGGTGTCTCACATGTGGTTCATGCATGGCTCACACATGGTTTGGGTGTAATTAAAGCGTGGCTCATGCACGACTCATCTGGGTCCCAAATGGTAGAGGACACTTTCATAAGTGGTTCAGGCGTAGCTCAGCCATGGCTCACACGTGACGCAGGCGTTCCACAGCACTGGCTCCTACGTATCTGACACATGATTCAGGCTTTTCCCATGCATGGCTCATGTGTGGCACATGCACAGCTGTGGTACTGCTCAAGCATGACTCACCTGTGTTTGTGGCATGGGTGGCACGTGGTTCAGGCATGGCAGGCAAGTTGTGCCAGTGTGGCTGACACGTATTTCGATTCATGTCTGACAGGAGATTCAGGCAATCTTGAAGTGTGTTTCAGGCATGGGATTCAGGTGTGTCAGACACGGCTTCCAGTGGTATGTGATGCTTCATTCAGGCCGCAGTGACACGTTCTTGCTGTGTGGCTGACACTTGGTGTGCCGCAGTTGACGCATGGCTCAGGCACGCCTGACAGGTGGTTCAGATGTGGGTGACAGGGATTCAAGAGTGCCTGGCACTTTTCTGATGCGGGGTTGACACATGAGTCAGGCATGGCTCACACGCAACTCAGGCATTCATTGCACATTATCCATGCGTGGCAGGCATGTGGTCACACGTGGGACATGACGTACAGGTGTGGCTCCCACATTGCTGACACGTGGGCCCCACATACTCAGTCTCTACTGGCACGTGGCTCATGCATGCCTCAGCTGTGTTTCATGTGTGGCTCACCTGAGCTTCATGTGTGGTTCAAGCATTGAACATGGGTGCTTCACATGTGTTTCAGATGCGGTTCAAGGGTGCCTCACATGTGGTTCAGGCATGGTTCAGTGGTGGCTCACACACAGTTCAGATGTAATTCATGCATGGCTCACACATGAGTTGTGTGGGTCACAAATGCTACAGGAGACTTTCACACATGATTTAGGCCTGGCTCACACATGGTTCAGATGCAGCTCAGCCAAGGCTCACACGTGATACAGGCACGCCACAGAACTGGGTCACATGTGGCTGATGCATGATTCTGGCGTTTGTCACCCATCCCTCACACCTGGCTGAGGTGTGGCTCATTCATAGCTGTGGTGCTGATGAGGTATGGCTCACACTTGTTTGTGGGATGGTTGGCACGTGGTTCAGGCATGGCCGGCAGCTGGCTCCAGCGTGGCTGACATGTGCTTCAAGTGAGGCTGGCGTGTGGTGAAATTGGGACTGGCAAATGGTTCCTTCGTGGCTGGCATGTGATTTCGGCATGGCTGAGATGAGACTCAGGCATAGCTCACACGTTTTCCAGGCATGGCTGACACGTGACTCAGGTGAAGCAGCCACGTGACACAGGCGTGCCTGTCACATCATGCAGCTGTGGCTCACAGCTGCTCCATGCACGGCCATCACGTGGCTCAGGGGTGGCTGGTGCGTGGTTCATGCAGGGGTGCCAGGTGTTTCAGGTGTGGCTGACACATGACACAGGCATGGCTGACACAAGACTCAGGCATTCATCACACATTATCTGTGCAGGGCAGACATGTGTTTCATGCATGGGTTACATGTCGTTCCTGTGTGGCACACATGAGACTCACTCGCTGCTGTCAAATGGCTCCCACCTACTCGGAGGTGGCTGGCACGTGGCTCACGCATGGCCCAGCCATGTTTCACGAGTGGCTCCCTTGTGGTTCAGGTGTGATTCAAACCTTGAACATGTGTGCTTCACACGTGTTTCGCATATGGTACAAGTTTGCCTCAGGTTGTTCAGTCATGGTTCAGGCGTGTCGTCCAAATGGTTCAGGTGTAACTCAGGAGTGGCTCACACACGGCTCATGTGCATGTCACATATGGTTGAGGAGTGTTTGAGCCGTGATTCAGGAGTGGCTCACACGTGGTGAAGGTGTGGCTCAGCCATGGCTCACATGCAGTTCAGGCGAGTCTCAGATCGGGGCAGGTGTGGCTCACACATGATTCAGGAGTTTGTCACACATGGCTAACACATGTCTCAGGTGAGGCTCACGCACGGCTGGGATGTGGCTCTGGCATTGTTGGCACATGGTTCAGGCATGTCTGACACAACACTCAGGCATTGCTGACATGTGTATCAGGCATGGGATTCAGGTGTGTTGGACATGGCTTCCAGTGGTATGTGATGCTTCAATGAGGCCACAGTGACACGTGCTTGCTGTGTGGCAGACACTTGGTGTGTCACATTTGACACATGGCTCAGGTGTGGCTGAAATGTGGTTCAGATGTCGGTGACAGGTGATTCATGAGTGGCTGGCACTTTTCTGATGTGGGGCTGGCACATGATGCAGGCATGGCTTGCCCGTGACTCAGGAATTCATTGCACATTATCGATGTGTGGCAGGTATGTGGGCACACGTGGGACATGTACAGGTGTGTCTCCCAAGTTGGTGACACATGGGCCCCACATACTCAGTCACGGCTGGCACGTGGCTCATGCATGCCTCAGCTGTGTTTCATGTGTGGCTCAGCTGAGGTTCATGTATGGTTCAAGCATTGAACATGGGTACTTCCCACGTGGTCCAGATGTGGTTCAAGGGTGCCTCACATGTGCTTTAGGCACGGTTATGTTGTGGGTCACACACGCTTCTGATGTAATTCAGGAATGGCTCACTCATTACTTCTGTGGGTCACAAATGCTACGGGAGACTTTCACACATGATTTATGCATGGCTCACACATGGTTCAGGTGCAGCTCAGCCAAGGCTCACCCGTGATGCAGGCACGTCACAGAACTGGGTCACATGAGGTTGACGCATAATTCTGGTGTTTGTCATGCCTGGCTCACACCCGGCTGAGGTGTGTCTCATGCATGGCTGTGGTGCTGCTCACGAGTGGCTCACACTTGTGGCATGGTTGGCACATGGTTTAGGCGTGTCTGGCAGGTGACTCCAGCGTGGCTGACACATGCTTCATGTGAGGCTGTTGTGTGGTCAAATTGAGACTGGCACATGGTTCATTCATGGCTGGCATGTCACTTCTGCACGGCTGAGATGACACAAAGGCGTGGCTCACACGTTTTTCATGCATGGCTGACACATGACTCAGATGAGGCAGCCACGTGACAAAGGTGTGCCTGTCACATCACACAGGTGTGGCTCACATCTGGTTCTTGCACGGACTTCACCTGGCTCAGGGGTGGCTGGTGCAGGGTTCACACATGGGTTCCAGGTGTTTCAGGTGTGGCTGACACGTGACTCAGGCATTCATTGCACATTATCCATACCCGGCAGACATGTGTTTCATGCATGAGTTACATTTTGCTCCTGTGTGGCACACACGTGACTCACTCGCTGCTGAAAAATGTCTCCCACCTACTCGGACGTGGCTGGCACGTGGCTCACACATGGCCCAGCCATATTTCATGAGTCCCTCCCTTGTGGTTCACGTGTGGTTCAAACCGTGAATGTTGGTGCTTCACACGTGTTTCCTATGTGGTTCAAGTTTGTCTCATGTGGTTCAGTCATTGTTCAGGTGTGGCTCCCAAATGGTTCAGGTGTAACCCAGGTGTGGCTCAGACATGCCTCATGTGCATGTCACCTATGGTTGAGGAGTGTTTCGCCCGTGATTCAGGCATGGCTTACACGTGGTGCAGGCATGGCTCAACCATGGCTCACATGGAGTTCAGGCAAGCCTCAGACCGGGGCCAGGTGTGGCTGACACATGATTCAGGAGTTTGTCACACGTGGCTAACACATTTCTGAGGTGAGGCTCACGCATGGCTGGGGCATGACTCTCGCATGGTTGGCACGTGGCTCAGTCATGTCTGACACGACACTCAGGCACTGCTGACATGTGTTTCAGGCATGGGATTCAGGTGTGTCAGACACGGGTTACAGTGGTATGTGATGCTTCGTTCAGGCAGCAGTTACACGTGCTTGCTGTGTGGCTGACACTTGGTGTGTCACACTTGACACATGGCTCAGGCGTACCTGACATGTGGTTCAGATGTGCGTGACAGGTGATTCAGGTGTGGCTGGCAATTCTCTGATGCAGGGCTGACACATGATGCAGGCATGGCTCAAACTTTACTCAGGAATTCATCGCACATTATCAATGCGTGCCGGTCATGTGGTCACATGTGGGACATGTCGTACAAGTGTGGCTCCCAAGTTGCTTACACGTGGGCCCCACATACTCATTCACGGCTGGCACGTGGCTCATGCATGCCTCAGCTGTGTTTCATGTGAGGCTCACCTGAGCTTCATGTGTGGTTCAAGCATTGAATGTGGTTGCTCCCCATGTGGTCCAGATGTGGATGAAGGGTGCCTCCCATGTGGTTCAGGCATGGTTCAGTGGTGGCTCACACACGGTTCAGATGTAATTCAGGCATGGCTCACACATGACTTGTGTGGGTCACAAATGCTACAGGAGACTTTCACACATGATTTAGGCATGGCTCACACAAGGTTCAGGTGCAGCTCAGCCAAGGGTCACACGTGATTCAGGCACGCCACAGAACTGGGTCACATGTGGCTGATGCATGATTCCGGCATTTGTCACCCATCCCTCAAACCTGGCTGAGGTGTGCCTCATTCATAGCTGTGGTGCTGATGAGGTATGGCTCACACTTGTTTGTGGCATGGTTGTCACGTGGTTCAGGCATGGCAGGCAGGAGCTCCAGCGTGGCTGACACGTGCTTCAAGCGAGGCTGGTGTGTGGTGAAATTGGGACTGGCACATGGTTCAGTCGTGGCTGGCATGTGATTTCGGCATGGCTGAGATTAGACTCAGGAGTTGCTCACACGATTTTCAGGCATGGCTGACACACGACTCAGGTGAGGCAGCCATGTGACACAGGTGTGCCTGTCACATCATGCAGCTGTGGCTCGCACCTGCTTCATACACGGCCTTCATGTGGCTCAGAGGTGGCTGCTGTGAGATTCACGCATGGGTGCTAGGTGTTTCAGGGGTGGCTTACACATGACACCAGCATGGCTGACACGTGACTCAGGCATTCATCACACATTATCCGTGCCTGGCAGACATGTGTTTCATGCATGAGTTACATGTTGTTCCTGTGTGGCACACATGTGACTCACTCGCTGCTGTCAAATGGCTCCCACCTACTCGGAGGTGGCTTGCACGTGGCTCATGCATGGCCCAGCCATGTTTCACAAGTGACTCCCTTGTGGTTCAGGTGTGGTTCAAACCTTGAACGTGTGTGCTTCACACGTGTTTCCCATGTGGTTCCGGTGTGTCTCATGTGGTTCAGTCATGGTTCAGCTGTGGCTCCCAAATGGTTCAGGTGTAACTCAGGTGTGGCTCACACATGGTTCATGTGCATGTCACATATTGTTGAGGAGTGTTCGAGCCGTGATACAGGCGTGGCTCACAAGTGGTGCAGGCATGGCCCTGCCATGGCTCACATGGATTTCAGGCGAGCCTCAGACCGGGGCCAGGAGTTGCTGACACATGATTCAGGAGTTTGTCAAACATGGCTAATACACGTCTCAGGGGAGGCTCACACATGGCTGGGGCCTGGCTCTGGCATGGTAGGCACGTGGCTCAGGCATGTCTGACACGAGACTCAGGCGTTGCTCACATGTGTTTCAGGCATGGGATTCAAGGGTGTTGGACACGGGTTCCAGTTTTGTGTGATGCTTCGTTCAGGCCGCAGTGACACGTGATTGCTGTGGGGCTGACACTTGGTGTGTCATAGTTGCCACATAGCTCAGGCGTGGCTGACATGTGGTTCGGATGTGGGTGACAGGTGATTCAGGAGTGGCTGGCACTTTTCTGATGTGGGGCTGATGCATGACCCAGGCATGGCTCACACGCAACTCAAGCATTCATCGCACATTATTCATGAGGGGCAGACATGTGGTCACACGTGGGACATGTCGTACAGGTGTGGCTCCCACTTTGCTGACACATGGGCCCCAGATATTCACTCACGGCTGGAATGTGGCTCATGTATACCTCATCTGTGTTTCATGTGTGGCTCACCTGAGGTTCATGTGTGGTTCAAGCATTGAACATGGGTGCTTCCCATGTGGTCCAGATGTGGTTGAATGGTGCCTCACATGTGCTCAGGCACGGTTTAGTTGTGGCTCACATATGGTTCCGATGTAATTCAGGCATGGCTCACACATGACTTGTGTGGGTCACAAATGGTACAGGAGACTTTCACACATGATTTAGGCATGGCCAACACATGGTTCAGGTGCAGCTCAGCCAAGGCTCACATGTGATGCAGGCACGAAACAGAACTGGGTCCCATGTGGCTGATGCACGATTCCGGCGTTTGTCACGCATGGCTACCACACGGCTGAGGTGTGGCTCATGCATGGCTGCGGTGCTGTCAGGCGTGGCTCACACTTGTCTGTGGCATTGTTGGCACGTGGTTCAGGCATGGCCGGAAGGTGGCTCCAGCGTGGCTGACACATGCTTCAAATGAGGCTGTCATGTGGTGAAATTGGGACTGGCTCATGCTTCAGTCGTGGCTGGCATGTGACATCGGCATGGCTGTGATGAGGGTCAGTCTTCGCTCACACGTTTTTCAGGCATGGCTGACACATGACTCAGGCGAGGCTGCCACATGACACAGGCGTGCCTGTCACATCACACAGCTGTGGCTCGCAGCTAGTTCTTGCACGGCCTTCACGTGGCTCCAGGGTTGCTAATGAGTGGTTCCTGCATGGGTGCCAGGTGTTTCAGGTGTGGCTGACACATGATGCAGGCACGGCTGACACGTAACTCAGGCATTCACCGCACATTATCTGAGCCTGGCAGACATGTGTTTCATGCATCTGTTACATGTCGTTCCTGTGTGGCACACGTGTGACTCACTCACTGTTGACAACTGTCTCCCACCTACTCGGGCATGGCTGCCACTTGGCTCATGCATGGCCCAGCCATGTTTCACAAGTGGCTCCCTTGTTGTTCACGTGTGGTTCAAACCTGGAAAGTGTGTGCTTCACACGTGTTCCACAAGTGGTTCAAGTGTGCCTCATGTGGTTCAGTCATGGTCCAGGTGTGGCTCCCAAATGGTTCAGGTGTAACTCAGGTGTGGCTCACACATGGCTCATGTGTGTGTCCCCTATGGTGGAGGAGGGTTTGAGCCGTGATTCAGGCGTGGCTCACACGTGGTGCAGGCATGGCTCAGCCATGGCTCACATGGAGTTCAGGTGAGCCTCAGACCGGGGCCAGGTGTGGCTGACACATGATTCAGGGGTTTGTCCCACATGGCTCACACACGTCTCAGGGGAGGCTCACACATGACTGGGGCGTGGCTCTGGCATGGTTTACACTTGGCTCAGGCATGTCTGACATGAGACTCAGACGTTGCTGACATGTGTTTCAGGAATGGGATTCAAGTGTGTTGGACACGGGTTCCAGTGGTATGTGATGCTTCATTGAGGCCGCAGTGACGCGTGCTTGCTGTGTGGCTGCCACTTGGTGTGTCGCAGTGGACACATGGCTCCGGCATGCCTGACATGAGGTTCAGATGTGGGTGACATGTGATTCAGGTGTGGCTTACACTTTTCTGCTGCGGGGCTGATGCATGACGCAGGCATGGCTCACACGCGACTCAGGAATTCATCATACTTTATCCATGCGTGGCAGGCATGTGGTAACACGTGGGACATGTCATACAGGTGTGGCTCCCACATTGCTGACACGTGGGCCCGACATACTCAGTCAAGGGTGGCACGTGGCTCATGCATGCCTCAGCTGTGTTTCACATGTGGCTCACCTGATGTTCATGTGTGGTTCAAGCATTGAACATGGGTGCTTCACATGTGTTCCAGATGTGGTTCAATGGTGTCTCACATGTGCTTCACGCACGGTTCAGTTGTGGCTCACACATGGTTCTGATGTAATTCAGGCATGGCTTACACATGACTTGTGAGGGTCACAAATGCTACAGGAGACTTTCATACTGATTTAGGCATGGCTCACACATGGTTCAGGTGCAGCTCATCCAAGGCTCACACGTGATGCAGGAACGCCAAAGAACTGAGTCAAATGTGGCTAACGCATGCTTCTGGCGTTTGTCACGCAGGGCTCACACACTGCTGAGGTGTGGCTCATGCATGGGTGTGGTGTTGCTCAGGCGTGGCTCACATGTGTTTGTGGCATGGGTGGCTCATGGTTCAGGCATGGCAGGGAAGTTGTGCCAGTGTGGTTGACACGTGCTTCAAGTGAGGCTGGCGTGTGGTTCAAGTGTGACTGGCACTTTGGTCAGGCCCAGCTGGCACGTGACTTGGCATGGCTGAGCCTTGACACAGGTGTGGTTCACACGTTGTTAAGGCGTGGCTGACACATGACTCAGGTGAAGTAGAAACGAGACACAGGGGTGGCTAACACGTCACGCAGGTGGAGTTCACATATGTTTGACTCATGGCCTTGGTGTCGTTCAGGGGTGGCTGGTGCATGGTTCACAGATGGGTGGCAGGTGGTTCAGGCGTGGCTGAAATGTGACTCCAGAACATGTGAACCAGGACGCTGGTATGGCTGAAACGTGACTCATGCATTCATTGCCCAGTATCCATGTGTGACGGAAAGGTGATCACGCAGGTGTCACATGCCGTCCATGGTTGGCTCCCACGTGACTACACGTTGCTGAAACGTGGCTCCCACATACTCAGTCATGGCTGCCACGTGGCTCACGCATGGCTCAGCTGTGTCTCATGGGTGGCTCAGCTGTGGTTCATGCATGTTTCAAGCATGGAACATGTGTGTTTCACAGGTTCTTCAGATGTGCTTCAAGGGTGTCTCCCATGTAGTTCCTGCATGGCTCACACATGGTTCGGGTGTAATTCAGGTGTGGATCTCACACAACTCGTCTGGGTCACATATGGTTGAGGACACACTTGAAAGTGGCTCAGGTATAGTTCAGCCATATCTCACATGTGACGCAGGCATGCCACAGAACTGGCTCCCATGTGGCTGACACATGATACAGTCTTTGCTCATGCATGGCTCACACATGGTTCAGGAGTGGCTAATACATGTGTGTGGTGTTGCTCAGGCGTGGCTCACATGTGTTTGTGGCATGGGGGACATGTGGTTCAGGCATGGCAGGCAAGTTGTGCCAGTGTGGCTGACATGTGCTTCAAGTGAGGCTGACCTTTGTTTCAAGTGTGACTGGCACTTGGTTCAAGCCCGGCTGGCATGTGACTTGGCATGGCTGAGCCTTGATACAGGCATGGTTCACGCATTGTTCAGGAGTGGCTGACACATTACTCAGGTGAGGTGGAAAGGTGACACAGGGTTGCCTAACATGTCACTCAGGTATGGTTCAAATATGTTTGATGCATGGCCTTGGTGTCGTTCAGGGGTGCCTGGTGCATGGATCATGCATGGGTGGCAGGTGGTTCAGACGTGGCTGAAATGTGACTCTGGCCTGTGTGAAACATGACTCCGGTGTGGCTGACACATGTGTCAGGCATGGCTGACACGTGACTCATGCATTCATCGCCCAGTATCCATGTGTGACGGAAATGTGATCATGAAGGAGTCACATGCCGTACATGGGTGGCTCCCAGGTGACTACAGGTTGCTGAAACGTGGCTCCCACATACTCAGTCATGGCTGCCACGTGGCTCACACCTGGCTCGGCTGTGTCTCATGATTGGCTACCCTGTGGTTCATGCATGGTTCAACCATGGAACATGTGTGTTTCACAGGTTCCTCAGATGTGGTTTGAGGGTGACTCCCATGGGGTTCCTGCATGGCTCACACATGGTTCGGGTGTAATTCAGGCATGGCTGACACAGGACTCTTGTGGATCACACATCATAGAGGACACTTTCACCACTGGTTAAGGCATAGCTCAGCCATTGCTCACACGTGATGTAGACGTGCCACAGCACTGGCTCCCACGTATCTGACAAATGATTCAGGCTTTTGCAATGCATGGCTCACACAAGGCTCATGTGTATCACATGCACAGCTGTGGTACTGCTCAAGCGTGACTCACATGTGTTTGTGGCATGGTTGTTATGTGGTTCAGGCATGGCAGGCAAGTTGTGCCAGTGTTGCTGACACGTGCTTCGAGTGAGGCTGACCTGTGGTTCAAGTGTGACTGGCAGTTGGTTCAGGACGTGCTGGCACATGACTTCGGCACTGCTGAGACGTGACTCAGGCGTGGCTCACAGTTTATTCAGGTGTGGCTGACACATGACTCAGGTGAGGCAGCGACGTGACACAGGCGTGCTTGACACGTCACTCTGGTGTGGGTCACACATGCTTCATGCATGGCCTTTGTGTGCTTCAGGGGTGGCTGGTGCTTGGTACCACATGGGTGGCATGTGGTACAGGCGTGGCTGACATGTGACTCAGGCATCTTTGAAACATGGCTCCAGTGTAGCTGACAAATGTCTCAGGCATGGCTCACCCGTGACTCAGGCATGCATCGGACAGGATCCATGTGTGGCAGAAATGTGGTCACACGTGTGTGAGATGCCATACAGATGTGGATGCCATGTGACTCACATGTTGCTGAAACCTGGCTCCCGCCTACTCAGTAATGGCTGGCATGTGTCTCCTGCATGGCTCACCTGTGTTTCATTTGTGCCTCCACTGTGGTTCATGTGCGGTTCAAACATTGATCATGTGTGTTTCACAGGTGCTTCAGATGTGCTTCAGTGTGTCTCACATGTGGTTCATGTATGGCTCACACATGATTTGGGTGTATTCCAGCCGTGGCTCACACACGACATGTGTGGGTCACATGTGGTAGATGACACATTCACACGTGTTTCAGGCATAGCTCAGCCATGGCTCACACATGATGCAGGAGTGCCACAGCACTGGCTCCCATGTGGCTGACACATGATTCAGGCTTTTGTCACACATGGATCACACATGGCTCTGGTGTGGCTCATGCACGGCCGAGGTGCTGCTAAAGCCTGGCTCACATGTGTTTGTGGCATGTTTGGAACGTGGTTCTGGCATGGCAGGCAAGTTGTGCCAGTGTGGCTGACACGTGCTTCAAGTGAGGCTGACCTGTGATTCAAGTGTGACAGGTACTTGGTTCAGGCCTAGCTGGCATGTGACTTTGGCACTGCGGCATCCACCTTCATGGGCACTGCATCCTATGTCACAACATACTGCATCCACCTTGTGGAACACTGCAACTACTGCATGGGAACCGCATCCACATTCAGGGAATTGTAGGGGGCAATGCAACCACTGCAGCATCACTGCATCCACATTCATTTGCCTTGCATCTTCCATCACAACAACCTGCATCCACATTGTGGGACACTGAATCCACTGCATGACTACTGCATCCACATTCCTGGACAATGCGGGGGGCATTGCAAACACTGGAGGAACACTGCATACAGCTGAAGGGGCACTGCAGGTGCACTGCAAACACTGCAGGCTCACTGCATCCACCTTCATGGGCCCTGCATTCTCCATCACAACATACTGCATCCACCTTGTGGGACATTGCATCCACTGCATGACTACTAGATCCACATTCCCGGACAATGCGGGGGGCACTGCAAGAACTGCAGGTACACTGGATCCCCCTCCATGAGGACTGCATCATCCGTCATAACACACTGCATCCATCTTGTTGGACACTGCATCCACTGCATGTGCACTGCATCAAAATTCAGGGACAATGCAGGAGGCACTGCAACCACTGCAGGGAAACTGCAGCAAGCTGAAGTGGCAGTGCAGGTACACTGCAATCACTGCAGCCTCACAGCATCCACGTTCGTCGGCACTGCATCCTTGGTCGCAACATACTGCATCCACCTTGTGGGACACTCCAACTACTGCATGGGAACTGCATCCACATCCAGGGAACTGTAGCAGCTTCAGCAACAACTGCAGGATCACTGCAGCCACCTTCAGCAGCACTGAGTCCTCCGTCACGACATACTGCATCCACCATTGGGACACTGCACCCACTGCACGACTACCACAACCACATTCCAGGAGAATGATGGGGGCACTGCAACCACTGCAGTTGACACTGCATCCACCTTCATGGGCACTGCATCATCTGTCACAACATGCTGCATCCACCTTGGGTCACACTGCCGTCACTGCATGGGCACTGCGTCCACATTCAGGGACACAGAAGTGGACCCTGGAGCCACTGCATTTACACTGCATCCAGCTGATGTGGAAATGCAGGTGCGCTGCCATCACAGCAGGATCACTGCATCGTCCTTCAGGGGCACTGCATCCTACATCACAACATACTGCATCCACCTTGTGCACCACTGCATCTGCTGCATGGGCAGTGCATTCACATTCAAGTAAACTGCAGGGTGCACTGCAACCAGTGCAGGATAACTACATCCACCTACATGGTCAATACATCTTCCGTCCCAACATTCTGCATACACATTGGGTTATTCTGCATCCAATGCATGGGCACTGCATCAACATTCAGGGCCAATTTAGGGGACACTGCAACCACTGCAGGGACACTGCATCCACCTTCGTGGGCACTGCATCCTCCGTCACGACATACTGCATCCACCATGTGGGACACATCATGCCCTGCATGGGCACTGCATCCACATTCAGTAAAACTGTAGGGGGCACTGCAAGCACTGCATATTCACCACATCCACCTTCATGGGCACTGCATCCTCCAAAAAAATATACTGCATCCACCGTTGTGAGACACTGCATCCACTGCATGACCACTGAATCCATAAATCTGGACAATGCCAGGGGCAGTGACACCACTGCAGGGACACTGCATCTACCTTCATGGGCACTGCATCCTCTGTCGCAACATACTGTATAAACCATTAGGTACACAGCATCCACTGCATGGGGACTGCCTCCACGTTCAGGGACACTGCAGTTGGCTATGCAACCACTGCAGCAACACTGCATTCAGCTGAACTGGCACTGCAGGTGCACTGCAATCACTGTAGGCTCACTGCATCCAGCTTCGTGGGAACTGCATCCTCCATCACAACATACTGCATCCACCTTGTGGGACACTGCGTGCCCTGCATGGGCACTGCATCCAAATTCAGGGAAGCTGTAGGTGGCACTGCAACCACTGCAGGTTCACCACATCCACCTTCATGGGCACTGCATCCTCCGACAAAACATAATGCATCCACCTTGTGAGACACTGCATCCACTGCATGACCACTGCATCCAGCTGAAGTGGCACAGCAGGTGCACTCCAATCACTGAAGTTTTATTGCATCCACTGCATTGGCACTGCATCAACATTCCAGGACAATGCTGGGGGCACAGAGACCACTAAAGGGCAATGGCATCCATCTTCATGGGCACTGCATCCTCCTTCACAACATACCGCATAAACCTTTAGGTACACTGCCTCCACTGCATGGGCACTGCATTCACATTTGGGGACGCAGAAGGCAGCACTACAACACCTGCAGGGACACTGCTTCCAGCTGATGTGGAAATGCAGGTGCACTGCAATCACTGCAGGATGACTGAATCCACTGCATGTTCACAGCATCCACATTGAGGGACATAGCAGGGTGCACTACAACCACTGCCAGATCGCTGCATGCACCTTCATGGGCACTGCATCCTCTGTCACAACATGCTGTATGCACCTTGTGGGACACTGCATCCAATGCCTGGGCACTGCATCCACGTTCCTGGACAATGCAGTGGGCTCTGCAACCACTGAAGGGACACTGCATACAGCTGAAGTCGCACTGCATTCAGCAACGGCTCACTTCATCCACCTTCTTGCGCACTACATCTTCCATCAGAACATACGACATCCAACTTGGGGGACACTGCAACTACGGGATGGGCAATGCATACACATTCAGGGAACTGTAGGTGGCACTGCAACCACTGCAGCATCACTGCATCCACCTTCATGGGCCCTGCACCCTCCATCACAACATACTGCATCCACCTTGTGGGACACTGCACCCACTGCATGACTACTGCATCCACATTACCGCACAATGCAGGGGGCACTGCAAGCACTGCAGGAACACTGCATCCACCTTCATGAGAACTGCATCATCCGTCATAACCTACTGCATCCACCTTGTGGGACACTGCATCCACTGCCTGGGCACTGCATCCACATTCCTGGAGAATGCAGGGGGCACTGCAACCACTGCAGTGAAACTCCATCCAGCTGAAGTGGCAATGCAGGCACAGTGCCATCACTGCAGAATCACTGCAGTCAGCTTCATCGGCACTGCATTCTACAACACACCACAATGCCTCCACATTGTGGGACACTGCATCCACTTCATGAGTACTGCATCCACATTCCAGGACAATGCAGGGGGCATTGCAACCACTGCAGGGACACTGCATTCAGCTGAAATGGCACTGAAGGCGTACTGCAATCGCTGCCAGCTGACTGCATCCAACATGTGGGCACTGCATCCTCAGTCACAAAATACGGCATCCAACTTTTGGTACTATGCATTCACTGCATGGGCACTGCATCCACATTCAGAGACACAGAACGGGGCACTGCAACCACTGCAGGGACACTGCAACCAGCTATATTGGCACTGCAGATGTGCAGCAAATACTGTAAGAGCACTGCATCCTTCTTCATGATCCCTTAATCCTCCAACACAACATAAGGCATGCACCTTGTGGGACACTGAATCCACTGCATTAGTACTGCATCCACATTCAGTTACACAGCAGGGGGCACTGCAACCACTGCAGTGTCAGTGCATTAACCTTCATGGGCACTGCATCCTCCATCACAACATACTTCATGCACATTGTGGGACATTGCATCCACTGAATGGGCACTGCATCCACATTCCAGGACAATGCCAGGGGCACTGCAACCACTGCAGGGACACTGCAACCACCTTCATGGGCACTGCATACTCCGTCACAACATACTGCATAAAACTTTAGGTACACTGCATTCACTACATGGGCACTGCATTCAGCTTCGGAGACATAGAAGGTGGCACTGCAACACCTGTAGGAACACTGCTTCCAGCTGATGTGGAAATGCAGGCGCACTGCAATCAGTGCAGGGTCACTGGATCCACTGCCTGTTCACAGCATCCACATCAGGAACACAGCAGGGTGCACTGCAACCACTGCCAGATCACGGCATCCACCCTCATGGGCACTGCATCCTCCATCACAAAATACTGCATGCACCTTGTGGGACACTGCATCCACTGCATAGGCACTGCATCCACATTCAGGCACATGGCAGGCCGTTGTGCAACCACTGCAGCTGCACTGCATCCAACTGAAGTAGCACTGCAGGCACATTGCAATCACTGACGTTTCACTGCATCCACTGCATTGGCACTACATCAACAATCCAGGACAATGCCGGTTGCACTGCAACCAGTGCAGGGACACTGCATCCACCTTCATGGGCACTGCATCTTCCATCACAACATACGACATCCACCTTGTGTGACACTGCAACTACTGCATGGGCAATGCATCCACATTCAGGGAACTGTAGGGGGCACTGAAACCACTGGAGGGACACTGCTTCCAGCTGATGTGGAAATGGAGGCCAACTGTAATCACTTCAGGATCACTGCATCCACTGCATGTTCACAGCATCCACATTCAGGGACACAGCAGCGTGCACTGCAACCACTGCCGGATCACTGCATACACCTTCATGGGCACTGTATCATCCGTCACAACATACTGCATACAAATTGTGGGACACTGCATGCCCTTCATGAGAACTTTATCCGTCATAACATACTACATCCACCTTGTGGGACACTGCATCCACTGCCTTGACACTGCATCCACATTCAGTCACATCCCAGGCCGCTCTGAAACCACTGCAGCTACAAAGCATCCAGCTGAAGTGGCACTGCAGGCGCACTGCAATCACTGAATTTTCACTGCTTCCACCGCATTGACACTGCATCAACATTCCAGGGCAATGCTGGTGGCACTGCAACCAGTGCAGGGACAGTGCATCCACCTTCATTGGCACTGCATCTTCCATCAGAACATACGACATCCACATTGTGGGACAGTTCATCCACTTGCTGGGCACTGCATCAACCTTCCTGGACAATGCACTGGGTATTGCAACCACTGCAGTGACACTGATCCAGCTGAAGTGGCACTGCAGGCGCACTGCCATCACTGCAGGATCACTGCATTCACGTTTATCGGCACTGTGTACTACAACACACCTCAATGCCTCCACATTGTGGGACATTGCATCCACTGCATGAGCACTTCATCCACATTCCAGGACAATGCAGTGGGCATTGCAACCACTGGAGTGGCACTTCATCCAGCTGAAGTGGCACTGAAGGCGTACGGCAATCACTGCTGGCTCACTGCAACCAAATCATGGGCACTGCTTCCTCTGTCAAAACATACGGCAACCAACTTTTGGTAATCTGCATCCACTGCATGGGAACTGCATCCACATTCAGGGACAAAAACGGGGCACTGCAACCACTGTAGGATCACTGCATCCACCTTCATGGGCACTGCATCCTCCGTCACAACATACTGCATGCACATTGTGGGACACTGCATCCAGGGCATGGCCACTGCATCCATGATCAGGGACACTGCAGTTGGCTCTGCAACCACTGCACAAGACTGCATCCAGCTGATGTGGCACTGCTGGCGCACTGCAATCACTGCAGGCTCACTCCATCCAAGTTTGTGGTCACTGCATCCTTCATCACAACATACTGCATCCACCTTGTGGGACACTGCATGCCCTTCATGGGCACTGCATCCAAATTCAGGGAAACTGTAGGTGGCACTGCAACCACTGCTGGTTCACCGCATCCACCTTCATGGGCACTGCACCCTCGAAAAATCATTGTGCTTCCGCCTTGTGAGACACTGCATCCACAGCATGACCACTGCATCCAGGTGAAGTGGTAGTGCAGGGGCACTCCAAACACTGAAGTTTCACTGCATCCACAGCATTGCCACTGCATCAACATTCCAGGAAAATTCCGGGGGCACTGCAAGCACTGCAGGGATACTGGATCCACCTTCATGGGCACTGCATCCTCCGTCACAGCATACTGCATAAACCTTTAGGTACACTGCATTCACTGCATGGTCACTGCATTCAACTTAGGGGACACAGAAGGTGGCACTGCAACCCCTGCAGGGACACTGCTTCCAGCTGATGTGGAAATGCAGGTGCACTGCAATCCCTGCACGATCACTGCATCCCTGGCATATTCACAGCATCCACATTCAGGCACATAGCAGGGTGCACTGCAACCACTGCCGGATCACTGCATCCACCTTCATGGGCCCTGTATCCTCCATCACAACATACTGCATGCACCTTGTGGGAGACTGCACCCAATGCCTGGGCAGTGCATCCACGTTCTCAGAAAATGCAGTGGGCACGGCAACCACTGAAGGGACACTGCATACAGCTGAAGTCGCACTGCAGGCACACTGCATTCCAGACTGTCTCACTGCATTCAACTCGTGGACATGGCATCTTCCATCACAACATACGACATCCACCTTGTGGGACACTGCAACTACTGTATGGGCAAGGCATCCACATTCAGGGAACTGTAGGGGGCACTGCTACCACTGCAGCATAACTGCATCCACCTTCATCGGCCCTGCATCCTCCATCACAACATACTGCATCCACCTTGTGGGACACTGCATCCACTGTATGACTACTGGATCGACATTCCCGGACAATCCTGGGGTCACTGCATGCACTGCAGGGACACTGCATCCACCTTCATGAGAACTGCATCATCCATCATAACACACTGCATCCACCTTGTGGGACACTGCATTTCCTGCCTCGGCACTGCATCCACATTCCCGGGCAATGCAGGGGGCACTGCAAGCACTGCAGCGACACTGCATCCAGCAGAAGGGACACTGCAGGTGCACTGCCATCACTGCAGGATCACTGCATTCACCTTCTTTGGCACTGCATATACATCACAACACAATCCTTCCACATTGTGGGACACTCCATCCACTGCATGAGCACTGCATCCACATTGCAGGACAATTCAGGGGTCATTGCAACCACTGCAGGGACCATGCATTCAGGTGCAGTGGCATTGAAGGCGTACTGGAATCACTGCTGGCTCACTGTATCCAACTCGTGGGAACTGCATCCTCTTTCACAACATACAGCAACCAACTTTTGGTACTCTGCATCCACTGCATGGGCACTGCATACACATTCAGGGACTCTGAAAGGGGCACTCGAACCACAGCAGGGACACTGCAGACAGCTGAACTGGCACTGAAAATTCACTGCAATGACTGCAGGGGCACTGCATCCTCCCTCATGATCCCTGAATCGTAAAACACAACATAAGGCATCCACCTTGTGGGACACTGAATCCACTGCATGAGCACTGCATACACATTCAGGTACACTGCACGGGGCACTGCAACCACTGCAGCAACCCTGCATACAGCTGATGTTGCACGGCAGGCACACTGCAATCGCTGCAGGGTCAGTGCATCCACCTTCGTTGGCACTGCATTCTCCATCACAACATACTGCATCCACCTTGTGGGACATACATGCACTGCATGGGCACTGTGTCCTCATTCAGGGAAACTGTAGGTGGCTCTGCAACCACTGCAGGATCACTGCATCCACCTTCATGGGCACTGCATCCTCCGACAAAACATACTGTACAAATCTTTAGGTACACTGCACCCACTGCATGGGCACTGCATTCACCTTCAGGGACACAGAAGGCGGCACTGCAACCACTGCAGCAATGCTGCTTCCAGCTGATGTGGAAATGCTGGCACACAGCAATCACTGCAGGATCACTGCATCCACTGCATGTTCACAGCATCCACATCAGGGACACAGCAGGGTGCACTGCAACCACTGCCGGATCACTGCATCCACCCTCATGGGCACTGCATCCTCCGTCACAACATACTGCATGCACCTTGTGGGACACTGCCTCCACCTCATGGGCACTGCATCCACATTCAGGGGCACTGTGTGTGCACTGCAATCACTGAAGGATCACTTCATCGTTCTTCATGGGCACTGAGTCCTACTTCACAACATACTTCATCCACCTTGGGTCACACTGCAGAAACTTCAAGGGCACTGCATCCACATTCAGGCACATGGCAGGCCACTCTGCAACCACTCCAGCTATACTGCATCCAGTGGAAGTGGCACTGCAGACGCACTGCAATCACTGAAGTTTCACTGCATCCACTTCATTGGCACTGCCTCAACATTCCAGGACAATGCCCACGGCACTGCAACCAGTGCAGGGACACTGCATCCACCTTCATGGGCACTGCATCTTCCATCACAACATACGACATGCACCTTTTGGGACACTGCATCCACTTCCTGGGCACCTCATCCACATTCCCGGACTGTGCAGGGGGCACTGCAATCACTGCAGCGACACTACATCAAGCTGAAGTGGCACTGCATGTGCACTGCATCACTGCAGTATCACTGCATTGACCTTCATCTGCACTGCATACTACAACACACCTCAATGCCTCCATATTGTGGGACACTGCATCCACTGCATGAGCACTTCATCCACATTCCAGGACAATGCAGAGGGCATTGCAACCACTGCAGCGACACTGAAGCCATCTGAAGTGGCACTTTAGGTGTACAGCAATCACTACTGGCTCACTGCATCCAACTCGTGGGCACTGTATCCACTGTCACAAAATACGGCAACCAAATTTTGGTACTCTGCATCCACTGCATGGGCACTGCATCCTCTGAAAAAACATACTGCATCCGCCGTTGTGAGACACTGCATCCACTGCCTGGGCATTTCATCCACATTCCCAGACAATGCAGGCGGCACGTCAACAACTGCAGCAACACTGTGTCCAGCTGAAGTGGCACTGCAGGCACACTACCATCACTGCATTCACCCTCATCGGCACTGCATAATATAGCACACCACAGCATCCACATTGTGGGACACTGCATAAACTGCATGAGCACTGCATCCACATTCCAAGACAATGCAGCTGGCATTGCAACCACTGCAGGGACACTGCATCCAGCTAAAGAGGCACTGAAGGTGTACTGCAATCACTGCTGGGTCACTGCATCCAACTCGTGGGCACTGCATCCTCTGTCACAACATATGGCAACCAATTTTCGGTACTCTGCATCCACTGCATGGGCACTGCATCCACATTCTGGGACACTGGACGGGGCACTGCAACCAGTGTAGGATCACTGCATCCACCTTCATGGTCACTGCGCCCACATTCAGGGACACAGCAGGGTGCACTGCAACCACTGCCAGATCACTGCATCCACCTTCATGGGCACTGCATCCTCTGTCACAACATACTGCATGCACACTGTGGGACACTGCATCCAATGCATGACTACTGCATCCACGTTCCCAGACAATGCGGGGGGCATTGCAACCACTGCAGGGACACTGCAGCCAGCTGAAGTGTCACTGCCAGCGCACTGCATACTCCTCAATGACCACTGAAGCACCCATCACAACATAAGGCATCCACCTTGAGGGACACTGCATCCACTGCATGGGCCCTGCATTCATCTTCAGGTAGACAGAAGGCAGCACTGCAACCCCTGCAGGGACACTGCTTCCAGCTGTTGTGTAAAATGCAGAGGCACTGCAATCACTGCATCCACTGCATGTTCACAGCATCCACATTCAGGGACACAGCAGGGGGCACCGCAACCACTGCAGGGACACTGCAGCCAGTTGAAGTGGCACTGCAGGCACACTGCAATCACTGAAGATTCACTGCATCCACTGCATAGGCACTGCATCAACATTTCAGGACAATGCCGGAGGCACTGCAACCACTGGAGGGACACTGCATCCCACTTCATGGGCACTACATCCTCCATCACACCATACTGCATCTACCTTATGGCACACTGCATGCACTGCATGGGCACTGCATCCATATTCAGGGAAATTGTAGGCGGCATTGCAACCACTGCTGGATCACAGCATCGTCCTTCATGTGCACTGAATCCTGCTTCACAACATACTGCATCCACCTTGAGTAACACTGCAGACACTGCATGGGCACAGCATCCACAATCAGGGACATGGCAGGGGGATCTTCAACCACTGCAGCTACAATGAATCCAGCTGAAGTCGCACCGTAGTCGCACTGCATTCAGCACAGGCTCACTGCATGCTGCTCCGTGGGCACTTCATCTTCCATCACAACATGTGACATCCACCTTGTGGGACAGTGGAAGTACACCATGGGCACTGCATCCACATTCAGGGAAGGGTAGGGGCCACTGCAACCACTGCAGCATCACTGCATCCTCCTTTGTGGGCCCTGCATCCTCCATCACAACATACTGCATCCAGGTTGTGGGACACTGCATCCACTGCATGAGCAGGGCATCCACATTCAGGTAAACTGCAGGGGGCACTGCAACCACTGCATGTTCACCGCATCCAACTTCATGGGCACTGCATCCTCCGACAAAACATACTGCATCTGCCTTGTGAGACACTGCATCCACAGCATATGCACTGCATTCACCTTCTGTGACACAGAAGACGGCTGTGCAACCTTATAGGGACACTGTTTCCAGCTGATTTGGAAATGCAGGCACACTGCAATTACTGCAGGATCACTGCATCCACTGCATGTTCAGAGCATGCACATTCAGGGACACAGCAGGGTGCACTGCAACCACTGCTGGATCACTTCATTCACCTTCATGGGCACGGCATCTTCCGTCACAACATACCGCATGCACATTGTGGTACACTGCATCCAATGCATGGCCACTGCATCCAAGTTATCGGACTACACAGTGTGCACTGCAACGAAGGTAGGGACAAAGCATCTATCTGAAGTCGCACTGCTGGTGCAAGGCAATCAGCAAAGGGTCACTGCATCCACCTTCATCGGCCCTTCTTCCTCCATCACAACATATTGCATCCACCTTGTGGAACACTGCATCCACTGCTTGGGCACTGCATCCACATTCCTGGACAATGCAGGGGGCGCTGCAACCACTGCAGCAACACTGCATCCAGATGACATGGCACTGCAGGCACACTGCCATCACTGCAGGATCACTGCATACACGTTCACAGGCACTACATACAACACACCACAATGCCTCCACATTTAGGGACACTGCATCCACTGCATGAGCACTGCATCCGCATTCCAGGACAATGCAGGGGGCGCTGCCACCACTGCAACAACACTGCATCCAGCTGAAGTGGCAGTGCAGATGCACTGCCATCACTGCAGGATCACTGCATTCACCTTCATTGGCACTGCATACTACAACACAAGACAATGCCTCCACATTGTGGGGCACTGCATCCACTGCATGAGCACTGCTTTCACATTCAGGTAAACTGAACGGGGCACTGCACTCATTGCAGGATCACTGCATCTAGCTTCATGGGCACTGCATCATCCGTCACAACATACTCCATGCCCATTGTGGGACACTGCATCCACTGCATGAGCACTGCATCCACATTCCAGGACAATGCAGTGGGCATTGCAGCAACTGCAGGAACACTGCACACAGCTGAAGTCACACTGCAGGCGCACTGCATTCAGCATCGTCTCACTGCATCCAACACGTGCGCACTTCATCGTCTGTCAGAACATATGGCAACCAACTTTTGGTACTCTGCATCCACTGCATTGGCACTACATCCACATTCTGGGACACAGGACGGGGCACTGCAACCACTGCAGGGACACTGCAGTCAGCTTACGTGGCAATGCAGGTGCACGACTATCAGTGCAGGATCACTGCATGCACCTTCACAGTCACTGCATACTACAACAAACCACAATGCCTCCACATTGTGGGACACTGCATCCACTGCATGAGCAGTGCATCCACATTCCAGGACAATGAAGAGGGCATTGTAACCGCTGCAGGGACACTGCATACAGCTGAAGTCGCACTGCAGGTGCACTGCATTCCGCACAGGCTCACTGCATCCAACTCGTGGGCACTGCATCCTCTGTCACAACATAAGACAATCAACTTTTGGTACTCTGCATCATCAGCATGGGCACTGCATTCACATTCAGGGACACAGAACTGGGCACTGCATTCACTGCAGGGACAGTACAGCCAGCTGAAATGGCACTGCAGGGGCACTGTAATGACTGCAGGATCACTGCATCCTCCTTCATGATCACTGAATCCTTGATCACAACATAAGCAAGCCACCTTGAGGCACACTGCATCCACTGCATGAGCACTGCATCCACATTCAGGTAAACTTCAGGGGCACTGCTATCACAGCAGGATCACTGCATCCACCTTCGTGGGCACTGCATCCTCCATCATAACCTACTCCATGCACATTGTGGGACACTGCATCCACTGCATGGGCACTGCATCCACGTTCCAGGACAATGCCAGGGGCACCACAACCACTGTGGGGACACTGCATCCACGTTCATGAGAACTGCATCATCCGTCATAACACACTGCAACCTCTTTGTGGGACACTGCATTCACTGCCTGGGCATTGCATCCACGTTCAGGGACACTGCAGTTGGCTCTGCAACTACTGCAGCAACACTGCATCCAGATGACGTGTCACTGCATGTGCACTGCCATCACTGCAGGATCACTGCATTCACCTTCATCGGCACTGCATACTACAACACACCACAATCCCTCCACATCGTGGGACATTGCATGTAATGAATGAGCACTGCATCCACATTCCAGGACAATGCAGGGGGCATTGCAACCACTGCAGAAACAATGCACACAGCTGAAGTCACACTGCAGGCACACAGCATTCAGCACAGTCTCACTCCATCCAACTCGTGGGTACTGCATTCTCTGGCACTAAATACGGCATTCAACTTTTGGTACTCTGCATCCACTGCATGAGCACTGCATCCACATTCATGGACACAGAACGGGGCACTGCAACCACTGCAGGGATACTGCAGCCAGCTGAAGTCTCACTGCAGGTGCACTGCAATGACTGCCGGATCACTGCATCCTCCTTCATGTTCACTGAATCTTCCATCACAACATATGCCAGCCAAATTGAGGGACAGTGCATCCACTGCATGAGCACTGCATTCACATTCAGGTAAACTGCAGGGGGGACTGCAGGATCACTGCATCCACCTTCATGGGCACTGCATCCTCCATCACAACATACTCCATGCACATTGTGGGACACTGCATCCACTGCATGGGCACTGCATCCACGTTCAGGGACACTGTAGTTGGCTCAGCAACCACTGCAGCAACACTGCATCCCGCTGAAGTGGCACTGCAGGTGCACTGCAATCACTGCAGGATCACTGCACCCACCTTCGTGGGCACTGCCTTCTCTGTTAAATCATATTGCATCCACCTTGTGTGACTCTGCAACTACTGCATGGAGTCTGCATCCACATTCAGGGAACTGTAGGGGGCACTGCAAGCACTGCAGCATCACTTCATCCACCTTCATAGGCCCTGCATCCTCCATCACAACATACTGCATCCACCTTTTGGGACACTGCATCCACTGCATGACTACTGCATCCACATTCCAGGACAATATGGTGGGTACTGCAAGCACTGCAGGGACACTGAATCCTCCTTCATGAGAACTGCATTATCAGTCAAAACATACTGCATCCACCTTGTGGGACACTGCATCCACTGCCTGGACAATGCATCCACATTTCCGGACTATGCAGGGGGCATCACAACCACTGCAAAGACACTGCATCATGCTGAAATGGCACTGAAGGCCTACTGCAATCACTGCTGTCACGGCATCCAACTCGTGGGGACAGCATCCTCTGTCACAACATACGGCAACCCAATTTTGCTACTCTGCATCCAATGCATGGCAGTGCATCTGCATTCAGGGACACAGAATGGGGAACTGCAACCACTGCAGGGACACTGAAGCCAGCTGAAGTGGCACTGCAGGTGCACTGCAATGACTGCAGGATCACTGCATCCTCCTTCATGATCACTGAATCCTCCATCACAACATACACCAGCCACATTGAGGGAAACTGCATCCACTGCATGAGTACTGCATCCACATTCAGGTAAACTGCAGGAGGCACTGCAACCACTGCAGGATCACTGCATCCACCTTCATGGACACTGCATCCTCTGTCACAGCATACTCCATGCACATTGTGGGACACTGCATGGGGACTGCATCCATGTTCAGGGACACTGCAGTTGGCTCTTCAACCACTGCAGCAACACTGCATCCTGCTGAAGTGGCACTGCAGGCACACTGCAATCTCTTCAGGCTCACTGGATCCAACATCATGGTCACTGCATCCTCTGTCAAGTCATATTGCATCCACATTGTGGGACAAAGCATGCACTGCATGGGCACTGCATCCACGTTCAGGGACACTGCAGTTAGCTCTGCAACCACTGCAACAACACTGCATCCCGCTGAAGTGGCACTGCACGCACACTGCAGCCACTGCACGTTCACTGCATCCATCTTCATGGGCACTGCATCCTCTGACAAAACATTCTGCATCAGCCTGGTGAGACACTGCATCCACTGCATGGCCACGGCATCCACATTCCAGGACAATGTAGGGGGCACTACAACCACCGCAGGGACACGGCATCCACCTTCATGGGCACTGCATCCTCCGTCACAAAATACTGCATAAATCTTTAGGTACACTGCATCCACTGCATGGTCACTGAGTCCACATTCTGGGACACAGAATGGGGAAATGAAACCACTGCAGGTACACTGCAGCCAGCTGAAGTGGCACTGCAGGTGCACTGCAATGATTCCAGTATCCCTGCATCCTCCTTCATGATCACTGAATCCTCCATCTCAACATAAGGCACACACCTTGTTGGACACTGCATCCACTGCATGAGAACTGCATCCACATTCAGGGAAACTGCAGGGGGCACTGCAACCACTGCAGGAACACTGCATCCGCCATCATGGGCACTGCATCCTCTGTCACAACATACTGCTTGCACATTGTGGGACACTGCATCCACTGCATGGGCACCGCATCCACATTCTCGGACGCAGCAGTTGGCTCGGCAACCACTGAAGCAACACTGCATCCACCTGAAGTGGCATTGCAGGTGCACTGCTATCACTGAAGTTTCCCTGCATCCACTGCATAGGCACTGCATCAAGATTACAGCACATTGCCGTGGGCACTGCAACCACTGCAGGCACAATGCATCCACCTTCATGGGCACTGCATCCTCCGTTGCAACATACTGCATAATCCCTTAGGTACACTGCATTCACTGCATGGTCACTGCATTCACCTTCAGGGTCTAGAAGGCGGCACTGCAACCCCTTCAGGCACACTGCTTCCAGCTGATGTGGAAATGCAGGCACACTGCAATCACTGCAGGATAACTGCATCCACTGCATGTTCACAGCATCCACATTCAGGGACACAGCAGGGTGCACTGCAACCAGTGCCAGATCACTGCATCCAAATTCATGGGCACTGCCTCCTCCATCACAACATACTGCATGCACCTTGTGGCACACTGCATCCACTGACTGGGCACTGCATCCATGTTCTTGGACAATGCAGTGGGCCCTGCATCCACGTCAGGGACACGGAAAACAGCTGAAGTCACCCTGCAGGTGACTGCATTCAGCAGAGGGTCACTGCATCCACATTCGTGGGCACTGCATCTTCCATCACAACATACTGCATCCACCTTGTCTGACACTGCATCCACTGCATGGGCACTGCATCCACATTCAGGGAACTGTAGGGGGCACTGCAACCACTGCAGCATCACTGCATTCGCATTCATGGGCCAGGCATCCTCCATCACAACATACTGCATCCACTTTGTGGGGCATTGCATCCACTGCATGGCTACTGCAACCACATTTCCGGACAATGCAGGGGGCACTGCAAGCACTGCAGGGACACTGCATCCAGGTGAAGTGGCACAGAAGCCATACTGCAATCACTGCCAGCTCACCGCATCCAACTGGTGGACACTGAATCCTCTGTTACAACATACGGCAACCAACATTTGGTGCTCTGCATCCACAGCATGGGCACAGCATCCACATTCAGCGACACAGAACAGTGCACTGCAACCACTGCAGGGACACTGCTTACAGCTGAAGTCCCTCTGCAGGCGTACTGCATTCAGCACAGGCTCACTGCATCCAGCTTCGTGGGCATTGCATCCTCCATCACAACATACTGCATGCACATTGTGGGACATTGCATCCACTGAATGGGCAGTGCATCCATGTTCAGTGACATTGCAGTTGCCTCTGCAACCACTGCGGCAACACTGCATTCAGTTAAGTAGCACTGAAGGCACCCTGCAATGACTGAAGGCTCACTGCATCCACCTTCGTGGGCACTGCATCCTCCGTCACAACATACTGCATCCGCTGTGTGGGACACTGCATGCACTGCATGACCACTCCATCCACATTCCAGGACAATGCCAGGGGCACTGCAACCACTGCAGGGACACTGCATCCAACTTCATTGTTACTGCATCCTCCATCAAAACATACTGCATCCACCTTGTGGGACACTGCATCCACTGCATGACTTCTGTATCCTCATTCGCAGACAATGCAGGGGGCAATGCAACCACTGTGGGGACACTGAATCCACCTTCATGGGCACTGTATCCCCAGTCACAACATACTGCATAAACCTTTAGGTACACTGCATCCACTGCATGGGCACTGCATTCACCTCTAGGGATGTAGAAGGCCGCACTGCAACCCCTCCATGGACACTGCTTCCAGCTGATTTGGAATTGCAGGTGCACTGCAATCACTGCAGGATCACTGCATCCACTGTATGTTCACAGCATGCACATTCAGGGACACAGCAGTGGGCACTGCAACCAATGCCGGATCACTGCATCCACCTTCATGGGCACTGCATCCTCTGTCACACAATACTGCATGCAAATTGTGGGACACTGTATCCACTGCATGGGCACTGCATCTACATTCAGGCAAGTGTAGGGGTCACTGCAACCACTGCAGCATCACTGCATCCACACTCAAGGGCCCTGCATCTTCCATCACAACATACTGCAACCACCTTGTGGGACACTGCATCCACTGCATGACCACTGCATCCACATTCCAGGACAATGCTGTGGGAGCTGCAATCACTGCAGGGAGACTGCATCCACATTCATGGGCACTGCATCCTCGATCACAACATACTGCATGCATTTTATGGGACACTGCATCCACTGCATAAACACTGAATCCACATTTCAGCACATTACAGGGGGCATTGCAACCACTACAGGGAGACTGAATTTAGTTGAAGTGGCTCTCAAGGCGTACTGCAATCACTGGCGACTCACTGCCTCCAACTCGTGGGCACTGCCTCCTCTGTCAGAACATACCTCATCCTACTTTTGGTACTCTGCATCCACAGCATGGTCACTGCTTCCACATTCAGGGAGACAAAACGGGGCACTGCAACCACGGCAGGGACATTGCATCCAGCTGAAGTGGCAGTGCAGGTGCACTGCAATGACTGCAGGATCACTGCATCCTCCTTCATTAGCAATGAATCCTCCAACACAACATAAGGCATACACCTTTTGGGACACTGCATCCACTGCATGAACACTGAATCCACATTCATGGAAACTGCAAGGGGCACTGCAAACACTGCAGGATCACTGCATCCACCTTCATGGGCACTGCATCCACCGTCACAACATATTGCATGCACATTGTGGGACACTGCATCCACTGAATGGGCACTGCATCCACGTTCAGGGACACTGCAGTTTTCTCTGCAACCACTGTGGCAACACTGCATTCAGCTAAGTAGCACTGAAGGTGCACTGCAATGACTGTAGGCTCACTGCATCCACCTTTGTGGCCACTGCATCATCCGTCACAACATACTGCATCTGCCTTGTGGGACACTGCATGCACTGCATGACCACTGCATCCACATTCCAGGACAATGCGGGGGAACTGCAACCACTGCAGGGACACTGCATACAGCTGAAGTTGCACTGCAGGTGCAAAGCATTCAGCACAGGCTCACTGCATCCACGTTCATGAGCACTGCATCTTCCATCATAACATACGACATCCTCCTTGTGGGACACTCCAACTACTGCATGGGCACTGCATCCACATTCAGGGAACTGTAGGGGGCACTGCAAGCACTGCAGCATCACTGCATCCACCTTCATGGGCCCTGCATCCTCCATCACAACAAACTGCATGCACCTTGTGGGACACTGAATCCACTGCATGACTTCTGCATCCAAATTCCTGGACAATGTGGGGAGCACTGCCAGCACAGCAGGGACACTGCATCCACCTTCATGAGAACTGCACCATCCGTCATAACATACTGAATCCACCTTGTGGGATGCTGCATCCACTGGCTGGGCACTGCATCAACATTCCCGGACAATGCAGGGGGCGCTGCAACCACTGCAGCAACACTGAATCCCGCTGAAGTGGCACTATAGGTTCAATGCCATCACTTCAGGATCAGTGCATTCTCCTTCATTGGCACTGCATATAACAACACACCACAATGCCTCCACATTGCAGGACACTGCATCCACTGCTTGAGCACTGCATCCACATTCCAGGACAGTGCAGGGGGTATTGCAACTACTGCAGGGCACTGTTGCCAGGTGAAGTGGCATTGCAGGTGCTCGGCAATGACCACAGGATCACTGCATCCTCCTTCATGATGACTGAATCCTCCAGCACAACATAAGGCATCCACCTTGTGGGACACTGCATCCACATCATGAGCACTGCTTCCGAATTCAGGGAAACGGAAGGGGGCACTGCAACCATTGCAGGATCACTACATCCACCTTCAGGGACACTGCATCCTGCATCACAACAAATTGCATGCACATTGTGGGACACTGCATCCACTGCATGGGCACTGCATCAAAATTCCAGGACAATGATGGGCGCACTCCTTCCACTGCAGGGACACTGCATCCACCTTCATGGCCTCTGCTTCCTCTGTCACAACATACTCCATAAACGTTTAGGTACACTGCATCCACTGCATGGGCATTGCATTCACCTTCATGGACACGGAGGGCGGCACTGCAACCACTGCAGCAACACTGCATGCAGCTTCCATGGCACTGCATAAACCATCACAACATACTGCATGCACCTTGTGGGACACTGCATCCAAGGCCTTGGCACTACATCCACGTTCTTGGACAATGAAGTGCCCACTGTAACCCTTGCAGGGAAACTGCATACAGCTGAAGTCGCACTGCAGGCGCACTGCATTCAGCACAGGTTGACCGCATCCACCTTCGTGGTCACAGCATCTTCCATCACAACATACATCCCCCCTATGGGACACTGCAACTACTGCATGGGCACTGCATCCACATTCAGGGAACTGTAGGGGGCACTGCAACCACTGCAGCGTCACTGCATCGACCTTCATGGGCCCTACATCATCCATCACGTCATACAGCATCCACTTTGAGGGACACTGCATCCACTGCATGACTTCTGCATCCACATTCCCGGACAATGCACAGGACACTGCAAGCACTGCAGGGACACTGCATCCAACTGACGTGGCACTGAAGGTGTACTGCAATCCCTGCCAGTTCACTGCATCCAACTCATTTGCACTGCAACCTCTGTCACAACATACGGCAACCAACTTTTGGTAATTTGCATCCACTGCATGGGAACTTCATGCACATTCGGGAAAACAGAATGGGGCAATGCAACAACTTAAGGGAAACTGCAGCAAGTTGAAGTGGCACTGCAGGTGCACTGCAATGACTGCAGGATCACAGAATCCTCCATCATGATTACTGAATCCTCCATAACAACATAAGGCATCAACCTTGTGGGGTACTGCATCAACTGCATGAGCACTGCATCCACATTCAGGGAAACTGCAAGGGTCACTGCAACCACTGCAGGGACACTGCATCCACCTGCTTGGGCCCTGCATCCTCCATCACAACATACTGAATCCACATTGTGAGACACTGCATGCTCTGCATGGGCACTGCATTCACATTCAGGGTAAATGTAGGGGGCACTGCAACCACTGCAGTTTCACCACATCCACCTTCATTGGCACTGCATCCTACCACAGAACATAGTGCATCCTCCTTGTGAGACACTGCATTCACTGAATGTCCACTGCATCCACATTCCAGGACATTGCCGGGGGCACAGCAACCACTGCAGGGACACTGCATCCACTGCATGGGCACCGCATTCACCTTCAGGGACACAGAAGGTAGCATTGCAAGCCCTGCAGGGACACTGCTTCCAGCTGTTGTGGAAATACAGGCGCACTGCTATCACTGCAGGATCACTGCATCCACTGCATGTTCACAGCATCCACATTCAGGGACACAGCAGTGTGCACTGCAACTACTGCTGGATCTCTGCATCCACCTTCATGGGCACCGCATCCTCCGACAAAACATAGTGCAACTGCATTGTGAGACACTGCAACCACTGCATGAGCACTGCATCTACATTCCACGACAATGCCAGGGGCACTGCAACCACTTCAGGGACACTGCATCCACCTTCATGGGCACTGTATCCTCCATCACAACATACTGCATAAACCTTTAGGTACACTGCATCCACTGCATGGGCACTGCATTCACCTTCAGTGACACAGAAGGTGACACTGCAACCGCTGCTGTGACACTGTTTCCAGCTGATGTGGAAATGCAGGCGCACTGCAATCACTGCAGGATCACTGCATCCAACTCGTGGGCATTGGATGCTCTGCCACAACATACGGCAACCAACTTTTGATACTCTGCATCCACAGCATGGGCACTGCATCCACATTCACGGATAATGCCAGGGGCACTGTAACCAGTGCAGGCACACTGCATCCACATTCAATGGCACTGTATCCTCCGTCAGAACATATGTCATAAACCTTTAGCTGCACTGCATTCACTGCATCGGCACTGCATTCACATTCAGGGACACAGAAGGAGGCACTGCAACCACTGCAGCAACACAGCTTCCAGCTGATGAGGAAATGCAGGAGCACTGCAATCACTGCAGGATCACTGCATACAGTGCATGTCCTCAGCATCCAAATTCAGGGCCACAGCAGGGTGCACTGCAACCACTGCCAGCTCACTGCATCCAACTCATGGGCGCTGCATCCTGTGTCTTAACATACGGCAACCAACTTTTGCTACGGTGCATCCAAAGCATGGGCACTGCATCCACATTCACGGACAATGCAGGGGGCACTGCAACCACTGCAGAGACACTGCATTCTCCATCACAACATGCTGCATAAAACTTTAGGTACACTTCATCCACTACAGGAGCACTTCCTTGACCTTGAGGGACAGAGAAGGCAGGACGGCAACCCCTGCATGGACACTGCTTCCAGCTGATGTGGAAATGCAGGTGCACTGCAAGCACTGCTGGATCACTGCATCCACTGCATGTTCACAGCATCCACATTCAGGGAACCAGCAGGGTGCTCTTCAAACTCTGTCGGATCTCTGAATCCTCCTTCATGAGCACTCAATCCTCCATCACAACAGAAGGCATCCACCTTGTGGGACACTGCACCCACTGCATGAGCACTGCATCCGCATTCATGGAAACTGCAGGGGGTACTGAAACTACAGCAGGATCACTGCATCCACTGCATGGGCACTGCATCCAAGTTCAGGGACACTTCATTTGAATCTCCAACCACTGCAGCAACACTGCATCCAGCTGAAGTGGCACTGCAGGCACACTGCAATCACTGCAGGCTCACTGCATCCACCTTCTTGGGCACTGCATCCTCCATCACACACACTTCATCCAACCAGTCAGACACTGCATGCACTGCATGGGCACTGCATCCACATTCAGGGACACTGCATGGGGCTTGCAAACACTGCAGGGACACTGCATCCAGATAAAGTGGCACTGCAGGTGCACTGCAATCACTACCGGATCACTGCATCATCCTTCATAGACACTGGATTCTACTTCACAACATACTGCACCAAGCATGTGTCACACTGCAGACACTGCATGGGCAGTGCATCCACATTCAGGGACATTGCAGGCGGCTCTGCAACCACTGCAGCTACAAAGTGCCCAGCTGAAGTGGCACTGCAGGCGCACTGCAATCACTGAAGTTTCACTGCATCCACTGCATTGGCACTGCATCAACATTGCAGGACAATGCTGGGGGCACTGCAACCACAGCAGGGACACTGCATCCACCTTCATGGGCAATGAATCCTCCGTGACAACATACAGCATAAACGTATAGGTACACAGCATCCACTGCATGGGCATGGCATTCACCTTCAGGGACATAGCAGGGTGCAGTGCAACCACTGCCTCATTACTGCATCTACCCTCATGGGCACCGCATCCTCCGTCACACCGTACTACATGCACCTTGTGGGACACTGCATCCAAAAACTGGGCACTGCATCCATGTTCTCGGACAATGCAGTGGGCGCTGCAACCACTGCAGGGACACTGCATACAGCTGAACTCGCACTGCAGGTGCACTGCATTCAGCACAGGCTCACTGCATCCACATTCGTGGGCACTGCATCTTCCATAACAACAGACGACATCCAACATGTGGGACACTGCAACTACTCCATGGGCACTGCATCCACATTCAGAGAACTGTAGGGGGCAGTGCAACCACTGCAGCATCACTTCATCCACCTTCATGGGCCCTTCATCCTACATCACAACATACTGCATCCATCTTGTGGGACACGGCATCCACTGCATGACTACTGCATCCACATTCCAGGACAATGTGGGGGCACTGCAAGCACTGCAGGGACACTGCATCGACCTTCATGAGAACTGCATTATCCGTCAAAACATATTGCATCCACCTTGTGGGACACTGCATCCACTGCCTGGGCATTGCATTCACATTCCCGGAGATGCAGGCGGCACTGCAACCACTGCAGCAAGACTGCATCCAGCTGAAGTGGCACTGCAGGCGCACTGCCATCACTGCACAATCACTGCATTCACCTTAATTGACACTGCATACTACAACACACCACAATGCCTCCTCATTGTGGGACACTGCATCCACTGCATTGGCACTGCGTCCACATTCCAGGACAATAAGGGGGCATTGCAACCACTGTAGGGACACTGCATCCAGCTGAAGTGGCACTGAACGCATACTGCAATCCATGCTGGCTCACTGCATCCAACTCGTGGGCACTGCAACCTCTGTCACCACATACGGCAACCAACCTTTGGTACTCTGCATCCACTGCATGGGCACTGCATCCACCTTCAGGGAAACAGAAGGTGGCACTGCAACGACTTCAGGGACACTGCAGCAAGCTGAAGTGGCAATGCAGGTGCACTGCAATGACTGCAGGATAACTGTATCCTCCATGATCACTGAATCCTCCAACACATCATTAGGCATCCTCCTTGAGGGAAACTGCATCCATTGCATGAGCACTGCATCCACATTCAGGTAAACTGCAGGGGGCACTGCAATCACTGCAGCATCACTGGATCCACCGTCATGGGCACTGCCTCCTCCGTCACAACGTACTGCATGCACATTGTCGGACACTGCATCCACTACATGGGCATTACATCCAAGTTCAGGGACACTGCAGATGGCTCTGCAACCACTGCAGTAACACTGCATCCTGCAGAAGTGGCACTGCAGGTGCACTGCAATCACTGCAGGCTCACTGAATCCACTATCGTGGGCAGTGCATCCTCCATCACAACATACTGCATCCACCTTGTGGGACACTGCATGCCATGCACTGCATGGACATTCATCCACATTCAGGGAAACTATAGGGGGCACTGCAACCACTACAGGTTCAACGCATTCACCATCATGGGCACTGCACCCTCCGATATAGCATACTGCATCCATCTTGTGAGACACTGCTTCCACTTCATGACTCCTGCATCCACATGCCAGTACAATGTCGGGGGCCCTGCAACCACTGCAGGGACACTGCATGCGCCTTCATGGGAACTGCATCCTCCATCACAACATACTGCCTAAACATTTAGGTACACTGCCTCCACTGCATGGTCACTGCATTCACCTTCAGGGACACAGAAGGTGGCACTGCATCCACCGCAGCAACAGTGCTTCCAGCTGATGAGCAAATGCAGGCGCACTGCAATCACTGCAGGATCACTGAATCCACTGAATGTTCACAGCATCCACATTCAGTGACATGAAAGGGGGCTCTGCAACCACTGCAGCTGCACTGCATCCAGCTGAAGTGGAAGTGCAGCCGCCCTGCAATCACTGAAGATTCACTGCATCCACTGCATCAACATTTCAGGACAATGCCAGGGGTACGGCAATCACTGGTGGGACACTGCATCCCCCATCATTGGCACTGCATCCTCCGTCACAACATAATGCATAAACCTTTAGGTACACTGCATCCAATGAATGGGCACTGCATTCACATTCAGTGACACAGAAGGTGGCACTGCAACCCCTGCAGGGACACTGCTTCCAGCTCATGTGGAAAGGCACATGCACTGCAATCACTGCTGGATCAGTGCATCCACTGCATGTTCAGAGCATGCACATTCAGGGACATAGCAGGGTACACTGGCACCACTGCCAGATCACTGCATCCACCCTCATGGGCACTGCATTCTCCATCACAACATACTGCATGCACCTTGTGGGACACTGCCTCCAATCCTGGGCACTGCATCCACGTTCTCGGACAATGCAGTTGGCACTGCAACCACTGAAAGGACACTGCATACAGCTGAAGACGCACTGCTGGTGCACTGCTTTCAGCACAGGCTCACTGTATCCACCTACGTGGGCACTAAATCTTCCATCACAACATAAGACATCCACATTGTGGGACACTGCAACTACGGCATGGGCATTGCCTCCACATTCAGGGAACTGTAGGGGGCAGTGCCACCACTGCAACATCACTGCATCGAACTTCATGGGCCCTGAATCCTCCATCACAACATACTGCGTCCACCTGGTCGGACACTGCATCCACTGCATGACTACTGCATCCACATTCCAGGACAATGTGGGGGGCACTGCAAGTACTGCAGGGACACTGTATCCACCTTCATGAGAACCGCATCATCCATCATAACATACTGCATCCACCTTGTTGGACACTGCATCCTCTGTCACAACATACGGCAACCAAGTTTTGAACTCTGCATCCACTGCATGGGCACTGCATCCACATTCAGGGACACAGAACGGGGCACTGAACCACTGCAGGGACACTGCAGCCAGCTGAAGTGGCACTGCAAGTTCACTGCAATGACTGGAGGATCACTGCATCCTCCTTCAGGATCACTGAATCATCCAACACATTTTAATGCATCTACCTTGAGTGACAATGCATCCACTGCTTGAGCACTGCATCCACATTCAGGTAAACTGCAGGGGGCACTGCAACCACTGCAGCATCACTGCATCCACCTTCATGGGCACTGCCTCCCCTGTCACAACATACTGCATGCACATTGTGGGACACTGCATCCACTGCATGGGGACTGCATCCAAGTTCAAGGACACTGCCGTTGGCTCTGCAACCACTGCAGGAACACTTCATCCAGCAGAAGTGGCACTGCAGGTGCACTGCAATCACTGCAGGCTCACTGAATCCACCATCGTTTGCAGTGCATCCTCCGTCACAACATACTGCATCCACCTTCTGGGACACTGCATGCATTGCATGGGCACTTCATCCACATTCAGGGAAACTATAGGGGGCGCTGCAACCACTACAGGTTCAACGCATCCACCTTCATGGGCACTGCACCATCCGACATAGCATACAGCATCCGCCTTGTGAGACACTGCTTCCACTTCATGACTCCTGCATCCACATTCCTGGTCAATTCCAGGGGCTCTGCAACCACTGCAGGGAAACTGCAGCCGCCTTCATGCGCACTGCATCCTCCATCACAACATACTTTATAAACCTTTAGGTACACTGCATCAAAGCATGTCCACTGCATTCACCTTCAGGGACACAGAAGGCAGCACTGCATGCACTGCAGCAACAGTGCTTCCAGCTGATGAGGAAATGTAGGCGCACTGCATCACTGCAGGATCACTGAATCCACTGAATGTTCACAGCATCCACATTCAGTGACATGACAGGGGGCTCTGCAACCACTGCAGCTACACTGCATCCAGCTGAAGTGGCACTGCAGCTGCACTGCAATCACTGAAGATTCACTGCATCCACTGCATAGGCACTGCATCCACATTTCAGGACAATGCCAGGGGCACTGCAACTACTGGTGGGACACTGCATTCCCCATCATCGGCACTGCATCCTCCATCACAACATGCTGCATAAGCCTTTAGGTACACTGCCTCCACTGCATGGGCACTTCATTCACCTTCAGGGACACAGAAGTCGGCACTGCAATACCTGCAGGGACACTGCTTCCAGCTGACGTGGAAAGGCAGGTGCACTGCAATCACTGAAGGATCACTGCATGAACTTCATATTCAGAGCATGCACATTCAGGGAAACAGCTGGGTGCACTGCAACCACTGCCGGATCACTGCATCCACCTTCATGGGCACTGCATCCTCTGTCACAGCATACTGCATAAACTTGTGGGACACTGCATCCAATGCCGGGATCCGCATCAACGTTCTTGGACAATGCAGTTTGCACTGCAAACACTGCAGTGACACTGCATACAGCTGAAGTCGCACTGCATGCGCCCTGCATTCAGCACAGGCTCACTGCATCCATCTCATTGGGCACTGCATCTTCCTTCACAACATACGACATCCACCTTGTGGGGCACTGCAACTGCTGCATGGGCACTGCATCCACATTCAGGGAACTGTAGTGGTCAATACAAGCACTGCAGAATCACTGCATCCAAATTCATGGGCCCTGCATCCTCCATCACAACATACTGCGTCCACCTGGTCGGACACTGCATCCACTGCATGACTACTGCATCCACATTCCAGGACAATGCGGGGGGCACTGCAAGTACTACAGGGACACTGTATCCAACTTCATGAGAACTGCATCATCCGTCATAGCATACTGCATCCACCTTGTTGGACACTGCATCCTCTTCACAACATACGGCAACCAAGTTTTGAACTCTGTATCCACTGCATGGGCACTGCATCCACATTCATGGACACAGAAGGGGACACTGCAACCACTGCAGGGACACTACAGCCAGCTGAAGTGGCACTGCAAGTTCACTGCAATGACTGGAGGATCACTGCATCCTCCTTCAGGATCATTGAATCATCCAACACATTACAATGCATCCACCTTGAGGGACAATGCATCCACTGCATGGGCACTGCATCCACATTCAGGAAAACTGCATGGGGCACTGCAACCGCTGCAGGATCTCTGCATCCACCTACATGGGCAGTGCATCCTCTGCCACAACATACTGCATGCACATTGTGGGACACTGCATCCACTGCATGGGGACTGCATCCACGTTCAGGGCCACTGCAGTTGGCTCTGCAACCACTGCAGCAACACTGCATCCAGCTGAAGTGGCACTGCAGGCACACTGCCATCACTGCAGGATCACAGCATTCACCTTCATCGGCACTGGATACTATGACACACCACAATGCCTCCACATTTTGGGACACTGTGTACACTGTGTGAGAACCGCATGACCATTCCAGGACTATGCAGTGGCCATTGCAACCACTGCAGGGTCACTGCCTCCAGCTGAAGTTGCACTGAAGGCATACTGCAATCACTGTCAGCTCACTGCATCCAACACATGAGCACTGCATCCTCTGTCACAACAAAGGGCAACCAAACTTTTCGTAATCTGCATCCACCACATGGGCACTGCATCCACATACAGGGACACAGAACGGCTCAATGCAACCACTGCAGGGACACTGCAGACAGCTGAAGTGACACTGTAGGTGCGCTGCTATGACTGCAGGATCACTGCATCCTCCTTCATGATCACTGAATCCTCCATCACACATTAAGGCATCCACGTTAGGGACACTGGATCCACTGCATGAGCACTGCATCCACATTCAGGTAAACTGCAGGGGGCACTGCAACTAATGCAGGATCACTACATCCACCTTCATGGGCACTATCTCCTCCGTAAAAACATACTACATGCACATTGTGGGACACTGCATCCACTGCATGGGGAATGCATCCACGTTCAGGGACATTGCAGTTGGCTCAGCAACCACAGCAGCAACACTGCATCCAGCTGAAGTGGCACTGCAGGTGCACTGCAATCACAGCAGGCTCACTGCATCCACCTTCGTGGGCACTGCATCCTCCGTCACAACATTCTGCAAGCACCTTGTGGGACACTGCATGCACTGCCTGGGCACTCCATCCACATTCCAGGGCAATGCAGGGGGCATTGCAACCACTGCAGGTACACTGCATCCAGCTGAAGTGGCACTGGAGGTGTACTGCAATCACTGCTAGCTCACTGCATCCAACTCGTGGGCACTGTATCCTCTGTCACAACATACGGCAACCAACTTTTGGTACTCTCCATCCAATGCATGTGCACTGCATCCACATTCAGGGACACAGGGCGGGACAGTGCCTCCACTGCAGGGACATGGCATCCAGCTGAAGTGGCACTACAGGTGCACTGCTATCACTGCAGGCTCACTGCATCCAACTCGTGGGCACTGCATCCTCTGACAAAACATACTGCATCCGCCTTGTGCGACCCTGCAACCATTGCATGAGCCCTGCATACATATTCCAGGACAATTGTGAGGGCACTGCAACCACTGAAGGGACACTGCATCCACCTTTATGGGCACCGCATCCTCCATCACAACATACTGCATGCACACTGTAGGACACTGCATCCAATGCCAGGGCACTGTATCCACGTACTTGGCAATGCAGTGCGCACTGCAACCACTGCAGGGACACAGCATACAGCTGAAGTCGTACTGCAGGCGCACTGCATTCAGCACAGGCTCATTGTATCCACCTTCATGAGCACTGCATCTTCCAGCACAACATACGGCATGCACCTTGTGGGACACAGCAACCACTGCAGGGACACTGCATCCACCTTCATGGGCACCACATTATCAGTCACAACATACCTCATAAACCTTTAGGTACACTGCATGTACTGCATGTTCACAGCATTTACATTCAGGGACACAGCAGAGTTCACAGCAACCACTGCCGGACAACTGCATCAACCCTCATGGGCACGGCATCCTCCATAACAACATGCCGCATCCACCTTGTGGGACACTACATCCAATGCCTGGGCACTGCATCCACGTTCTCAGACAATGCAGTGCCCACTGTAACCACTGCAGGGACATTACATACAGCTTATGTCGCACTGCAGGTGTACTGCCTTCAACACAGGCTGACTGCATCCACCTCCTTGGGAACTGCATCTTCCATCACAACATACAACATCCACTTTGTGGGACACTGCAACTACTGCATGGGCACTGCATCCAGATTCAGGGAACTGTAGGGGGCACTGCAACCACTGCAGCATCACAGCATCCACATTCATGGGCACTGCATCCTCCATCACAAAATACTGCATCCTCCTTGTGGGACACTGCATCCACTGTTGACTACTGCATCCAAATTCCTGGACAATGCAGGGGGAACTGCAACCCCTGCAGCAACACAGCTTCCAGCTGATGTGGAAATGCAGGTGCACTGTAATCACTGCAGGATAACTGCATCCAATGCATGTTCACGGCTTGCACATTCAGAGACACAGCAGGGTGCACTGCAATCACTGCTGGATCACTGCATCCACCTTTATGGGCCCTGCATCTTCCATCACAACATACTTCATCCACCTTGTGGGACACTGCATGATCTGCATGACTACTGCATCCACATTCCAGGACAATGTGGTGGGCACTGCAAGCACTGCAGGGACACTGCAGCCAGCTGAAGTGGCACTCCAGGCATACTGCAATCACTGCCGGTGCTCTGCATCCAACTCCATGGTCTGCATCCTCTGTCACAACATACAGCAACCAACTTTTGGTACTCTACATCCACTGCATGGGCACTGCATCCACATTCAGGGACACAGGACGGGGCACTGCAACCAGTGTAGGATCACTGCAGCCAGCTGAAGTGGCACAGCAAGTTCACTGCCATGACTGCTGGATCACTGCATCCTCCTTCATGATCACTGCATCCTCCAACACATCATAAGGCATCCACCTTGAGGGACACTGCATCCAATGCATGAGCACTGCATCCACAATCCAGATCAATGCAGGGGGCATTGCAACCACTGCAGGGACACTGCATCCAGCAGAAGGGGCACTGAAGGCATACTGCAATCATTGCTGGCTCACTGCATCCAACACTTGGCACTGCATCCTCTGTCACAACATATGGCAACCAACCTTTGGTACTCTGCATCCACTGCATGGGCACTGCATCCACATTCTTGGACACAGGACGGGGCACTGCAACCAGTGTAGGATCACTGCATCCACCTTCATGGTCACCGCATCCACATTCAGGGACACAGCAGGGTGCACTGCAACCACTGAGGGATCACTGCATGCACCGTCATGGGCACTGCCTCCTCCTTCACAACATACTACATGCACATGTGGGAATCTTCATCCAATGTCTGAGCACTGCATTCATGTTCTCGGACAATGCAGTGTGCACTGGAATGACTACGCAGACACTGCATACAGCTGAAGTCACACTGCAGGCACACTGCATTCAACACAGGCTGACAGCATCCACCTACGTGGGAACTGAATCTTCCCTCAAAACAGAAGACATCCACCTTGTGGGACACTGCAACTACAGCATGGGCACTGCATACACATTCATGGAAACTGTAGGGGGCAATGCAACCACTGAAGGCTCATCGCATCCACCTTCATGGGCACTGCATGCTCCGACAAGACATACTGCATGCGCCTTGTGAGACACTGCATCCTCTTCATGACGACTGCATCCACATTGCAGGACAATGCCAGGGGCACTGCATGTACTGCAGGAACACTTCATCCACCTTCATCTGCACTGCATTGTCCATCACAACATACTGCATAAACATTTATGTACACTGCATCCACTGCATGGGCACTGCATTCACATTCTTGGACAATGCAGTGCGCAATGCAACCACTGCACGGACACAGCATACAGCTGAAGTCGCAGTGCAGGTGCACTGCTTTCAGCACAGGCTCACTGCATCCAACTTCGTGGGCACTGCATCTTCCATCACAACATAAGACATCCACCTTGTGGGACACTGCAACTACTGCATGGACACTGCATCCAAATTCAGGGAATGGAAGGGGGCAGTGCAACCACTGCAGCATCACTGCATCCACCTTCTTGGGCCCTACACCCTCCATCACCACATACTGCATCCACTTTGTGGGACACTGCATCCACTGCATGACTACTGCATCCAAATTCCAGGACAATGTGGGGGCATGCAAGCACTGCAGGGACACTGCATCGACCTTCATGAGAACTGCATCATCCGTCATAACACTGCATCCACCTTGTGGGACACTGCATCCACTGCCTGGGCACTGCATCCACATTCCCAGACAATGCAGGGGGCACTGCAATCACTGCAGCATACTGCATCCAGCAGAAGTGGCACTGCAGTCTCACTGCCATCACTGCAGGATCACTGCATTCACCTTCATCAGCACTGCATACTAAAACACACCACAATGCCTCCACATTGTGGGACACTGCATCCACTGCATGTGCACTGCATCCACATTCCAGCACAATGCAGTAGGCATCACAACCACTGCAGGAACCATGCATTCAGGTGAAGTGGCACTGAAGGCGTACTGCAATCACTGTCAGCTCACTGCATCCAACACTTGGGCACTGCATCCTCTGTCACTACATACGGCAACCAACTTTTCGTACTCTGCATCCACTGCATGGGCACTGCAAACACATACAGGGACATAGCATGGGGCACTGCAACCACTGCAGGCACACAGCAGCCAGCGGAAGTGGCCCTGTAAGTGCACTGCAATGACTGCAGGATCACTGCATCCTCCTTCATGATCACTGAATCCTCCATCACACATTAAGGCATCCACTTGAAGGACACTGCATCCACTGCATGAGCAGTACATCCACATTCAGGTATACTGCAGGGGGCACTGCAACCAATGCAGGATCACTGCATCCACCTTCATGGGCACTGTGTCCTGAGTAAAAACATACTACATGTGCATTGTGGGACAGTGCATCCACTGCATTGGGACTGCATCCACGTTCAGAGACATTGCAGTTGGCTCTGCAACCACTGCAGCAACACTGCATCCAGCTGAAACGGCACTGCGTGTGCAGTGCAATCACTGCAGGCTCACTGCATCCACCTTCGTGGGCCCTGCATCCTCCATCACAACATACTGCAACCACCTTGTTGGACACTGCATGCACTGCCTGGGCACTCCATTCACATTCCAGGACATTGCAGGGGGCATCGCAACCACTGCAGGGACATTTCATCCAGCTGAAGTGGCACTGAAGGCGTACTGCAATCACTGCCGGATCACTGCATCCAACTCGTGGGCACCTCATCCTCTGTCACAACATACGGCAACCAACTTTTGGTACTCTGCATCCACTGCATGGGAACTGCATCCACATTCAGGGACACAGGACGGGGCACAGAAACCACTGCAGGGACACTGCAGCCAGTTGAAGTGGCACTGCACATTCACTGAAATATCTGCAGGATCACTGCATCCTCCAACATGATCACTGAATTATCCAACACGTCATAAGGCATCCACTTGAGGGACACTGCATCCACTGCCTGGGCTCTGCATCCATATTCCCAGACAATGCAGGGGGCACTACAACCATTGCAGCAACACTGCATCCAGCTGAAGTGGCACTGCAGGTGTACTGCCATCACTGCAGGATCACTGCATTCACCTCCATCGCCACTGCATACTACAACACACCACAATCCTCCACATTGTGGGAAACTGCATCCACATTCCAGGACAATGCAGAGGGCATTGCAACAACTCCAGGGACACTGCATCCAGCTGAAGTGGCACTGAAGCTGTACTGCAATCACTGCCGGCTCACTGCATCCAACTCCAGGGCTCTGCCTCCTCTGTAACAACATACGGCAACCAACTTTTGGTACTCTGCATCCACTGCATGGGCACCCCATCCACATTCAGGGACACTGGACGGGGCACTGCAACCACTGTAGGGACACTGCAGCCAGATGAAGTGGCACTGCACGTTCACTGCAATGTCTGCAGGATCACTGCATCCTCCTTCATGATCACTGAATCATCCAACACATCATAAGGCATCCACCTTGAGGGACACTGCATCCACTGCCTTGGCACTGCATCGATATTCCCAGACAATGCAGGGGGCACTACAACCACTGAAGCAACACTGCATACAGCAGAAGTGGCACTGCAGGCACACTGCCATCACTGCAGGATCACTGCATTCACCTTCATTTGCACTGCATAGTACAACACACCACATTGCCTGCACATTGTGGGACACTGCATCCACTACATGAGCACCGCATCCAAATTCCAGGAAAATGCAAGGGGCACTGCAACCACTGCTCAGACTCCGCATGCAGCTGAAGTGGAAACGCAGGTTCACCGCAATCACTTCTGGCTCACTGCATCCAACTCGTGGGCACTGCATCCTCTAACACAACATACAGCAACCAACTTTTGGTACTCTGCATCCACTGCTTGTGCACTGCATCCACATTCTGGGACACAGGATGGGGCACTGCAACCACTGCTGGGACACTGCAGCCAGCTGAAGAGGCGCTGCAGGTGCACTGCAATGACTGCAGGATCACTGCATCCTCCTTCATGATCACTGAATACTCCATCACAACATAAGGCATCGACCTTGTGGGACACTGCATTAACTGCATGAGCATTGCATCCTCATTCAGGAAAACTGTAGGGGCACTGCACCACTGCAGGTTCACCGCATCCGCCTTCATGGGCACTGCATCCTCCTACAAAATATACTGCATCCGCCTTCTGAGACACTGCGTCCAGTGCATGACCACCGCATCCAAATTCCAGTACAATGCCAGGTTCTTGCAACCACTGCAGGGACACTGAATCCACCGTCATGGGCACTGCATCCTCCGTCACAACATACTGCAGGCACATTGTGGGACAGTGCATCTAATGCATGGGCACTGCATCCACGTTCAGGGACACTGCATCCAGCTGAAGCGGCACTACAGATGCATCACAATCACTGCAGGCTCACTCTATCCACCGTCGTGGGCACTGCATCCTCTGTCACAACATACTGCATCCTCCTTGTAGGACACTGCGTGCACTGCATGACTCCTGCATCCACATTCAGGGAAAAGGTCGGGGGAACTTCAACCACTGCAGGTTCAGTGCATCCACCTCCCTGGGAACTGCACCCTCCGACATATCATACTGCCTCCACCTTGTGAGACACTGCATCCACTGCATGACTCCTGCATCCATATTCCAGGACAATGCCGGGGGCACTGCAGCCACAGTAGAGACACTGCATTCACCTTCATGGGCACTGCATCCTCCTTCACAACATACTGCATAAACCTTTAAGTACACAGCATCCACTGCATGGGCACTACTTTCACCTTCAGGGACACAGAAGGCGGCACTGCAACCCCTGCAGCGACACTGCTTCCTGCTGATGTGGAAATGCTGGTGCACTGCAATCACTGCCGGCTCACTGCATCCAACTCCCGGGCACTGCATCCTCTGTCACAACATAAGGCAAACAACATTTGGTACCGTGCATTCACTGCATGGGCACTGCATCTACATTCTGGGACATAGGACAGGGCACTGTAACCACTGCAGGGACACAGCAGCCAGCTGAATTGGCTTTGCAAGTTGACTGCAATGAATGCAGGATCACTGCATCCTCCTTCATGATCATTGAATCTTCCAACATATCATAAGGCATCCACCTTGAGGACACTGCATCCACTGCATGAGCACTGCATCCACATTCGGTTAAACTTTAGGGGACTCTGCAACCACTCCAGGATTACTGCATCCACCTTCATGGGCACTGCATCCTCCATCACAGCATACCACATCCACCATGTGGGACACTGCATGTACTGCATGACCTCTGCATCCACATTCCAGCACAATGCCGGGGCCCTGTAACCACTGCAGGGACACTGCCTCTGCCTTCATGCGCACTGCATCCTCTGTCACAACATACTGCATAAACCTTTAGGGACACTTCCTCCACTGCATGGGCACTGCATTCACCTTCATGGACACAGAAGGTGGAACAGCAACCCCTGCAGGGACACTGCTTCCAGCTGATGTGGAAATGCAGGTGCACTGCAATCACTGCAGGATCACTGCATCCACTGCATGTTCAGACCATGCACGTTCACGGACACAGCAGGGTGCACTGCAACCACTGCTGGATCACTGCATTCACCCTCATGGGCACTGCATCCTCTGTCACAACATACTGCATGCACCTTTTGGGACACTGCATCCAATGCATGGGCACAGCATCATTGTTCACAACATTATGCATGCACCTTGTGGGACAATGTATCCACGTTTTCAGACAGTGCAGTGCACACTGCATCCACTGCAAAAACACTGCATCCAGCTGATGTGGCACTTAAGGCATACTGCAATCACTACCACCTCACTACATCCAAATCGTGGGCACTGCAGCGTCGTTCTGAACATACAGCAACCAACTTTTGGTAATTTGCATCCACTGCATGGGCACTGCATCCACATTCAGGAACTCAGAACGGGGCACTACAACCACTGCTGGGACACTGAAGCCAGCTGAAGTGGCACTGCATGTGCACTGCAATGACTGCAGGATCACAGCATCCACCTTCATGATCATTGAATCCTCCAACACATCATAAGGCATCCACATTGAAGGACACTGCATCCACTGCATGAGAACTGCTTGCACATTCAGATAAACTGCAGAGGTCACTGCAAGCACTGCACGGACACGGCAAAGAGCTGAAGTTGCACTGCAGGCGCACTGCATTCAGCACAGGCTCACTGCATCCACTTTTGTGGGCACTGCATCTTCCATCACAGCATACGACACCCACCTTGTGGCACACTGCAACTACTGCATGCGCACTGCATCCACATTCCAGGATAATGCAGGGGCCATTGCAAGCACAGCAGGGACACTGCATCCAGCTTGATGAGAACTGCATCATCCGTCCTAACATACTGCATCCACCTTGTGGGACACTGCAACCAATGCCTGGGCACTGCATCCACAGTCTAGGACAATGCAGTGCACACTGCAACCACTGCACAGACACTGCATACAGCTGAATTCGCACTGCATTCAGCACAGGCGCACTGCATCCACATTCATGGGCACGTATCTCCAGCACAACATACGACATCTACCTTGTGGCACACTGCAACTACTGCATGTGCACTGCATCCACATTCAGGGAACTGTAGGGGGCACTACAACCACTGCAGCATCACTTCAAACACCTTCATGGGCCATGCATCCCCCATCACTACATACTGCATCCACCTTGTGGGACACTGCATCCACTGCCTGGGCACTGCATACACATTAAAAGACAATGCAGGGGGCACTGCAGCAACACTGCATCCAGCTGAACTGGCACTGCAGGCGCTCTGCCATCACTGCAGGATCACTGCATTCACCTTCATCAGCACTGCATATTACAACACACCACAATGCCTCCACATTGTGGGACACTGCATCCACTGCATGAACACTGCATCTAAATTCCAGGAGAATGCAGGGGGCATTACTGCCACTGCAGCAACACTGCATCCACCTTCATGAGAACTGCATCATCCGTCATAACATACTGCATCCACCTTGTGGGGCACTGCATCCACTGCCTGGGCACTGTATCCACATTCCAGGACAATGCAGGGGGCACTGCAACCACTGCAAAGACACTGCATCCAGCTGAAGAGGCACTGCAGGCACACTGCCATCACGGCAGGATCACTGCGTTCACCTTCATCGGCACTGCATACTACAACACATCACAATTCCTCCACAATGGGGGACACTGCATCCACTGAATGAGCACTACATCTAAATTCCAGGACAATTCAGGGGGCATTGCAACCACTTCAGGGACCCTGCCTTCAGCTGAAGTGGCACTGAAGGCGTACTGCAATCACTGCCAGCTCACTGCATCCAAATCCAAATCTCTGCATCCTCTGTCACAACATGCCGCAACCAACTATTTGTACTCGGCATCCACTGCATGTGCACTGCATCCACATTCAGGGACACAGAACGGGGAACTGCAACCACTGCAGGGACACTGCACCCAGCTGAAGTGGCACTGCAAGTTCACTGCAATGACTGTGGCGTCACTGCATCCTCCTTCATGACCACTGAATCCTCCAATACATCATAAGGCATCCACCTTGAGGGACACTGCATCCACTGCTGGAGCACTGCATCCACATTCAGGTAAACTGCAGGGGTCACTGCAACCACTGGAGGTTAACAGCATCCACCTTCATGTGCACTGCATCCTCCAACAAAACATACTGCATCCCCCTTGTGAGACACTGCATCCACTGCATGACTCCTGCATCCACATTCCAGCACAATGCCTGGGGCCCAGCAACCACTTCAGGGACACTGCATCCGCCTTCATGTACAACGCATCCTCCGTCACAACATACTGCATATACCTTTAGGTACACTGCCTCCACTGCATGGGCACTGCATTCACCTTCAGGGACACAGAAGGTTGCACTGCAACCACAGCAGCAACACTGCTTCCAGCTGATGAGGATATGCAGGTGCACTGCAATCAGTGCAGGATCACTGCATCCACTGCATGTTCACAACATCCACATTCAGGGACACAGCAGGGTGCATTGCAACCACTGCTGGATCACAGCATGCACCTTCATGGGCACTGCATCCTCTGTCACAACATATTGCATGCACCTTGTGGGACTCTGCACCCAATGCCTGGGCACTGCATCCACGTTCTTGGACAATGCAGGGTGCACTGCCAGCACTGCAGGGACACTGCAACCACCTTCATGAGATTTGAACCATCCGTCATAACATACAGCATCCACCTTGTGAGACACTGGATCCACTACGTGACTACTGCATCCACATTCCCAGACAATGCGGGGGGCACTGCAAGAGCTGCAGGGACACTGCATCCATCTTCAGGAGAAGTGCATCATTCATCATAACATACTGCATTACCTTGTGGGACACTGCATTCAATGCCTGGGCACTGCATCCACATTCTCGGACAATACATCCACATTCTCGGACAATGCAGTGGGCACAGCAACCACTGCAGGGACACTGCATGTAGCTGAAGTGGCACTGCAGGCGCACTGTAATCACTGAAGATTCACTGCATCCACTGCATAGGCACTGCATCAACATTTCAGGACAATGCTGGGGGAACTGCAACCACTGGAGGGACACTGCATCTCTATTCATGGGCACTGCATGCTCTGGCACAACATACTGCATAAACCTTTATGTACACTGCATCCACTGCATAGGCACTGCATTCACTTTCAGTGATGCAGAATTTGGCATTGCAACCCGTGCAGGGACACTGCTTCCAGCTGATGTGGAAATGCAGGCAAACTGCAATCTCTGATGGATCACTGCATCCACTGCAAGTTCACAGCATCCACATTCAGGGACACGGCATGGTGCATTGCAACCACTGCTGGATCACAGCATCCACCTTCATGGTCACTGCATCCTCCGTGACAACATACTGCATGCACCTTGTGGGACCTGCATCCCATACCTGGACACTGCATTGACTTTCTTGGATAATGCAGTCGGCACTGCAACCACTGCAGGGACACTGCATACTGCTGAAGTCGCACTGCAGGCTCACTGCATTCAGCACAGGCTCACTGCATCCACATCCGTCAGCACTGCATCTTCCATCACAACATAGGACATCCACCTTGTGGGACACTGAAACAACTTCATGGGCACTGCGTCGACATTCAGGGAACTGTAGGGGCACTGCAACCACTGCAGCATCACTGCATCCACCTTCATGGGCCCTGCATCCTCCATCACAACATACTGAATCCACCTTGTGGGACACGGTATCCACTGCATGACAACTGCATCCACCTTCATGAGAACTGCATCATCCGTAATAACATAATGCATCCATCTTGTGGGACACTGCATCCACTACCTGGGTACTGCATACACATTCCCGGACAATGCAGGAGGCACTGCAACTACTGCAGCAACACTGCATCCAGCAGAAGTGGCACTTCAGGAGCACCGCCATCACTGCAGGATAACTTCATTCACCTTTATCAGCACTACATTCTACAACACACCACAATGCCTCAACCACTCCAGGATCACTGCATCCACCTTCGTTTCCACTGCATCCTCAATTACAGCATACCGCATCCAGCTTGTGGGACACTGCATGGGGACTGCATCCACATTCCAGCACAATGCCAGGGGGACCTGCAACCACTGCAGGGACACTGCATCCACCGTCATGTGCACTGCATCCTCCATCACAACATACTGCATAAACCTTTAAGGACACTGCCACCACTGCACGGGCACTGCATTCACATTCAGGGACACAGAAGTTGGCACTGCAACCACTGCAGCAACACTGCTTCCAGCTGATGAGGATATTCAGGTGCACTGCCATCACTGCTGGATCACTGCATCCACAGCATGTTCACAGCATCCACATTCAGGGAACTGTTAGGGGCACTGCAACAACTGCAACATCACTGCATCCACCTTCATGGGCCCTGCATCCTCCATCACAACATACTGCATCCACATTGAGGGACACTGCATCCACAGCATGGCCCCTGAATCCACATTACAGCACAATGCTGGTGGCCCTGCAACCACTGCAGGGACACTGCATCCGCATTCATGTACACTGCATATTCCATCACAACACACTGCATAAACCTTTAGGTACACTGCCACCACTGCATGGGCATGGCATTCACCTTCAGGGACACAGATGGTGGCAGAGCAACCACTGTAGCAACACTGCTTCCAGCAGATGAGGAAAATGCAGGTACACTGCCATCATTGCAGGATTAGTGCATTCACCTTCATCGGCACTGCATACTACAACACACCACAATGCCTCCACATTGTGGGACACTAAATCCACTGCATGAGCACTGCATCCACATTCCAGGACAATGCAAGAGGCATTGAAACCACAGCAGGGACACTACATCAAGCTGAAGTGGCACTGAAGGCATACTGCAATCACTGCCAACTCACTGCATCAAACACCAGGGCTCTGAATCCTCTGTCACAACATACGGCAACAAACTTTTGGTACTCTGCCTCCACTGCATGGGCACTGCATTCACCTTCAGGGACACAGAAGGTGGCACTGCAACCAGTGCAGCACCACAGCTTCCAGCTGATGAGGAAATGCAGGCGAACTGAAATCACTGCAGGATGACTGCATCCACTGCATGTTCACAGCATCCACATTCAGTGACACAACAGGTTGCACTGCAACCACTGCAGGGACACTGCATCCAGATGAAGTGGCACTGCAGGTGCACTGCAATGAATACAGGATCACTGCATGCTCCTTCATGGGCACTGCATCCTCCGTCACAACATAATGCATGAACATTGTGGGACACTGCATCCAATGCCTGGGCACTGTATCCACGTTCTCGGACAAAGCAGTCAGCACTGCAACCACTGCAGGGACACTGCATACAGCTGAAGGCTCACTGCAGGTGCACTGCATTCAGCACTGGCTCAATGCATCCACCTCTGTGGGCACTGCATCTTCCATGACAACATACGACATCCACCTTGTGGGACACTGCAACTACTGCATGGGCACTGCATGCACATTCTGGAAACTGTAGGGGGTACTGCAACCACTGCAGCATCTCTGCATCTACCTTCATGGGCCCTACATCCTCCATCACAACATACTGCATCCAACTTTTGGGACACTGCATCCACTGCCTGGGCACTGCATCCACATTCCAGGACAATGCAAGGGGCACTGCAACCACTGCAGCAAAACTACATCCAGCTGAAGTGGCACTGCAGGCACACTCCCATTACTGCATGATCACTGCATTCACCTTCATCAGCACTGCATACTACAACACACCACAATGCGTCCACCTTGTGGGACACTGCATCCACTGCATGAGCACTGTATCCACATTCCAGGACAATGCAGGGGGCATTGCAACCACTGCAGGGACACTGCAGCCAGCTGAAGTGGTACTGCAATTACACTGCAATGACTGCAGGATCACTGCATCCTCCTTCATGATCAGTGAATCCTCCAACACATTATAAGGCATCCACATTGAGAGACACTGAATCCACTGCATGAGCACTGCATCCACATTCAGGTAAATTGCAGGGGGCCCTGCAACCACTGCAGGATCACTGCATCCACCTTCATGGGCACTGCATCCTCCATCACAACATACTGCATGCACCTTGTGGGACACTAAATACAATGCCTGAGCACTGCATGTAAGTTATCAGACAATGCAGTTGGTGCTGCAACCACTGCAGGGACACTGCATACAACTTAAGGCTTACTGCAGGCACACAGCATTCAGCACTGGCTTAATGCATCCACCTGCATGGGCACTGCATCTTCCATGACAACATACGACATCCACATTGTGGGACACTGCAACTACTGCATGAGCACTGCATCCACATTCAGCGAAGTGTAGGGGGCACTGCAGCAACATGCATCCAGCTGAAGTGGCACTGCAGGTGCACTGCCATCACTGCAGGATCACTGCATTCACCTTCATCTGCACTGCATACTACAACACACCACAATGCCTCAACATTGTGGGACAGTGCATCCACTGCATGAGCACTGCATCCACATTGCAGGACAATGCAGGGGGCATTGCAACCACTGCAGGGACACTCAGCCAGCTGAAGTGGCACTGCAAGGTCACTGTAATGACTGCAGGATCACTGCATCCTCCTTCATGATCACTGAATGCTCCAACACATCATAAGACATCCACCTTGAGGGACACTGCATCCACTGCATGAGCAGTGCATCCAAATTTAGGTAAACTGCAGGGGGGTGGCAACCACTGCAGGATCACTGCATCCACCTTCATGGGCACTACAACCTTCATCATAACATACTGCATGCACATTGTGTGACACTGCATCCACTCTATGGGTACTGCATGCATGTTCAGGGACATTGGAGTTGGATCTGCAACCACTGCAGCAACACTGGATCCAGCTGAAATGGCAATGCAAGCACACTGCAATCACTTCAGGCTCACAGCTTTCACCTTTGTGGGCACTGCACCCTCTGTCACAGCATACCATATCCACATTGTGGGACACTGCATGCACTGCATGGGCACTGCGTCCACATTCATGGAACTGTAGGGGCACTGCAACCACTGCAGCATCACTGCATCCACCTTCATGGTCCCTGCATCCTCCATCACAACATAGTGCATCCACCATGTGGGAAAATGCATCCGCTGCATGACTCTGCATCCACATTCCCGGACAATGCGGGAGGCACGGCAACACCTTCAGGGACACTGCTTCCAGCAGATGTGGAAATGCAGGTGCACTGCCATCACAGCAGAATCACTGCATTCACCTTCATCCGCACTGCATACTACAACACACCACAATGCCTCCACATTGTGGGACAAAGCGTCCACTGCATGAGCACTGATTCCACATTCCAGGACAATGCAGGGAGCATTGCAACCACTGCAGCGACACTGCATCCAGCTGAAGTGGCATTGAATGTGTACTGAAATCACTGCCGGCTCACTGCATCCAACTACAGGGGTCTGAATCCTCTGTCACAACATACGGCAACCAACTTTTGCTAGTCTACATCCCCTGCATGGGTATGGCATCCACATTCAAAGACACAGGATGGGGCACTGCAACCACCGCAGGGACACTGCAACCAGCTGAAGTGGCACTGCAAGTTCACTGCAATGACTGCAGGATCACTGCATCCTCCTTCGTGATCGCTGAATCCTCCAACACATCATATGGCATAAACCTTCAGGGACACTGCACCCACTGCATGAGCACTGCATACTCCGTGACAATATACTGCATGCACATTGTGGGACACTGCATCCACTGCATGGGGACTGCATCCACGTTCAGGGATACTGCAGTTGGCTCTGCAAACACTGCAGCAAAATTGCACCCAGATGAAGTGGCACTGCAAGTGCACTGCAATCACTTCAGTCTCACTGCAAACACCTTCCTGGGCATGCATCCTCCATCACAGCATACAGCATCCACCTTCATGGGCACTGCATCCACATTCCCGGACAATGTGGAGGGCACTGCAAGCACCACAGGCACACTGCATCCACCTTCATGAGAACTGCATCATCCATCATAACAAACTGCATCCACCTTGTGGGACACTGCATCCGCTGCCTGGGCACTGCATCCACATTCTCGGACATTGCAGGGGGCACTGCAACTACTGCAGCAACACTGCATCCAGCTGAAGTGGCACTGCCGGAGCACTGCCATCACTGCAGGATAATTGCATTCTCCTTTTTTGGCACTACATACTACAACACACTGCAATGCCTCCACATTGTGGGACACTGCATCCAATGCATGAGCACTTCATCCACATTCCAGGGCATTGCAACCACTGCAGAGACACTGCATCCACCTGAAGTGGCACTGAAGGCGTACTACCATCACTGCTGGCTCATGGCATCCAACTCCAGGACTCTGCGTCCTCCATCAAAACATAAGGCAACCAACTTTTGCTTCTCTGCATCCACTGCATGGGCACTGCATCCGCACTCAGGGAGACAGAACGGGACACTGCAATCACTGCCGGGATACTGCAACCGGCTGAAGGGGCACTGCAGGTGCACTGCAATGACTGCAGGATCACTGCATCCTCCTTCATGATCACTGAATCCTCCAACACATCATAAGGCATCCACCTTGAGGGACACTGCATCCACTGCATAACCCCTGCATTCACATTCCAGCACTATGATGGGGGCCCTGCAACCACCGCAGGACACTGCATCCACCTTCATGGCACTGCATCCTCCATCACAACATACTGCATAAACCATTAGGGACTCTGCCTCCACTGCATGGGCACTGCATTCACCTTCAGGGACACAGCAGGGTGCAGTGCAACCACTGCAGGTACACTGCATCCAGATGAAGTGGCACTGCAGGTGCACTGCACTGACAACAGGATCACTGCATCATCCTTCATGGGCACTGAATCCTGCTTCACAACATACGGCATCCACCTTGAGTCACACTGCAGACACTGCATGGGCACGGCATCCACATTCAGGGACATGGCAGGGGGCTCTGCAAACACTGCAGCTATACTGCATCCAGCTGAAGTTGCAGTGCAGGCGCACTGCATTTACTGAAGATTCTCTGCATCCACTGCATAGGCACTGCATCAACATCTCAGGACAATGTCGAGAGCACTGCAACCACTGGAGGGGCACTGCATCCGCCTTAATGGGCACTGCATCCTCCGTCACAGCATACTGGATAAACCTTTAGGTACACTGCATTAATGCATGGGCACTGCATTCACCTTCAGGGACACAGAAGGCGGCACTTCAACCCCTGCAGGGACACTGCTTCCAGCTGATGTGGAAATGTAGCCGCACTGCAATCACAGCAGGATCATTGTGGATGCAGTGCTCATGCAGGGGATGCAGTGTCCCACAATGTGGAGGCATTGTGGTGAGTTGTAGTATGCCATGCCGATGAAGGTGAATGCAGTGATTGTGCAGTGATGGCAGTGTGCCTGCCGTGCCACTTCAGCTGGATTAAGTGATGCTGCAATGGTTGCAATGCCACCTTCATGGGCACTACAGCCTCCAACAAAACATACTGCATCCACTGTGTGAGACACTGCATCCACTGCATTCGCACTGCATCAACATTCCAGGACAATGCTGGTGACACTGCAACCACTGCCAGATCACTGCATCCACCTTCATGGCACTGCATCGTCTGTCACAACATATGACATCCACCTTGTGTGACACTGCAACTACTGCATGTGCACTGCATCCACATTCGAGGACAATGCAGGGGTCATTGCAACCACTGCATGGACACGGCATCCAGCTGAAGTCGCAATGATGGCATACTGCAGTCACTGTTGGCTCACTGCATCCAACCTGTGGGCACTGCATCCTCTGTCACAACATACGGCAACCAACTTTTGGTACTGTGCATCCACTGCATGGGCACTGCATCCACATGCAGGGACACAGAACGGGGCACTGCAACCACTGCAGGGACAAAGCAGCCAGCAGAATTGGCATTGCAGGTGCATTTCAATGACTGCAGGATCACTGCATCCTCCCTCATGATCACTGAATCCTCCATCACAACATAAGGGATCCACCTTGTGGGACATTGCATCCAATGCATGATGGCTGCATCCAAATTCAAGGAAACTGCAGGCGGCACTGCAACCACTGCAGGATCACTGCATCCACCTTCATGAGCACTGCAGCCTCCATCACAACATACTGCATGTACATTGTGGGACACTGCATCCACTGCAATGGCAATGCATCCATGATCAGAGACACTGCAGTTGGCTCTGCAAGCACTGCAGCTACACTGCATCCAGCTGAAGTGACTGTGCTCGCGCACTGCAATCACTGCAGGCTCACTGCAGCCACCTCTTGGGTACTATACCCACATTCAGGGAACCTGAAGGGGGCATGGCAACAACTGCAGGATCACCGCATCCACATTCATGGGCACTGAATCCCACATTACAACACACTGCATCTGCCTTGTGGGACACTGCGTCCATTGCATGGGCACTGCATTCACAATCAGGGACACAGAAGGGGGCACGACAACCAGTGCAGGAACACTGCATGCACCGTCATGGGCACTGCATCCTCTGTCACAACATACCACATCCATCTTTGGTACTCTGCATACACTGCATGGGCACTGCATTTGTATTCAGAGACACAGAAGGGGGCACTGCAACCACTGCAGGCACACTGCAGCCAGCTGAAGTGTCACTGCAGGTGCACTGCAATCACTGCAGAATCACTGCATCCTCCTTCATGGGCAGTGCATCATCCGTCATAACATAGTGCATCCACCTTGTGGGGCACTGAATCCACTGCAGGGGCACGGCATTCTCATTCAGGGACCCTGCAGAGGGCACTGCAACCACTGCAGGATCACTGCTCCACCTTCATGGACACTGCTTCCTCCAACACAACATACTTCATATACCTTCAGTGACACTGCAGCCATTGCATGGGCACTGCAGCCACATTCAGGGACAGTGCAACAGGCACTGCAACCACTGCAGGGACACTGGATCCACCTGAAGTAGCTCTGCAGATGCACTGCAATCACTGCTGGATCACTGCATCTGCTTTCACTGGCACTGCATCCTCCACAACAACATACATCATCACTGCATGAGCACTGAATCCACATTAGGGACACTGCATCCAGATAAATTGACACTGCAGGTGCACTGCAATCAATGCAGGCTCACTGCATCCACCTTCGTGGGCACTGTATGCACTGCATGGGCACTGCATATACATTCAAGGAAACTGTAGTGGACACTGCACCCACTGCAGGTTCACCGCTTCCACCTTCATGGGCACTACAGCCTCCAACAAAACATACTGCATCCACTGTGTGAGACACTGCATACACTGCTTGACCACTGTATGCAAAATCCAGGAAAATGCCATGGGCACTGCATCCAGAGCAGGGACACTACATCAACCTTCATGGTCACTGCATCCTCCGTCACAACATACTGCATAAAACTTTAGGTACACTGTATCCACTGCATGGGCACTGCATTCACATTCAGGGACAGAGAAGGTGGAACTGCAACCCCTGCAGGAACACTGCTTCCAGGTGATGTGGAAATGCAGGCGCACTGCAATCACTGCAGGATCACTGCATCCACTGCATGTTCACAGCATCCACATTCATCGACACAGCAGGGTGCACTGTAACCACTGCAGGATCACTGCATCCTCCTTCATGGGCCCTGCATCCTCCGTCACAATATACTGCATCCACCTTGTTGGGCACTGAATCCACTGCAAGGACCTGACATTCTCATTAAGGGACCCTGCAGGGGGCACTTCAACGACTGCAGGATCACTGCATGAACCTTCATGGGCACTGCATCTTCCATTACAACATACTGCATCTACCTTCAGTGACACTGCAGCCATAGCATGGGCACTGCACCCACATTCATGCACACGGCAACAGGCACTGCAACCACTGCAGGGAATCTGGATCCAGCTGATGTGACACTACAGGTGCAGTGCAATGCCTGCAGGATCACTGCATCTGCCTTCACGGGCACTGCATCCTCCATCACAACATACTTCTTCACTGCATGAGCACGGCATCCAAATATAGGGACAGTGCAGGTTGCACTGCAGCGACTGCAGGGACACTGCATCCAGCTGAAGTGGCACTGCATGCGCACTGCAACCACCGCAGGATCACTGCATCTGCCTTCAGGGGCACTGCATCCTCCGTCACAACATACATCATAACTGCATGAGCACTGAATCGACATTCAGGGACACTGCATCCAGATGAATTGACACTGCAGGTGCCCTGCAATGAATGCAGGATCACTGCATCTGCCTTCACGGGTACTGCATCCTACTTCACAACATACTGCATCCACCTTGGGTCACAATGCAGAGGCTGACTTGGGCCTGAATCCACATTCCCTGTCATTGCAGGCAGCACTGCAACCACTGGAGTGACACTGCATGCAGCTGAAGTGACAATGCAGGTGCAGCACAATCACTGAATTTTCACTGCATTCACTTCATGTTCATTGCATCCACATTCAGGGACACTACAGTGTGCACAGAAACCACTGCAGGATCACTGCATCTATCTTCATGGGCACCACATCCTCTCTCACAACATACTGCATCCAACTTGTGTGACACTGCATACACTGCCTTGGTATGGCATCCACATTCGCAGACAAGGCAGGAAGCACTGCAACTACTGCAGCGACACTGTATACAGTTGAAGTGGCACTGCATGTGCACTGCAATCACTGCAGTCTCACTGCATTCACAGTCGTGGGCACTGCATCTTCCGTCACAACCTACTGCATCCACCTTGTGCGACACTGCATCCACTGCATGGGCACTGCATCCCAATTAAGGGAACCTGAAGTGGGCACTGCAACAACTGCAGGTTCACTGCATCAACATTCATGGAAACTGCATCCTCCATTACAACATACTGCATCTGCCATGTAGGATACCGCAGCCATTGCATGGGCACTGGATCCACAATCATAGACAGAGAAGGTGGCACAACAACCAGTGCAGGAACACTGGATCCGCCTTCATGGGCAATGCATGATCCGTCATAACATACTCTATCCACCTTGTTGGGCACTGTATCCACTGCAAGGGCACAGCATTCTCATTCAGGGACCCTGCAGGGGGCACTTCAAACACTGCAGGATCACTGCATCCACTTTCATGGGCACTGCATCCTCCGTCACAACCTACTGCATCTACCTTCAGTGACATGGCAGTCATTGCATGGGCACTGCTGCCACGTTCATGGACAGTGCAAAAGGCACTTCAACAACTGCAGGGACTCTGGATCCAGCTGAAGTGGCACTGCAGGTGAAGTGCAATCACTGCAGGAAAACTGCATCTGCCTTCATGGGCACTGCATCCTCCATCACAACATTCTTGATAACTGCATGAGCACTGCATCCAAATTAAGGGACAGTGCAGGTTGCACTGCAGTGACTGCAGGGACACTGCATCCAGCTGAAGTGGCATGGCATGCACACTGCAACCACTGCAGGATCACTGCATCCACATTCATGGGCATTGCATCATCTGTAACACCATGACACATCTATCTTTTAGTACTCTGCATCCACTGAATGGGCACTGCATTCATATTCAGAGACACAGAAGGGGGCACTGCAACCCCTGCAGGCACACTGCAACCAGCTGAAGTAGCACTGCAGGTGCACTGCAATCACTGCAGCATCACTGCATCTGCCTTCATGGGCACTGCATACTCCATGACAACATACATCATCACTGCATGAGCACTGGATCCACATTCAGGGACACTGCATCCACATGAATTGACACTGCAGGTGCACTGCAATGAATGCAGGTTCACTGCACCCTCCTTCAGGGTCAATGCATCATCCATGATAACATACTGCATCCACCTTGGGTCACACTGCAGAGCCTGCCTGGGCCCCGAATCCACATTCCCAGAAAATGCAGGAAGCACTGCAACCACTGCAGAACCACTGTATGCGGCTGAAGTGGCACTGCACGTGCACCACAATCACTGAATGTTCACTGCATCCACTTCATGTTCACTGCATCCACATTCAGGGACACTACAGTGTGCACAGCAACCACTGCAGGATCACAGCATCCACCTTCATGGGCACTGCATCCTCTGTCACAACATACTGGATCCAACTTGTGTGACACTGCATCCACTGCCTGGGCACTGCATCCTCATTCCCAGATAACGCTGGAAGCACTGCAACAACTGCAGGGACACTGTGTACAGTTGAAGTGGCACTGCAGGCGCACTGCAATCACTGCAGTCTCACTTCATTCACAGTCGAAGACACTGTATCTTCCGTCACAACATACTGCATCCACCTTGGGTCACACTGCAGAGGCTGCCTGGGCCCTGAATCCACATTCCAGGACAATGTAGGTGGCACTGCAACCAATGCAGGGACACTGTATGCAGCTGAAATGGCACCGCAGGTGCACCACAATCACTGAATGTTCACTGCATCTACTTCAGGTTCACTGCATCCACATTCAGGGACACTGCAGTGTGCATGGAAACCACTGCAGAATCACTGCATCCACCTGCATGGGCACTTCATCCTCTGTCACAACATACTGCATCCACCTGTGTGACACTGCATCCACTGCTTGGGCACTGCATCCACATTCAAGGAACCTGAAGGGGGCACTGCAAAAACTGCAGGATCACTGCATCCACATTCATGGGCACTGCATCCACCTTTACAACATACTGAGTCTGCCTTGTGGGACACTTCTTCCACTACATGTGCACTGCATCCACAAACAGGGACACAGAAGGGGGCATGACAACCAGTGCAGGAACACTGCATACACCTTCATGGGCAATGCATCATCCGTCATAACATACTGCATCCACCTTGTTGGGCACTGAATCCACTGCAAGGGCAGGGCATTCTCATTCAGGGACCCTGCAGGGGGCACTCTAATAACTGCAGTATGACCACATCCACCTTCATGGCCACTGATTCCTTCAACACAACATACTGCATCTACGTTCAGTGACACTGCAGCCATTGAATCGGTACTGGAGCCACGTTTAGCGACAGTGCAACAGGCACTGCCACCACTGCAGGGACAGTGGATCCATCTGAAGTGGCACTGCAGATTCACTGCAATCACTGCAGGCTCAAGGCATCTGCCTCCAAGGGCACTGCATCCTCGATGACAACGTACATCATCACTGCATGAGCACCAAATCCACATTCAGGGACACTGCATCCAGATGATTTGACCCTGCAGGTGCACTGCATTGAATGCAGGATCATAGCATCCTCCTTCATGGGTACTGCATCCTACTTCACAACATACTGCATCCACCTTGGGTCACACTGCAGAGGCTGCATGGGCCCTGTACCCAAATTCAGAGACACTGCAGTGGGCTCTGCAAACACTGCAACCACACTGCATTCAGCTGAAGTGGCACTGCAGGTGTACCACAATCACTGAATGTTCAGTGCATCCACTGCTTGTTCACTGCATCCACATCCAGGGACACTGCAGTGTGCACAGAAACCACTGCAAGATCACGGCATCCACCTTCATGGCCACTGCTTCCTCCAACAGAACATACTGCACCTACCTTCAGTGACACTGCTGCCATTGCATGGGCACTTCATCCACGTTAAGTGACAGTGCAACAGTCACTGCAACCACTGCAGTGACTCTGGATCCACCTGAAGTGGCACTGCAGATGCACTGCAATCACTGCAGAATCACTGCATCATCCCTCATGGGCAATGCACCATCCATCATTTCATACTGCATCCACTTTGTGGGGCACTGAATCCACTGCAAGGGGAGGGCATTCTCATTCAGGGACCCTGCAGGGGGCACGGCAACCACTGCAGGATCACTGCATCCACCTTCATGGGCACTACATCATCTGTCACAACATACTCCATGCTCATTGTGGGACACTGCATCCACTGCATGACCCCTGCATCCACATTCCAGGACAATGACGGGGGAACTGAAATGACAGCAGGGACACAGCATCCACGTTCATGGGCACTTCATCCTCCATCACAACACACTGCATAAACCTTTAGGTACACTGCATCCACTGCATGGGAATGGCATTCACATTCAGGGACAGAGAAGGTGGCACTGCAACCCCTGCAGGGACAATGCTTCCAGCTGATGTGGAAATGCAGGCACACTGCAATCATTGCCAGATCACTGCATCCACTGAATGTTCATAGCATGCACATTCAGGGTCACAGCATGGTGCACTGTAACCACTGCCGGATCACTGCATCCACCCTCATGGGCACTGCATCCTTCGTCACAACCTACTGCATGCACCTTGTGGGACACTGCCTCTGATACCTGGGCACTGCATCCACGTTCTTGGACAATGCAGTCAGCACTGTAACCACTGCAGGGACACTGCATTCAGCTGAAGTCACACTGCAGGTGCACAGCATTCAGCACAGACTCACTGCATCCACCTGCGTGGGCACTGCATTTTCCATCACAACATACGACATCCACCTTGTGGGACACTGCCACTACTTCACGGGCACTGCATCCACATTCAGGGAACTGTAGGGGGCACTGCAACCATGGCAGCATTACTGCATTCACCTTCATAGGCCCTGCATCCTCCATCACAACAAACTGCATCCACATTGTGGGACACTGCATCCACTGCATGACTACTGCATCCACATTCCCGAACAATGCGGTGGACACTGCAAGCACTGCAGGGACATTGCATGCACCATCATGAGAACTGCATCATCCGTCAGAACATACTGCATCCACCTTGGGGGACACTGCATCCAATGCCTGGGCACTGCATCCACATTCCCGGACAATGCAGGGGGCACGGCAACCACTGCAGCAACACTCCATCCTGCTGAAGTGGCACTGCAGATGCACATCCATCACTGCAGGATCACTGCATTCACCTTCATCAGCACTGCATTCTACAACACACCACAATGCTTCCACATTGTGGGACACTGTGTCCACTGCATGAGCACTGCACCCACAGTCGAGGACAATGTAGAGGGCATTTCCACTACTGTAGGGACACGGCATCCAGCTGAAGTGGCACTGAAGGCATACTGCAATCACTGAAGGCTCTCTGCATACAATGCCAGGGTCTGCATCCTCTGTAACAACATACAGCAAGCAAATTTTGGTACTCTGCATCCACTGTATGGGCACTGCATCCACACACAGGAACACAGGACGGGGCACTGTAGCCACAACAGGGACACTGCAGCCAGCTGAAGTGGCACTGCAAGTTCACTGCAAAAACTGCAGGATCACTGAATCCTCCTTCATGAACACTGAATCCTCTGACACATCATAAGGCATCCACCTTGAGGGACACGGCCACAACTGCATCTGCACTCCAGTCACCTTTAGGGACACAGAAGGCAGCACTGCAACCACTCCATCAACACTGCTTCCAGCTGATGAGGAAATGCAGGCACACTGAAATCACTGCATGATCACTGTATCCACTGCAGGTTCACAGCATCCACATTCAGGGACACAGCAGGGTGCACTGCAACCACTGAAGGGACACTGAATCCAGAGGAAGTGGCACTGCAGGTGCACTGCAATGACTGCAGGATCACTGCATCATCTTTCATGGGCAATGAATCCTACATCACAACATACTTCATTAACCTGGAGTCACACTGCAGACACTGCATGGACACAGCATGCACAATCAGGGACATGGCACGGGGCTCTGCAAACACCGCAGCTACACTGCATCAGCTGAAGTGGCACTGCAGGCGCACTGCAATCACTGAAGATTCACTGCATCCACTGCATAGGCACTGCATCAAATTTCAGGAAAATGCCAGGGGCACTGCAACCACTGGAGGGACACTGCATCACCCTTCATGGGCACTTCATCCTCCGTTACATCATACTGTACAGACCTTTATGTACACTGCATCCACTGCATGGGCACGGCATTTATCTTCAGCGACACAGAAGGCTGAACTGCAACCCCTGCAGTGACACTGCTTCCTGCTGCTGTGGAAATGCAGTTGCACTGCAATCACTGCAGGATCACTGCATCCTCTGCATGTTCAGAGCATGCACATTCAGGGATACTGCAGGGTGCACGGCAACCACTGACGCATCACTGCATCCACCCTCATAGGCACTGCATCCTCCATCACAACATACTGCATGCACCTTGTTGGACACTGCATACAATGCCTGGGCACTGAATCCACATTCTCGGACAATGCAGTGTGCACTGCAACCACTGCAGGGACAGGGCATACAGGTGAAGTTGCACTGCAGGTGCACTGCATTCAGCACTGGCTCGCTGCATCCACCTCCGTGGGCACTGCAGCTTCCATCATAACATATGACATCCACCTTGTGGGACACTCCAATTACTGCATGGGCACTCCATCCACATTCAAGGAACTGTAGGTGCACTGCAACCACTGCAGCATTACTGCATCCATATTCATGGGCCCTGCATCCTCCATCACAACATACTGTATCCACCTTGTGGGACACTGCAACCCCTGCATGACTACTGCATCCACATTCCCAGACAATGCAGGGGGCACTGCAACCACTGCAGCAACACTGCATCCAGCTGAAGTGGCATGGCAGGTGCACTGCAATGAAGGCAGGATCACTACATCCTCCTTCATGATCACTGAATCCTCCATCACAACATAAGGCATCCACCTTGAGGGACACTGCATCCACTGCATGAGCACTGCATCCACTGCATGAGCACTGCAACCACATTTAGGTAAACTGCAGGGGGCACTGCAACCACTGCAGCATCACAGCATCCACCTTCATGGGCACTGCATCCTCTGTCACAACATACTGCATGCACAATGTGGGACACTGAATCCACTGCAAGGGGACTGCATCCACGTTCAGAGACACTGCAGTTTGCTTTGAAACCACTGCAGCAACACTGCATCCAGCTGAATTGGCACTGCAAGTGCACTGCAATCACTTCAGGCTCACTGCAGCCACTTTCGTGTGCACTGCATCGTCTGTCACTGCATACTGCATCCACGTTTTGGGACACTGCATACACTGCATGGGCACTGCCTCCACATTCAGGGAACTGTAGGTGGCACTGCAACCACTGCAGCAACAGTGAATCCAGCTGAAGCAGCACGGCAGGCGCTCTGCAATCACTGCAGTATCACTGATTCCACAGTATGTTCAGAGCATGCACATTCAGGGACACAGCAGTGTGCACTGCCCCCACTGCCGGATCACTGCATCCACCTCCATGGGCACTGCATCCTCCATCACAACATACTGCATGCACCTTGTGGGACACTGCATCAACTGCCTGGGCGCTGCAGTCACCTTCAAGGACACAGAAGGTGGCATTGTAACCCCTGTAGGGACACTGCTTCAAGCTGATGTGGAAATGCCGGTGCACAGCAATCACTGCAGGATCACTGCATCCACCTTTATGAGAACTGCCTCATCCGTCATAACATACTGCATCCACCTTGTGGGACACTGCATCCACTGCTTGGTCACTGCATCCACATTCCCGGACAATGCAGGGGGCACGGCAACCACTGCAGCAACACTGCATCCAGCTGAATTGGTACTGCAGGTGCACTGCCATCACTGGAGGATCAGTGCATTCACCATCATCGGCACTGCATACTACAACACACCACAATGCCTGCACCATGTGGGACACTGCATCCACTTCATGACTACTGATTCCAGATTCACAACAATGCTGGGGCACTGCAAGCACTGCAGGAACACTGCATCCACATTCATGAGAACTGCATCATCCGTCATAACCTACTGCATCCACTGCCTGGGCACTGCATCCACATTCCCGGACAATGCAGTGGGCACTGCAACCACTGCAGCAACACTGCATCCAGCTGAAGTGGCACTGCAGGCTCACTGCCTTCACTGCAGGATCACTGCATTCACATTCATTGGCACTGCATAATTCAACACACCACAATGCCTCCACATTGTGGGACACAGCATCCACATCCCAGGACAATGCAGGGGGCACTGCAAACTCTGCTGGGACACCTCATCAAGATGAAGTGGCACTGCAAGTGCACTGCAATGATTGCAGGATCACAGGCATCGTCCTTAATAGGCTCTGAATCCGACTTCACAACATACAGCATCCACCATGAGTGACACTGCAGACACTGCATGGGCACTGCATCCACATTCAGGGACATGTCAGGGGGCTCTGCAACCACTGCAGCTACACTGTATCCAGCTGCAGTGGCACTGCAGGTGCACTGCAATGACTGAAGTTTCACTGCATTCCATGCATTGGAACTGCATCAACATTTCAGGAAAATGCCGGGGCACTACATCCACTGCAGGGACACTGCATTCAGCTGATCTCACACTGCAGGAGCACTGCATTCAGCACAGGCTCACTGCATCCTCCTCCGTGGGTACTGCATCTTCCATCACAACATATGACATCCACCTTTTCAGACACTGCCAATACTGCATGGGCACTGCATCCACATTCAGGGAACTAAAGGGGGCACTGGAACCACTGCAGCATCACTGCATCAACAATCGTGGGCCCTGCATCATCCATCACAACATACTGCATCCACCTTGTGGGACACTGCATCCACTGCATGACTACTGCATCCAAATTACTGGACAATGTGGGGGGGAACTGCAAGCACTGCAGGGACACTGCATCCACCTTCATGAGACTTGCATCATCTGGCATAACATACGGCATCCACCTTGTGGGACACTGCATCCACTCCCACATCACAGCATCCACATTCCTGGACAATGCAGGGGGCACTGCAACCACTTCAGCAACACTGCATCCAGCTGAAGTGGCACTGCAGGTGCACTGGAATCACCACAGGATCACTGCATTCACCTTCATCGGCACTGCATACTACAGCCCACCTCAATGCCTCCACATTGTGGGACACTGCATCCACTTCATGAGCACTGCATCCACATTGCAGGAGAATGCAGGGGGCACTGCAACCACTGCAGGGACACTGCATCCAGGTGAAGTGGCACTTAAGGCATACTGCAATCACTGCCGGCTCTCTGCATCCAAATCCAAGGCTCTGCATGCTCTGTCACATCATACGGCAACCAACTTTTCATACTCTGCATCCACTGCATGGGCACGGAATCCACATTCAGGGACACAGGACGGGACACTGCAACCACTGAAGGACACTGCAGCCATCTGAAGTGACAATGCAAGTTCACTGCAATGACTGCAGGATCTCTGCATCCTCCTTCATGATCACTGAATCCTCCAACACATCATAAGGCATCCACCTTGAGGGACACTGCATGAACTGCATGAGCACTGCATGCACATTCAGGTAAACTGCAGGGGGCACTGCAACCACTGCAGGATCACTGCATCCACCTTCATGGGCACCGCATCCTCCATCACGACATACTGCATGCACATTGTGGGACACTGCATCAACTGCATGGGCACTGCAGCCACGTTCCTGGACAATGCAGGGGGCACTGCAATCACTGCAGGTACACCGTATCCACCTTCATCAGAATTGCATCATCTGTGATAACATACTGCATCCACCTTGTGGGACACTGTATCCACTGCCTGGGCACTGCATCCACATTCCCAGACAATGCAGGGGTCACTGCAAGCACTGCAGGGACACTGCATGCAGCTGAATTGGCACTGCAAGTTCACTGCTGTCACTGCAGGATCACTGCGTCATCCTTCATGATCACAGAATACTCCAACACATCATAATGCATCCACATTGAGGGACACTGCATAGACTGCATGAGCACTGCATCCACATTCAGGTAATCTGCAGGGGGCACAGCAACCACTGCAGGATCACTGCATCAACCTTCATGGGCACTGCATCATCCGACAAAATATACTGCATCTGCCTTGTGAGACACTGCATCCACTGCATGACCCCTGCATCCACATTCCAGCACAATGCCGGAGGCCCTACAACCACTGCAGGGACACTGCATTCGCCTTCATGCGCCCTGCATCCTCCGTCACAACATACTTCATAAATCTTTGCGAACACTACCTTCACTGCTTGGGCACTGCATTCACCTTCAGGGAGACAGAAGGCGGCATTGCAACCACTGCAGCAACACTGCTTCCAGCTGATGAGTAAATGCAGGTGCACTGCAATCACTGCAGGATCACCGCATCCACTGCATGTTCACAGCAACCACATTCAGGGACACAGCAGGGTGCACTGCAACCACTACAGGTACACAGCAACCAGATGAAGTGGCACTGCAGGTGCACTGCAATGACTGCAGGATCACTGCATTACCCTTCATGGGCACTGAATCCTGCTGCACAACATACTGCATCCACCTTGAGTCACACTGCAGACACTGCATGGGCACAGCATCCACATTCAGGGACATGACAGGGGGTCTGAACCACTGCAGCTACACTGCATCCGGTTGAAGTTGCACTGCAGGGTCACTGCAATCACTGAAGATTCTCTGCATATACCGCATAGGCACTGCATCAACATTTCAGGATAATGACGGGGGCACTGCAACCACTGGAGGGACACTGCATCCCCCTTCATGGGCACTGCATCCTCCATCACAACATACTGCATAAACCTTTTGGTACACTGCATCCACTGCATGGGCACTGCATTCACCTTAAGAGACACAGAAGGTGGCACTGCAACCCCTGCAGGGACACTGCTTGCAGCTGATGTGGAAATGCAGGTGCACTGCCATCACTGAAGGATCACAGCATCCACTGCATGTTCAGAGCATGCACATCCAGGGACAGAGCAGGTTGCACTGCAACCACTGCCAGATCACTGCATCCACCCTCATGGGCACTGCATCCTCCATCACATACTGCATTCACCTTGTGGGAAACTGCATCCAATGCCTGGGCACTGCATCTACGTTCTCAGACAATGACGTGGTCACTGAAACCACTACAGGAACACTGCATACAGCTGAAGTCCCACTGCAGGTGCTGTGCTTTCATCACGGGCTCACTGCATCCACGGCCTGGGCACTGCATCCACATTTCTGGACAATGTTGGGTGCACTGCAACAACTGCAGCAACACTGCATCCAGCTGAAGGGGCACTTCAGGCGCACTGCCCTCACTGCATGGATCACTGTATTCACATTCATCCGAACTGCATACTACAAAACACCACAATGCCTCCACATTGTGAGACACTGCATCCACTGCATGAGCACTGCATCCACATTCCAGGACAATGCAGGGGCATTGAAACCACTGCAGAGACACTGGATCCAGCTGAAGTGACACTGACGGCATACTGCAATCACTGCCAGCTCACTGCATCCAATTCCAGGGCTCTGCATCTTCTGTCACAACATACGGCAACCATCTTTTGGTACTCTACATCCACTGTATGGGCACTGCATCCAAACTCAGGGACTCAGGACGGGGCACTGCATCCACTGCAGGGACACTGCAGCCAGCTGAAGTGGCACTGCATGTTCACTGCAATGACTTCAGGATCACTGAACCCTTCTTCATGAACACTGAATCCTCCAACATATCATAAGGCATCCACCTTGAGGGACACTGCACCCACTGAATGAGCACTGCATCCACATTCAGGTAAACTGCAGGGGGCACTGCAACCACTGCAGGATCACTGCATCCACCTTCATGGGCACTGCATCCTCTGTCACAACATACTGCATGCACATTGTGTAACACTGCAGCCACTGCATGGGGACTGCATCTGCGTTCAAGGACACTGCAGTTAGCTCAGCAACCACTGCAGCAACACTGCATCCAGCTGAAGTGGCACTGCAAGCGCACTGCAATCACTTCAGGCTCACTGCATCCAACTTCTTGGGCACTGCATCCTCCATCACAACATACGGCATGCACCTTGTGGGACACTGCATCCAATGCCTGGCACTGCATCCATTTCTCGGAAAATGCAGGGGGCACTGCAACCACTGCAGGGTCACTGCATCCACCTTCATGGGCACTGCATTCTCCGTCACAACATGCCTCATGCACATTGTGGGACACTGCATCCACTGCATGGGGATTGCTTCCACGTTCAGGGATACTGCAGTTGGCTCTGCAACCACTGCAGATACAATGCATCCAGCTGAAGCAGCACTGCAAGCGCACTGCAATAACTTCAGGCCCACTGCATCCACCTTCATAGGCACTGCATCCTCTGTCACAGCATACCACATCCACCCTGTGGGACACTTCATGCACTGCATGGGTGCTGCATCCACATTCACGGAATCTGTAGGGGGCACTGCCACCACTGCAGGTTGACCACATCCACCTTCATGGCCACTGCATCCTCCGACAAAACATACTGCATCCGCCTTGTGGGACACTGCATCCACTGCATGACCACTGCATCCACATTCCAGAATAATGCCAGGGGCCCTACAACCACTGCAGGGACACCTCATCCACCTTCATGCGCACTGCATCCTCCATCACACCATACTGCATAAACCTTTAGGTACACTGCCTCCACTGCATGGGCACTGTATTACACTTCACAGACACAGAAGGTGGCACTGCAACCACTGCAGCAACACTGCTCCAGCTGATGAGGAAATGCAGGTGCACTGCAATCACTGCAGGATCACTGCATCCACTGCGTGTGCACAGCATCCACATTCAGGGACACAGCAGGGTGCACTGCAACCACTGGCAGAACAATGCATCCAACTTCATGGGAACTGCATCGTGCGTCACAACATACTGCATGCACCTTGTGGGAAACTACATCCAAAGCCTGGGCTGTGCATCCACATTCAGGGACAATGCAGGGGGCACTGCAACCACTGCAGGGACACTGCATCCTGATGAATTGGCACTGCAGGTGCACAGCAATGACTGCAGGATCACTGCATCCTCCTTCATGGGCACTGAATCCTACTTCACCACATACTGCATCTACCTTGGGTAATACTGTAGACACTGCATGGGCACTTCGTCCACACTCAGAGACATAGCAAGGGTCTCTGCAACCACTGCAGCTACACTACATCTTTCTGAAGTGGCACTGCAGGCACACTGCAATCACTTAAGTTTCACTGCATCCACTGAATCCGCACTGCATCAATATTCCAGGACAATGCCGTTGGCATTGCAAGCACTGCAGGGACACTGCATTCACCTTCATGGGGACTTCATCTTCCGTCACAACATACTGCATGCACCTTGTGGGACACGGCCTCCAATGCCTGGCACTGCATCCACATTCTCGGAAAATGCAGTCGGCACTGCAACCACTGCAGGGACACTGCATCCACGTTAATGGGCACTGCATCCTCTGTCACAACATACTGCAAGCACAGTGTGGGACACTGCATCCACTACTTGGGGACTGCATCCACTTTCAGGAACACTGCAGTTAGCTCTGCAACCACTGCAGCAACAATTCATCCAGCTGAAGAGGCATTGCAAGCGCACTGCTTCAGTTCAGGCTCACTGCATCCACCTTCGTGGGCACTGCATTCTCCATCACAGCATACCACTTTCCACTTTGTGGAACACTGCATGGGCACTGCATCCACATTCAGGGAAACTGTAGGGGGCACTGCAACCACTGCAGGTTCACCGCATCCACCTTCATGGGCACTCCATCCTAAGACAAATCATACTGCATCTGCCTTGTGAGACACTGCATCCACTGCATAACACCTGCATCTACATTTCAGCACAATGCTGGGGGCCCTGCAACCACTGCATGGACACTGCATCAGAAGGCATGCACACGGCATCCTCCAACACAACATACTGCATAAACCTTTAGGTACACTGCATCCAATGCATGGGCACTGCATTCACCTTCAGTGACACAGAACGTGGCAATGCAACCCCTGCAGGGACACTGCTTCCAGCTGATGTGGAAATGCAGGTGAAACTGCAATCACTGCAGTATCACTGCATCCACTGCATGTTCAGAGCGTGCACATTCAGGGACAAGGCGGGGTGCACTGCAACCACTGCCGGGTCACTGCATCCACCCTCATGGGCGCTGCATCCTCCGTCACAACATACTGCATGCACCTTGAGGGACATTGCATCCAATGACTGGGCACTGCATCCACGTTCTTGGACAATGCAGTGGGCACTGCAACCAGTGCAGGGACACTGCACACAGCGGAACTTGCACTGCAGGTGCACTGCATTCAGCACAGGCTCACTGCATCCTCCGTGGTCACTGCATCTTCCAACATATCATACGGCATCCACATTGTGGGACACTGCAACTACTTCATGGGCACTGCATCCACATTCAGGGACACAGGATGGGGTACTGCAACCACAGCAGGGACACTGCATCCAGTTGAAGTGGCACTGCAAGTTCACTGCAATGACTGCAGGATCACTGCATAGTCCTTCATGATGACTGAATCCTCAAACACATCATGAAGCATCCACCTTGAGCGACTCTGCATCCACTGAATGAGCACTGCATCCACATTGAGGTAAACTGCAGGATGCACTGCAACCACTGCAGGATCACTGCATCAACCTTCATGGGCAATGCATCCTCTGTCACAACATACTGCATGCACATTGTGGGACACTGCATCCACTGCATGGGCATTGCATCCACGTTCAGGGAGACTCCAGTTGGCTCTGCAACCACTGCAGCAACAGTGCATCCTTCTGAAGTGGCACTGCAACAGCACTGCAGTCACTTCAGGCTCTCTGCATCCACCTTCATGGGCACTGCATCCTCCGTCATAACATACTGCATCCACCTTGTGGGACACTTCATCAACTGCATGGGCACTGCATCCACATTCAGGGAAACTGTAGGGGGCACTGCCACCACTGCAGGTTCACCACTTCCACCTTCATGGGCACTGCATCCTCCAGCAAAACATACTGTATCCACCTTGTGAGACACTGCATCCACTGCATGACACCTGCATGCACATTCCAGAACAATGTCAGAGGCCCTGCAACCACTGCAGGGACACTGCATCCGCCTTCATGTGCACTTCATCCTCCCTCACAACATACTGCATAAACCTAAGGTACACTGCCTCCACAGCATGGGCACTGCATTCAACTTCAGAGACACAGAAGGCGGCACTGCAATCATGCAGCCACACTGCTTCCAGCTAATGAAGAAATGCAGGTGCACTGCTATCAGTGCAGGATCACTGAATCCACTGCATTTTCACAGCATCCACATTCAGGGACACAGCTCGGTGCACTGTAACCAGTGCAGGGACACTGCATCCAGATGAAGTGGCAGTGCAGGTGCACTGCAATGACTTCAGGATCATTGTATCATCCCTCATGGGCACTGATTCCTACTTCACAACATACTTCATCCACCTTGAGTCACACTGCAGACACTGCATGGGCACAGCATCCACATTCAGCGACATGGGTGGGGGCTCCTCAACCACTCCAGCTACACTGCATCCAGCTGAAGAGGCACTGCTGATGCACAGCAATCACTGAAGATTCACTGCATCCACTGCATATGCACTGCATCAACATTTCAGGGCAATGCCGGGGGCACTGCAACCAGTGCGGGGACACTGAATACAGCTGAGGTCACACTGCATGCACAGTGCATTCAGCACAGGATCACTGCATCCACCTTCGTGGGCACTGCCTCTTCCAGCACAACATACAACATCTACCTTTTGGGACACTTCAACTACTACATGGGCACTGCATCCAGATTAAGGGAACTATAGGGGGCACTGCAACCACTGCACCATCACTGCATCCACCTTCATGGGCCCGGTATCCTCCATCACAACATACTTCATCCAACTTGTGGGACACTGCATCCACTGCATGACTACTGCATCCACATTCCTGGAAAATACGGGGGACACTGCAATCACTGCAGAGACACTGCCTCCACCTTTCTGAGAACTGCATCATCCATCATAACATACTGCATAAACCTTGTGAGACACTGCATCCACTGCCTGGGGACTGCATCCAACTTCCCGTCAATGCAGGGGAAACTGCAACCACTGCAGCAACACTGCTTCCAGCTGAAGTGGAAATGCAGGCGCACTGCAATCACTGCAGCATCACTGCAACCACTGCATGTTCTGAGCATGCACATTCAGGGACACAGCAGGTTGCACTTCAACCACTGCCGGGTCACTGCATCCACCCTCATGGGCACTGCATCCTCCGTCACAACATATTGTATGTACCGTGTGGGACATTGTATCCAATGCCTGGGCACTTCATTCACATTCTCAGACAACGCAGTCGGCATTACAACCACTGCAGGGGCACTGCAATTGCTGCAGGATCACTGCATCCTCCTTCACGATCACTTAATCCTCCGAAATATCATAGCGCATCCACCTGAGGGACACTGCATCCACTGCATGACCACTGCATCCACATTCTGTAAAGTTCAGGGAGCACAGCAACCACTGCAGGATCAGTGCATCCACCTTCATGGGCACTGCATCCTCCACCACAACATACTGCTTGCACATTGTCAGACACTGCATCCACTGCATGGGCACTGCATCCACATTCCAGGACAATGCCAGGGGCACTGCAACCACGGCAGGGACGTGTATTCAACTTCATGCCCACTGCATACTGCGTCACAACCTACTGCATAAATCTTTAGGTACACTGCATCCACTGCATGGGAACTGCATTCACCTTTAGGGACACAGAAGGCGGCACTGCAACCACTGCAGCAACACTGCTTCCAGCTGATGAGGAAATGCAGGCACACTGCAATCACTGCAAAATCACCGCATCCACTGCATGTTCACAGAATCCGCATTCGGGGACACAGCAGGTTGCACTGCAACCACTGCAGGGACAATGCATCCAGATGAAGTGGCACTGCAGGTGCACTGCAATGGCTGCTGGATCACTGTATCGTCCTTCATGGGCACTGAATACTACTTAACAACGTACTGCATCCACCTTGAGTCACACTGCAGACATTGCATGGGCACAGCATCCACATTCAGGGACATGACATGGTCCACTGCAACCACTGCTGGATCACTGCATTCACCCTCATGGGCACTGCATCCTCTGTCAAAACATACTGCATGAACCTTGTGGGACACTGCATCCAAGGCCTGGGTACTGCATCCACATTCTCGGACAATGCAGTGGGCTTTGCAACCACTGCAGGACACTGCATACAGCTGAAGTCGCACAGCAGGACAGTGGATTAAGCACAGGCTCACTGCATCCTCCTCCATGGGCACTGCATCCATCACAAAATACGACATCCACCTTGTGGGACACTGCAACTACTGCATGGGCACTGCATCCACATTCAGGGAACTGTAGGGGGCACTGCAACCACTGCCAGATCACTCCATTCACCCTCATGGGCACTGCATCCTCCGTCACAATGTACTGCATCCACCTTGTGGGACACTGCATCCAATGCCTTGGTACTGCATCCACGTTCTTGGACAATGCAGTGGGCACTGCAAGCACTGCAGGAACACTGCATACAGCTGACGTCACACTGCAGCGTAGTGCATTCAGCACAGGCTCACTGCATCTGCTGATTGGGCACTGCATCCACATTGCCGGAGAATGCAGGGGGCACTGCAACCACTGCTGAAACACTGCATCCAGCTGAAGTGGCACTGCAGGCGCACTGCCATCACTGCAGGATCACTGCATTCACCTTCATCGGCACTGCATAATTCAACACACCACAATGCCTCCACATTGTGGGGCACTGCATCCACTGCAGGAGCACCACATCCACATTCCAGGACAATGCTGAGGGGCATTGCAACCACCACAGGGACACTGCATCCAGCTGCAGTGGCAATGAAGGCATACTGTAATCACTGTGGGATCACTGCATCCAACACCCAGGCTCTGCATCCTATGTCACAACATACGGCACCAACATTTGGTACTCTGCATCCACTGTATGGGCACTGCATCCACACTCAGGGACACAGGACTGGGCACTGCACCCACTACAGGGACACTGCAGCCAGCTGCATTGGCACTGCAAGTTCACTGCAATGACTGTAGGATCACTGAATCCTCCTTCATGAACAATGAATCCTCCAACACATCATAAGGCATCCACCTTGAGGGACACTGCATCCACTGCATGAGCACTGCAGCCACATTCAGGTAAACTGCACCTCCGTCACAACCTACTACATGCACATTTTGGGAGACTACACCCACTGCAAGGGGACTGCATCCACGTTCAGGTAAACTGCAGGGGGCACTGCAACCACTGCAGCAACACTGCATCCAGCTGAAGTGGCACTGCAAGCGCACTGCAATCACTTCAGGCTCACTGCATCCACCTTCATGGGCATTGCATCCTCCATCACAGCATACCGCATCTACCTTGTGGGACAATGCATGAACTGCACGGGCACTGCATCCACATTCAGGAAAACTATAGGGGGCATTGCAACCACTGCTAGATCACAGCATCCACCTTGATGGGCACTGCATCCTCTGACAAAACATACTGCATCCGCCTTGTGAGACACTGCATACACTGCATGACCCCTGCATCCACATTTCAGCACAATGTCAGTGTCCCTGCAACCATAGCAGGGACACTGCCTCTGCCTTCATGCGCAGTGCATCCTCCATCACAACATACTGCATAAACCTTTGAGGACCCTGTCTCCACTGCATGGTCACGGCTTTCACATTCAGGGACACAGAATGTGGCAAGGCAACCAATGCAGCAACACTGCTTCCAGCTGATGAGGAAATGCACGTGCACTGACATGACAGCAGGATCAGTGCATTGTCCTTCATGGGCACTGAATCCTGCTTCACAACATACTGCATCCACCTTGAGTCACACTGAATACACTGCATGGGCACAGCATCCACAGTCAGGGACATGGCAGGGGGCTGTGCAACCACTGCAGCTACACTGCATACAGCTGAAGTGGCACTGCAGGCGCACTGCAATCACTGAAGATTCACTACACCCACTGCATAGGCACTGCATCAACATTTCTGGACAATGCCGGGGGCACTGCAACCACTGGAGGGACACTGCATCCCCCTTTATGGGCACTGCATCCTCCGTCACAACATACTGAATAAACCTTTAGGTACACTACATCCACTGCATGGAAAATGCATTCACCTTCAGCAACACAGAAGGCGGCACTGCAACCCCTGCTGGGACACTGCTTCCAGCTGATGTGGAGATGCAGGTGCAGTGCAATCACTGCAGGATAACTGCATCCACTCCATCTTCAGAGCATGCACATTCAGGGACACAGCAGGTTGCACTGCAACCACTGCCAGATCACTGCATCCACCCTCATGGGCACTGCATCCTCCGTCACAACATACTGCATGCACCTTGTGGGAAACTGCATCCAATGCCTGGGCACTGCATCCACATTCTCGGACAATGCAGTCGGCACTACAACCACTGCAGGGACACAGCATAGAGCTGAAGTCACACTGCAGGTGCACTGCAATCAGCATAGGCTCACTACATCCACATACTTGGCACTGCATCTTCCATCACAACATACGACATCCAGCTTGTGTGACACTGCAACTACTGCATGGGCACTGCATCCACATTCAGGGAACTGTAAGGGGCACTGCAACCTGTGCAGCATCACTGCATCACCTTGATGGGCCCTGCATCATCCATCACAACATACTGTGTCCACCTTGTGGGACACTGCATCCACTGCCTGGGCACTGCATCCAAATTCCCAAACAATGCAGGGGCCTACTGCAAGCACTGCAGGGACACTGCATCCACCTGTGGGACATGGCATCCACTGCTGGGCACTGCATCCACATACCTGGACAATGCAGGGGGCACTATAACCACTGCAGCAACACTGCATCAAGCTGAAGTGGCACTGCAGGTGCACTGCCATCACCGCAGGATCACTGCATTCACCTTCATCGGCACTGAATCCTGCTTCACAACATAAAGCATCCACCTTGAGTCACACGGCGGACACTGCAAAGGCACAGCATCCACATTCAGGGACATGGCAGGGGGTCTGAAACACTGCAGATACACTGCATCCAGCAGAAGTGGCACTGAAGGCACACTGCCATCACTGCAGGCTCACTGCATTCACCTTCATTGGCACTGCATTCTACAACACACCACAATGACTCCACATTGTGGGACACTGCATCTGCTGCATGAGCACTGCATCCACATTCCAACACAATGCAGGGGGCATTGCAACAACTGCAGGGACACTGTATCCAGCTGAAGTGGCACTGAATGCGTACTGCAATCTCTGTGGGCTCACTGCATCCAACTCCTGGTCTCAGCCTCCTCTGTCACAGCATACAGCAACCAAATTTTGGTACTCTGCATCCACTGTATGGGCACTGCATCCACACTTAGGAACACAGAACGGGGCACTGCAACCACTGCAGGGACACTGCAGCCAGCTGAAGTGGCACTGTAAGTTCACTGCAATGACTGCAGGATCACTGAATCTTCCTTCATGAACACTGAATCCTCCATCACATCATAAGGCATCCACCTTGAGGGACACTGCATCCACAGCATGAGCACTGCAGGCACATTTTGGTAAACTGCAGGGGGCACTGCAACCGCAGCAGGTTCACTGCATCCACCTTCATGGGCACTGGATCCTCCATCACAACATACTGCATGCACATTTTGGGACACTGCATCCACTGCATGGGGACTGCATCCACGTTCAGGGACACTGCAGTTGCGTCTGCAGGCACTGTAGCAACACGGCACCCACCTGAAGTGGCACTGCAGGCCCACTGCATTCATCAAAGGCTCACTGCATCCACCTTCTTGGGCACTGCATCTTCCATAACAACATACGACATCCACCTTGTGGGACACTGCAAGTACTGCCTTGCCACTGTATCCACATTCCTGGACAATGCAGGGGGCACTGCAACCACTGCCACAAAACTGCATCCATTTGAATTGGCACTGCAGGCGCACTGCCATCACTACAGGATCACTGCATTCACCTTCATAAGCACTGCATACTACAACACACAACAATGCCTCCACATTGTGAGACACTGTAACCACTGCATGAGCACTGCATCTACATTCCAGGACAATGCAAGGGGCACTGCAACCACTGTAGGGACACTGCATCCAGCTGAAGGGGCACTGAAAGCCTACAGCAATCACAGCTGGCTCACTGCATTCAACTCGTGGGCACTGCATCCTCTGTCACAACATACGCCAACCGACTTTTGGTACACTGCATCCACTGCATGGGAACGCATTCACATGTAGGGACACAAAACGGGGCAATACAAGCACTGCAGGGACACTGAAGCAAGCTGAAGTGGCACAGCATGTGCACTGCAATGACTGCAGTATCATTGCATCCTCGTTCATGTTCACTGGATCACCCATCACAACATAAGCCATCCACTTTGAGGGACACTACATCCACTCCATGAGCACTGCATCCACATTCCAGCACAATGCCGGGGGCCCTACAACCACTGCAGGGATACTGCATCCACCTTCATGCACACTGCATCCTCCATCACAACATACTGCATAAAACTTTAGGGACACTGCATCCACTGCCTGGGCAATGCATCCACATTCCAGGACAATGCAGGGGGCACTGCAACCACTGCAATAACACTGCTTCCATCTGAAGTAACACTGCAGGTGCACTGCTATCACTGCAGGATCACTGCATTCACCTTCATCGGCAATTCATCGTACAACACACCACAATGCCTCCACATTGTTGGACACTGCATCCATTGCATGAGTACTGCATCCATATTCCAGGACAATGCATGGAACATTGCAACCACTGCAGTGACACTGTATCCAACTGAAGTGGCACTGAATGCGTACTGCAATCACAGACAGCTCTCAGCATCCAAGACCAGGGATCTGCATCCTCTGACACAACATACGGCAGTCAAGTTTTGGTACACTGCATCCACTGCATGGGCACTGCATCCACACTCATGGGCAAAGTACAGGGCACTGCAACCACTGCAGGGACTCTGCAGCCAGCTGAAGTGGCACTGCAAGTTCACTGCAGTCACTGCAGGATCACTGCATCATCCTTCATGATCACTGAATCCTCCAACACATCATAAGGCATCCACCTTGAGGGACACTGCATCCACTGCATGCTTACTGCACCCACGTTGTGGGACACTGCGGTTGGCACTGCAACCACTGTGGCTACAGCACATCCAGCTTTAGTGGCACTGCAAGTGCACTGCAATCACTTCAGGCTCACTGCATCCACCTTCGTGGGCACTGCATACTCCGTCACAGCATACTGCATCCACCTGGTGGAACACTGCATGCACTTCATGGGCACTGCATCCACATTCAGGGAAACTGTAGGGGGCACTGCAACCACAGCGAGGACACCGCATCCACCTTAATGGGCACTGCATCCTCCAACGAAACATACTGCATCTGCCTTGTGAGACACTGCATCCAATGCATGACCCCTGCATCCAGATTGCACCACAATGCCGGGGCCCCTGCAACCACTGCAGCAACACTGCATCCACCTTCATACGCACTGCATCCTCCGTGACAACATACTGCATAAACCTTTGGGGACACTGCCTCCACTGCATGGGCACTGCATTCACCTTCTGGGGCACAGAAGGCAGCACTGCAACCCCTCCTGCAACAGTGCTTCCAGCTGATGAGGAAATGCAGGTGCACTGCAATCACTGCTGTATCACTGCATCCACTGCATGCTCACAGCATCCACACTCAGGGACACAGCAGGGTGCACTGCAACCACTGCAGGGACACTGCATCCAGATGAAGTGGCACTGCAGGCACACTGCCATCACTGCAGGATCACTGCATTCACCTTCATGATACTGCATACTACAACACAAAACAATGCCTCCACATTGGGGGACACTGTATACACTGCATGAGGACCGCCTCCACATTCCAGGACAATGCAGGGGGCATTGCAACCACTGCAGGTACACTGCATACAGCTGAAGTGGCACTGAAAGCGTACTGCAATCACCTCCGGCTCACTGCATCCAACTCCAGGGCTCTGCATCCTCTGCCACAACATACCTCAAACAACATTTGATACTCTGCATCCACTGCATGGGCACTGCATCCACATTCAGGGACACAGCTGTTTGCACTGCAACCACTGCAGGGACACTGCATCCAGATGAAGTGGCACTGCATGTGCACTGCAATCTGTGAAGATACACTGCATCCCCTGCATATGCACAGCATCACCATTTCAGGACAATGCCGGGACACTGCAACTGCTGGAGGGACACTGCATCCCTCTTCATGGGCACTGCATCCTCTGACACAACATACTTCATAAACCTTAGGTACACTCTGACCACTGCATGGGCACTGCAACATTAAGGGACACAGAAGGTGGCACTGCAACCCCTGCAGGGACACTGCTTTCAGATGACGTGGAAATGCAGGCGCCCTGCCATCACTGCTGGATCACTGCATCCACTGCATGTTCACAGCATCCAATTCCAGAGACACAGCAGGTTGGACTTCAACCACTGCTGGATCACTGCATCCACCTTCATGGGCACTGCATCTCTGTCACAATATACTGCATGGACCTTGTGTGACACTGCATCCAATGCCTTGGGCACTGCATCCACGTTATCGGACAATGCATTGGGCACTGCAACCACTGCAGGGACAGTGCATACAGCTGCAGTCGCACTGCAGGCTCACTGCATTCAGCATAGGCTCACTGCATCCACCTTCGTGGGCACTGCATCTTGTATCAAAACATATGTCATCCACCTTGTGGGACACTGCAACTACTTCATGGGCAGTACATCCACATTCAGGGAACTGTAGGGGGCACTGCAACCACTGCAGCATCACTGCATCTACCTTCATAAGAACTGCATCATCCGTCATAGCATAGTGCATCCATCTTGTGGGACAGTGCATCCACTGCCTGGGCACTGCATCCACATTCCAGGACAATGCAAGAGGCTTTGCAACCACTGCAGGAACACTGCATCCAGCTGAAGAGGCACTGCATGCGCAATGCCATCACTGCAGGATCACTGCATTCACCTTCATTGGCACTGCATGCTACAACACACAATGCCTCCACATTCTGGGACACTGCATCCACTGCAAGAGCACTTCATCCACAATCCAGAACAATGCTGGGGGCATTGCAACCCCTGCAGGGACACTGCATCCAGCAGAAGGGGCACTGAAGGCGTACTGCAATCATGCTGGCTCTGCATCCAACACTTGGCACTGCATCCTCTGTCACATCATACGGCAACCAACTTTTGGTACTCTGCATCCACTGCATGGGCACTGCATCCACATTCAGAACACAGACCGGGGCAGTGCATCCACTGCAGGGAAACTGCAGCCAGCTGCATAGGCACTGCAAGTTCACTGCCATGACTTCAGGATCACTGCATCCTCCTCCATGATCACTGAATCTTGCAACACATCATATGGCATCCACCTTGAGGGACACTGCATCCACTGCATGCATCAGGGACATTGAAGTTGGATCTGCAACCACTGCAGCAAGACTCCATCCAGCTGTAGTGTCACTTCAAGCACACTGCAATCACGTCAGGCTCACTGCATCCACCTTCGTGGGCACTGCATCCTCCATCACAGCATACCGCATCCAGCTTTTGGGAAGCTGCATTCACTGCATGGGCACTGCATTCACATTCAGGGACACAGAAGGCAGCACTGCAACCACTGCAGCAACACTGCTTCCAGCTGATGAGGCAATGCAGGTGCACTGCAATCACTGCAGGATCAGTGCATCCACTGCATGTTCACAGCATCCACATTTAGGGACACAACAGGGTGCAGTGCAACCACTGCAGGGACACTGCATCCAGATGAAGTGGCACTGCAGGTGCACTGCAATGACTGAAGGGTCACTGCATCGTCCTTCATGGGCACTGAATTCTACTACACAACATACTGCATCCACCTTGAGTCACACTGCAGACACTGCATGGGGACAGCATCCACATTCAGGAACATGAGAGGGGGCTCTGCAACCACTGCAATACACTGCATCCAGCTGAAATGGCACTGCAGTCGCACTGCCATCACGGAAGATTCACTGAATCCACTGCATAGGCACTGCATCAACATTTCAGGACAATGCCGGGGGCACTGCAACCACTGGAGGGACACTGCATCCCCCTACATGGGCACTGCATCCTTCATCACAACATACTGCATTCAGCTTGTGGGACACTGCATCCAATGCCTGGGCACTGCATCCATGTTTCGGGCAATGCAGAGGGCACGGCAACCACTGCAGGGATACTGCAGCCATCTGAAGTGTCACTGCAGGTTGACTGCAATGCCTGCAGGGTCACTGCATCCTCCTTCATGATCTCTGAATCCTCCAACACATCATAAGGCATACAACTTAAGGGACACTGCAACCAATGCATGAGCACTGTATGCATCAGGGACACTGCCGTTGGCTCTGCAACCACTGCAGCAAAACTTCATAAGGCTGATGTGGCAATGCAAGCCCACTGCAATCACTTCAGACTCACTGCATCCACCTTCGTGGGCACTGCATCCTCCGTCACGGCATACCGCCTCCACCTTGTGGAACACTGCATGCACTGCATGGGCACTGCATCCAGATTCAGGGAAACTGTAGTGTACACTGAAAAAACGGCAGATTCACCACATCCACCTTCATGGGCACTGCATCCTCAGACAAAGCATACTGCATCTGCCTTGTGAGACACTGCATCCACTGCATGACTATTGTATCCACATACCAGCACAATGCCAGGGGCCCTGCAACCACTGCTGGGACACTGAATCCACCTTCATGCGCACTGCATCCTCCTTCACAAGATACTGCATAAACCTTTAGGTACACTGCTTCCACTACATGGGCACTGCATTCACCTTCAGGGACAGTGAAGGCGGCACTGCAACCACTGCAACAACACTGCTTTCAGCTCTCATGGAAATGCAGGTGCACTGCAAACACTGCAGGATCACTGCATCCACTGCATTTTGACAGTATCTACATTCAGGGACACAAAAGAGTGCACTGCAGCCACTGCCGGACACTGCATTCACCCTCATGGGCACTGAATCCTCCTTCACAACATACAGCATGCACCTTGTGGGAATCTGCATCCACTGCATGGGCACCGCATCCACATTCAGGAACAATGCAGGGGGCAGTGCAACAACTGCAGGGACACTGCATCCAGGTTAAGTGGAACTGCAGGAGAACTGCAATGATTGCAGGATCTCTACATGGTCCTTCATGGGCACTGAATCCTACTTCACAACATACTGCATCCACCTTGAATCACACAGTAGAAACTGCATGTCCACAGCATCCACATTCAGGGACACAGCAGGGTGCACTGCAACCAATGCCAGATCACTGCAGCCACCTTCATGGGCACTGCATCCTCCGTCCCAACATACTGCATAAACCTTTAGGTAAACTGTATCCACCACATGGGAACTGCATTCACCTTCAGAGACACAGAAGGCAGCACTGCCACCACTGCAGCAACACTGCTTCCAGCTGATGAGGAAATGCAGGCGCACTGCAATCACTGCAGGATCACTGCATCCACTGCATGTTCACAGCATCTACATTATGGGACACAGCAGGGTGCACTGCAACCACTGCAGGGACACTGCATCCAGTTGAAGTGGCACTGCAGGTGCACTGCAATGACTGCAGGATGACTGCATCCTCCTTCATGATCAGTGAATCCTCCATCACATCATAAGGCATCCACCTTGAGGGACACGACATCCACTGCATGAGAACTGATTCCACATTCCAGGACAATGCAGGGGCCATTGCAACCACTGCAGGGACACTGCATCCAACTGAAGTGGCACTGAAGGCACAAGGCCATCACTGCAGGTTCATGGCATCCATCTTCATGGGCACTGCATCCTCCAAAACATCATACTGCATCTGCCTTGTGAGACACTGCATCCACTGCATGAGCACTGCATCCACATTCCATTACAATGCCGGGGGCACTGCTACCACTACATGAACACTGCATCCACATTCATGGGCACTGCATCCCCTGTCTCATCATTCTGCATAAACCTTTACGTACACTGCATCCTCTGCATGGGCACTGTATTCACCTTCACTGACACAGACGGTGGCACTGCAATCCCTGCAGGGACACTGCTTCCAGGTGATGTGGAAATGCAGGTGCATTGCAATCACTGCAGGATCACTGCATCCACTGCATGTTCAGAGCATCTACATTCAGGGACACTGCAGGGTGCACTTCAAGTACTGCCGGATCATGGCATCCACCTTCATGGGCATGGCATCCTCCATCACAACATACTGCATGCACCTTGTGGGACACTGCATCCAATGCCTGGGCACTGCATCCTCGTTCTTGGACAATGCAGTCTGCACTGCAACCACTGCAGGATCACTGCATCCACCTTCATGGACCCTGCATCCTCCATCAAGACATACAGCATGCACATTGTGGGGCACTGCATCCACTGCATGGGGACTGCATCCACGTTCTGGGACACTGCAGTTGGCTCTGCAATCACTGCAGCAACACTGCATCCAGCTGAAGTTTCACTGCAAGCACACTGCAATCACTTCAAGCTCACTGCATCAACCTTCATGGGCACTGCATCCTCCGTCACAGCATACCACATCCACCCTGTGGGACACTGCATGCACTGCATGGGCACTGCATCCACATTCAGGGAAACTTTAATGGGCACTGAAACCACTGCAGGTTCACTGAATCCACCGTCATGGGCACTGCATCCTCTGACAAAACATACTGCATCCTCCTTGTGATAAACTGCATCCACTGTATGACCACTGTATCCATATTCCAGCACAATGCCGGGGCACTGCAACCACTGCAGGGACACTGCATCCACATTCATGCGCACTGCATCCTCCATCACAACATAATGCATAAACCTTTAGGTACACTGCATACACTGCATGGGAACAGCAATCACCTTCAGCGACAAAGAAGGTGGAACTGAAACCCCTGCAGGGACACTGCTTCCAGCTGATGTGGAAAAGCAGGTGCACTGCAATCACTGCAGGATAACTGCATCCACTGCATGTTCACAGCATGCACATTCAGGGACACAGCAGGGTGCACTGCAACCACTTCCGGATCACTGCATCCACCCTCATGGGCACTGCATCCTCTGTCACAACATACTGCATGCACCTTGTGGGACACTGCATCCAATGCCTGGGCACTGCACCCTCGTTATCAGACAATGCAGTGGGCACTGCAACCAGTGCAGGGACACTGCATACAGCTGAAGTCACATTACAGGTGCACTGCAATCACTTCAGGCTCACTGCATCCAATTTCGTGGGCACTGCATCCTCTGTCACAGCATACCACATCCACTTGTGGGACACTGCATGCACTGGCTTGGCACTGCATCCACTTTCAGGGAAACTATAGTGGGCACTTCAACCACTGCAGGTTCAAAGCATCCACCATCAAGGGCACTGCATCCTCCAGCAAAATATACTGCTTCCGCCTTGTGAGACACTGCATCTACTGCATGACCCCTGCATCCACATTCAAGCACAATGCCAGGGGCCCTGCAACCACTGCAAGGTCACTGCATCTGCCTTCATGCGCACTGCATCCTCCATCACAACATACTGCATAAACCTTTAGGTACACTGCCTACACTGCATGGGAACTGCATTCACCTTCAGGGAAAGAGAGGTGGCACTGCAACCACTGCAACAACACTGCTTCCAGCTGAGAGGAAATGCTGGTGCACAGCAATCACTGCAGGGCCACTGCATCCACTGCATGTTCACAGCATCCACATTCAGGGACACAGCAGGGTGCCCTGCAACCACTGCAGAGACACTGCATCCAGGTGAAGTGGCACTGCAGGTGCACTGCAATGACTGCAGCATCACTGCATCATCCCTCATGGGCTTTGAATCCTACTTCACAACATACTGCATCCACCTTGAGTCACACTGCAGACACTGCATGGGCACAGCATCCACATTCAGGGACATGGCAGGGGGCTCTGCAACCACTGCAGCTACACTGCATCCAGCTGAAGTGGCACTGCAGGCACACTGCAATCACTGAAGTGTCAATGCAACCACTGCATAGGCACTTCCTCAATATTTCAGGACAATGCTGGGGGAACTGCAACCACTGGAGGGTCACTGCATCCCCATTCATGGGCACTGCATCCTCCATCACAACTTACTGCATAAACTTTTTGGTACACTGCATCCACTTCATGGGCACTGCATTCACCTTCACCGACACAGATGGTGGCAATCAACCCCTGCAGGGACACTGCTTCCAGCTGATATGGAAATGCAGTCGCACTCAAAGCACTGCCGGATCACTGCATCCATCCTCATAGGCACTGCATCCTCCATCACAACATACTGTATGCACCTTCTGGAACACTGCATCCAATGCCTGGGCACTGCATCTGCATTCTTGAACAATGCAGTTGCCACTTGAACCAATGCAGCGACACGGCATACTGCTGTAGTCACACTGCAGGCACACTGCATTCAGCACAGGCTAACTGCATGCACATTCACAGGCACTGCGTCTTCCATCACAACATACGACATCCACCTTGTGGAACACTGCCACTACTGCATGGGCAGTTCATCCACATTCAGGGAACTGTAGGGGGCACTGCAACCACTGCAGCATCACTGCATCCACCTTCATGGGCCCTGCAGACTCAATCACAGCATACTGCATCCACATGTGGGACATTGCATCCACTGTACGACTACTGCATCCAAACTACCGGTCAATGCGGGGGGCACTGCAAGAACTGCAGGGACACTGCATCCACCTTCATGAGAACTGCATCATCCGTCATAACATACTGCATCCACCTTGTGGGACACTTCATCAACTGCTTGGCCACTGCATCCACATTGGAATGCATGGGGCACTGCAACCACAGCAGCAACACTGCATCCAGCAGAAGTGGCACAGCAGGCGCACGGTCATCACGGCAGGATCATTGCATTCACCTTCATCGACACTTCATAATACAACACACCACAATGCCTCCACATTGTGGAACACTGCATCCACTGCATGAGCACTGCATCCACATTCCAGGAAAATGCAGGGGGCAGTGCAACCACTGCAGGGACACTGCATCCAGCTGAAGTGGCACTGAAGGCGTACTGCAATCACTGCCAGCTCACTGCATCCAAGTCCAGGGCTCTGCATCCTCTGTCACAACATACGGCAACCAACTTTTGGTACTCTGCATCAATTGCATGGGCAGTGCATCCACATTCAGGGACACAGGACGGGGCACTGAAACCACTGCAGGGACCCTGCAGCCACCTGAAATGGCACTGCAAGTTCACCACAATGACTGCAGGATCACTGAATCCTCCTACATGATCACTGAATCTTCCAAGTCTAAGGCATCCATGGTGAGGGACACTGCAACCACTGCATGAGCACTGCAATCACATCAGGCTCACTGCCTTCGCCTTCATGGGCACTGCAACATCCTTTACATGTCTCATCCACCTTGTGGGACACTGCATGCACTGCATCCACATTCAGAGAAGCTGTAGGGGTCACTGCAGCCAATGCAGGTTCACCGCATCCACTTTCATGGGAACTGCATCCTCTGACAAAACATACTGCGTCCGCCTTGTGAGACACTGCATCCACTGCATGACCCCTGCCTCCACATTACAGCACAAAGCCTGGGGCACTGCAACCACTGCAGGGACATTCCATCCAACCTTCATGGGAATTGCATCCTCTGTCACAACATACTGCATAAACATTTAGGTACACTGCATCCACTGCATGGGCACTGCATTCACCTTTAGGGACACAGAAGGTGGCACTGCAACCCCTGCAGGGACACTGCCACCAGCTTAAGTGGAAATGCAGGTGCACTGCAATCACTGCAGGATCAGTGCATCCACTGCATGTTCACAGCATCCACATTCAGGGACACAGCATGGTGCATTGCCACCACTGCAGGGACAATGCATCCAGATGAAGTGGCACTGAAGGCAGACTGCAATGACTGCAGGATCACTGCATTCAATTTCTGGGCACTGCATCCTCCGTCACAACATATGGAAACCAACGTTTGGTACTCTGCATCCACTGGATGGGTGCTGCATCCACATTCAGGGACACAGAACGGGTCACTGCAAGCACAACCGGATGACTGCATCCACCTTCATGGGCACTGCATCCTCTGTCACAACATAAGGCATGCACCTTTTGGGACACTGCATGCACTGTATGGGCACTGCATTACATCCAGGGAAACTGTAAGGGGCACAGCAACCACTGGATGTTCACCCCATCCACCTTCATGGGCACTGCATCCTCTGACAAAACATACTGCATCTGCTTTGTGAGACACTGCATCCACTGCATCACTACTGCATCCACATTCCCACACAATGCTGGGGGCACTGCAAGCACTGCAGGGACATTGCATCCACCTTCATCAGAACTGCATCATCCGTCATAATATACTGCATCCACCTTGTGGGTCACTGCATCTACTGCCTGCGCACTGCATCCACATTCCTGGAAAATGCAGGGGGCACTGCAAGCACTCCAGCAACACTGCATCCAGCTGAAGTGGCACTGCAGGCGCACTTCCATCACTGCAGGATCACTGCATTCACCTTCATCCGCACTGCATACTACAACAACCACAATGCCTCCACATTGTGTGACACTGCATCCACTGCATGAGCACTGCATCCACATTCCAGGACAATGCAGGGTCATTCGAAACACTGCAGGGACACTGCATCCAGCTGAATTGCCAGTGAAGGCGTACTGCAATCTCTACCAGCTCACTGCATCCAACTCCAGGGCTCTGCATCCTCTGTCTCAACATACGGCAACCAACATTTGGTACTCTGCATCCACTGCATGGGCACTGCATCCACATTCAGGGACACAGAACGGGGCACTGCAACCACTGCAGGGACACTGCAGCCAGCTGAAGTGGCACTGCATGTGCACTGCAATGACTGCAGGATCACTGCATCCTCCTTCATGATCAATGAATCCTCCAACACATCATAAGGCATCCACCTTGAGGGACACTGCATCCACTGCATGAGCACTGCATCCACATTCAGGTATACTGCAGGGGGCACTGCAACCACTGCAGGATCACTGCATCCACCTTCATGGGCACTGCATCATCCATCACGACATACTGCATGCACATTGTGGGACACTGCCTCCACAGCATGGGGATTGCATCCACTTTCAGGGACACTGCAGTTGGCTCTGCAACCACGGCAGCAGCACTGCATCCAGATGAAGTGGCACTACAGACACACTGCAATGACTTCAGGCTCACTGCATCCACCTTCGTGGGCACTGCATCCTCTGTCACAGCATTCTGCATCCACCTTCTGGGACACTGCATGCACTGCATGGACACTGCATTACATTCAGGGAAACAGTAGGGGGCACGGCAATCACTGCAGGTTCACCGAATCCACCTTCATGGGAAGTGTCTCCTCCATCAAGACATACTGCTTCCGCCTTGTGAGACACTGCATCCACTGCATGACCCCTGCATCCACATTCCAGGACCATGCCGGGGGCACTACAACCACTGCAGTGATACTGCATCCACCTTCATGGTCACTGCATCCTCCATCACAACCTACTGAATAAACCTTTAGGTACACTGCATCAACTGCATGGGCACTGCATTCACCTTAAGGAACACAGTAGGCGGCACTGCAACACTTGCAGGGACACTGCTTCCAGCTGATGTGGAAATGCAGGTGCACTGCAATCACTGCAGGATTACTGCATCCAATGCATGTTCACAGCATCCACATTCAGGGACAGAGCAGGGTGCACTGCAACCACTGCAGGGTCACAGCATCAACCTTCATGGGCACTGCATCCTCCATCACAGCAACTGCAAGCACCTTGTGGGACACTGCACCAATGCCTGGGCACTTCATCCACGTTGTTGGACAATGCAGGGTGCACTTCCAGCACTGCAGGGACACTGCATCCACCTTCATGAGAACTGAACCATCCGTCATAACATACAGCAACCACCTTGTGTGACACTGGATCCACTACACGACTACTGCATCCACATTCCCAGACAATGCTGGGGGCACTGCAAGCGCTGCAGGGACACTGCATCCACCTTCAGGAGAAGTGCATCATCCATCATAACATACTGCATAACCTTGTAGGACACTGCATTCAATGCCTGGGCACTGCATCCACGTTCTCGGACAATGCAGTGAGCACTGCAACCACTGCAGGGACACTGCATACAGCTGAATTCACCCTGCAGGTGCTCTGCATTCAGCACAGGCTCACTGCATTGACATTCCTGGGCAATGCATCTTCCTTCACAAGATATGAAATCCAACTTCTGGGACACTGCAACTACTACATGGGAACTGCATCCACACTCAGGGAGCTGTAGGGGGCACAGCTACCACTGCAGGTTCAGCAAATCCACCTTCATGGGCACTGCATCATCCGAAAAAACATACCGCATCCGCTTTCTGAGACTGCATCCACTGCATGACAACTGCATCCACATTTCAGGAGAATGCCAGGGGCACTAAACCACTGCAGCGACAGTGCATCCCCTTTAATGGGCACTGCATCATCCGTGACAACATACTGCATTTACCTTTAGGTACACTGCATCCACTGCATGGGCACTGCATTCACCTTCAGGGACACTGAAGGCAGTACTGCAACCCCTGAAGGAACACTACTTCCAGCTGATGTGGAAATGCAGGTGCAATGCAATCACTGCAGGAACACTGCATCCACTGCATGTTCAGAGCATGCACATTCAGGGACACAGCAGGGTGCACTGCAACCACTGCCATTTCAATACACCCACCTTCATGGGCACTGAATCCTCCATCACAACATACTGCCCGCACCTTGTGGGACCTTTCATCCAATGCCTGGGCACTCCATACACATTCAAGGACAATGCAGTGTGCACTGCAAACACTACAGGGATACTGCAGCCATCTGCAGTGGCACGGCAGGTACACTGCAGTGACTGAAGGATCACTGCATCCTCCTTCATGATCACTGACTCCTTCATGACTAGAAAAGGCATTCAACTTGAGGGACACTGCATCCACTGCATTAGCACAACATCCACATTCAGGTAAACTGCAGGTGACACTGCAACCACTGCAGCAACACTGCATCCAGCTGAAGTGGCACTTCAAGCGCATTGAAATCACTGCAGGCTCACTGCATCCACCTTTTTGGGCACTGCATCCTACGTCACAGCATACTGCATCCACCTTGTGGGACACTGCATGCACTGCATGGACACTGCATCCACATTCAGGGAAGCTGTAGGGGGCACTGCAACCACTGCAGCTTCACCGCAACCACCTTCCTGGGCACTACGTCCTTCCTTAACAACAATCTGCATAAACCTTTAGGTACACTGCATCCACTGAATGGGCACTGCATTCAACTTCAGTGACACAGAAGGCTGCACTGCAAACCCTGCAGGGACACTGCTACCAGCTGAAGTGGAAATGCAAGCACACTGCAAACACTGCAGGATCACTGCAGCCACTGCATATTCTCAGCATCCACATTCAGGGACACAGCACGGTGCACTGCAACCACTGCCGGATCACTGCATCCACCTTCATGGGAACTGCATCCTCCGTCACAACCTACTGCATGCACCTTGTGGGACAAGGCATCCAATGCCTGGGCACTGCATCCACGTTCTCAGACAATGCTGTGTGCAAGGCACCACTGCAGGGACACTGCAGCCAGCTGAATTGGCACTGCAGGACCAGTGCAACGACTGCAGGATCACTGAATCCACCTTCATGATCACTGAATCCTCCATCACAACATGAGGCATCCACCTTGAGGAACACTGCATCCACTGCATGAGCACTGCAGCCACATTCCAGGACAATGCATGGGCATTGCAACCACTGCAGGGACACAGCATACAGCTGAAGTGGCACTGAAGGCGTACTGCCATCTGTTCTGTCTCATTGCATCCAACTCCATGGCTCTGCATCCTCAGTCACAACATATGGAAGCCAACCTTTGGTACTCTGCATCCACTGCATGGGCACTGCATCCACACTCAGGGACAAAGAAAGGGGCACTGCAAACACTGCAGGGACAGGCATCCAGCTGAAATGGCACTGCAGGTGCAGTGCAATCACTGAAGATTCACTGCATCCACTGCATAGGCACTGTTTCAACATTTCAGAAGAATGCCAGGGGCATTGCAACCACTGGAGGGACACTAAATCCCCCTTCATGGGCACTGCATCCTCTGTCACAACATACTGCATAAACCTTTAGGAACACTGCCTCCACTGCATGGGCACTGCATTCACATTCAGTGACACAGAAGGCGGCACTGCAACCACTGCAGCAACACTGCTTGCAGCTGATGAGGAAATCCAGGTGCACTGAAATCAGTGCAGGATCACTGCATCCACTGCATGTTAACAGCATCCACATTCAGGGACACAGCAGGGTGCACTGATACCAGTGCTGGGACACTGCATCCATATGAAGTGGCACTGCAGGTGCACTGCAATTACTACAGGATCACTTCATCGTCTTTCCTGGTCACTGAAGCCTGATTCACAACATACTGCATCCACCTTGAGTCACACTGCAGACACTGCATGGACACAGCATCCACATACAGCGAGATGGCAGGGGACTCTTCAACCACTGCAGCTACACTGCATCCAGCTGAAGGGGCACTGCAGACGCACTGCAATCACTGAAGATTCACTGAATCCACTGCATAGGCACTTCATCAACATTTCAGGGCAATGCCAGGGGCACTGCAACCACTGGAGGGACACTGCAGTCCCCTTCATGGGCACTGCATCCTCCTTCACAACATACTGCATAAACCTTTAGGTATACTCCATGCACTGCATAGGCACTGCACTCACAATCAGTGACACAAAAGGTGGCACAGCAACCCCTGCAGGGACACTGCTTCCATCTGATGTGGAAATGCATGCGCACTGCCATCACTGCAGTATCACGGCATTCACCTTCATCAGCACTGCATACTACAACACACCACAATGCCTCCACATTGTGGGACACTGCATCCACTTCATGAGAACTGCATCCGCATTCCAGGACAATGCAGGTGGCATTGCAACCACTGCAGGGACATTGCATCCAGCTGAAGTGGCACTGAAGGCGTCCTGTAATCCCTATGGGCTCACTGCATCCAACTCCAGGTCTCTGCATCCTCTGTCACAACATACGGCAACCAACTTTTGGTACTCTGCATCCACTGCATGGGGACTGCATCCACATTCAGGGACACAGAATGGGGCATTGCAACTACTGCAGGGACACTTCAGCCAGCTGAAGTGGCACTTCAAGTTCACTGCAATAACTGCAGGATCACTGCATCCTCCTTCATGATCACTGAATCCTCCAACACATCATAAGTCTTCCAAGTTGAGGGACACTGCATCCACGGCATGAGCACTGCATCAAAATTCAGGTAAACTGCGGGGACCACTGCAACCACTGCAATATCACTGCATCCACCTTCATGAGCAGTGCATCCTCCATCACAACATACTGCATCCACATTGTGGGACACTGCATCCACTGCATGGGTACGGCATCCACGTTCAGGGACACTGCAGTTGCCTCTGCAACCACTGCAGCAACACTGCATCCAGCTGAATTGACACTGCAAGCGCACTGCAATCAATTCAGGCTCACTGCATCCACCTTCGTGGGCACTGCATCCTCCTTCACAGCATACTGCATCCAGCTTGTGCTACACTGCATGCACTGCATCCACATTCAGGGACATGGCAGGGGGCTCTGCAACATCTGCAGCTACACTGCATACAGCTGAAGAGGCACTGCAGGCACACTACAATCACTGAAGACTCACTGCATCCACTGCATAGGCACTGGATCAACATTTCAGGACAATGTCATGAGCACTGCAACCACTGGAGTGACACTGCCTCCCCCTAATGGGGACTGCATCCTACGTCACAACATAGTGCATAAACCTTTAGGTACACAGCATCCACTGCTTAGGCACTGCGTTCACCTTCAGTGACATAGAAGGCGGCACTAAAACCCTGCAGCGGCACAGTTTCCAGCTGATGTGGAAATGCAGGCACACTGCAATCACTGCAGGATCACTGCATCCACTGCATGTTGAGAGCATGCACATTCTGGGAGAGAGCAGGGTGCACTGCAACAACTGCTGGATCACTGCACTGACCATCATGGGCACTGCATCCTCTGTCACAACATACTGCATGCAACTTGTGGGACACTGCATCTAATGCCTGGGCACTGCATCCGTGCTCTCGGACAAATCAGTCAGCACTGCAATCACTGCAGGATCACTGCATCCAGCTGAAGTGGCATTGCATGTGCACTGTCATCACTGCAGGATGACTGCATTCACCTTCATTGGCACTGCATACTACAACACACCACAATAACCACATTGTGGGACACTGCATCCACTGCATGAGCACTGCTTCCACAAGCCAGGGCAATGCAGGGGGCATTACAACCACTGCAGGGACACTGCATCCAGCTGAAGTGGCACTGAAGGAGTACTGCAATCACTGCATCCAAATCCAGGGCTCTGCATCCTCTGACACAACATGTGGCAACCAACTTTTGGTATTCTGCATTCACTGCATGGGCACTGCATCCACATACATGTAAACAGGACGGGTCACTGCAACCACTGCAGAGACACTGTAGCCAGCTGATGTGGCACTGCGAGTTCACTGCAATGACTGCAGGATCACTGCATCCTCCTTCATGACCACTGGATCCTCCACCACATCATAAGTCATCCACCTTGAGGGACACTGCATCTACTGCATGAGCACTGCATCGACCAACAGGTAAACTGCAGGGGGACTGCAACCAGTGCAGGATAACTGCATGTACCTTCATGGGCACTGCATCCTCTGTCACAACACAGTGCATGCACATTGTGGGTCACTGCATCCACTGCATGGGGACTGCATCCACGTTCAGGGCCACTGCAGTTGGCTCAGCAACCACTGCAGCAACACTGCATCCAGCTGATGTGGCAATGCATGCACACTGCAATCAATTCAGACTCAGTGCATCCACATTCGTGGGCACTGCATCCTTCTTCACAGCATACCGCATCAACCTTGTGGGACACTGCATGCACTGCATGGGCACTGCATTCACATTCAGTGTAACTGTAGGGGCACTGCAAAAACTGCAGGTTCACTGCATCCACCTTCATGGGCACTGCATCCTCCGACAAAACATACTGTGTCCTCCGACAAAACATACTGTGTCCACCTTGTGAGACACTGCATCCACTGCATGACCCCTGTATCCACATTCCAGCACAATTCCAGGGGCCCCTGCAACCACTGCAGGGACACTGCATCTGCCTTCATGCACACTGCATCCTCAGTCACAACATACTGCATAAAACTATAGGTACACTGCCTCCACTGCATGGGCACTGCATTCACCATAGGGAAACAGTAGGCGGCAGTGCATGCCTGCATGGACACTGCTTCCAGCTGATGAGGAAATGCAGGTGCACTGCAATCACTACAGGACCACTGCATCCACTGCATGTTCACAGCATCCACATTCAGTGACACAGCAGGGTGCACTGCAACCACTGCAGGGACACTGCATCCAGATGAAGTGGCACTGCAGGTGCACTGCAATGACTGCAGGATCATTCCATCGTACTTCATGTGCACTGAATCCTGCTTCACAACATACTGCATCCCCCTTGAGTCACACTGCAGACACTGCATGGGCACAGCATCCACAATCGGGGACATGGCAGGGTGCTCTGCCACCACTGCAGCTACACTGCATCCAGCTGAGGTGGCACTGCAGGCGCTCTGCAATCACTGAAGATTCACTGCACCCACTGAATAGGCACTGCATCAACATTTCAGGACAATGCCGGAGGCACTGCAACCACTGGAGGGACACTGCATCCCCCTTCATGGATACTGCATACTCTGTCACAACATACTGCATAAACATTTAAGTACACTGTATCCACTGCATGGGCACTGCATTCACCATATGCGACAGAGAAGGTGGCACTGCAACCCCTGCAGGGACACAGCTTCCAGCTGAAGTGGCACTGAAGGCGTACTGCAATCCCTGCCAGCTCATGACATACAACTCCAGGGCTCTGCGTCCTCTCTCTCAACATACGGCAGCCAACTTTTGGTACCCTGCATCCACTGCTTGAGCACTGCATCCACACTCATGGACACAGGACGGGGCATAGCAACCACTGCAGGGACACTGAAGCCAGCTGAAGTGGCACTGCAGGTGCACTTCAATGACTGCAGGATCACTACATCCTCCTTCATGATCACTAAATCCTGCATCACAACATAAGGCATCCACCTTGAGGGACACTGCATAAATTGCATGACCACTGCATCCACATTCAGGTATACTTCAGGGGGCACTCCAACCACAGCAGGCTCACTGCATCCACCTTCCTCGGCTCTGCATCCTCCGTCACAACATACTGCATTCACCTTGTGGGAAACTGCATGCACTGCATGGGCACTTCAGCCAAATTCAAGGAAACTGTAGGGCGCACTGCAACCACTGCATCATCACTGCAACCACCTTGCTGGCCCCTGCATCGTCCATCACAATTTACTTCATTCACCGTGTGGGACACTGCATCCTCTGAGTACTGCATTCCCATTCCCAGACAATACAGTGGGCACTGCAAGCACTGCAGGGAGACTGCATCCACCTTCATGAGAACTGCATCATCCATCATAACATACTGCATTCACCCTGTAGGACACTGCATCCAGTGTTTGGACACTGCATCCACGTTCCCAGACAATACATAGGGCACTGAAACCACTGCAGGGAAACTGCATTCATCTGAAGTCGCACAGCAGGCGCACTGCATTCACCACAGGCTCACTACATCCACCTTCTTGGGACTGCATCTACCATCACTACATACGACATCCTCTTTGTGGTACACTGCAACTACTGCATGGCTACTGTGTCCACATTCAGGGATCTGTAGGGGGCACTGCAACCGCAGCAGCATCACTGCATCCACCTTCATGGGCCCTGCATCCTCCATCAAAACATACTGCATCCACCTTTTGGACACTGCATCCACTGCATGAGCAGTGCATCCACATTCCAGGACAATGCAGGGGGCACTTCAACCACTGCAGGGACACTGCAGCCAGCTGAAGTGGCACTGCAGGTGCACTGCAATGACTGCAGGATCACTGCATCCTCCTTCATGAGCACTGAATCCTCCATCACAACATAAGGCATCCACCTTGAGGGACATTGCATGCAAGGCATGAGCACTGCATCCACATTCAGGAAAACTGCAGGGGGCACTGCAACCACTGCACGATCACTGCATCCACCTTCATGGCCACTGCATCCTCCATCACAATATACTGCATGCACATTGTGGGACGATGCACCCACTGCAAGGGCACTGAATCCACGTTCAGGGACACTGTAGTTGGCTCTGCAACCACTGCAGCAACAATGCATACAGCTGAAGTGGAACTGTGAGTGCACTGCAATCACTGCAGGTTCACTGCATCCACCTTCTTGGGCACTGCATCCTCTGTCAAAGCATAACACATCCACTTTGTGGGACACTGCATGCACTGCATGAGCACTGCATCCACATTCAGGGAAACTGTAGGAGGCACTGCAACCACTGCAGTTTCACTGCATCTGCCTTCATGGGCACTGTATCCTCCGACAAAACATACTCCATCCACCTTGTGAGACACTGAACCAACTGCTTGACCCCTGCATCCACATTCCAGCACAATGCAGGGGGCCGTGCAGCCTCTGCAGGGACACTGCATCTGCCTTCATGCGCACTGCATCCTCCGTCACAACATACTGCATAAACCTTAGGTACACTGCCTCCACTGCATGGGCACTGCATTCACTCTCAGGGACACAGATGGCCGCACAGCAACCACTGCAGCAACACTGCTTTCAGCTGATGAGGAAATTCAGGAGCACTGCAATCACTGCAGGTTCACTGCATCCACTGCAAATTCACAGCATCCACATTCAGGGACAGCAGGGTGCAATGCACCCACTGCAGGGACACTGAATCCAGATGAAGTGGCACTTCAGGTGCACTGCAGTGACTGCAGGATCACTGCATCATCCTTCATGGGCACTGAATCCTGCTTCACAACATACTGCATGCAGCTTTAGTCACACTGCAGACATCGCATGGGCTAAGCTTCCACATTCAGGGACATGGCTTGGGCCTCTGCAACCACGAGAGCTACACTGCATCCAGCTGAAGTGGCATTGTAGGTGCACTGCAATCACTGAAGATTCACTGCATCCAATGCATAGGAACTGCATCAACATTTCAGGACAATGCCGGGGGCACTGCAACCACTGCAGGGAAACTGCATCCAGCTGAACTGGCTCTGAAGGAGTACGGCAATCACTGCTGGCTCACTGCATCCAACTAGTGGGCACTGCATCCTTGGTCACAACATATGGCAACCAACATTTGGTACTCTGCATCCACTGCATGGGCACAGCATCCACACTCAGGGACACAGAACAGGACACGGAAAGCACTGCAGGGACACAGCAGCCAGCTGAAGTGGCACTGTAGATGCACTGCAATGACTGCAGGATCAATGCATCTTCCTTCATGATCACTGAATCCTCCATCACAACATAAGGCATCAAACTTGAGGGACACTGCATGCACTGCATGACCACTGCATCCACATGCGCGTAAACGGCAGGGGACACTGCAATCACTGCAGGATCACTGCATCCACATTCATTAGCACTGCATCTTCTGGCAAAACATACGGCATACACATTGTGGGACTCTGCATCCACTGCCTGGGCACTGCATTCACCTTCAGGGACACAGAAGGTGGCACTGAAACCCCTTCAGGGACACTGCTTCCAACTGATGTGGAAATGCAGGCACACTGTGATCACTGCAGGATCACTCCATCCTCTTCATGTTTACAGCATCCACATTCAGGGACACAGCAGGGTGCACTGCAACCACTGCCGGATCACTGCATCCATCTTCATGGGAAATGCATCCTCTGATCCAACATACTGCATGCACCTTGTGGGGCACTGCATCCAATATCTGGGCACTGCATCCACGTTGTCGGACAATGCAGTGCACACTGCAACCACTGCTGGGACACTGCATACAGCTGAAGTTGCACCGCAGGCACACTGTATTCAGCACAGGCTGCATCCACATTCGTGAGCACTGCATCTTCCATCACAACATAGGACATCCACGTTGTGGGACACTGCATCCGCTGCATTAGCACTGCAGCCATATTCTGGTAAACTGCAGGTGGCACTGCAAGCAACGCAGGGACACTGCATCCAGCCGAAGTGGCACTGCAGGTGCACTGCAATCACTGCCGGCTCACTGCATCCAACTCGTGGGCACTGCATCCTCTGTCACAACATACGGCATCCAATATTTGGTAGTCTGCATTCTCTGCATGGGGACCACATCCACACTCGGGACACAGAATGGGGCTCTGCAACCACTGCAGGGACTCTGTATCCAGCTGAAGTGGCACTGCAGGCACAGTGCAATCACTGCCAGCTCACTGCATCCACCTCCGTGGGCTCTGCATCTTCCATCACAACATACGGCATCCACTTTGTGGGACACACATGCTCTGCCTGAGCACTGCACCCAAATTCTGGTAAAGTGTAGGTGGCACGGCAAGCACAGCAGGTTCACCGCATCCACCTTCATGGGAACAGCATCCTCCGAAAAAACATACAGCATCCGCCTTGTGAGACACTGAATCCACTGCATGGGCACTGCATCCACGTTCAGGGACACTGCAGTTGGCTCTTCAACCACTGCAGTAAAGCTGCATCAAGCTGAAGTGGCACTGCAGGCGCACTGCAATCAGTGCAGGCTCACTGCATATACCTTCGTGGGCACTGCATCCTCCATCACAACATAGTGCATCCACCTTGTGGGACACTGCATCTACTGCATGACTACTGCATCCACATTCCTGGACAATGCGAGGGGCACTGCAAGCACTGCAGAGACACTGCATCCACATTCAGGGAGCTGTAGGGGGCACAGCCACCATTGCACCATCACTGCATCCACCTTCATGGGCCCTGCATCCTACATCACAACATACTGCATGCACCTTGTGGGACACTGCATGCAGTGCCACAGCACTGAATCCACATTCCAGGTCAAGGCAGGGGGCATCGCATTCAGGGACACAGAATGGGGCTCTGCACCCACTGCAGGGACACTGCATCCAGCTGAAGTGGCACTTAAGGCGTATTGCAATCAGTGCCGGCTCACTGCATCCAACTCGTGGGGACTGCATCCTCTGTGACAACATACGGCAAACAACTTGTGGTACTTTGCATCCACTGCATGGGCACTGCATCCATACTCAGGGACACAGAACGGGCCACTGCAACCACTGCAGTGACACGGCAGACAGCTGAAGTGACACTGCAGGTGCAATGCAATGACTGCAGGATCACTGTATCCTCCTTCCTGATCACTGAATCCTCTATCACAACAGAGGGCATCCACCATGAGGGACACTGCATCCACTGCACGACCACTGTATCCACACGCAGGTAAACTGCAGGGGGCACTGCATCCACTGCATGACCCCTGAATCCACATTCCAGGACAGTGCCGGGGCACTGCAACCACAGCAGGGACACAGCATCCACTTTCATGAGCACTGCATCCTCCGTCACAGCATACTGCATAAACCTTTAGGTACACTGCCTCCAATGCATGGGCAGGGCATTCACCTTCAGTGACACAGAAGGCAGCACTGCAACCCCTGCAGGGACACTGCTTCCAGCTGATGCGGAAACACAGGTGCACTGCAATCACTGCAGGTTCACTGCATCCACGGCATGACTACTGCATCCAGATTCCCAGACAATGCTGGGACACTGCAAGCACTGCTGGGACACTGAATCCACCTTCATGAGAACTGCAGCATCCGTCATAACATACTGCATTCACCTTGTGGGACACTGCATCCACTGCATGGGCACTGCATCCACAATCCCGGACAATGCAGTGGGCATTGCAACCACTGCAGGAACACTGACTTCATCTAGTGGCAATGAAGGCGCACTGCAATCACTACAGGATAACTGCACCCTCCTTCATGATCCCTGAATCCTCCATCACATCATAAGGCATCAACCTTGAGGACACTGCATCCACTGCATGAGCACTGCATCCACCTTCATGGGCACTGCAGCCTCAGTCACAGTGTACTGCATGCACATTGTTGAACCCTTCATCCACTGCATGGGCATTGCATCCACGTTCAGGGCAACTGCACTTGGCTCTGCAACCACTGCAGCAACACTGCATCCAGATGAAGTGGAACAGCATGCACACAGCTATCACTTTAGGCTCACTGCATCCACCTTCATGGGCACTGCATCCTCTGACACAGCATAGCCCATCCACATTGTGGGACACTGCATGAACTGCATTGGCACTGCATCCACATTGAGGGAAACTATAGTGGGCACTGCAACCACTGCTGGATCACTGCATCCACTCTCATGGGCACTGCATCGTCCATCAAAAAATACTGCATGCACATTGTGGGATACTGCATCCAATGCCTGGGCACGGCATGCACTTTCTCGGACAATGCCGTTTGCACTGCAACCACTGCAGGGAGACTGCATACAGCTGAAGTGGCACTGCAGGTGCATTGAATTCAGCACAGGCTCACTGCATCCACCTCCGTGGGCAGTGCATCTTCCATCACAAAATAAGACACCCACCTTGTGGGACACTGCATCCACTGCATGGGGACTGCATCCTCGTTCTGGGACACTGGAGTTGGCTCTGCAACCCCTGCAGCAACACTGCATCCAGATGAAGTGTCACTGCAAGTGCACTGCATTCAGCACAGGCTCACTGCATCCACCTTCTTGGGCACTGCATCTTCCATCACAACATACTGCATGCAACTTGTGGGACACTGAATCAAAGGCCTTGGCACTGAATCCACGTTCTCGGACAAGGCAGTGGGCACTGCAACCACTGCAGGGACACGGCATACAGTGGAATTTGCACTGCAGGCACACTGCATTCACATTAGGCTCACTGCATCCACATTCAGGGAACTGTAGGGGTCACTGCAAGCACTGTAGGGACACTGTATACAGTTGATGTCACACTGCAGGTGCACTGCACTTAACACAGGATCACTACAACCCCCTACATGGCCCCTGCATCCTCCATCACAACATACTGCATCCACCTTGTGGGACACTGCATCCACTGCCGGACCAAAGCATCCACATTCCCGGACAATGCAGGGGGCACTGCAGCAACACTGCATCCAGCTGAAGTGGCACTGCAGGAGCACTGCCATCACAGCAGGATCCCTGCATTCACCTTCATCGGCACTGCATACTACGACATACCACAATGCCTCCACATGTTTGGACACTGCATCCAATGCATGATCACTGCATCCACATTCCAGGACAATACATGGGGCATTGCAACCACCGCAGGGACACTGCATCCAGCTGAAGTGACACTGAAGGCGTACTGCAATCACTTCCGGCTCACTGCATCTAACTTGTGAGCACTGCATCCACTGCATAGGCACTGCATCAACATTTCACGACAATGCTGGGGTCACTGCAACCACTGGAGGGGCACTGCATCATCCATCACGACATACTGCATGCACATTGTGGGATACTGCATCTACTTCATTTGGACTGCATCCAAGTTCATGGACACTGCAGTTGGCTCTGCAACCACTGCAGCAACACTGCAGCCAGCTGAAGTGGCACTGCAAGCACACTGCAATCACTTCAGGCTCAGTGCATCCAACTTCGTGGGCACTGCATCCTCTGTCACAGCATATTGCATCCACCTGGTGGGACACTGCATGCACTGGATGGGCATGCATCCACATTCAGGGAAACAGTAGGGGGCACTGCAACCACTGCAGGGACACTGCATCCCCCTTCATGTGCACTGCATCCTCCGTCACAACATACTGCATAAACATATAGGTACACTGCCTCCACTGCATGGGCATGGCATTCACCTTCAGCGACACAGAAGGTGGCACTGCAACCACTGCAGCAACACTGCTCCCAGCTGATGAGGAAATGCAGGCGCAAGCAATCACTACAGGATCACTGCATCCACTGCATGTTCACAGCATCCATATTCAGGGACACTGCAGGGTGCACTGCAACCACTGCAGGGACACTGCATCCACATGAAGTGGCACTGCAGGTGCACTGCAAATACTGCCGGATCACTGCATCCTCCTTCATGATCACGGAATCCTCCATCACATCATAAGGCATCCACCTTGAGGGACATGGCATCCACTGCATGAGAACTGATGCCACATTCCAGGACAATGCAGGCGCCATTGCAGCCACAGCAGGGACACTGCATCCACCTGAAGTGGCACTGCAGTCGCAAGGCCAGCACTGCAGGTTCAGTGCATCCATCTCCATGGGCACTGCATCCTCTGACAAATCATACTGCATCCGCCTTCTGAGATACTGCATCCACTGCATGAGCACTGCATCCACATTCCAGGACAATGCCGGGGGCACTGCAACCACTGCATGGACACTGCATCCACATTCATGGGCACGGCATCCTCTGTCACATCATTCTGCATAAACCTTTATGTGCACTGCATCACTGCATGGGCACTGCATTCCCCTTCACTGACACAGAAGGCGACATGGCAACCCCTGCAGGGACACTGCTTCCAGCTGGTGTGGAAATGCAGGTGCACTGCAATCACGACCGGATCACCGCATCCACTGCATGTTCACAGCTTCTACATTCAGGGACACAGCAGGGTGCACTTCAAGCACTGCCGGATTACGGCATCCACCTTCATGGGCACTGCATGATCAATGACAACATACTGTCTGCACCTTGTGGGACACTGCATCCACTAACTGGGCAGTGCATCCACGTTCTCGGACAATGCAGTGGGCACTGGAATCACTGCAGATGCACTGCATACAGCTGAAGTCGCACTGCAGGCACACTGCATTCAGCAGAGCCTCACTGCATCCACCTCCGTGGTCACTGCATCTTCCATCACAACATAGGACATCCACCTTGTGGGACACTGCAACTACTGCATGGGCACTGCATCCAAATTCAGGGAACTGTACGGGGCACTTCAACCACTGCAGCAACACTGCATCCACCTTCAGGTGCCTTGCATCCTCCCTCACAAAATACTGTACCCACCTTGTGGGACACTGCATCCACTGCCTGGGGACTGCATACATCCTGGTCAATTGAGGGGGCACTGCAACCCCTGAAGCAACACTCCTTCCAGCTGATGTGGAAATGCAGGCGCACTTCAATCACTGCAGCATAACTGCATCCACTGCATGTTCACAGCATGCACATTCAGGGACAGAGCAGGGTGCACTGCAACCACTGTCGGATCACTGCATCTACCTTCATCTGCACTGCATACTACAATGCACCAGAATGCCTCCACCTTGTGGGACACTGCATCCACTGCATGAGCACTGCATCCACATTCCAGGACAATACAGGCGGAACTGCCAGCAGTGCAGGGACACTGCATTCAGCTGAAGTGGCACAGCAGGCGCACCGCCATCACTGCAGTATCACTGAATTCACCTTCATCGGCACTGCATACTACAACACACCACAATGCCTCAACATTGTGGGACACTGCATCCGCTGCAGAGCACTGCATCCACATTCCAGGACAATGCAAGGGGCATTGCAACCTCTGCAGGGACACTGCATCCAGCTTAAGTGGCAATGAAGGCATACTGCAATCACTTCCGCCTCACTGCATCCAACTCGTGGGCACTGCATCCTCTGTCTAAAATACGGCAACCAACTTTTGGTACTCTGCATCCACTGCATGGGCTCTGGATCCACATTCAGGGACTCAGAATAGGACACTGCAACCACTGCAGGGACACTGCAGCTAGCTGAAGTGGCACTGCAGGTGCACTGCAATGACTGCAGGATCACTGCATCCTCCTTCATGCTCACTGAATCATCCAACACATCATAAGGCATCCACCTGGAGGGACACTGCACACACTGCAGGACCACTGCATCCACATTCAGGTAAACTTCAGGGGACACGGCAACCACTCCAGGATCACTGCATCCACATTCATGGGCACTTCATCCTCCATCACAGCATACAGCATGCACATTGTGGGACACTGGATCCACAGCATGGGCACTGCATCCACCTTCAGGGAAACTGCAGTGGGCACTGCCACCACTGCAGGTTCTCCACATCCACCTTCATCAGCATACTCCTACAAAGCGTACTGCATCCGCCTTGTGAGACACTGCATCCACTGCTTGACCCCTGTATCCACATTCCAGCACAATGCCGGGGGCCCTGCAACCACTGCAGAGACACTGCAACCACATTCCCAGAGAATGCAGGGGGCACTGCAACCACTGCAGCAACACTGCATCCAGCTGAATTGGCACTGCAGGTGCACTGCCATCACTACAGGATCCCTGCATTCACCTTCATCAGTATTGCATACTACAACACACCAAAATTCCTCCACATTGTGGGACACTGCATCCACTGCATGAGCACTGCATCCACATTCCAGGACAATACAGGGGGCGTTGCAACCACTGCAGGGAGACTGCTTCCAGCTAAAGTGGCATTGAAGGTGAACTGCAATCACTGCTGGCTCACTGCATCCAACTCATTGGCACTGCATCCACAGACAGGGACACAGAATGAGGCACTGCAACCACTGCAGGGACACTGCATCCAGCAGTAGTGGCAGTGCAGGTGCACTTCAATGAATGCAGGATCACTGAATCCACCTTCCTGATCACTGAATACTCCATCACAACATAAGGCATCCACCTTGAGGGACACTGCATCCACTGCATGAGCACTGCATCCACATTCAGGTAAACTGCAGGGGGCACTTCAACCACTGCTGGATCACTGCATCCACCTTCCCGGGCATGGCATTCTCCATCACAACATACTGCATGCACATTGTGGGAAACTGCATCCACTGCATGGGCGCTGCATCAACGTTCAGGGACACTGCAGTTGGTCCTGCAACCACTGCAGCAACACTACATCCAGCTGAAGTGGCACTGCACATGCACTGCAATCACTGCGGGCTCACTGCATCCACCATCATGGGCACTGAGTCCTCCGTGACAACATACTGCATCCACCTTGTGGGATACTGCATGCACTGCATGGGCACTGCAGCCACATTCAGGGAAACTGGAGGGGGCACTGCAACCACTGTAGGTGCATGCATCCAACTTCATGGGCACTGCATCCTCCAACAAAACTTACTGCATCAGCCTTGCGAGAAAGTGCATCCCCTGCATGACCCCTGCATCCACATTCAATCACAATGTTGGAGGCCCTGCAACCACTGCAGTGACACAGCATCCGTCTTCATGTGCACTGCATCCTCCGTCACAACATACTGCATGCACCTTGTGGGACACTGCATCCCATGCCTGGGCTCTGCATCCATGTTCTCAGACAATGCAGTGCGCCCTGCAACCACTGCACGGACACTGCATACAGCTGAAGTCGCACTGCAGGCACACTGCATTCAGCACAGACTCACTGCATCAGCCGTCATGGGCACTGCATCTTCCATCACAACGTACGACATCCACATTGTGGGACACTGCAACCACAGCATGGGCACTGCATCCAAATTCCCTGACAGTGCAGGGTGCACTGCAACCACTTCAGCAACACTGCATCCAGCTGAAGTGGCACTGCAGGTGCACTGCCATCACTGTAGGATCACTGCATTCACCTTCATCGGTACTGCATACTACAACACACCACAATACCTCCACATTGTGGGACAATGCATCCACTGCATGAGCACTGCATCCACATTCCAGGACGATGCAGGGGGCATTGTAACCACTGCAGGGACACTGCATCCAGCTGAATTGGCTCCGAAGGCGTACTGCACCCAATGCCTTCTCACTGCAACCAACTCGTGGTTACTGCATCCTCTGTCACAACATACGGCAATCAACTTTGGTACTCTGCATCCACTGCATGGGCACTGCATCCACATTAGGGACACCGAACACGGCACAGCAACCACTGTAGGGACATGCATCCAGCTGAAGTGACAGTGCAAGTTCACTGTGATGACTGCAGGATCACAGCATCCTTGTTCATGATCAATGAATCCTCCAACACATCATAAGGCATACACTTTGAGGCACGCTGCATCAACTGCATGAGCACTGCATCCACATTCAGGTAAACTGCAGGGGGCTGTGCAACCACTGCAGCTACACTGCATCCAGCAGAAGTTGCCCTGCAGGCACACTGCAGTCATTGCAGGATCACTGCATCCACTGCATGTTCAGAGCATGCACATTGAGGAACAGAGCAGGGTGCACTGCCAGATCACTGCATCCACCTTCATGGGCAATGCATCCTCCATCACAGCATACTTCATGCACCTTGTGGGACACTGCATCCACTTCATCGGCACTGCAACCACATTCAGGGACACAGCAGGGTGCACTGCAACCACTGCAGGGACACTGCATCCAGATGAAGTGGCACTTCAGGTGCACTGCAATCACTGAAGATTCACTGCCTCAACTGCATAGGCACTGCTTCAACAATTCTGGACAATGCCGGGGGCACTGCAACCACTGGAGGGACACTGAATCCCCCTTCATGGGCACTGCATCTTCCGTCACAACATACTGCATAAACCTTTAGGTACACTGCATCTACTTCATGGGCACTGCAATCAACTTCAGCGACACAGAAGATGGCACTGCAACCCCAGCTGGGACACTGCTTCCAGCTGATGTAGAAATGCAGGCGCACTGCAACCAGTGCAGGATCACTGCATCCACTGCATATTCAGAGTATGAACATTCAGGGACACAGCAGGGTGCACTGCAACCACTGCCAGATCACTGCATCCACACACAAGGGCACTGCATCCTCCATCACAACATATTGCATGCACCTTGTGGGACACTGCATCCAATGCCTGGGCACTGCATCCACATTCTCGGACAATCCAGTGCTCACTGGAACCACAGCAGGGACACTGCATACAGCTGAAAACTCACTGCAGGTGCACTGCATTCAGCACAGGCTCACTGCATCCACCTCTGTGGGCACTGCCTCTTCCATCACAGCATACTACATCCACCTTGTGGGACACTGCAACTACTGCATGGGCACTGCATCCACATTCAGGGAACTGTAGGGGGCACTGCAACCACTGCCGGCTCACTGCATCCACCCTCATGGGTAATGCATCCTCCATCAAAACATACTGTATGCACCTTTTGGGACACTGCATCCAATGCCTGGGTACTGCATTCCATGGGCACTGCAACCACTGCAGGGACACTGCATACAGCTGAAGCCGCACTGCCAGTGCAGTGCATTCAGCACAGGCTCACTGCATCCACTGCCTGGGCACTGCATCCACTTTTCAGACAATGCAAAGGGCACGTCAACCACTGCAGCAACACTCCATCCAGCTGAAGTGGCACTGCAGGCCCACTGCTATCACTGCAGGATCACTGCATTCACCTTCATCCGCACTGCATAATACAACTCACCACAATTCCTCCATATTTTTGGACACTGCCTCCACTGCATGAGCTCTGCATCCACATTCGAGGACAATGCTGCATGCACATTGTGGGACACTGCGTCCACTGCATGGGCACTACATTCACCTTCAGGGACACAGAAGGTGGCACTGCCATCACTGCAGCAACACAGCTTCCAGCTGATCAGGAAATGCAGGTGCACTGCAATCACTGCAGGATCACTGCACCCACTGCATTTTCACAGCATCCACATTCATGGACACAGCAGTGTGCACTGCAACCACAGCAGGGACACAGTATCCAGATGAAGTGGCACTGCAGGTGCACTGCAATGACTGCAGGATCACTGCATCCTCCTTCATGATCACTGAATGATCCATCACAACATAAGGCATCCATATTGAGGGACACTGCATCCACTGCATGAGCACTGCATCCACGTTCAGGTAAAATGTAGGGGCCACTGCAACCACTGCAGGATCACTGCATCTACCTTCATGGGAACTGAATCATCCATTACATCATACTGCATGCACATTTTTTGACACTGCATGGGCAATGCATTCACGTTCAAGGACACTGCAGTTGTCTCTGCAACCACTGCAGCAACACTGATCCAGCTGTAGTGGCACTGCAGTCGCACTGCAATCACTGCAGGCTCACTGCATCCACTTTCATGGGCACTGCAACCTCCAGCTGAACATACCGCCTCCACAATGTTTGAAACTGCATGCACTGCATGGGCACTGCATCCACATTCCAGGACAATGCCGGGGGTACTGCAACCACTGCAGCGACACGGCATCCAGCTGAAGTGGCACTGAAGGAGTACTGCAATCACTGCCGGCTCACTGAATCCAACTCCAGGGCTCTGCATCCTCTGTCAAAACATACGGCAACCAATTTTGGTACTCTGCATCCATTGCATGGGCATTGCATCCACATTCAGGGAAACTGTAGGGGCACTGCAAACACTGCAGGTTCAGAGCATCCACCGTCATGGGGACTCCATCCTCCGACAAGACACACTGCATCTGCCTTGTGAGATGCTGCATCCACTGCATGACCCCTGCATCCACATTCCAGCACAATGCCGGAGGTCCAGCAACCACTGCAGTGACACTGCATCTGCCTTCATGGGCACTGCATCCTCCATCACAACATACAGCATAAACCTTTAGCTGCACTGCCTCCATTGCATGGACCCTGCATTCACCTTCAGGCACACAGAAGGCGGCACTGCAACCACTGCAGCAACACTGCTTCCAGCTGATGAGAAAATTCAGGCGCACTGCAATCACTGCAGGATCACTGCATCCACTCCATGTTCACAGCATCCACATTCAGGGACACAGCAGGGTGCACTGCAACCACTGCAGGGACACTGCATCCAGATGAAGTGGCACTGCAGGTGCACTGCAATGACTGCAGGATCACTGCATCTTCCCTCATGGGCACTGAATCCTACTTCACAACATATGCATCCTCCTTGAGTCACACTGCAGTCACTGCATGGGCACAGCATCCACATTCAGGGACATGGCAGGGGGCTCTGCAACCAATGCAGCTACACTGCCTCCAGCTGAAGTGGCACTGCAGGCACACTGCAATCACTGAAGATTCACTGCATCCACTGCATAGGCACTGCATCAGCAATTCAGGACACTGCTGGGGGCACTGCAACCACTGGAGGGACCTGCATCCCCCTTCCTGGTCACTATATCCTCCGTCACAACATACTTCATGCACATTGTGGGGCACAGCATCTAATGTCTGGGCACTGCATCCACATGCTCGGACAATGCATGGGCACCTCAGCCACTGCGCGGACACTGCATACAGCTGAAGTCGCACTGCAGGCGCAGTGCATTCAGCACAGGCTCACTTCATCCACCTTCGTGGGCACTAGATCTTCCATCTCAACATACGACATCCACCTTGTGGGACACTGCAACCACTGCATGGGCACTGCATCCACATTCATGTAACTGTAGCAGGCACTGCAACCACTGCAGCATCACTGCATCCACCTTCATGGGCCCTGCATCCTCCATCACAACATACTGCATCCACCTTGTGTGACACTGCAGCCGCTGCATGACTACTGCATCCACATACCCGGACAATATGGGGGGCACTGCAAGCACTGCAGGGACACTGCATCCACCTTCATGAGAACTGCATCATCCGTCATAACATACTGCATCCACCTTGTGGGACACTGAATCCACTGGCTGGGCACTGCATCCACATTCCCAGACAATGCAGGGGGCACTGCAACCACTGCAGCAACACTGCATCAAGTTGAATTTTCACTGCGGGTGCACTGCCCTCACTGCAGGATCACTGCTTTCACCTTCATTGGCACTGCATACTACAACACACCACCATGCCTCCACATTGTGCGACACTGCATCCACTGCATGAGCCCTGCATCCACATTCATGGACAATGCAGGGGACATTGCAACCACTGCAGGGACACTGCATCCAGCTGAAGTGGCACTGCAAGTTCACTGCAATGACAGCTGGATCCCTGCATCCTCCTTCATGATCACTGAATCCTCCAACACATCATAATGCTTCCTCCTTGATGGACACTGCATCCACTGCATGAGCACTACATCCATTTTCAGGTAAAATTCAGGGGGCACTGCAACCACTGCAGGATCACTGCATCCACCTTCATGGGCACTGCATCCTCCGTCACGACAAACTGCATGCACATTGTATACACTTCATCCACTGTATGGGGACTGCACACACGTTGAGGGACACTGCCATTGGCTCTGCAACCACTGCAGCAACACTGCATCCAGCTTAAGTGGCACTGCAAGCACAGTGCAATCACATCAGACTCACTACATCCACCTTCGTGGGCACTGCATCCTCTGTCACAGCATTCCACATACACGTTGTGGGACACTGCAATCACTGCAGGATCACTGCATCCACTGCATGTTCACAGCATCCACATTCAGGGACACAGCAGGTTGCACTGCAACCACTGCAGGGACACGGTATCCAGATGAAGTGGCACTGCAGGTGCACTGCAATGACTACAGGAACACTGCATCATCTCTCATGGGCACTGAATCCTACTTCACAACATAAAACATCCACCTTGAGTCACACTGCAGACACTGCATGGACATAGCATCCACATTCAGGGACATGGCTGGTCGCTCTGCAACCACTGCAGCTACACTGCATCCAGCTGAAGTGGCACTGCAGGCGCACTGCAATCATTGATGATTCACTGCATCCACTGCATAGGTACTGCATCCACAATCCCGGACAGTGTGTGGGGCACTGCAAGCACTGCAGCGACACTGCATCCACCTTCATGAAAACTGCATCATCCCTCATAACATACTTCATCCACCTTGTGGGACACTGCAACCACTGCCTGGGCAGTGTATCTACATTTCCGGACAATGCAGGGGCACTGCAAGCACTGCAGCAACACTGCATCCAGCTGAAGTGGCACTGCAGTCTCACCGCCATCACTGCAGGATCACTGCATTCACCTTCATCGGCACGGCATACTTCAACACACCACAATGCCTCCACATTGTGGGACACTGCATCCACTGCATGAGCACTGCATCCACATTCCAGGAGAATACAGGGGGCATTGCAAGAACTGCAGGGACACTCCATCCAGCTGAAGTGGCACTGCAGTTGCACTGCAAGCACTGCAGGATCACTGTATCTGCCTTCACATGAACTGCAACCTCCATCACAACATACTTCATCACTGCATGAGCACTGCATCCTAATTCAGGGACAGTGCAGGTTGCACTTCAGCGACTGCAGGGACACTGCATCCAGCTGAAGTGGCATGGCAGGCGCACTGCAAGCACTGCAGGATCACTGCCTCCACATTCATGGGTACTGCATCCTCCATGACAACATACATCATCACTGCATGAGCACTGAATCCACACTCAGGGACAGTGCATCCAGATGAAGTGACACTGCAGGTGCACTGCAATGAATGCAGGATCACTGCATCCTCCTTCATGGGTACTGCATCCTACTTCACAACATAATGCATCCACCTTGGGTGACACTGCAGAGGTTGCATGGGCCCTGCAACCACATTCAGAGATACTGCAGTGGGCTCTGCAACCACTGCAGCAACACTGCATTCAGCTTAAGTGGCAATGCAGGTGCACTGCAATCACTGAATGTTCACTTCATCCACTTCATGTTCACTGCATTCTCCATCACATCATACTGCATCCAACTTGTGTGACACTGCATCCACTGCCTGGGCACTGCATCCGCATTTCCGGATAATGCAGGCAACACTGCAACCACTGCAGGGACACTATACAGTTGAAGTGGCACTGCAGGCGGACTGCAATCACTGCAGTCTCACTGCATTCACAGTCGTGGGCACTGCATCTTCCGTCACAACATACTGCATCCACCTTGTGCGACTCTGCATCCATTGCATGGGCACTGCATCCACATTCAGGAAACCTGAAGGGGGCACTGCAACAACTGCAGGATCACTGCAACCACCTTCATGGGTAATGCATCCTCCATTACAACATAGTGTGTCAGCCTTTTGGGACACTGCATCCACTGCATGGGCACTTCATCCACAATCAGGGACACAGAAGGCGACAGGACAACCAGTGCAGGAACACTGCATGCACCTTCATGGGCACTGAATCCTGTGTAACAACATACCACATCCATCTTTTGGTACTCTGCATCCAATGCATGGGCACTGCATTCGTATTCTGAGACACAGAAGGAGGCACTGCAACAAATGCTGGCACATGGCAGTCAGCTGAATTGGCACTGCAGGTGCACTGCAAGCACTGCAGAATCACTGCATCCTTCTTCATGGGGAATGCATCATCCGTCCTAACATACTGCATCCAGCTTGTGTGACTCTGCATCCACTGCATGGGCACTGCATCCTCATTCAGGGAAACTGAGAGGAGCACTGCAACAATGGCAGGGTCACCACATCCACCATCAAGTCCACCTCATCCTCCATTACAGCATACTGCATCTGCATTGTGGGACACTGCATCCACTGCATGGACACTGCATCCATAATCAGGGACACAGAAGGGGACGGGACAACCAGTGCAGGAACACTACATGCACCTTCATGGGCAATGCATCCTCCATCATAACATACTGCATCCAAATGTGTGACACTGCATACACTGCCTGGGCATGGCCTCCACATTTCCGGACAATGCAGGCAGCACAGACAGCACTGCAGGGACACTGTATGCAGCTGAAGTGGCACTGCAGGTGCACAGCAATCACTGAATATTCACTCAATCTACTTCATGTTCAATGCATAAACATTCAGGGACACTGCAGTGTGCACGGAAACCACTGCAGGGTCACTGCATCCACCTTCATGGTCACTGCATCCTCCATCACAACATACTGCATCAGCCTACAGAGACACTGCAGCCATTGCTTGGGCACTGCAGCCACGTTCAAGCACAGGGGAACAGGCACTGCAACCACTGCAGGGACTCTGGATCAGCTGAAGTGGCACTGGAGGTGCACTGCAATCACTGCAGGATCACTGCATCTGCCTTCACAGGCACTGCATCCTCCATCACAACATACTTCATCACTGCATGAGCACTGCATCCAAATTCAGGGACAGTGCAGATTGCACTGCAGCGACTGCAGGGACACTGCATCCAGCTGAAGTGACACTGCATGTGCACTGCAACCCCAGCAGGATCACTGCATCCACATTCATGGGCACTGCATCCTGTGTCACAACATGCCACATCCATCGTTTGGTACTCTGAATCCACTGCATGGGCACTGCATTCGTATTCAGAGACACAGAAGGGGGCACTGCTACCACTATAGGCACACTGAAGCCAGCTGAAGTGGCACTGCAGGTGCACAGCAATCACTGCAGAATCACTGCATCCTCCTTCATGGGCAATGCATCATCCGTCACAACATACTGCATCCACCTTGTGCGACACTGCATCGGCTGCATGGGCACTGCATCCACATTCATGGAACCTGCGGGGGGCACTGCAACAACTGCATGATCACCGCATCCACCTTCATGGCCACTGCATCCTCCATCACAACATACTGCATCTACCTTCAGAGACACTGCAGCCATTGCTTGGGCACTGCAGCCACGTTCAGGCACATGGGAATAGGAACTGCAACCACTGCAGGGAAACTGCCTCCAGCTGAAGTGGCACTGCAGGTGCACTGCAATCACTGAATGTTCAGTGCATCCTCTGCTTCTGCACTTCATCCACATTCAGGGACACTGCAGTGTGTACGGAAAGCACTGCAGAATCACTGCATCAACCTTCATGGGCACTGCATCCTCTGTCACAACATACTGCATCCAACTTGTGTGACACTGCATACACTGCCTGGGCACTGCATCCACATTCCTGGACAATGCAGGCAGCACTGCAACCACTGCATTCAAACTGCAGTCAGCTGAAGTGGCACTGCAAGTGCACTGCAATCACTGCAGAATCACTGCATCCTCCCTCATTGGCAATGCAACATTCGCCATAACATGCTGCATCCACCTTGTGGGGCACTGAATCCACTGCAAGGGCATGGCAGTCTCATTCGGGTACTCTGCAGGGGGCACTGCAACCACTGCAGGATCACTGCATCCACCTTCATGGCCACTGCTTCGTCCAACACAACATACTGCATCTACATTCAGTGACACTGCAGCCATTGCATGGGCACTGCATGCACGTTCTGGGACATGGCAACAGGCACTGCAACCACTGCAGGGACACTGGATCCAACTGACGTGGCACTGCAGATGCACTGCAATCACTGCAGTACCGCTGCATCTGCCTTCATGGGCACTGCATCCTCTATCACAACATTATTCATCAATGCATGAGCACTGAATCCACGTTCAGTGACACTGCATCCAGATGAATTGACACTGCCTGTGCACTGCAATGAATGCAGGATAACTGCATCCTCCATCATGGGTACTGCATCCTACCTCACAGCATACTGTATCAACATTGGGTCACACTGCAGAGGCTGCATGGGCCCTGCATCCACATTAGGAGACACTGCAGTGGGCTCTGCAACCACTGTAGCAACACTGCATTCAGCTGAAGTGGCACTGCAGGAGCCCCGCAATCAGTGAATGTTCACTGCATCCTTTTCATGTTCACTGCATCCATATTAAGGGACACTACAGTGTGCACGGAAATGACAGCAGGATCACTGCAGCCACCTTCATGGGCACTGCATCCACTGTCACAACATACTGCATCCAATTTGCGTGATACTGCATAGGCTGCAGAGGCACTGCAGCCGCATTCCTGGATAATGCAGGCAGCACCACAACCACTGCAGGGACACTGTATGCAGCTGAAGTGGCACTGCACGTGCACCACAATGACTGAATGTTCACTGCATCCACTTCATGTTCACTGCATCCTCATTCAGGGACAGTGCAGTGTGTACGGTAACCACTGCAGGATCACTTCATCCACCTTCATGGGTACTCCATCCTCTGTCACAACATACTGAATCCAACTTGTGTGACACTGCAACCGCTTCCTGGACTCTGCATCCGCATTCCCAGACAATGCAGGCAGAACTGCAACCACTGCAGGGACACTATACGGTTGAAGTGGCACTGCAGGTGCACTGCAATCACTGCTGTCTCACTGCATTCACAGTCGTTGCACTGCATCTTACGTCACAACATACTGCATCCAACTTGTGCCAGGCTGCATCCACTGCATGGGCACTGCATCCATATTCAGGGACACAGAAGGGGGAATGACAACCAGTGCAGGATGACTGCATGCACATTCATGGGCACTGCATCCTCTGTCACAACATACCACTTCCATCTTTTGGTACTCTGCATCCACTGAATGGGCACTGCTTCCAAAATCAGGGACACAGAAGGAGGCACGATAACCAGTGCAGCAACACTGCATGCACATTCATGGGCAATGCATCATCCATCATAACATACTTCATCCACCTTGTGGGGCACTGAATCCACTGCATGGGAAGTGCGTCCACATTTATGAAATCTGCAGGGGGCACTGCAAGCAATGCAGGATCACTGCATCCACCTTCTGGGCACTGCATCCTCTGACACAACATACTGCATGCACATTTTGGGACACTGCATCCACAGTATGGGCACTGCATCCATGTTCAGTGGCACTGAAGTTGGCTCTGCAACCACTGCAGCAACACTACATCTAGCTGAAGTGGCACTGCATGCACACTGCCATAACTGCCAGGCCACTGCAACCACCTTCATGGGCACTGCATCCTCCATCACAATATACTGCATCCACCTTGTGGGACACTGCATGCAGTGCATGGGCACTGCATAAAAATTCAGGGAAACAGAAGGTGGCACTGCAACCCCTTCAGGAACACTCTTTAAAGCTTATGTGGAAATGCACTCGCATTGCAATCATTGCAGGATGACTGCACACATTGCATGTACACAGCATCCACATTCAGGGACACAGCAGGGTGCACTGCAACCACTGTTGGATCACTGCATGCACATTCATGGGAACTGCATCCTCCATCACAACATAATGCATGCACCTTGTGGGACACTGCATCCAATGAATGGGCACTGCATCCACGTTCTCGGAAAATGCAGTGCGCACTGCAATCACTGCAGAGACACTGCATACAGCTGTAGTCACACTGCAAGCACACTGCATTCAATACAAGCTCACTGATTCCAAGTCCGTGGGCACTGCATCTTCCATCACAACTTACGACATTCACCTTGTGGAACACTGCAACTACTACATGGGCACTGCATCCACATTCAGGCAACTGTAGGGGACACTGCAACCACTGAAGCATCAGTGCATCCACCTTCATGGGCCCTGCATCCTCCATCACAGCATATTGCATCCACCTTGTGGGACACTGCATCCACTGCATGACTACTGCATCCACATTCCCGGACAATCCTGGGGGCACTGCAAGCACTGCAGAGACACTGCATCCACCTTCATGAGAACTGCATCATCCGTCATAACATACTGCATCCACCATGTGGGACACTGCATCCACTGCATGGGCCCTGCATCACATTCCCCTACAATGCAGGGGGCACTGTAACCACTGCAGCAACACTGAATCCCCTGAAGTGGAACTGCAGATGCAATACCATCACTGCAGGATCACTGCATTCACCTTCATTGGCACTGCATACTAAACACACCACAATTCCTCCACATTGTGGGACACTGCATCCACTGCATGAGCACTGCATCCACATTCCAGGAGAATTCAGGGGGCACTGCAATCACTGCAGGATCATTGCATCCACTGCATGTTCACAGCATCCACATTCAGGGACACAGCAGGGTGCACTGCAACCACTGCAGGGACACTGCATCCAGATGAAGTGGCACTGCAGGTGCACTGCAATGAGTGCAGTATCACTGCATCCTCCCTCATGATCACTGAATCCTCCATCATTAAATAAGCCAGCCACCTTGAGGGACACTGCATCCAATGCATGAGCACTGCATCCACATTCAGGTAACCTGCAGGGGCAATGCAAACCCTGCCGGATCACTGCATCCACATTCATTGGCACTGCATCCTCCGTCACAACAGACTGCATCCTCCTTGTGGGACAATGCATCCACTTCATGAGCACTGCATCCACATTCAGGTAAACTTCAGGGGGCACTGCAACCACTGCAGGATCATTGTATCCACCTTCATGAGAACAGTATCATCCGTCATAATATACTTCCAACACCATGTGGGACACTGCATCCACTGCATGAATACTGCATCCAAATTCCCTGACAATGTGGGGAGCACTGCAAGCACTGCAGGGACACTGCATCCACCTTCATGGGCACTGCATCCTCCATCACAACATACTGAACAAACCTTTACGTACACTGCATCAACTGCATTTGCACTGCATTCACCTTCAGGGACACAGAAGGTGGCACTGCAACCTCTCCAGGGACACTGCTCCAGCTGATGTGGACATGCAGGCGCACTGCCATTACTGCATGATCACTGCATTCACCTTCATCGGTACTGCATACTACAACACACCAAAATGCCTGCACATTGTGGGACACTGCATCCACTGCTTGGGCGCTGCATCCTCTTTGCTGGACAATGCAGGAGGCACTGAAACCACTGCAGCAACACCTCATGCAGCTGAAGTGGCACTGCAGGCTCAGTACCATCTCTGCAGGATCCCTGGATTCACCTCCATCGGTATTGCTTACTAAAACACACCACAATGCCACCACATGGTGGGGCACTGCCTCCACTGCATGAGCACTGCATCCTCATTCCAGGACAATGCTGGGGGCATTGCAACCACTTCAGGTACACTGCATCAAGCTGAATTGGCACTGAATGAGTACTGCAATCACTGCTGGCTCACTGCATCCAACACTTGGGCACTGCGTCCTCTGTCATAACATACGGCAACAAACTTTATGTACTCTGCATCCACGGCATGGGCACTGAATCAACAAACATGGTCAAAAAACGGGGCACTGCAATCACTGCAGGACTCTGCAGCCAGCTGAAGAGGCACTACAGGTGCACTGCAATGACTGCAGGATCACTGCATCCTCCTTCATGATCACTGAATGCTCCATCACAACATAGTTAATCCACTTTTAGTGACACGGCATGCACAGCATGAGCACTGCATCCACATTCTGGTAAGCTACAGGGGGCACTGCAACCACTGCAGTATCACTGCATCCACATTCATGCGCACTGCATCCTCCGTCACAACATATGGCATGCACACTGTGGGACACTGATTCCACTGCATGGGCACTACATCCACTTTCAGGGTCACTGCATTTGGCTCTGCAACCACTGCAGCAACACTGCTTCCCACTGAAGTGGCACTGCAGGCACACTGCAATCACTGCAGGCTCACTGCATCCACCTTCGTGGGCACTGCATCCTCCATCACAACATACTGCATCCACCTTGTGGGACACTGCATCTACTGCATGAATACTGCATCCACATTCCCGGACAATGCAGTGGGCACTGCAAGAACTGCAGGGACCCTGCATCCACCTTCATGAGAGCTGTATCATCCGTAATAACATACTGCATCCTCCTTGTGGGACACTGCATCCACTGCCTGGGCACTGCATCCACATTCCCGGACAATGCAGGGGGCACTGCAACCATTGCAGCAACACTATAATCAGCTGAAGTGGCACTTCAGGTGCACTGCCATCACTGTAGGATCACTGCATTCACATTAATTGGCACTACATAATACACTCACCACAATGCCTCCACAGTTTGGGACTCTGAATCCACTGCATGAGCACTGTGTTAACATTCCAGCACATGCAGGGGGCATTGCACCCACTGCAGGGTCACTGCATCCACCTTCATCGTCACTGCATCCTCCCTCACAACACACTGCATAAACCTTTAGGTAAACTGCATAGGCACTGCATTCATCTTCATGGACACATAAGATGGCACTGCAACCCATGCAGGGTCACTGCTTCCAGCTGATGTGGAAACACAGGCTTACTGCAATCACTGGAGGATCACTGCATCCACAGGATGTTCACAGCATCCACATTCAGGGATACAACAAGGTGCACTGCAACCGCTGTCGGATCACTGCATCCAGCTTCTTGGGCACTTTATCCTCCATCACAGCATACTGCATGCACCTTGTGGGATAGTACATCCACTGCCAGGGCACTGCATCCACGTTCTCTGCCAATGCAGTGCACACTGCAACCACTGTAGGGACACTGCATCCATCTTAAGTCATACTGCAGGCACACTGGATTCAGCACAGGCTCACTGCATCCACCTTCATGGGCGCTGCATCTTCCATCACAACATACTGCATCCACCTTGTGGGACACTGCATCCACTGCATGACTACTGCATCCACATTCCCAGACAATGTGGGGGGCACTGCAAGCACTCCAGGGACACTGCATCCAGCTGAAGGGGCACTGCAGGAGCACTGCCATCACAGCAGGATCACTGCATTCACCTTCATAGGCACTGCATACTACAACACACAACAATGCTTCCATATTGTGGGGCACTGCATCCACTGCATCGTCATTCCAGGACAATGCAGGATGCATTGCAACCACTGCAGGGACACTGCATCCAGCTGAAGTGGCACTGAAGGTGTACTGCAATCACTGCCAGCTACTGCAACCAACACGTGGGCACTGAATACTCTGTCACTACATACGGCATCCACATTGTGGGACAGTGCATCCACTGCATTGACAATGCATCCACATTCAGGGACACTGCAGTTGGCTCTGCAAACACTGTAGCCAGACTGCATCATGCTGAAATGGCACTGCAAACGCACTGCAATCACTGCAGTCTCACTGCATCCACCTTCGTGGGCACTGCATCCTCCATCACAACTACTGCATCCACCTTCTGGGACACTGCATGCACTGCATGGGCACTGCATCCACATTCAAGGACATTGCAGGGGGCTCTGAAACCACTGCAGCTACATTGTATCCAGCTGAAGTGGCACTGCTGGCACACTGCCATCAGTGCAGGCTCACTGCCTCCCCATTCGGGGACACTGCATCCTCCATCACAACATACTGCATCTGCCTTGTGGGACACTGCATCCACGACATGGCCACTGAACCACATTCCAGGACAATGCTGGGGCACTGCAACCACTGCAGGGACACTGCATTCAACTTCATAGGCACTACATCCTCCGTCACGACATACTGCATAAACCTTTAGGTACACTGCATCCACTGCATTTGCACTGCAGTCACCTTCAGGCACACAGTAGGTGGCACTGCAACCTCTCCAGGGTCACTGCTCAAGCTGATGTGGAAACTCAGGTGCACTGCCATCACAGCAGGATCACTGCATTCACCTTCATCGGCACTGCATACTACCACACACCACAATTCCTCCACATTGTGGGACTCTGCATCCACTGTGTGAGCACTGCATCCACATTCCAGGACAATGCAGGGGCAATTGCAACCACTGCAGGGACACTGCATACATCTGAAGTCACACTGCAGGCGTACTGCATTCCACACAGGGTCACTGCATCCAACACGTGGGCACTGCATCCTCTGTCACAACATACGGAAACCAACTTTTGGTACACTGCTTCCACTGCATTGGCACTGAATCCACATTCAGGGACACAGAACGGGGCATTGCAACCACTGTAGGGACACTGCAGCCAGCTGAAGTGGCACTGCAGGTGCACTGAAGTATCTTCAGGGTTACTGCATCCTCCTTCTTTCTCACTGAATCCTCCATCACAAGATAAGCCATCCACCTTGAGGGACACAGCGTCCGCTGCATGAGCACTGCATCCACATTCAGGCAAACTGCAGGGGGCACTGCAACCACTGCAGCAACACTGCTTCCAGCTGATGAGGAAATTAGTGCACACTGCAATCACTGCAGGATCATTACATCCACTGCATGTTGAGAGCATGCACATTCAGGCACACAGCAGGGTGCACTGCAACCACTGCCGAATCACTGCATCCACCCTCATGGGCACTGCATCCTCCATCACAACATACTCCATGCACCTTCTGGGACACTGCATCCAATACCTGGGCACTGCATCCATGTTCTCGTACAATGCAGTGGGCACTGCAACCACTGTAGGGACACTGCATACAGCTGAAGTCGCACTTCAGGTGCACTGCATTCAGCACAGGCTCACTGCATCCACCTCCGTGGGCACTGCATCTTCCGTCACAACATACGACATCCACCTTGTGGGACACTGCAACTACTGCATGGGCACTGCATCCACATTCAGGGAACTGTAGGGGGCACTGCAACCACTGCAGCATCACTGCATCCGCCTTCATGGGCCCTGCATCCTCTGTCACAACATACTGCATGCACATTGTGGGACACTGCATTCACTGCATGGGCACTGCATCCACGTTCAGGGACACTGCAGTTGGCTCTGCAACCACTGCAGCAACACTTCATCCAGCTGAAGTGGCACTACAAGCACACTGCATTCAGCACTGGCTCACTGCATCCACCTCCGTGGGCACTGCATCTTGCATCACAGCATACAACATCCACCTTGTGGGACACTGCAACTACTGCATGGGCACTGCATCCACATTCCTGAACAATGCAGGGGGCTCTGCAACCACTGCAGCAACACTGCATCCAGCTGAACTGGCACTGCAGGTGCACTGCCATCACTGCAGGATCACTGCATTCACCTTCATCGGCACTGCATACTACAACACACCACAATGCCTCTACATTGTGGGACACTGCATCCACTGCATGAGCACTTCAACGACATTCCAGGACAATGCAGGGGGCATCACAACCACTGCAGGGACAGTGCATCCACCTTCATGGGCACTGCATCCTCCATCACAACATCTTGCATGCACTTTGTGGGACACTGGATCAAATGCCTTGGCACTGCATCCACGTTCTTGGACAATGCAGTGGGCACTGCAACCTCTGCAGGTACACTGCATACAGCTGAAGTTGCAGTGCAGATGCACTGCATCCAGCACAGGCTGACCGCCACCACATTCGTGGGCACTGCATCTTCCATCACACCATATGACATCCACCTTGTGGAACACTGCAACTAATGCATGGGCACTATATCCACATTCAGGGAACTGTAGAGGGCAATGCAACCACACAGGTTCACCGTGTCCACCTTCATGAGCACCGCATGCTCTGACAAAACATAGAGCATCTGGCTTGTGAGACACTGCATCCTCTGCATGACCCCGGCATCCACATTCCAGGACAATGAGGGGGGCTCTGCCACCACAGCAGGGACATAGCTTCCACATTCATGGGCACTGCATCCTCTGACACAACATACTGAATAAAGCTTTAGATACACTGCATCCATGGCATGGGCACTGCATTCATCTTCAGCAACACTGAAGGCTGCAATGCAAACCTTGCAGGGACACTGCTTCCAGCTGATGTGGAAATGCAGGCGCACTGCAATCACTGCAGGATCACTGCATCCACTGCATGTTCAGAGCATGCACATTGAGGGACACAGCAGGGTGCACTGCAACCACTGCCAGATCACTGAATCCACCTTCATGGGCACTGCATCCTCCATCACAACATACTGCATGCACATTGTGGGACACTGCATCCACTGCATGGGCACTGCATCCACGTTCAGGGACACATCAATTGGATCTGCAACCACTGCAGCAACACTGCATCCAGTTGAAGTGGCACTGCAGGGGCACTACAATCACCTCAGGCTCATGGCATCCACCATCAAGGGCACTGCATAATCCGTCACAACAGATTGCATCCACCTTGTGGGACACAGCACGCACTGCAAGGGCACTGCATCCACATTCATGGAAACTGTAGGTGGCACTGCAACCACACATGTTCACCGCATCCACCTTCATGGGCACTGCATCCTCCGTCTCAACATACTGCATGCACCTTGAGGGACACTGCATCCAATGACTGGGCACTGGATCCACATTCAGGGACAATGCAGAGCACACTGCAACCACTGCAGGGACACTGCATCCAGCTGAAATGGTACTGAAGGCATACTGCAATCCATGCCGTCTCACTGCATCCAACTTGTGGGCACTGCGTCCTTTGTGACAACATACGGCAACAAACTTTTGGTACTCTGCATCCAGTGCATGGGCACTGCATCCACATTAAGGGACACAAAATGGTGCACTGCAACCACTGCAGGGACACTGCAGACAGCTGAAGTGGCACTGCAAGTGCCCTGCAATGACTGCAGGATCACTGCATCCTGCTTCATGATCACTGAATCCTCCATCACAGCATAGGGCATCCACCTTGAGGTACACTGCATCCACTGCATGAGCACTGTATCCACATTCAGTTAAACTGCAGGATCATTGCATCCATCTTCATGGGCACTGCATCCTCCATCACAACATACTGAATGCACATTGTGAGACAGTGCACCCACTGAATGGGCACTGCATCCACGTTCAGGGACAGTCCATTTGTCTCTGCAATCACTGCAGCAACACTGCATCCCGCTGAAGTGGCACTGCAAGTGCACTGCAAGCACCGCAGGCTCACTGCATCCACCTTCGTGGGCACTGCATTCTCCGTCAGAACATACGAGATCCACGTTGTGGGACACTGCATCCACTGGATGTCTACTGCATCCTCATTCCCAGACAATGCGGGGGGCACTTCAAGCACTGCAGTAACACTGGATCCACCTTCATGAGAACTGCATCATCCGTCATAACATAGTGCATCCACCTTTTGGGACACTGCATCCACTGCCTGGGCACTGCATCCACGTTCCCAGACATTGCAGGGGGCACTGCAACCACTGCAGCAACACTTCATCCAGCTGAATTGGTGTTGCAGGAGCACTGCAATCACTGCAGTCTCACTGAATCCACCTTCGTTAGCACTACATCCTCCATCACAACATAGCGCATTCACCTTGTGGGACACTGCATGCACTGCATGGCCATTGAATCCACATTCTGGGAAACTGTAGGGGGAATTGCAACCATTGCAGGTTCACTGCATCCACCTTCATCTGCACTGCATCCTCTGAGAAAACATACAGCATCTGGCTTGTGAAACACTGCATCCACTGCGTGATCCCTGCATCCACATTCCAGGACAATGCCTGGGACACTGCAACCACAGCAGGGTCACAGCATCCACCTTCATGGGCACTGCATCCTCCCTCACAACATACTGCATAAACGTTTAGGTACACTGCATCCACTGCATGGGCACTGCATTCACCTCCAGGTACACAGAAGTCAGCACTACAACCTCTGCAGGGACACTGCTCCCAGCTGATGTGGAAATGCAGGCACACTGGAATCACAGCAGGCTCACTGCATCCACCTTCATGGGCATTGCATCCTCCGTCACAACATACTGCATGCACATTGTTGGACACTGCATCCACTGCATGGGCACTGCATCCACATTCAGGGAAAATGTAGGGGGAACTGTAACCACGCAGGTTCACCGCATGCACCTTAATGGGCACTGCATCCTCTATCACAACATACTGCATAAACTTTTAGGTACACTCCTTCCACTGCATGGGCACTGCATTCACATTGAGGGACAAAGGAGGGGCACTGCAACCTGTGAATGGACACTGCTTCCAGCTGATGTGGAAATGCAGGTGCACTGCAATCACTGCAGGATCGCTGCATCCACTGCATGTTCACAGCATCTACATTCAGGGACACAACAGGGTGCACTGCAACCACTGCTGGATCACTGCATCCACCTTCATGGGCACTGCATCCCCTCTCACAACATACTGTATCCACCTTGTCGGACACTGCATCCAAAGCCTGGGCACTGCATCCACATTCAGGGACAATGCAGTGCACACTGTAACCACTGCAGGGACACTGCATCCAGATGAAGTGGCACTGACAGCATACTGCAATCACTGCCGGCTCATTGCATCCAACTCGTGGGCACTGCATCCTCTGTCACAGCATAAGGCAACCAACTTTTGCTACTCTGCATCCACTGCAGGGGCAGTGCATCCACATTCAGGGACAAAGAATGGGGCACTGCAACCACAGCAGGGACACTGAAGCAAACTGTAGTGGCACTGCAGGTGCACTGCAATGACTGCAGGATCACTGCATCCTCCTTCATGATCACTGAATCCTCCATCACCACATAAGTCATCCACCTTGTGGGACACTGCATCCACTGCATGAGCACAGCATTCACATTCAGGTAAACTGCAGGGCGCACTGCAACCACTGCAGGATCTCTGCATCCACCTTCCTGGGCACTGCATTCTCCGTCACAACATACTGCATAAAACTTTAGGTACACTGCATGCACTGCATGGGCACTGCATACACCTTCAGGAACACAGAAGTCTCCACTGCAACCACGGCAGGGACACTGCTTCCAGCTCATGTGGAAATACTGGTGCAATGCAATCATTGCAGGATCACTCCCTCCACTGCATGTTCAGAGCATCCACTTTCAGGGACACAGCAGGGTGCACTGCAACCACAGCTGGATCACTGCATCCACCTTCATGGGCACTGCATCCTTCATCACAACATACTGCATGTACCTTGTGGGACTCTGCATCCAAATCCTGGGCACTGCATCCACATTCAGGGACAATGCAGTCCGCACTGCAACCACTGCAGGGAAACTGCATCCAGGTGAAGTGGCACTGAAGGCATACTGCAATCACTGCCAGCTAACTGCATCCCAATCGTGGGCAATGCATCCTCTGTCACAACATACGGCAACCAACTTTTGGTACTCTGCATACATTGCATGGGCACTGCATCCACATTAAGGGACACAGAACTAGGCACAGCAACCACTGCAGGGACACTGCAGCCAGCTGAAGTGGCGCTGCAGGTGCAATGCAATGACTGCAGGATCACTGCATCCTCCTTCATGATCACTGAATCTTCCATCACAACATAAGGCATCCACCTTGAGGGACACTGCATCCATGGCATGAGCACTGCATCCACATTAAGGTAAACTGCAGGTGCACTGCAACCACTGCAGGACCACTGCATCAACCTTCATGGGCATTGCATCCTCTGACAAATCACACTGCATCCGACTTGTGAGACACTACAACCACTGTGACAAATAAAAATGGCAAGCAATAGTATATATTGGAGCATATGAGGAAGCCATTTGGTATAAACCTAATTCGGTCTGACTTCTTTTTTCCTCCAAATGGTCCTGACTGGCTATTGTGCACGCATTGCATATCTGCTTAGACATTTCCTATGGCCAGAACAAAGGCCCTTGAGATAAAGATGCAACTTCCCCCCGACATTAGCATTTTTCCTTAGGCTGGGAACTGATTGCTGCACTCACCTCCCAGCTCACCTGTGACCACCCAACTGGAGACAACAGACTGCCACCCTGCTGTGTTCACTGAGAGAGAAGACCTACCTGCTACTTCCATCAATTGCTGTCCCTACAGAGTAGTCTCACGACTATTGTAAAAGGGACATTCCAATCATATGTGAAACATCCTCTTTGAGGGTATATAACGACACTGTATACCCCCTCACCTCTTTGGAGTGCTCTGTTCCTTTGTGGAAAGACTCTACCTGGTTATAATCCTCAGATTTAAGCTCAGAATAAACTCACCTAAATTTTCATTTATAGATTGGAGATGGATTATTTCGTCAACAGTTCTTGGTGTGATCGGCAGGATTTCAGAGAAACCCACCGCAGGCCACATGGAATCTACACTGAACTGGCATTCGGTACCAATAAGGGCCCATTGAGCCCCCCAGATCACTGCATTCTTCAGGTGACCTTGGTGAGTTCTCCTGAAACCCAGACCTCCTTACTTTAAGTTGACGGTCCAAGAGTTTATATGAGCTGGGTAAGTTCTTAAGACTACAGGTTTTGAGGGGGACTGGTACAGTTCCTAGGTGGAGAAAAACCTCGAGAGAATTCCTAAGCCTCAGGGGCTTAGAGGAGCTTGGAGTGAGCTGGGTTGGTTGTCCTTTTAATTTGGCTTTGAATTGGAAAGAATTGTATTTATAAAGTCTGAACAAACTGCTTGATACAGAAATGAGAGACTGAATGTCTTCAGCTCTGAAGAAAAGGGACACTTGCTCCTCCCGGCCTTTACAAAAAGGTGCCCTTAGGTGACTAAGGACCTCAGCGGGAGTGTCAGAGGATCAATCCTCGCGATGTGCAGCAGTCCCATAGGGAACTCCACTCTCATTCACTGTAATTAATTACAGGCTCGTCCGGGGATGCACACATAAGGGCTGGTCACCCACACTTCCGAGCCCCACGGTGGTTTTAGACTGCTGGAGGAAAAACCGAGGCACGTAAGAGAGTGTTTACGACCTTTCTATGGGGAGTAACACTCAGAGGCAGCAGACTTCTGACCCCTACACTGTCCTTAGAAGTTGTTCAGACTTTATTTTAAAAAAAAAACAGACAAGCAAAAAGAAAATGGGAAAACCATGCTTTTTAAAGCCGGCCAGCTCCCGGATGGACGACCTCCCAATGGAACTCCAGCTGGTTTGCTGTATGGAAACAATGATTGCAAGTATCTAACAAAATGGGAAGGATTAACTAAGAATGACTTCAGTGGCCAAAGTGGGGAACATTCGGTATCTCAAAGCTACTGTATTTGTGCACACAAGTAGAAAGAGCCGGCTCTAAAACTAAAGCAAAAGAATGGGAAGCATATTATAATTGGCATTTAGAGGCTTCAAAACGTAATAATGATAAAGTGAACTCTTTACAGGAGACGAACCGTAAATTGGCAGAGACTGTATCTGAATTTAAAAAAAGGATAAGAAGCCAGAAACCGTCCCACCCCATTTATCCCTTCCATCTCCTCTGCAGCTGCCTTTGGAATCTCAGAGGTCATCTCCTTCTTTTCTAAAGAGCTCTATTCCATTGACTTAAAGTAAGCGCTTACAAAAAGTTTTTCTGAATAGAAGTAACCCAAATGTCTTCATCTCTCTTAGAGTTACAATGGCCATTTTCGCCTCCTTTTAAGCTTTGCAACTGGGAAACAAAGAAATCTTTAAAGAGTAAAAGGCTCCACCCCTGGGAGCCCCAACTTTGGGTTTCTGGGCCTGATCACCCCAGCAACCCTACGTGGGGTGCCCTCTCTTGACAGTTGACTCATTGAGTGTTTTAGTCAGCTACTGAGTCAGTTATAATGGTAGGAGACCTGTGATTTATTCTGTGAATTGTCCTGCTGGGGTTGTGTGCCCAGCATGGGAACTGTTGTCTGACTCTTATCTTGATAAACCTCTGGAAGAGTCCATGAGGGCAAGGTCTGATATCATCTTTTCTTTGTCTGTTTTGCTCCTCATCCCTTCTGTTGTCACCAAGTCGAGGTTAAGTTCAGGTTGGACCTGACCAGAACCTGGACCTTCTGTAAAATGGAAAACTTGGGTTTCTCTGTGCCTTTGTGATGCAGTTGGACAGGTAGATCAACCTGGAATGTAATTTGAGTTAAAACCCAGTTTCTGAGAAATCAAGAGTTTTGGCTTAAAGTAAGTGCTTACATAAATTCTAAATATAGTAGAAATTAACCCAGTATCTTTCAAAGTTAACGTCTTGTGAATTAACCTTTGGTAAATGAAAGCTTGTTTAAGTTTGTTGGTTTGATTGAAAATAGTCTGGTTGTCAGAGTTGTCGGTATTTGCATACGATGCAGGCATGCAGCCTAGGTTTACTAGTCAAATAAGTTCATGTTGTCTGTTAGAAATTCGTCAGCAAAATAATAGCTTTAAATGATGACCAGTTTTGTCTAATGTCTCACGAGGTTTTCGTAGGTAATCTGAACATAAGTCTTGGAAACAAACAGTTTAAATAGATAAAAGTGGGTACAATAACTGTTTTATGGTCTGTATACTTGGGAAAAAAAAACACCTTCGAAATTCTTTTTGGTAACAATCTTGAGTTTTGCCAAGTTAAGTTAAATGATAAAAATCTGAGTATCTGGGTAATTTTTGGATTGGATAGAACAAACGTTGATAAACATCTAAGTTTATCTGCTTTCGGTTTTTATTGCAGAGATGCTAAAAGTCTTTGGGTCTTTTACTGTAAAGTGATGTGTTCCTAGAAATTATGAAGTGTTTAGAATGCTGATATAAAAGACAATTCATAATTGCTTACCTTTTGTCTGTTAATGGTTAAAAGTTCTAATTAAAGCTACTGGAAAATTATAAGGAAAACAGCTCTGTATTCAAGGAAAGTTAAAATGTATGTTTTCAGTAAAAAATGTATAAAAAATGGAAATATTTTTGTTTGGTTGGTTAAGAAAGATAAAGTTGTCCTAATGTACTAGAAGGGAAGAAGGAAAGCATGGGACAAATTCTGAAGGCAAAAAGAAAGTTGTAGAAGGTTTGTGAAGGAGAAATTCTGAAAAGAGTTTTATGCCTGGTCAAGTAGACTAAGATTAAAGTAAATCCAATTAAGCAAATGAGTTTTAATGTTAAAAAACAAAACTGCTAACAGAGATTAAGAGCAAGAACTGGTTATACAGGACTGAATGAACTGAGGATGATTATAATTTTTTTATGACTTTTGTTTGAAATATTGTTTTTGATGTGTTGTTTTGTTATCTCAGATTTAAGGAAATCTTTTCTCTTATGCTAACCATGTCTCATAGCAATCAGTGAAATTATACCTTTGTGAGCAAAACTGAAACATTTGTCTTTTTCTCCCTACCTGATCCCTCCAGAATTTGGAAACTCTTTGTGAGGGAGTATGGTTATTTCGTGGCAATATAGTTATTTGCATAAGTTCAATAAGAATCTGTTCTCCTTGTAACAGGACACATTTGTTATCTTACCAAAACTTTGACTGGAATGTCATGTTTGAGAGAAAGATACAGACTCAGATATGACAATACTGCCTTTGAGGAATAAGGTTGACTTTCTGGAAATAAAGCCACTTGGAAATATGGGCCTGGTACCTTGCTTTACAGAGAGAGATTTCAGCAATCTTACCTGGCAAGTAAGGAAGCTTGCTTATCTGGCAGGTGCGATGAGCTTCGAAATATTTTGGGGAATCTCAACAAAGGAGAGAAATTCACCCAAATCTAAGGTATTGCAGGCAAGGCCTCATGGCACAAATCCTTGGCTTGGCTTTTCTGGCCTCGAGAAGTCTTTAAAGTTCAATCTGAGATTCCTCATAAAAAAATTCCAGCAAAGCAGATTTAAGAGCCTATATGATCAATTGCTATTCTTGCTGCACTTATGTAAATAATCGGGCCAAGTTTCTTGAAACTAAACTTATTTTGGCAAACCAATTAGTCTTAACTTGACTATCTTTGGTAAAAATGAGGGTGATTTTAGAGAGAAGAATTGTTTCAGTGAAAAATTATAATACGCATTTGTGGATATTAGATCCTAGTTCTGTTAATTGTCTTTGAGGCTTTTTCTACCTGTGAAGTGAACTGCATCCTGAATTCTTCTACTGAAATATCTGGTTACAAATCTCCAAACTAATGTTTTCAATTTTTCCCTCATTTTCATTTGGAATCATTGAGAATTGATCATGCTCTTTTTCCTGAAACCTTGCAAACTGCAGCTGAACAACTTGATAGAAACTTAAGAGAGATTCCTGTCTGTTGCTGTGTAAGCTGTAAGCCACTCAAAAAGATACCTGAATGCCCGATGACATCATCAGAGACCTTTCACGCTGCAAAAAGATGCTTTGACTCTGACATCTAGAAGTCTTCTTGACTGTCTGCCCCCTGGACGCAGGAACTAATTTATAATTTGATCCAACCATTAACCTTGTTACCTTGCTTCCAACATCACAAGGGAGAGAAGACCACGGCTGCATTCCATTGTTTAATTTGGTTTACAAATGAGTCTTACTTAAATGATAAGTGAGGATGTTACACTGTCTAGCCTCAAGAATGCCTGCTACTTTCTGTTAACTGCTAACCCAGTAAAAGATTTCCTTCTACAGGCTCAAGAAATTGCCACGGAACAAGAGAAACAGATATGGCAGTCAAAAGCGGGAATTTTTGACACCCACTCACAGATGTGGTTCGGGCCCAATAAGAAACCCACTCCATGGGTCACAAGGCCACTTTCCCTTCCTAAGGGACCCTTTGAGGTATGACAATTGGACTTTGTCCAAATGCCACCATCTCAAGGATAAACATATCTTGTAATGATCTGTATGTTCTCACATTGTTTTGAGGCCTTTACTTGCAGAAGAGCGATGGCTTTAGGTAAATTATTATCAAAAAGAATAAATTCCTGTTTGAGGAATTCCTCCCGAGTTACACAGTGACTGGGGAAACTCAATTCTATTTGTAATGTTTGGCCAATATTGCAGCATTTCTACTGTGCCTACCATCCTCAATCCTCAGTATTGGTAAAAGGAACTACGGCACAACCAAAACTTAATTGGCAAGCTTTCAGAAACATTTACTTTCTCACGGCCAAAAGCTCTTATGCTAGAGCTCTTTAATCTTAGATCTATACTTTTTGTAAACATCGGCTGTCTCCTTTTTAAATAATACAACAGCCTATGCAATTAAATGAAGAAATATATGAACCAGCTTTGCTTAAGGGATGTATTACATTGTTTTCATGGTCTTATTGTGGGGCTTAAAAGAAATGAAAGATTTGTAGCTGATTCCTTCACAGAGAAGTCCCAGAACTTAAGGATCATGGACTGTAACCTGAAGAATTTATTTATTGAAAGAGACATCAAATAAGACTGTTTGCAGCCCTGTTGAAAAGGACCAAACAAGGAGTAGAAGAAGACGACATCTGTTGTAGACAGCTGCCCCAAGAGTCTGGACCAGGCCTATATTCCCAACCTTATATCTCCTCATTTAAACCTTTGTTATGCTGAAACTGTATACATATTTTATAATTGTTTGGAATGCTATCATACTTAAAGTGATGAATTTGGAACAGACTGATCTTGAAGGCCAGGAATTTATCGAGTGACTCATAGTGGAACTCAATGGTTATGTGGAACAAATCTTTGGCCTTGGCTACTGCCTGGATGGCTAAAACATTTCACCCTGAGTTTCCTTTAAAAGCAGGGAAGGGGTCAGGCTGAGTTAAAACCTGTTGCCAATCTCCCTCTCTTTAAGGCTGGATGGGCTTGTTCAGTGTTTCACTGGTATGACTGTATTTGCAGCTATGTTTGCTCCTTTGGGGCTAGAAGATGTCATATTACATATAGAAGCTCTGACTAAATTTACTCAACAAGCCCTTAATGATAGTCAAGCAGGAATAGCCTTATTAAATACTGAAATGACTTTAATGCGAAAGGCTGTCCTTCAAAATAGAATGGCCTTAGATATTCGTACAGCATCCCAAGGTGGCACGTGGGCAATCATTCAGACTGAATGCTGTGTTTTTATACCTGATGAATCTTCCAATGTGTCATCTCTGCTAAAGCATATAAAGAAGCAGGTGGATGCCTTATGCGATCCTGCACCTAGTTTGATTTGTTTCATTGGTTCCCTTTCAGTACCTGTTCCCTTTTTCAATCCGGATTGGAATTCCTATTTCTATTACTTATTGGAATCCTTGTACTGGTCATAATATTCAAACTACTTGTTGTTTTCTTTACTCAGTGTTGTAAGAGTAGCATACAAACTAAAGTAATGATTGCTAGACAGCTTGAGATGGTCAGTCTGTCTTATAACCCTGGACAAATTTCCTTTTCTGATAGGGACTATGACTAAGACTTCATTTCAGACTAATCCTTTCAAAAATGCTGTTCTTATCGTTACTGTACTTCTTCTATAATCATATACAATGTAAATGCAAGGTGTCATAGAAAAGTGTATATGCAATGTTTGTGCAACAGTCTAAATTAATTACATAACATATGAAATGCTCCCTCTGTTAATAAATATACTTCCATGCTTGTCCACAATTTCCCCCCAACGTGGACGACTAGGCAAGTAAATAAGATAAAAGCCTAGCACCGAGGGACATGATGGACCCAGGGCAGGCAGCAACCAGCCTGGCACCGAGGGACAATATTTGATCATAAATGCTTTCTATCGAAAGATTAGAGATCAAAAGAGGGAAATGACAAATAAAAATGGCAAGCAATAGGATATATTGGAGTATATGAGGAAGCCATTTGGTATAAACCTAATTCGGCCTGACTTCTTTTTTTCCTCCAAAAGGGCCTGACTGGCTATTGAGCACGCATTGCATATCTGCTTAGGTATTTCCTATGGCCAGAACAAAGGCCCTTGAGATAAAGATGCAACTTCCCCCCCCAAACATTAGCATTTTTCCTTAGGCTAGGAACTGATTACTGCACTCACCTCCCAGCTCACCTGTGACCACCCAACTGGAGACTACAGACTGCCACCCTGCTGTGTTCACCAAGACAGAAGACCTACCTGCTATTTCCATCAAGCGCTGTGCCAACAGAGTAGTCTCACGACTATTGTAAAAGGGACATTCTAATCATATGTGAAACATCCTCTTTGAGGGTTTATAACGACCCTGTACACCCCCCCCAACTCATTGCAGTGCTGTGTTCCTTTGTGGAAAGACTCTCCCGGGTTATAATCCTCAGATTTAAGCTCAGAATAAACTCAGCCAAATTATCATTTATAGATTGGATATGGATTATTTTCATCGACAACTGCATGACTACTGCATCCACATTCCTGGACAAAGCAGAGGGGCACTGCAAGCACTGCAGGGACACTGTATTCACGTTCATGAGAACTGCATCATCCGTCGTAACATACATCCACCCTGTGATACTGCATCCACTGCCTGGGCACTGCATCCACATTCCCAGACAATGCAGGGGGCACTGCAACCACTGCAGCAACACTGCATCCAGCTGAAGTGGCATTTCAGTCGCACTGCCATCACTGGAGGATCACTGCATTCACCTTCATTGGCACTGCATACTACAACACACCACAATGTCTCAACATTGTGGGACACTGCATCCACTGCATGGTCAACTGCATGCACATTCAGGGACACAGAACGGGGCACTGCAACCACTGCAGGGACACTGCAGCCAGCTGCAGTGGCACTGCAGGTGCACTGCAATGACTGCAGGATCACTGCATCATCCTTCATGATCACTGAATCCTCCATCACAACATAAGGCATCCAGCTTGAGGGACACTGCATCCACTGCATGAGCACTGCATCCACAAGCAGGTAAACTTCAGGGGGCACTGCAACCACTGCAGGATCACTGCATCCACCTTTATGGGCACTGCATCCTCCGTCACTACATGCTGCATCTGCCTTGTGAGACACTGCATCCACTGAATGACACCTGCATCCATATTCCAGAACAATACCGGGGGCACTGAAACAACAGCAGTGACACTGCCTCCACTGCATGGGCACTACATTCACCTTCAGAGACACAGATGGTGGCACTGCAACCCCTGCACGGACACTGCTTCCAGCTGATGTGGAAATGCACGTGCACTGCAATCACTGCTGGATCACTGCCTCCACTGCATGTTCACAGCATCCACATTCAGGAACACAGCAGGGTTCACTGCAACCACTGCCAGATTACTGCATCCACCTTCATGTGCACTGCATCATCTGTCACAACATACTGCATGCACATTGTTGGAAAATGCATCCAATGCCTGGGCAATGCATCCACGTTCTCGGACAATGCAGAGGGCACTGCAACCATGGCAGGGACACTGCATACAGCTGAAGTCGCACTGCAGGTGCACTGCATTCAGCTCAGGCTCACTGCATCCACTGTCCTGGGCACTGCATCTTCCATCACAACATATGACATCCACCTTGTTGGACACTGCAACTACTGCATGGGCACTGCGTTCACATTCAGCCAACTGTAGGGGACACTGCAACCACTGCAGCATCACTGCATCCACCTTCATGGGCCCTGCATCCTCCATCACAACAGACTGCATCCTCCTTGTGGGACACTGCATCCACTGCATGACTACGACATCCACATTTCCAGACAATGCGGGTGGCATTGCAAGCCGTGATGGTACATTGCATCCATCTTCATGAGAACTGCATCATCCGTCACAACATACTGCATACACATTTTGGGATACTGCATCCATTGCCGGGGCACTGCATCCACATTCCCGGACAATGCAGGGGGCACTGCAACCACTGCAGCAACACTGCATCCAGCTGAAGTGGCAGTGCAGGCACACTGCCACCACTGCAGGATCACTGCATTCACCTTTATTGGCACTGCATACTACAACACAATACAATGCCTCCACATTGTGGGACACTGCATCCATTGCATGAGCACTGCATCCAAATTACAGGACAATGCAGAGGGCACTGCAACCACTGCAGCAACACTGCTTCCAGCTGATCAGGAAATGCAGGTGCACTGCCATCACTGCAGTCTCACTGCATCCACCTTCGTGGGCACTGCATCCTCCATCACAACATACTGCATTCACCTTGTGGGACACTGCATCCACTGCATGACTACTGGATCCAAATTCCGGGAAAATGCAGGGGGTTCTGCAAGCACTGCAGGGACACTCCATCCACATTCTTGGACCTGTAGGGGGCACAGAAACCACTGCAGCATCACTGGATCCACCTTCAAGGGCCCTTCATCCTCCATCACATCATACTGCATAGAGCTTGTGGTACACTGCATCCAATGCCTGGGCAGTGCATCCATGTTCTCGGACAATGCAGTGGGCCCTGCAACCACTGCAGGGACACTGCATACAGCTGAAGTCGCACTGCAGGTGCACTGCATTCAGCACAGGCTCACTTCATCCACCTTCCTGAGAAGTGCATCATCCGTCATACCATACTGAATCCACCTTGTGGGTCACTGCATGCATTACCTGGGCACTGCATACACATTCAAGGACAAGGCAGGGAGGACTGCAACCACCGAAGCAACACTACTTCCAGCTGAAGTGGCACTGCAGGTACACTGCCATCACTGCCGTACCACTGCATTCACCTTCATCGGCACTACATACTATAACACACCAGAATGCCTCCACATTGTGGGACACTGCATCCACTGCATGAGCACTGCATCCACATTCCAATTCAATGTAGGGGGCATCCCAACCACTGCAGCAACACTGCGTCCAGCTGAAATGGAACTGCCAGTGCATGGCAATCACTTCAGGCTCACTGCATCCAACTTCATGGGCACTGCAACCTCCGTCACAGCATACCGCATCCCCCTTGTGGGACACTGCATGCCCTGCATGGGCACTGCATCCACATTCCGGGAAATTGTAGGGGGCACTGCAACCACTGCAGGTTCACCGCATCCACCTTCATGGGCACTATATCCTCCGTCAAACATATTGCATTCGCCTAGTGAGACATTGCATCCACTGCATGACACCAGCATCCACATTCTAGCACAATGCCAGGGGCCCTGCAACCACTGCAGGGACACTGCATCTGCCATCATGCACACTGCATCTTCCATTACAACATACTGCATAAACCTTTAGGTACACTGCCTCCAATGCATGGGCACTGCATGCACCTTCAGGGACACAGAAGGCGGCACTGCAACCACTGCAGCAACCCTGCATCCATCTGAAGTGGCACTGCAGGCGCACTGCCATCACTGCAGGATCACTGCATTCAACTTCAATGACACTGCATACTACAACACACCACAATGCCTCCACATTGTGGGACACTGCATCCACAGCATGAGCACTGCATCCACATTCCAGGACAATGCAGGGGGCATTGCAACCACGGAAGGGACACTGCATCCACCACAAGTGTCACTGAAGGCATACTGCAATCACTGCAAGATCACTGCATCCACCCTCATGTGCACTGCATCCTCCGTCACAACATACTGCATCCACCTTGTGGGACACTGCATCCAAGGCCTGGGCACTGCAGCCACTTTCTCGGGCAATGCAGTCAGCACTGCAACCACTGCCGGGACACTGCATAAAGCTGAAGTCGCACTGCAGGCGAACTGCATTCAGCACAGGCTCACTGCATCCACCTTCGTGGGCACTGCATCTTCCATCACAACATACGACTTCCACCTTGTGGTACAGTGCGACTACTGCAAGGGCACAGCATCCACATTCAGGGAACAGTGGGTGCACTGCAACCACTGAAGCATCACTTCATCCTCCTTCATGGGCCCTGCATCCTCCATCACAACGTACTGCATCCACCTTGTGGGACACTGCGTCCACTGCATGACTACTGCATCCACATTCCCGGACAATGTGGGGGGCACTGCAAGCACTGCAGGGACACTTCATCCACCTTCATGAGAACTGCATCATCCATCATAACATACTGCATCCAACTTCTGGGACACTGCGTCCACTGCCTGGGCACTGCATCCACATTCCTGGACAATGCAGGGGGCACTGCAACCACTGCAGCAACAATGCATCCAGATGACGTGGCACTGCAGGCCCACAGCCATCACTGCAGGATCACTGCATTCACCTTCATCGGCACTGAATACTACAACACACCACAATGCCTCCACATTGTGGGACACTGCATCCACTGCATGAGCACTGCATCCACATTCAGGTAAACTGCAGGAGTCACTGCAACTACTGCAGGATCACTGCATCCACATTCATGGGCACTGCATCCTCCATCAAAACATACTGCATGCACGTTTTTGGACACTGCATCCACTGCATGGGGACTGCGCCCACGTTCAGGGACACTGCAGTTGGCTCTGCAACCACTGCAGCAACACTGCATACAGCTGAAGTTTCACTGCAAGCTCAATGCAATCAATTCAGGCTCTCTGCTTCCACCTTCGTTGGCACTGCATCCTCCGTCACAGCATACCACATCCACCTTGTGGGACACTGCATGCAATGCATTGACACTGCATCCACATTAAGGGAAACTGTATGGGGTACTGCAGCCAATGCAGGTTCACCACATCCACCTTGTGAGACACTGCATCCTCTGCATGACTAGTGCATCCACATTCCCGGACAATGTCGGGGGCACTGCATCGACTGCAGCAACACTGCATCCAGCTGAAGTGCCACTGCAGGTGCACTGCAATCACTGCAAGAACACTGCATCCACTGCATGTTCACAGCATCCACATTCACGGACACATCAGCGTGCACTTCAACCAGTGCGGGATCTCTTTATCCACCTTCATGGGCCCTGCATTCTCCATCACAACATACTGCATGCACCATGTGGGACACTGCATCCTCTGCATGACTACTGCATCCACATTCCCGGACAATGCAGGGGGCACTGCATCCACTGCAGCAACACTGCATACAGCTGAAGTGGCACTGCAGGTGTACTGCAATCACTGCAGGATCCCTGCATTCACCTTCATTGACACTGCATACTACAACACACCACAATGCCTCCACATTTTGGGACACTGCATCCACTACATGAGCACTGCATCCACATTCCAGGACAATGCAGGGGGCATTGCAACCACTGCATTACACTGCATCCAGCTGAAGTGGCACTGAAGGCATACTGCAATCACTGTCGGCTCACTGTATCCAACTCGTGGGCACTGCATTCACCTTCAGTGACACAGAAGGTGGCACTGCGACCACTGCAGCAACACTGCTTCCAGTTGATGACAAACCACAGGTGCTGTGCAATCACTGCAGGATCACTGCATCCTCTGCATGTTCACACCATCCACATTCCGGCATACCTCAGCCATGGCTCACACCTGTCACAGGGGTGCCACAGAACTGGCTTCCATGTTGCTGACTCATGATACAGGCTTTGATCACCTGGCTCACACATGGTTCAGCTGTGGCTCATGCATGTCTGTGGTGTTGCTCAGGTGTGGCTCACATTTGTTTGTGGCATGGGTGGCACATGGTTCAGGCATGGCAGGCAAGTTGTGCCAAGGTGGCTGACACATGCTTCAAGTGAGGCTGACCTGTGGTTCAAGTGTGACTGGCACTTGGTTCAGGCTGGCCTGGCACGTGACTTGGCGTGGCTGAGCCTTGACACAGGCATGGTTCACACATTGTTCAGGCATGGCTGACACATGACTCAGGTGAGGTGGAAACGTGACACAGGCATGCCTGAAAAGTCACGCAGGTGGGGTGAACACATGGTTGATGCATGGCCTTCGTGTGGTTCAGGGGTGGCTGGTGCATATTTCATGCATGGGTGGCACGTGGTCCAGGCATGGCTGAAATGTGACTCCGGGATGTGTGAAACAGGACTCCTTTGTGGCTGACACATGTGTCAGGCATGGCTGACACGTGACTCAGGCATTCATCGCCCAGTATCCATGGGTGACGGAAATGAGATCACGCAGGAGTCACATGCCGTACATGGGTGGCTCCCACGTGACTACAGGTTGCTGAAACGTGGCTCCCACATACTCAGTCATGGCTGCCACGTGGCTCATGCATGGCTCAGCTGTGTCTCATGGGTGGCTCCCCTGTGGTTCATGCGTGGTTCAAGCATGGAACGTGTGTATTTCACAGGTTCTTCAGATGTGGTTCAAGGGTGTCTCCCATGTGGTTCCCGCATGGCTCATACATGGTTCAGGTGTAATTCAGGCGTGGATCTCACACGACTCGTCTGGGTCACCTATGGTTGACGACACTCTCACACTTGGTTCAGGCATAGCTCAGCCATGGCTCACACGTGACGCAGGTGTGCCACAGAATTGGCTCCCAGGTGGCTGACACATGATACAGGCTTGCTCATGCATGGCTCACACATGGTTCAGGTGTGGCTCATGCATGTCTGTGGTGTTGGTCAGGCGTGGCTCACATGTGTTTGTGGCATGGGTGGCAAGTGATTCAGGCATGGCAGGCAAGTTGTGCCAGTGTGGCTGACATTTGCTTCAAGTGGGGTTTATCTGTGCTTCAAGTGTGACTCGCACTTGGTTCAGGCCTGGCTGGCACATGACTTGGTGTGGCTGAGCCTTGACACAGGCGTGGTTCACACGTTGTTCAGGCATGTCTGACACATGACTCAGGTGAAGTGGAAACATGACACTGGTGTGCCTGACATATCACGTAGGTGTGGTTCACACATGGTTGATGCATGGACTTCGTGTGGTTCAGGGGTGGCTGGTACAGGGTTCACGCATGGGTGGCAGGTGGTTCAGGAGTGGCTGACATGTGACTCAGGCATGTGTGAAACATGACCCTGGGGTGGAGCACACATGTCTCAGTCATGGCTGACACGTGACTCAGACATGCATCACACAGGATCCATGTGTGGCAGAAATGTGGTGACGCGTGTGTGACACGCCATACAGGTGTGCCTCCCATGTGACTCACAGTTTGCTGAAACGTGGCTCCTGCATACTCAGTCATGGCTGGCACGTGGCACACGCCTGGCTCAGCTGTGTTTCATGTGTGGCTCCACTGTGTTTCATGTGCGGTTCAAGCATCGATCATGTGTGTTTCATAGGTGGTTCAGATGTGCTTCAAGGGTGTCTCACATGTGGTTCATGCATGGCTCACACATGGTTCGGGTGTAATTCAGGCATTGCTTACACAAGACTCGTGTGGGTCACATATTGTAGAGGACCCTTTCACCGGTGCTTAAGGCATAGCTCAGCCATGGCTCACACATGATGAAGGTGTGCCACAGTACTGCCTCCCAAGTCGCTGACACGTGATTCTAGCTTTTGTCATGCTTGGCTCACACGAGGCTCAGGCGTGGCTCATGCATGGCTGAGGTGTTTCTCAGGCGTGGTTCACCTGTGTTTGTGGCATGGTTTGCACTTGGTTCATTCAGGGCAGGCAAGTTGAGCCAGTGTGGCTGACACGTGATTCAAGTGAGGCTGATCTGTGGTTCAAGTTTGACTGGAACTTGGTTCAAGCGTGGCTGGCACGTGACTTCGGCACTGCTGACATGTGACTCAGGCGTGGCTCACACGTTATTCAGGCATGGCTGACACATGACTCACATGAGGCTGCCACGTGACACAGGCATGCATGACACGCCAGTCTGGTGTGGTTCACACATGCTTCATGCATGGCCTTCGTGTAGTTCAGGGGTGGCAGGTGCAGGGTTCATGCATGAGTGGAAGGTGGTTCAGGCTTGGCTGACACGTGACTCAGACATGCATTGCACAGGATCCATGTGTGGCAAAAATGTGGTAATGCGTGTGTCACATACAGTACATGGGTGGCTGCCACGTGACTCACAGGTTGCTGAAACATGGCTCCTGCATACTCGGTCATGGCTGGCATGTGGCTCACGCATGGCTCAGCTGTGTTTCATGTGTGGCTCCCCTGTGGTTCATGTGCAGTTCAAGCATCGATCATGTGTGTTTCCCAGGTGGTTCAAATGTGCTTCAAGGGTGTCTCACATGTGGTTCATGCATGGCTCAAACATCGTTCAGGTGTAATTCAGGCGTTGATCACACAAGACTCGTGTGGGTCACATATCGTAGAGGACACTTTCACCGGTGGTTAAGGCATGGCTCAGCCATGGCTCACACATGATACAGGTTTGCCACAGTACTGGCTCCCATGTGGCTGACACATTATACAGGCTTTGGTCACTCATGGCTCACACATGGTTCAGGTGTGGCTCATGCCTGTCAGTGGTGTTGGTCATGCCTGGCTCACATGTATTTGTGGCATGGGTGGCACGTGGATCACCGTGGCAGGCAAGTTGTGCCACTGTGGCTGACACATGCTTAAAGTGAGGCTGGCGTGTGTTGAAATTGGGACTGGCACATTGTTCAGTTGTGACTGGCATGTGAGGCATGCATGTGCCACGTGCCTGCCATGACTATGTGGGCCCACGTTTCAGCAACGTGGGAGCCACACCTGTATGACATGTCCCACGTGTGACCACATGCCTGCCACGCATGGATACTGTGGGATGAATGCCTGAGTCATGGGTGAGCAATGCCTGCACCATGTGTCACGCCACATCAGTAACGTGCCAGCCACAGCTGAATCACCTGTCACCCATATGTGAACCACATGTCAGCCACGCCTGAGCCATGTGTCAACTGCAACACACCGAGTGTCAGCCCCATAGCAATCACGTGTCACTGCGGCCTCAACAAATCACCACACAGCACTGGAACCCGTGTCCGACACACCTGAAACCCATGCCTGAAACACATGTGAGCAATGCCTGAGCACGTGCCCACCATGCCAGAGCCATGCCCCAGCCATGCGTGAGCCTTCCCTGAGACGTGTGTTAGCCATGTGTGAAAAACTCCTGAATCACGTGTCAACCACACATGGCCCCGGTCTGAGGCTCGCCTGAACTACATGTGAGCCATAGCTGAGCCATGCCTGCACCACGTGTGAGCCACGCCTGAATCACGTGGGAATCACTCCTCAACCATATGTGACACACACATGAGCCATGTGTGAGCCACACCTGGGTTACACCTGAACCACTAGGGAGCCACACCTGAACCATGACTGAACCACATGTGTCACACTTGAACCACATGGGAACCATGATTGAAGCACCCATGTTCAATGCCTGAACCAAAAGTGAGCCACATGGGAGCCACACGTGAAACATGACTAGGCCATGTGTCAGCCACGTGCCAGGCATGTCTGAGTAGGTGGGAGCCATGGGTCAGAAAAAAGCAAGTAATGTGTAGCCCACACATGATCGACTCATAACACATGCATGAAAAACATGTCTTCCAGGCATGGATAATGTGCGATGAATGCCTGAGTCGCATGTCAGCCATGCCTGCGTCATGTGTCAGCCACACCTGAAACACCTGACACCCATGCAGGAACCACGCACCAGCCACCCCTGAACCACATGAAGGCCGTGCATGAACGAGGTGTGAGCCACACCTGCGTGATGTGACAGGCACGCCTGTGTCATGTGGCTGCCTCACGTGAGTCATGAGTCAGTCAATCCTGAAAAACGTGTGAGCCACGCCTGAGTCTCATCTCAGCCATCCCAAAGTCACATGCCAGCCACGACTGTACCATGTGCCAGTCCCAATTTAACCACACGCCAGCCTCACTTGAAGCACGTGGCAGCCACGCTCGAGCCACCTGCCTGCCATGACTGAATCACGTGCCAACCATGCCACAAACAACTGTGAGCCACGCCTGAGCAGCACCACAGCCATGCATGAGCCACACCTCAGCCGTGTGGGCGCCATGCGTGACAAATGCCTGAATCGTGCCTCAGCCACATGCGACCCAGTTCTCTTTCATGCCTGCATCACGTTTGAGCCTCAGCTGAGCTGCACCGGAACCATGTGTGAGCCATGCCTAAATCATGTGTGAAAGTCTCCTGTAGCATTTGTGACACACACAAGTCATGTGTGAGCCATGCCTGAATTATATGTGAACCGTGTGTGAGCCACAACTGAACCGTGCCGGATCCACGTGGGAGGCACCCTTGAACCACATCTGAAGCCCATGGGAAGCACACATGTTCAATGCTTGAACCAAACATGAACCTCAGGTGAGCCACACATGAAACACGGCTGAGGCATGAAGGAGCCACCTGCTAGCGATGAGTGAGTATGTGGGGGCCACGTTTCAGCAACGTGGGAGACACACCTGTACAGCATGTCAGATGTGTGACCACATGCCTGACACATACGGATAATGTGCGATGACTGCCTGAGTCACGTGTGGGCCATGCCTGCGTCATGCGTCAGCCCCACATCAGGAAATTGCCAGCCACACCTAAGTCACCTGTCACCCACATCCAAACAACATGTCAGCCACGCCTGAGCCATGTGTCAACTGTGACACACCAAGTGTCATCCACACAGCAATCACGTGTCACTGAGGCCTGAACGGAGCATCAGATAACACTGGAACCCGTGTGTGACACACCGTAATCCCATGCCTTAAACACATGACAGCAACGCTGGAATCTCGTGTCAGACATGGCTGAGCCACGTGGCAACCATGCCAGAGCCACGCCCCAGCATGGTGTGCACCTCACCTGAGACATGTGTTTGCCATGTGTGACAAACTGCTGAATCATGTGTCAGCCACACCTGGCTATGATCTGAGGCTCGCCTGAACTACAGGTGAGTGATGGCTGAGACATGCCTGCATGACGTGTGATCCACGCCTGAGTCACAGGTGAAATACTCCTCAACCATATGTGACACGCACATGAGCCATGTGTAAGCCACACCTGGGTTACACCTGAACCACACATGACTTGTGGGGGTCACAAATGCTACAGGAGACTCTCACACATGATTTAGGCATGACTCACACATGGTTCAGGTGCAGCTCAGCCAAGGTTCACACATGATGCAGGCATGCAACAGAACTGGGTCACATGTGGCTGATGCATGATTCCGGCGTTTGTCACACATGGCTCACACCCGGCTGTGGTTTGCCTCATGCATGGCTGTGGTGTAGCTCAGGCGTGGCTCACACTTGATTGTGGCATGGTTGGCATGTGGTTCAGGCATGGCCGGCATGTTTATCCAGCATGGCTGACACGTGCTTCAAGTGAGGCTGGCGTGTGTTGAAATTGTGACTGGCACATAGTTTAGTCATGGCTGGCATGTGACTTCGGCATGGCTGAGATGAGACTCAGGCGTGGCTCACACGTTTTTCAGGCATGGCTGACACATGACTCAGGTGAGGCAGCCTCGTGACACAGGTGTTCCTGTCACATCACTCAGCTGTGGCTCACACCTGCTTCATGCACGTCCTTCATGTGGCTCAGGGGTTCTGGTGTGTGGTTTACGCATGGGCGCCAGGTGTTTCAGGGGTGGCTGACACATGATGCAGGCATGGCTGACAGGTGACTTAGGCATTCATCACACATGATCCGTGCCTGGCAGAAATGTGTTTCATGCATGGGTTATATGTCGTTCCTGTGTGGCACTCATGTGACTCACTCACTGCTAACAAATGGATTCCACCTACACAGACGTTGCTGGCATGTGGCTCATGCATGGCCCAGCCATGGTTCATGAGGGTCTCACTTGTGGTTCATGTGTGGTTCAAACCTTGAATGTGTGTGTTTGACACGTGTTTCACATGTGGTTCAAACGTGCCTCATGTGCTTCAGTCATGGTTCAGGCGTGTCGCCCAAATGCTTTAGGTGTAACCAAGGTGTGACTCACACGGCTCCTGTGCATGTCAAAGATGGTGGAGGAGTGTGGCAGCCATGATTGAGGTGTGGCTCACACGTGGTGCAGGCATGGCTCAGCCATGGCTCACATGGATTTCAGGCGAGCCTCGGACCGGGCCAGGTGTGGCTGACACATGATTCAGGAGTTTGTCACAATTGGCTAACACATATCTCAGGTGAGGCTCACGCATGGCTGGGGCGTGGCTGTGGCATTGTTGGCACGTGGCTCAGGCATGTCTGACACGACACTCAGGCATTGCTGTCATGCATTTCAGGCATGGGATTCAGGTGTGTCGGACACGGGTTCCAGTGGTTTGTGATGCTTTGTTCAGGCCACAGTGACATGTGCTTGGGGTGTTGCTGACACTTGCTGTGTTGCAGTTGACATATGGCCCCGGCATGCCTGACATGTGGTTCAGAAGTGGGTGACAGGTCATTCAGGTGTGGCTGGCACCTTTCTGATGTGGGGCTAATGTATGACCCAGGCATGACCCAGACGCAACTCAGGCATTCATTGCACTTTATCCATGTGTGGCAGACACGTGGTCACATTTGGGACATGTCCTACATGTGTGGCTCCCACGATGCTGACACGTGGGCCCCACATACTCAGTCATGGCTGGAACGTGGCTCATGCATGCCTCAGCTGTATTTCATGTGTGGCTCACCTGAGGTTCATGTGTGGTTCAAGCATTGAACATGTGTGGTTCCCATGTGGTTCACATGTGCTTCAAGGGTGCCTCACATGTGGTTCAGGCATGGTTCAGTTGTGGCTCACACACGGTTCAGATGTAATTCAGGCATGGCTCACACGTGACTTGTGTGGGTCACAAATGCTGCAGGAGACTTTCACACATGATTTAGGCATGGCCCACACATGGTTCAGGTGCAGCTCAGACAAGGCTCACATGTGATGCAGGCACGCCACAGAACTGGGTAGCATGTGGCTGATGCAAGATTCAGGCATTTGTCATGCATGGCTCCCACACGGCTGAGGTGTGGCTCATGCATGGCTGTGGTGCTGCTCAGGCTTGGCTCACACTTGATTATGGCATGGTTGGCACGTGGTTCAGGCACGGCAGGCAGGTGGCTCCTGCGTGGCTGACATGTGCTAAAAGTGCGGAGGTGTGTGGTGAAATTGGGGCTGGCACATGGTTCAGTCATGGCTGGCATGTCTCCCTGGCATGGCTGAGATGAGACTGAGGCATGGCACACACGTTTTTCAGGCATGGCTGACACATGACTCAGGTGAGGCAGACACGTGACTCAGGCATGCCTGTCACATCACGCAGGTGTGGCTCACACCTGGTTCATGCTCGGCCTTCAGGTGGATCAGGGCTGGCTGGTGGGTGGTTCACGCAGGGGTGCCAGGTGTTTCAGGTGTGGCTGACACATGACACAGGCATGGCTTAAACATGACTCAGGCATTCATCACACATTATCCATGCCTGGCAGACATGTGTTTCATGCATGGGTTACACGTCGTTGATGTGTGGCACACACGTGACTCACTCGCTGCTGACACATGGCTCCCACCTACTCAGATGTGGCTGGCACGTGGCTCACGCATGGCCCAGCCATGATTCACGAGTGTCTCCCCTGTGGTTCACACCATGAACATGTGTGCTTCACACGTGTTTCCCATGTGGTTCAAGTGTGTCTCATGTGGTTGAGTCATGATTCAGGTGTGGCTCCCAAATTGTTCAGGTGTAACCAAGGTGTGGCTCACACATGGCTCATATGTGTGTCACCTATTGTTGAGCAGTGTTTGAACCATGCTTCATGCGTTGCTTACACGTGGTGCAGGCATGGCTCAGCCATGGCTCACATGGAGTTCAGGCGAGCCTCAGACCAGGGCCAGATGTGGCTGACACATGATTCAGGAGTTTCTCACACATGGCTAACACATGTCTCAGGTGAGCCTCACACATGGCTGGGGCGTGGCTCTGGCATGGGTGCCATGTGCTTCTGGCATGTCTGAAAGGAGATTCAGGTGTTGCTGCCATGTGTTTCAGGCATGGGATTCAGGTGAGTCGCACATGGGTTCCAGTGGTATGTGATGCTTCGTTCAGCCAGAAGTGACATGTGCTTGCTCTGTGGCTGACACTTGGTGTGTCGCAGTTCACCCGTGGCTCAGGCGTGCCTGACATGTGGTTCATATGTGGGTGCCAGGTGACTCAGGTGTGGCTGGCAATTTTCTGATGCAGGTCTGATGCATGATGCAGGCATGGCTCACACGTGACTCAGGCATTCATCACACATTATCCATGCGTGGCAGGCATGTGGTCACACATGGGACACGTTGTACAGCTGTGGCTCCCACGTTGCTGAAATGTGGGCCCCACATACTCATTCACGCCTGGCACGTGGCTCATGCATGCCTCAGCTGTGTTCCATGTGTGGTTCACCTGAGTTTCATGTGTGGTTCAAGCACTGAACACGGATGATTCCCATGTGGTCCAGATGTGTTTCAAGTTTGCATCACATGTGTTTCAGGCACGGTTCAGTTGTGGCTCACACACGGTTCAGATGTAATTCAGGCATGGCTCACACGTGACTTGTGTGGGTCACAAATGCTGCAGGAGACTTTCACACATGAATTAGGTATGGCCCACACATGGTTCAGTTGCAGCTCAGCCAAGGCTCACACGTGATGCAGGCAAGCCACAGAACTGGGTGACATATGTCTGACACATGATTCCAGTGATTGTCACGCATGGCTCCCACACAGCTGAGGTGTGGCTCATGCATGGCTGTGGTGCTGCTCAGGTGTGGCTCACACTTGATTTTGGCATGGTTGGCACGTGGTTCAGGCCTGGCAGGCAGGTGGCTCCAGTGTGGCTGACACGAGCTTCAAGTGAGGCTGGCATGTGGTGAAATGGTGACTGGCCCATGGTTCAGTCGTGGCTGGCATGTGACTTCGGCATGGCTGAGTTGAGACTCAGGCGTGGCTCACACGTTTTTCAGGCATGGCTGACACATGACTCAGGTGAGGCAGCCATGTGACACAGGTGTGCCTGTCACATCACGCAGGTTTGGCTCGCACCTGGCTCATGCATGGCCTTCACCTCACTCAGGGCTGGGAGGTGCGTGGTTCACGCAGGGTTGTAAGGTGTTTCAGGTGTGGCTGACACATGACACAGGCATGGCTGACATGTGACGCAGGCATTCATCGCACATTATCCATGCCTGGCAGACATGTGTTTCATGCATGGGTTACATGTCGTCATGTGTGGCACACAAGTGACTCATTCGCTGCTGACACATGGCTCCCACCTACTCAGATGTGGCTGGCACGTGGCTCACGCATGGCCCAGCCATGATTCACTAGTGTCTGCCCTGTGGTTCACGTGTGGTTCACACCTTGATCATGTGTGCTTAAAACGTGTTTCCCATGTGGTTCAAGTTTGTCTCTCGTGGTTCAGTCATGGTTCAGGTGTGGCTCACAAAAGGTTCCAGTGTAACCCAGGTGTGGCTCACACATGGCTCTTGTGTGTGTTACCTATTGTTGAGGATTGTTTGAGCCGTGATTCAGGCATGGCTGACACGTGGTGCAGGCATGGCTCAGCCATGGCTCACATGGAGTTCAGGCGAGCCTCTGACTGGTGCCAGGTGTGGCTGCCACATGATTCAGGAGTTTGTCACACATGGCTGACACATGTCTCAGGTGAGCCTCACACATGGCTTGGGCGTGGCTCTGGCATGGTTGGCACGTGGCTGAGGCATGTCTGAGAGGCGATTTAGGCATTGCTGTCATGTGTTTCAGGCATGGGATTCAGGTGTGTTGCACACAGCTTCCAGTGGTATGTGATACTTCATTCAGGCCGCAGTGACACTTGCTTGCTGTGTGGCTGACACTTGGTGTGTCGCAGTTGACACATGGCTCAGGTGTGGCTGACATGTGGTTCAGATGTGGGTGACAGGTGATTCAGCTGTGGCTGGCACTTTACTGATGCAGGGCTGACACATGACGCAGGGATTGCTCACACGTGACTCAGGCATTCATTGCACATTATCCATGCGTGGCAGGCATGTGGTCACACATGGGATGCGTTGTACATGTGTTGCTCTCACCTTGCTGAAACTTGGCCCCCACATACTGGGTCATGGCTGGCTCGTGGCTCTTGCAGGCCTCAGCTGTGTTTCATGTGCGGCTCAACTGAGGTTCTGGTGTGGTTGAAGAATTGAACATGGGTGCTTCCCATGTCATTCAGATGTGGTTCAAGGGTGCCTCACATGTGGTTTAGGCATGGTTCAGTTGCGGCTCACACACGGTTCAGATGTAATTCTGGCATGGCTCACACATGACGTGCGTGCATCACAAATGCTACAGGAGACTTTCACACATGATTTAGGCGTGGGCCACATATGGTTCAGGTGCAGCTCAGCCAGGGCTCACATGTGATGCAGGCACAAAACAGAACTGGATCCCATTGGCCGATGCATGATTCAGCCGTTTGTCACGCATGGCTCCCACATGGCTGTGGTGTGGCTCATGCATGGCTGTGGTGCTGCTTAGGCGTGGAACACACTTGTTTGTGGCATCTTTGGCACATGGTTCAGGCATGGCAGGCAAGTGGCTCCAGCGTGGCTGCCACGTGCTTCAAGTGAGGCTGGCGTGTGGTTAAATTGGATCTGGCACATGGTACAGTCATGGCTGGCATGTGACTTCGGCATGGCTGAGATGAGACTCAGGCGTGGCTCACACGTTTTTCAGGCATGGCTTACACATGACTCAGGTGAGGCAGCCATGTGACACAGGCGTACCTGTCACATCACGCAGGTGTGGCTCGTACCTGGTACATGCATGGCCTTCATGTGGCTCAGGGGTGGCTAGTGCATGGTTTACACATGGGTGCCAGGTGTTTCAGGTGTGGCTGACACATGATGCAGGCACAACTGACACGTGACACAGGCATTCATAGGACTTTATCCATTCATGGCAGACCTGTGTTTCATGCATGGGTGATGTGTTGTCCGTGTGTGGGACACACGTGACTCACTTTTTGCTGACCTCTGGCTCCCACCTACACAGACGTGCCTGGCATGTGGCTGACACATGGCCCAGTCATGTTTCACGTGTGGCTCTGTTGTGGCTCACGTGTGGTTCAGGCATTGAAGATGGGTTCTTCACTCCTGGTTCCCGTGTGATTCAAGTGTGGCACGTAGTTCAGTCATGGTTCAGGTTGGCTCCCAAATGGTTCATGTGTAACCCAGGTGTGGCTCACAAATGGTTCAAGTGCGTGTCACATATGGTTGAGGAGTGTTTCACCCGTGATTCAGGAATAGCTCACACGTGGTGCAGGCATGGCTCAGCCATGGCTCACCTGTAGCTCAGGCGAGCCTCAGACTGGGGCCAAGTGTGGCTGACACATGATTCAGGAATTTGTCACACATGGCTAAGACACGTCTCAGGGTAGGCTCACACATTGCTGGGGTGTGGCTCTGGGATGGTAGACACGTGGCTCAGGCATGTCTGACACGGGACTTAGGCGTTGCTGCCATGTGTTTCAGGCATGGGATTTTGGTGTCAGACACGAGTTCCAGTGTTGTGTGGTGCTTCATTGAGGCTGCAGTGACACGTAATTTCTGTGGGGCTGACACTTAGTGTGTCTCAGATGATACATGGCTCAAGCTTGGCTGACATGTGGTTCGGATGTGGGTGACAGGTGATTCAGCTGTGGCTGGCACTTTACTGATGTGGGGCAGACACATTACGCAGGCATTGCTCACACGTGACTCAGGCATTCATCGCACATTATCCATGCGTGTCAGGCATGTGGTCACACGTGGAACATGTCACACAGGTGTGGCTCCCACATTGCTGAAACGTGGCACCCACACACTCAGTCATGGCTGGCACATGGCTCATGCATGCCTCAGCCTTGTTTCATGTGTGACTCACCTGAGTTTCATGTGTGGTTCAAGCATTGAACATGTGTGCTTCCCATGGGCTTCAAATGTGGTTCAAGGGTGCTTCACACGTGGATCAGGCACGGTTCAGTTGTGGCTCACACTCGGTTCAGATGTAATTCAGGCATGGCTCACACATGACTTGTGTTCATCACAAATGCTACAGGAGACTTTCACACATGATTTAGGCATGGCTCACACATGGTTCAGGTGCAGCTCAGCCAAGGCTCACATGAGATGCAGGCACGCCACAGAATGGGGTCACATGTGGCTGGTGCATGATTCAGGCATTTGTCACGCATGGCTCCCACACGGCTGAGGTATGGCTCATGCATGGCTGTGGTGCTGCTCAGGCGTGGCTCACACTTGTTTGTGGCATGGTTGACACGTGGTTCAGGCATGGCAGGCAGGTGGCTCGAGCATGGCTGCCACATGCTTCAAGTGAGGCTGGCATGTGGTTAAATTGGGACTGGCACATGGTTCAGTCATGGTTCTCAGGTGACTTCAGCATGGCTTGGATGAGACTCAGGTGTGGCTCACACGTTTTTCAGGCATGGCTGACTCACGGCTCATGTGAGGCAGCCACGTGACACACGCGTGTCTGTCACATCACGCAGATGTGGCTCGCACCTGGTTCATGCATGGCCTTCACATGTCTCAGGGGTGGCTGTTGCCTAGTTCCCACCTGGGTACCAAGTGTTTCAGGTGTGGCTGACACATGACGCAGGCACGACTGACACGTAACACAGGAACTCATCACACATTATCCATGCATTGCAGACGTGTGTTTCATGCATGGGTGACGTGTTGTCCATGTGTGGGACACACGTGACTCACTTTTTGCTGACCCATGGCTCCCACCTACTCAGACGTGCCTGGCACATGGCTGACACAGGGCCGAGTCATGTTTCACGAGTGGCTCCCATGTGGCTCACGTGTGGTTCAGGCATTGAACATGGGTGCTTCACTCGTGGTTCCCATGTGGTTCAAGTGTGACACATGTGGTTCAGTCATGGTTCAGGTGTGGCTACGAAAGGGTTCAGGTGTAACCCAGGTGTCGCTCACATACGGCTCATGTGTGTGTCACCTATGGTTGAGGATTATTTCACCCGTGATTCAGGCGTGGCTGACATGTGGTGCAGGCATGGCTCAGCCATGGCTCACATGTAGTTCAGGCGAGCCTCAGACCAGGGCCAGGTGTGGCTGACACATGATTCAGGAGTTTGTCACACATGGTTAACACATGTCTCAGTTTAGGCTCACGCCATGCTTGGGCGTGTCTCTGGCATGGTTGCCACGTGGCTCAGGCAAGTCTGACACGAGATTCAGGCGTTGCTGGCATCTGTTTCAGTCATGGGATTAAGTCGTGTCACACACGGGTTCCAGTGGTATGTGATGCTTCGTTCAGGCCGCAGTGACACGTGATTGCTGTGTGGCTTACACTTGGTGTGTCACAGTTGACACATGGCTTAGGCGTGGCTGACGTGTTTCAGATGTGGGTGACAGGTGATTCAGGTGTGGCTGGCAATTTTCGGATGTGGGGCTGACACATGACACCGGCATGGCCCACATGCGACTCAGGCATTCATTGCACATTATAAATGCCTGGCAGGCCTGTGGTCACATGTGGGACATGTCGTACAGTTGTGGCTCCCACGGTGCTGAAACATGGCCCCCAAATACTCAGTCATTGCTGGCACGTGGCTCATGCATGCCTCAGCTGTGTTTCATGTGTGGCTCACCTAAGTTCATGTGTGGTTCAAGCATTGAACATGGGTGCTTCCCATGTGGTTCAGATGTGGTTCAAGGGTGCCTCACATGTGGTTCAGGCATGGTTCAGTTGTGGCTCACAGACGGTTCAGATGTAATTCAGGCATGGCTCACACATGACTTGTGTGTCACAAATGCTGCAGGAGACTTTCAATCATCCTTTAGCCATGGCCCACACATGGTTCAGGTGCAGCTCAGCCAAGGTTCACATGTGATGCAGGCACGCCACAGAACTGGGTCGCATGTGGCTGACACAAGATTCAGGCGTTTGTCACGCATGTCTCCCACACGGCTGAGGTGTGGCTCATGCATGGATGTGGTGCTGCTCAGGCTTGGCTCACACTTAATTGTGGCATGGTTGGCACGTGGTTCAGGCATGGAAGACAGGTGGCAGACACATGCTTCAAGTGAGGCGGGCGTGTGGTTAAATTGGGACTGGCACATGGTTCAGTCGTGGATGGCATGTGACCTCAGCATGGCTGAGATGAGACTCAGATGTTGCTCACACGTCTTTCAGGCATGGCTGACACATGACTCAGGTGAAGCAGCCACGTGACACAGGCGTGCCTGTGACATCACACAGGTGTGGCTGGCATCTGGTTCATGCATGGCATTTCCCTGGCTCAGGGGTGGCTGTTGTGCGGTTCACACAGGGGTGCCAGGTGTTTCAGGTGTGGCTGACACATGATGCAGGAATGGCAGACATGTGACTCATGCATGGGTTACATGCCGTTCATGTGTGGCACACTCGTGACTCACTCGCTGCTGACACATGGCTCCCACCTACTCTGACGTGGCAGGCAAGTGTCTCAGGCATGGCCCAGCCATGTTTCACGAGTGGCTCCCTTGTTCTTCTCGTGTGGTTCAAGCCTTCAACGTGTGTGCTTCACACGTGTTTCCCATGTGGTTCAAGTGTGTCTCATGTGGTTCAGTGATTGTTCAGGTGTGGCTCCCAAATGGTTCAGGGGTAACGCTGGTGTGGCTAACACACGGCTCATGTGCGTGTCACCTATGGTTGAGGAGTATTTCACCCGTGATTCAGGCGTGGCTCACACGTGGTGCAGGCATGGCGTAGCCATGGCTCACATGGAGTTCAGGCGAGCCTCAGACCAGGGCCAGGTGTGGCTGACACATGATTCAGGAGTTTGTCACACATGGCTAACACATGTGTCAGGTGAGACTCATGCCTGGCTTGGGCTTGGCTCTGGCATGGTTGGCACTTGGCTCAGGCATGTCTGACACGAGACTCAGGCATTCCTGACATGTGTTTCAGGCATGTGATTCAGGTGTGTCGGACATGGTTTCCAGTGGAGTGTGATGCTTCATTGAGGCCACAATGACACGTGATTGCTGTGTGGCTGACACTTGGTGTGTCGCAGTTGACACATGGCTCAGGTGTGCCTGATGTGGTTCAGATGGGAGTGACAGGTGATTCAGGTGTGTCTGGCACTTTTCTGATTTGGGGAGGACACATGACGCAGGCATGGCTGACACGGGACTCTGGCCTTCACCACACAGTATCCATGTGTGGCAGACGTCTGGGCACGCATGTGTGACATGCCATACAGGTGTGGCTCCCACAGGTCTCACGTGTTGCTGAAACGGGGCTCCCATGTACTCAGTCATTGCTGGCACATGGCTCACCCATGGCTCAACTGTGTTTCATGTGTGGCTCCCCTGTGGTTCATGTGTGGTTCAAGCATCAAACATGTGTGTTTCAGATGTGGTTCAAGGGTGTCTAACATGCGGTTCATGTATGGCTCACACATGGATCGGGTGTGATTCAGGCGTGGCTCACACGTGAACTAGTGTGGCTCACATATGGTAGAGGACACTTTCACACGTGGTTCTGGCCTAGCTCAGCCATGGCTCACAAGTGATTCAGGCGTGCCACAGAACTGGCTCACCTGTGGCTGACACATGATTCAGGCTTTTGTCACGCATGGCTCCCACATGCCTAAGGTGTGGCTCATGCATGGCTGAGGTGTTGCTCAGGCGTGGCTCACGTGTGTTTGTCTCATGGTGGGCACGTGGGACAGGCATGTCGGGCACGTTGTGCCAGTGTGGTGACACGTGCTTCAAGTGAGGTTGACCTGTGGTTCAAGTGTGACTGGCACTTGGTTCAGGCCTGGATGGCATGTGACTTCAGCATGGCTGAGAAGTGACTCAGGCGTGGCTCACACATTATTCAGGCAAGGCTGACACATGACATAGGTGAGGTGGCCAAAGGACACACGAGTGCCTGACAGGTCATGCAGGTGTGGTTCACACATGGTTCATGCATGGCCTTCATGTGTTTCAGGCGTGTCTGGTTTACAGTTCACGCGTGGGTGGCCGGTGGTTCAGGCAAGGCTGACATGTGACCCAAGCATGTGTGAAACATGACTATGGTGTGGCTGACACATGTCTCAGGCATGGCTGACACGTGACTCAGGCCTTCATCGCACAGTATCCATATGTGGCATACACTTGCTTCACCCATGGGGGACATGTTGTTCTCTTGCGGCTCCCACGTGACTCACATGTTGCTGACATGAGGCTCCCACATACTCAGGTGTGTCTGGCAAGTGGCCCACGCATGGCTCAGCCAGGTTTCATGTGCGGCTCCCATGTGCCTCATGTGTGGTTCAAGCATTGAACATATGTGCTTCACACGTGCTTCACATGTGGTTTGAGTGTGTCACACGTGTTTCAGGTGGAACTCAGGTGTGGCTCACACATGACTCACGTGGAGGTCTCATATGGTTCAGGGAGCTTTCATCCGTGATTCAGGCATGGCTCGCAGGTGGTTCAGCCATGGCTGAGCCATGGCTCACATGTAGTTCAGGCGTTCCTCTGCCCGGGGTCAGGTGTGGCTGACACACGATTCAGGAGTGTGTCACACATGGCTAACACATTTCTCTGGTGAGGCTCACACATGGGTGGGGCGTTGATCCGACCTTGCTCACATGTGGCTCTGGCGTTTCTGACACGTGACTCAGGCATGGCATGCATTTTGTTCAGGTGTGGCTGAGGCGTGGTTCAGGCTTGGGTGACTGGTGGTTCAGGCATGGGTGACATGTGACTCAGGCATGTGTGAAACATGCCGGGTGTTGGTGACATGTGACTCAGGCATTCATCGCACAGTATCCATGTGTGGCAGACGTGTGGGCACGTGTGTGTGACATGCTGTACAGGTGTGGCTCCCACGGGTCTCACGTGTTGCTGAAACGGGGCTCCCACATACTCAGTCATGTTGGCACGTGGCTCACGCATGGCTCAGCTGTGTTTCATGTGTGGCTCCCCTGTGGTTCATGCGTGGTTCAAGCATCGAACATGTGTGTTTCAGATGTGGTTCTAGTGTGTCTCACATGTGGTTCATGCATGGCTCACACATGGATCGGGTGTGATTCAGGCATGGCTCACACACGAACTAGTTGGCTCACATGTGGTAGAGAACACTTTCACATGTGGTTCCGTCCTAGCTCAGCCATGGCTCACAAGTGATGCAGGCATGCCACAGAACTGGGTCACCTGTGGCTGACACATGATTCAGGCTTTTGTCACGCATGGCTCCCACATGGCTAAGGTGTGGCTCATGCATGGCTGAGGTGTTTCTCAGGCATGGTTCACATTTGTTTGTCTCATGGTGGGCACATGGGACAGGCATGGCGGGCACGTTGTGCCAGTGTGGCGAAACGTGCTTCAAGTGAGGCTGACCTGTGGTTCAAGTGTGACTGGCACTTGGTTCAGGCCTGGATGGCATGTGACATCGGCACAGCTGAGAAGTGACTCAGGCGTGGCTCACACGTTATTCAGGCAAGACTGACACATGACACAGGTGAGGTGGCTGAAGGACACAGGAGTGCCTGACACGTCACGCAGGTGTGGTTCACACACGGTTCATGCACTACCTTCATGTGTTTCAGGCGTCGCTGGTGCACAGTTCATGCATGGGTGGTCGGTGGTTCAGGCGAGGCTGACATGTGACCCAGGCATGTGTGAAACATGACTATGGTGTGGCTGACACATGTCTCAGGTGTGGATGACACAGCTGAGCCATGCGTGAGCCACGTGCCAGGCATGACTGAGTATGCGGGAGCCACGTTTCATCAATCTGTGAGTCATGTGGGAGCCACACCTGTATGGCATGTCACTCATGCATGACCACATGTGTGAAACACATGGATTCTGTGCTATGTATGCCTGAGTCACGTGTCAGCCATGACTGAGACATGTGTGAGCCACAGCAGGGTCTGGTTTCACACATGCCTGTGTCACATGTCAGCCATGCCTGAACCACCTCCCACCCATGCGTGCACCCTGCACCAGCCACCCCTGAACCACACGAAGGACATGCATGAGCCATGTGTGAACCACACACAGGTGACATGTCACCCACGCCTGTGTCACGTGGCCACCTCACCTGAGTCATGTGTCAGCCACGCCTCCATGAGGTGTGGGCCACGCCTGAGTCACGTCTCAGCCGTGCCGATATCTTGTGCCAGCCCGTCCTGGTCCAAGTGCCAGTCACACTTGAACCGCAGGTCAGCCTCACTTGAAGCACGTGTCGGCCACACTGGCACAACTCCCCTCCCATGCCTGAACCACGTGACAACCATGCCACAAACACATGTCAGTCACGCTTGAGCAGTACCACAGCTGTCCAAGTGCCACACATGAGCCATGTGTGAGCCATGCCTGGCAAAAGCCTGAATCATGTGTCAGATACATGGGAGCCAGTGCTGTGGCATTCCTACATCACGTGTGAGCCATGGCTGAGCTATGCCTTAACCACTGGTGAACGTGTCCTCTACGATATGTGACCCACAAGAGTCGTGTGTCAGCCACGCCTGAACTACACCCGAACCATGTGTGAGCCATGCATGAACCACATATGAGACACCCTTGAAGCACATCTAAACCACCTGTGAAACACACATGTGCAATGCTTGAATCGCACATGACCCGCAATGGAGCCACACATGAAACACAGCTGAGACGTGTGAGCCATGTGCCAGCCATGAGTGAGTATGCGGGAGCCATGTTTCAGCAACCTGTGAGTAACGTGGGAGCCACACCTGTACAACATGTCACACACGCGTGACAACAAGTCTGCCACACATGGATCCTGTGGGATGCATGCTTGAGTAATGTGTCAGCCATGCCTGAGACATGTGTGAGCCACACCAGGGTCTTGTTTCACACATGCCTGTGTCACATTTCAGCCACACCTGAACCACCTGCCACCCATGCGTGCACCATGCACCAGCCATCCCTGAACCACACGAAGGCCATGCATGAACCTTGTGTGAACCACACACCCGTGACATGTCAGGCACGTCTGTGTCACGTTTCCACCTCACCTGAGTCATGTGTCAGCCACGCCTGAACAACATGTGAACCACACCTGTGTCAAGGCTCAGCCGTGCCAAGTCACGTGCCAGCCAGGCCTGAACCAAGTACCAGTCACACTTGAACCACAGGTCAGCCTCACTTGAAGCATGTGTCAGCCACACTGGCACAACTTGCCTGCCATGGCTGAACCATGTGCCACCCATGCCAATAACACATGTGAGCCACGCCTGACCAACACCACAGACATGCATGAGCCACACCTGAACCATGTGTGAGCCAGGCATGACCAAAGCCGGTATCATGTGTCAGCCACATGGGATCCAGTTCTGTGGCACACCTGCATCACTTGTGAGCCATGACTGACTTATGCCTGAACCACGTGTGAGAGTGTCCTCAACCATATGTGACCCAGATGAGTCGTGTGGGATCCACGCCTGAATTACACCCGAACCATGTGTGAGCCATGCAGGAACCACATGGGAGACACCCTTGAACCACATGTGAAGAACCCGTGAAACACACTTGTTCCATGCTTGAACCACGCATGAACAACAGTGGAGCTACCCATAAAACACAGCTGAGCCATGCGTGAGCCACGTGGCAGCCATGACTGAGTATGTGGGAGCCACGTTTCAGCAACCTGTAGTGACGTGGGATCCACCCATGTACACCATGTGACTCCTGCGTGATCACATTTCTGTCACACATGGATACTGGGCGATGAATGCCTGAGTCACGTGTCAGCCATGCCTGACACATGTGTCAGCCACACCGGAGTCCTGTTTCACACATGCCAGAGTCACATTTCAGACATGCCTGCACCACCTGCCACCCATGCGTGCACCATGCACCAGCCATCCCTGAACCACATGAAGGCCATGCATGAACCTTGTGTGAACCACACACCCGTGACATGTCAGGCACGCCTGTGTCACGTTTCCACCTCACCTGAGTCATGTGTCAGCCACGCCTGAACAACGTGTGAACCACACCTGTGTCAAGGCTCAGCCGCGCCAAGTCACGTGCCAGCCAGGCCTGAACCAAGTGCCAGTCACACTTGAACCACAGGTCAGCCTCACTTGAAGCATGTGTCAGCCACACTGGCACAACTTGTCTGTGTCGACGAAAATAATCCATATAAAATCTATAAATGAAAATTTGGGTCATTTTATTCTGAGCTTAAATCTGAGGATTATAACCCGGGAGAGTCTTTCCACAAAGGAACAGAGCAGTCCAATGGGGTGGGGGGTATACAGGGTCGTTATATACCCTCAAAGAGGATGTTTCACATATGACTGGAATGTCCCTTTTACAATAGTTGCGAGACTACTCTGTCGGCACAGTGATTGATGGAAATAGCAGGTAGGTCTTCTGTCTCGGTGAACACAGCAGGGTGGTAGTCTGTTGTCTCCAGCTGGGTGGTCACAGGTGAGCTGGGAGGTGAGTGCAGCAATCAGTTCCTAGCCTAAGGAAAAATGCTAATGTTGGGGGGGGAGTTGCATCTTTATCTCAAGGGTCTTTGTTCTGGCCATAGGAAATGTCTAAGCAGATATGCAATGCTTGCTCAATAGCCAGCCAGGCCCTTTTGGAGGAAAAAAGAAGTCAGACCGAATTAGGTTTATACCAAATGGCTTCCTCATATACTCCAATATATCCTATTGTTTGCCATTTTTACTTGTCACCTGCCATGCCTGAACCACTTGCCACCCACGACAAAAACACATGTGAGCCACGCCTGACCAACACCACAGACATGCATGAGCCACACCTGAACCATGTGTGAGCCATGCGTGACCAAAGCCTGTATCATGTATCAGCCACATGGGAGCCAGTTCTGTGACACGCCTGCGTCACATGTGAGCCATGGCTGAGCTATGTCTGAACCACGTGTGAGAGTGTCCTCAACCATATGTGACCCAGACGAGTCGTGTGAGATCCGCGTCTGAATTACACTGAACCAAATGTGAACCATGCAGGAACCACATGGGAGACACCCTTGAACCACATCTGAAGAACCTGTGAAACACACATGTTCCATGCTTAAACCACCCATGAACCACAGGGGAGCCACCCATGAAACACAGCTGAGCCATGCGTGAACCATGTGGCAGCCTTGACTGAGTATGTGGGAGCCACATTTCATCAACATGTAGTCACGTGGGAGCCACCCATGTACGGCATGTGACTCCTTCATGATCTCATTTCGGTCACACATGGATACTGGGCGATGAATGCCTGAGTCACGTGTCAGCCATGCCTGACACATGTGTCAGCCACACCGAAGTCCTGTTTCACACATGCCAGAGTCACAATTCAGCCACGCCTGAACCACCAGCCACCCATGAGTGCACCATGCACCAGCCACCCCTGAACCACACGAAGGCCATGCACGAACCTAGTGTGAACCACACCTGCGTGATGAGTCAGGCATGCCTGTGTCACGTTTCCACCTCACCTGAGTCATGTGTTAGCCACTCCTGAACGTGTGAACCACACCTGTGTCAAGGCTCAGCCACACCAAGTCACATGGCAGCCAGGCCTGAACCAAGTGCCAGGCACACTTGAACCACAGGTCAGCCTCACTTGAAGCACGTGTCAGCCACACTGGCACAACTTGCCTGCCATACCTGAACCACGTGCCACCCATGCCAAAAACACATGTGAGCCATGCCTGACCAACACCACAGACATGCATGAGCCACACCTGAATCATGTGTGAGCCATGCGTGACCAAAGCCTGTATCATGTGTCAGCCACATGGGAGCCAGTTCTGTGGCACGCCCTCAGTTGTCCTCAACCATATGTGACCCAGACGAGTCGTGTGAGATCCAAGCCTGAATTACACCCGAACCCTGTGTGAGCCATGTGGGAACCACATGGGAGACACCCTTGAACCACATCTGAAGAAACTGTGAAACACACATGTTCCATGCTTGAACCACGCATGAACCACAGGGGAGCCACCCATGAAACACAGCTGAGCCATGCGTGAGCCACGTGGCAGCCATGACTGAGTATGTGGGAGCCACGTTTCAGCAACCTGTAGTCACGTGGGAGGGACCAATGTACAGCATGTGACTCCTGCATGATCTCATTTCCGTCACACATGGATACTGGGCGATGAATGCCTGAGTCACGTGTCAGCCATGCCTGACACATGCGTCAGCCACACCGGAGTCCTGTTTCACACATGCCGGAGTCACATTTCAGCCACGCCTGAACCACCTGCCACCCATGCGTTCACCATGCACCAGCCACCCCTGAACCACATGAAGGCCATGTCTGAACCCTGTGTGAACCACATCTGCGTGACGTCTCAGGCATGCCTGTGTCACGTTTCCAGCTCACCTGAGTCATGTGTCAGCCACGCCTGAACAACGTGTGAACCACACCTGTGTCAAGGCTCAGCTGCGCCAAGTCACTTGCCAGCCAGGCCTGAACAAATTGCCAGCCACTCTTGAACTACACGTCAGCCTCACGTGAAGCACATGTCAGCCACACTGGCACAACTTGCCTGCCATGCCTGAACCACGTGCCACCCATGCCAAAAACACATGTGAGCAATGACTGAGCAACACCACAGACATGCATGAGCCACACCTGAACCACGTTTGAGCCATGTGTGACCAAAGCCTGTATCATGTGTCAGCCACATGTGAGCCTGTTCTGTGGCACACCTGCATTACGTGTGAGCCATGGCTGAGCTATGCCTGAACCACGTGTGAGAGTGTCCTCAACCATATGTGACCCAGACGAGTTGTGTGAGATCCACGCCTGAATTACACCCGAACCATGTGTGAGCCATGCAGGAACCACATGGGAGACACCCTTGAACCACATCTGAAGAACCTGTGAAACACACATGTTCCATGTTTGAACCACACATGAACCACAGGGGAGCCTCACATGAAACACAGTTGAGCCATGTGTGAGCCATGTGGCAGCCGTGACTTATATGTGGGAGACAGGTTTCATCAACGTGTAGTCACGTGGGAGCCACCCATGTATGGCATGTGACTCCTGCGTTATCACCTTTCCGTCACACATGGATACTGGGCGATGAATGCCTGAGTCACGTGTCAGCCATGCCTGACACATATGTCAGCCACACCGGAGTCCTGTTTCACACATGCTGGAGTCACATTTTAGCCACACCTGAACCACCTGCCACCCATGCGTGCACCATGCACAAGCCACCCTTGAACCACACGAAGGCCATGCATGAACCCTGTGTGAACCACACCTGCGTGATGTGTCAGGCATGCCTGTGTCACGTTTCCACCTCACCTGAGTCATGTGTCAGCCACGCCTGAACAACGTGTGAACCACGCTTGTGTCAAGGCTCAGTGGTGCCAAGTCACATGCCAGCCAGGCCTGAACCAAGTGCCAGTCACACTTGAACCACAGGTCAGCCTCACTTGAAGCACGTGTCAGCCACACTGGCACAACTTGCCTGCCATGCCTGAATCACGTGCCACCCATGCCACCAACACAGGTGAGTCACGCTTGTGCAGTACCACAGCTGTGCATGTGCCACACTTGAGCCATGTGTGAGCCATACGAGGCAAAAGCCTGAATCATGTGTCAGGTACGTGGGAGCCAGTGCTGTGCCACACCAGCATCACGTGTGAGCCATGGCTGAGCTATGGCTGAACCATGTGTGAGAGTGTCCTCAACCAAATGTGACCCAGACGAGTCATGTGAGATCCACGCCTGAATTACACCTGAACCATGTGTGCGCCATGCAGGAACCACATGGGAGACACCCTTGAACCACATCTGAAGAACCTGTAAAACACACATGTTGCATGCTTGAACCACGCATGAACCACAGGGGAGCCACACATGAAAAACAGCTGAGCCATGTGTGAGCCACATGGCAGCCATGACTGAGTCTGTGGGAGCCACTTTTCAGCAACCTGTAGTCATGTGGTGGCCACCCATGTACGGCATGTGACTCCTGCGTGATCACATTTCCATCACACATGGATACTGGGTGATGAAGGCCATGCATGAACCATGTGTGAACCACACCTGTGTGACCTGTCAGGCACATCTTTGTCATGTTTCCACCTCACCTGAGTCATGTGTCAGCCACGCCTGAACAACATGTGCACCATGCCTGTGTCAAGGCTCAGCCACGCCAAGTCACGTGCCAGTCCAGCAATGTGTGAGTCACATGGGAGCCACAAGAGAACGACATGTCCTCCATGGGTGAAGCAAGCATATGCCACGCATGGATACTGTGCGATGAAGGCCTGAGTCACCTGTCATCCACACCTGAGACATGTGTCAGCCACACCATAGTCATGTTTCACACATGCCTGGGTCACATGTCAGCCTCGCCTGAACCACCGACCACCCATGCATGAACTGTGCACCAGCGACGCCTGAAACACACTTGGTTCAGGCCTGGCTGGCACGTGACATCAGAATGGCTTAGATGTGCCTCAGGCGTGGCTCACACGATATTCAGGGGTGGCTGACACATGACTCAGGTCAGGCAGCCACGTGACACAGGCGTGCGTGACACGTCACCTGTGTGTGTTTCACACATGATTCGTGCATGGCCTTCGGGTGGTTCATGGGTGGCTGGTTCAAGGTTCACCCATGGGTGGCACATGGTTCAGGCATGGCTGACATGTGACACAGGCATGTGTGAAACATTACCCTGGTGTGGCTCACACATGTGTCAGGCCTGGATGACACACGATTCAGGCATTCATCACACAGGTCTCAGGCATGGCTGACACGTGACTCAGGCATTCATTGCAAAAGATCCATGTGTGGCAGACATCTGGTCACATGTGTGTGACATTCCATACAGGTGTGGCTCCCACGTGACTCACAGGTTGCTGAAACGTGGCTACCGCATACTCAGTCATGCCTGGTACGTGGCTCACACATGCCTCAGCTGTGTTTCATCTGTGGCTCCCCACGCTTCATGTGTTGTTCAATCATCCATCATGTGTGTTTCACAGATGGTTCAGATGTGCTTCAAGGGTGTCTCACATGTGGTTCATGCATGGCTCACACATGATTCGGGTGTAATTCAGGCATGGCTCACACACGACACGTGTGGGTCACACATGGTGGAGGACACATTCACGCGTGTTTCACGCATAGCTCAGCCATGGCTCACACATGATGCAGGCGTGCCACGGCACTGGCTCCCATGTGGCTGACACATGATTCAGGCTTTTGTCCCGCATGGCTCACACATCTCCCAGGTGTGGCTCATTCAAAGCCGAGGTGCTGCTAAAGCCTGGCTCATATGTGTTTGTGGAATGTTTGGCACGTGGTTCAGGCATGGCTGGCAAGTGGGCCAGTGTGGCTGACACATGCTTCAAGTGAGTCTGACATGTGGTTCAAGATTGACAGCTACTTGGTTCAGGCCTGGCTGGCACATGACTTCAGCACTGCTGCATCCACCTACATCGGCATTGCATCCTGTGTCACAACATACTGCATCCACCTTGTGGGACACTGCAACTACTGCATGGGAACTGCATCCAAATTCAGGAAATTGTACATGGCACTGCAACCACTGCAGCATCACTGCATCCACCTTCATGGGCACTGCAACCTCTGTCACAACATACTGCATAAACCTTGTGGGACACTGCTTCTAATGTCTGGGCACTGCATCCAGGTTCTTGGACAATGCTGTTGGCGCTTCAACCACTGCAGGGACACTGCATACAGCTAAAGTCGCACTGCAGATGCATTGCATTTAGCACAGGCTCACTGCATCGACATCAGTGGTTATTGCATCTTTCATCACGACATATGACATCCACATTGTGGGACACTGCAACTACTGCATGGGCACTGCATCCAAATTCAGGGAACTGTAGGGGACAATGCAACCACTGCAGCATCACTGCATCCACCTTCATGGGCCCTGCATCCTCCATCACAACATACGACATCCAACTTGTTGGAGAGTGCATCCCGAGCCTGGCCACTGCATCCACATTACAAGACAATGCAGGTGGCACTGCAATCACTGCAGCAACATTGCATCCAACTGACGTGGCACTGCAAGCGCACTGCAATCAATTCAGGCACACTGCATCCACCTTCGTGGGCACTGCATCCTCCGTCACAGCATACCGCATCCACCTTGTGGGACACTGCATCCACAGCATGACACCTGCATCCAAATTCCAGAACAATGCCGGGGTCCATGCAATCACTGCAGAGACACTGCATCCGCCTTCAGGTGCACTGATCTTCCGTCACAACATACTGCATAAATCTTTAGGTTCACTGCCTCCACTGCATGGGCACTGCATTCACCTTCAGGGACACACAAGGTGGCACTGCAACCACTGAAGCAACACTGCTTCCAGCTGATGAGGAAATGCAGGCGCACTGCAATCCCTGCAGGATCACTGCATCCACTGCATGTTCACAGCATCCACATTCAGGGACATATCAGGCTACACTGCAAGCACTGCAGGGCCACGGCATCCAGAAGAAGTGGCACTGCAGGTGCACTGCAATGACTGCAGGATCACTGCATCGGCCCTCATTGACACTGAATCCTACTTCACAACATACTGCATCCACCTTGAGTCACATGGCAGACACTGCATTGGCACAGCATCCACATTCAGGGACATGGCAGGGGGCTCTGCAACCACTGCACCTACACTGCATCCTGGTGAAGTGGCACTGCAGGTGCACTGCAATCACTGAAGATTCACTGCAACCACATTGTAGGCACTGCATCAACATTTCAGGACAATGCCGGGGGCACTGAAACCACTGGAGGGAGACTGGATCCCCCTTCAGGGGCACTGCATCCTCCGACACAACATACTGCAAAGAATTTAGGTACCTTGTACCCACTTCATGGGCACTGCATTCACCTTCAGTGACACAGAAGGTGGCACTGCAACCACTGCAAGATCACTGCATCCAGTGCATGTTCACAGCATCCACATTCAGGGACACAGAAGGGTGCACTGCAACCAGTGGAAGGACGTTGCATCCAGATGAAGAGGCACTGCAGGTGCACTGCAATGACTGGAGGATCACTGCATTGTCCATCATGGGCACTGAATCCTACTTCACAACATATTGCATCCACCTTGTGGTACACTGCATGCACTGCATGCGCACTGCATCCACATTCAGGGAAACTGTAGGGGGCACTGCAACTACTGCAGGTTCACTGCATCCACCTTCATGGACACTGCATCCTCCAATAAAGCATACTGCATCTGCCTTGTGACGCACTGCATCCACTGCATGAGCACAGCATCCACATTCCATGACAATGCTGGGGGCCCTGCAAACACTGCAGGGACACTGCATCCACCTTCATAGGCACTGCATTCTCCGTCACAACATTCTGCATAAACATTTAGGTACACTGCCTCCACTGCATGGGCACTGCATTCATCTTCAGGGACACAGAAGACATCACTCCAACCCCTGCACAGACACTGCACCCAGCTTATGTGGAAATGCAGGTGCACTGGAATCACTGCAGGATCACTGCATCCACCTTCATGGGCACTGCATCCTTCGTCACACCTTGCATCATACTGCATGCACATCATACTGCATGCACCTTGTGGCACACTGCATCCAATGTCTGGGCACTGCATCCACATTCTCGGACAATGCAATGTGCACTGCAACCACTGCAGGGACACTGCATCCAGCTGTAGTGGCACTGCAGGCACACTGCAATCACTGAAGATTCACTGCATCCACTGCATAGGAACTGCATCAACCTTTCAGGACAATGCCGGGGGCACTGCACCACTGGAGGGACACTGCATACCCCTTCATGGGCACTGCATCCTCCATCACAACATACTGCATAAACCTTTAGGTACACTGCATCCACTGAATCGGAACTGCATTCACCTTCAGGAACACACAAGGTGGCACTGTAAACCCCTGCAGGAACACTGCTTCCAGTTGATGTGGAAAGGCAGGCAGACTGCAATCACTGCAGGATCACTGCATCCAGTGCATGTGCACAGCATCCACATTCAGGGACATATCAGGCTACACTGCAAGCACTGCAGGGCCACGGCATCCACCCTCATGGGCATTCATCCTCCGTCACAACATACTGCATGCACCTTTTGGGACACTGCATCCAATGCCTGGGCACTGCATCCACGTTCTTGGACAATGAAGTGGGCACTACAACCACTTCAAGGACCCTGCATACAGCTGAAGTCGCACTGCAAGCACACTGCATTCAGCACAGGCTCACTGCATCCACCTCCGTGGGCACTGCATCTTCCATCACAACATATGACATCCACCTTGTTGGACACTGCAACTACTGCATGGGCACTGCATCCACATTCATGGAACTGCAGGGGGCACTGTAACCACTGCAGCATTACTGCATCCACTTTCATGGGCCCTGCATCCTCCATCACAGCATACTGCAACCAACTTGTGGGACACTGCATCTAATGCATGACTACTGCATCCACATTCCCGGACAATGCGGGGGGGCACTGCAAGCACTGCACGTACACTGCATCCACCTTCATGAGAACTGCATCATCCGGCATAACATACTGCATCCACCTTGTGGGACACTGCATCCACTGCCTGACCACAGCATCCACATTTCTGGACAATGCAGGGGGTACTGCAAACACTGCAGCAACACTGCATCCAGCTGAAGTGGCAGTGCAGGCGCACTGCCATCACTGCAGGACACTGCATTCACATTCCTCTGCACTGCATACTAAAACATACCAGAATGCCTAGACATTGTGGGACACTGCATCCACTGCAGGAGCACTGCATCCACATTCAGGGACACAGAACAGGGCACTGCAACCACTGCAGGTACACTGCAGCCAGCTGAAGTGGCACTGCATGTGCACTCCAATGACTGCAGGAGCACTGCATCCTCCTTCATGTTCACTGCATCCTCCATCACAATATAAGGCATCCACATTGAGGGACACTGCATCCACTGCATAAGCCCTGCATCCACATTCATGTAAACTGCAGGCGGCACTTCAACCACTGCAGGTTCACTGCATCCACCTTCATGGGCTCTGCATAATCCGAAAAAACATACTGCATCCGCCATGTGAGACACTGAATCCACTGCATAACCCCTGCATCCACATTCCAGCACAATGCTGGCGGCCCTGCAACCACTGCAGGCACACTGCATCTGCCTTCATGAGCACAGCATCCTCCGTCACAACATACTGCATGCACATTGTGGGAACCTGCATCCACTGCGTGGGCACTGCATCCACGTTCAGTGACACTGCAGTGGGCCCTGCAACCACTGCAGCAACACTGCATCCAGCAGAATTGGCACTGCAGGCGCACTGCCATCACTGCAGGATCACTGCATTCTCCTTCATCGGCACTGCATACTACAACATACCACAATGCCTCCACATTCTGGGACAGTGCATCCACTGCATGAGCACTGAATCCACATTCAGGTAAACTGCAGGGGGCACTGAAACCACTGCAGGATCACTGCATCCAACTCGTGGGCACTGCATCTTCCATCACAACATAGGACATCCACCTTGTGAGACACAGCAACTACTGCATGGGCACTGCATTCACATTCAGGGAACTATAGGGGGCACTGCAACCACTGCAGCAACACTGCATCCAGCTGAAGTGGCACTTCTTGCGCACTGCCATCACTGCAGGATCACTACATTCACCTTCATCAGCACTGCATACTACAACAGACCACAATGCCTCCACATTGTGGGACACAGCATCCACTGCATGAGCACTGCATCCACATTCCAGGACAATGCAGGGGGCATTGCAACCACTGCAGGGACACTGCATCCAGCTAAGTGGCATTGAAGGCGTACTGCAATCACTGCCGGCTCACTGCATCCAACTCCAGGGCTCTGCATACTCTGACACAACAAACGGCAACTAACTTTTGGTACTCTGCATTCACTGCATGGGCACTGCATCCACATTCAGGAAACAGAATGGGGCACTGCAACCGCTGCAGGGACACTACAGAAATCTGAAGTGGAATTACAGGTGCACAGCAATGACTGCAGGATCATTGCATACTCCTTCATGATCACTGAATTATCCAACACATCATAAGGCATCCACCTTGAAGGACACTGTGTCCACTGCATAAGCACTGCATCCACATTCAGGTAAACTGCAGCGGGCACTGCAACCACTGCAGGTACACTGCAGCCAGCGGAAGTGGCACTGCAGGTGCACTGCAATGACTGCAGGATAACTGCATCCTCCTTCATGATCACTGAATCCTCCATCACAACATAAGGCATCCACCTGTGGAACACTGCATCCACTGCATGAGCACTGCATCCACATACAAGGACCATGCAGGGGGCATTGGAACCATTGCAGGGACACTGCGTCCAACTGAAGTGAGACTGAAGGTGTATTGCAATTACTGCCAGCTCACTGCATCCAACTCATGGGCACTGCATCCTCTGTCACAACATACGGCAACCACATTTTGGTACTCTGCATCCACTGCATGGGCACTGCATCCACATTGAGGGACACAGAACGGGGCACTGCAACAACTGCCGGTACACTGCAGCCAGCTGAAATGGCAATGCAGGTGGACAGCAATGACTGCAGGATCACTGCATCCTCCTTCATGATCACTGAATCCTCCATCACAACAAAAGACATTCACCTTCAGGGACAATGCATCCTCTGCATGAGCACTGCATCCACATTCAGGTAAACTGCAGGGGGCACTGCAACCACTGTAGAATCACTGCATCCACCTTCATGGGCACTGCATCCTCCATCACAACATACTGCATCCACATTGTGGGACACTGCATCCAGTGCATGGGCACTGCATCCACGTTCAGGGACACTGCAGCTGGCTCAGCAACCACTGCAGCAACACTGCATCCAGTTGAAGTGGCACTGCAAGTGCACTGCAATCACTGCAGGCTCACTGCATCCACCTTCGTGGGCACTGCATCCTCCATCACAGCATACTGCTTCCACCCTGTGGGACACTGTATGCACTGCATGGGCACTGAATCCACATACAGGGAAACTGTAGGGGGCACTGCAACCACTGCAGGTTCACTGCATCCACCTTCACAGGCACTGCATGCTCTGACAAAACATACTGCATCCAGCTTGTGAGACACTTCATCCACTGCATGACCCCTGCATCCACATTCCAGGACAAGGCCGGGGCACTGCAACCACAGCAGGGACACAGCATCAACCTTCATGGGCACTACATCCTCCGTCACAACATACTGCATAAAGCTTTTGGTACACTGCATCCACTGAATGGGCACTGCATTCACCTTAAGGGACACAGAAAGCGGCACTGCAACCCCTGGAGGGACACTGCATACATCTGAAGTGGCTCTGAAGGCATACTACAATCACTGCCAGCTCACTGCATCCAACTCGTGGGCACTGCATCCTCTGTCACAACATATGCCAAACAACATTTGGTACTCTGCATCCAGTGTATGGGCACTGCATCCACATTCGTGGACACAGAATGTGGCACGGCAACCACTGCAGGGACAATGCATACAGCTGAAGTTGCACTGCAGATGCACTGCTTTCAGCACTGGCTCACTGCATCCACCTTTGTGGGCACTGCATCTTCCATCTCAACATATGACATCCACCTTGTGGGTCACTGCAACTACTGCATGGGCACTTCATCCACATTCAGGGAACTGGAGAGGGCACTGCACCCATGCAGTATCACTGCATCCACCTTCATGGGTCCTGCATCCACATTCAGGGACACAGAACGGGGCACTGCAATCACTGCAGGTACACTGCAGCCAGCGGAAGTGGCACTGCAGGTGCACTGCAATGACTGCAGGAAAACTGCATCCTCCTTCAAGATCACTGAATCCTCCATCACAACATAAGGCATCCACCTGTGGAACACTGCATCCACTGCATGAGCACTGCATCCACATACAAGGACCATGCAGGGGGCATTGGAACCATTGCAGGGACACTGCGTCCATCTGAAGTGGCACTGAAGGTGTATTGCAATTACTGCCAGCTCACTGCATCCAACTCGTGGGCACTGCATCCTCTGTCACAACATACGGCAACCACATTTTGGTACTCTGCATCCACTGCATGGGCACTGCATCCACATTGAGGGACACAGAACGGGGCACTGCAACAACTGCCGGTACACTGCAGCCAGCTGAAATGGCAATGCAGGTGGACAGCAATGACTGCAGGATCACTGCATCCTCCTTCATGATCACTGAATCCTCCATCACAACAAAAGACATTCACCTTCAGGGACAATGCATCCTCTGCATGAGCACTGCATCCACATTCAGGTAAACTGCAGGGGGCACTGCAACCACTGCAGGATCACTGCATCCACCTTCATGGGCCCTGCATCCTCCGTCACAACATACTGCATGCACATGGTGGGATGCTTCATCTGCTGCATGGGCACTGCATCCACGTTCAGGGACACTGCGGTTGGCTCTGCAACCACAGCAGCAACACGGCATCATGCTGTATTGGGACTTCAGGTGCACTGCAATCACTGCAGGCTCACTGCATCCACCTTTGTGGGCACTGCATCCTCCGTCAGAACATACCGAATCCACATTGTGGGACACTACATGCAATGCATGGGCACTGAAACCACATTCATGGAAACTGTATGGGGCAATGCAACCACTGCAGGTTCACCGCATCCACATTTGTGGGCACTGCATCCTCCATCACAACATACTGCATAAACTTTCAGGTCCACTGCATCCACTGCATGGGCATTGCATTCACCTTCAGGGACACAGTAGGTTGCACTGCGACCGCTGCACGGATGCTGCTTCCAGCTGATTGTGAAATGCAGGCACCCTGCAATCATTGCAGGATCACTGCGTCCACTGCATGTTCACAGCATCCACATTCAGGTACACAGCAGGGTGCTCTGCAACCACTGCCAGATGACTGCATCCACCTTCATGGGCACTGCATCCTCCGTCACAACATACTGCATGCACCTTGTGGGACACTGCATCTGATGCCTGGGCACTGCATCCACATTCTCGGACAATGCAGTGGGCACTTCAACCACTGCAGGGACTCTGCATACAGCTGAAGTCGCAATGCAGGTGCACTGCATTCAGCACAGGCTCACTACATCCACCTTCGTAGGCAGTGCATCTTCCATCACAACATACTGCATCCAGCTTTTGGGACACTGTATCCACTGCCTGGGCACTGCATCCACATTCAGGTAAACTGCAGGGTGAACTTCAACCACTGCAGGATCATTGCATCCACCTTCATGAGCACTGCATCCTCTGTCACAACATACTGCATGCACATTGCAGGACGCTGCATCCACTGCCTTGGCACTGCATCCACGTTCAGGGACACAGCAGTTGGCTGTGCAACTACTGCAGCAACAATGCATCCAGCTGAATTGGCACTGCAGGCACACTGCAATCACTGCAGGTTCACTGCATCCATCTTCGTGGGCACTGCATCTTTCGTCACAACATACCGCATCCACCTTGTGGGACACTGCATCCACTCCATGGGCAAAGACTCCATATTCAGGGAAACTGTAGGGGGCACTGCAACCTCTGCAGGTTCTTGGCATCCTCCTTCATGGGCACTGCATCCTCTGACAAAACATATTGCATCAACCTTGTGGGACACTGCATGCACTGCCTGGGCACTGTTTCCACATTCAGACACACAGAAAAGGGCACTGCAACCACTGCAGGGACACTGCAGCCAGCTGAAGTGGCACTGCAGGTGCACTGCAATGACTTCAGGATCTTTGCATCCTCCTTCATGATCACTGAATGCTCCATCACAACATAAGGCATTCACCTTGAGGGTCACTGCAACCACTGCATGACCACTGCATCCACATTCCAGAACCATGCTGGGGGCACTGCAACCACTGCAGGATCACTGCATCCACCTTCATGTGCACTGCATCCTCTGTCACAACATACCACATAAACCTTTAGGTACACTGTAACCCCTGCAGGGACACTGCTTCCAGCTGATGTGGAAATGCAGGCACACTGCAATCACCACAGGATGACTCCATCCACTGCATGTTCACAGCATCCAGATTCAGGGACACACCAGTGTTCACTGCAACCACTGCCAGATCACTGCATCCACCTTAATTGGCACTGCATCCTCCGTATCAGCATCCTGCATGCACCTTGTGGGACACTGCATCCAATGCCTGGGCAGTGCATCCACGATCTCAGACAATGCATTGCATACTGCAATCACTGCAGGGACACTGCATACAGCTGAAGTCGCACTGCAGGTGCATTGCATTCAGCACAAGCTCACTGCATCCACGTTCGTGGCCACTGCATCTTGCATCACAACATATGACATCCACCTTGTTTGGACACTGCATCCACTGCCTGGGCACTGCAACCACATTCCCGGACAACACATGGGGCACGGCAACCACTGCAGGTTCACCGCACTCACCTTCATGGGCACTGCAGCCTCCGACAAAACATACTGCGTCTGGCTTGTGAGACCCTGAATCCACTGCATTACCCCTGCATCCACGTTCCAGCACAATGCCGGGGTCCCTGAAACCACTGCAGGGAGACTGCATCCGCCTTCATGTGCACTCCATCCTCTGTGACAACATACTGCATAAACATTTACGTACACTGCATCCACTGCATGGGTACTGCATTCACCTTCAGCGAAAGAGAAGGTGGCACTGCAACTCCTGCAGGGACACTGCTTCCAGCTGATGTGGAAATGCAGGCAAACTGCAATCACTGCAGGATCACTGCATCCACTGCATATTCAGAGCATGCACATTCAGGGACACAGCAGGGTGCACGGCGACGAATGCCAGATCACAGCATCCACCTTCACGGGCACTGCATCCTCCATCACAACATACTGCATGCACCTTGGCGGACACTGCATCCACTGCATGGGGACTGCAACATTCAGGGACAGTGCAGTTGGCTCTGCAACCACTGCAGCAACACTTCATCCAGCTGAAGTGGCACTGCATGCGCACTGCAATGACTGCAGGATCACTGCATCCTCATTCATGATCACTGAATCTTCCAACACATCATAAGGCATCCACCTTGAGAGACACTGCATCCAGTGCATGAGCACTGCCTAGACATTCAGGTAAACTGCAGGGGGCACTGTGACAGGGGGCACTGCATCCACCTTCATGGGCACTGCATACTCCGTCACAAAATACTTCATAAACCTTAGGTACACTGCATCCACTGCATGGGTGCTGCAGTCACCCTCAGGGACACAGGACGGGGCACTTCAACCACTGCAGGGACACTGCATCCAGCTGAAGTTGCACTGCAGGAGCAGCGCCATGAATGTAGGATCACTGCATACTTCTTCATGATCACTGAATGCTCCCTCACAACATAAGCCATCTATCTTGTGGGACACTGCATCCACTGAATGAGCACTGCATCCACATTCCAGGACAATGCAGGGGGCACTGCAACCACTGCAGCAACACTGCAACCTGCTGAAGTGGCACTGCAGGCGCACTGCCATCACTGGAGGATCAGTGCATTCACCTTCATCGGCACTGCATACTACAACACACCACAATGCCTCCACCTTGTGGGACACTGCATCCACTGCATGACTACTTCTTCCAGATTCACAACAATGCCGCGGGCACTGCAAGCACTGCAGGAACACTGCATCCACATTCATGAGAACTGCATCATCCGTCATAACATACAGCATCCGCTTTGTTGGACACTGCATCCACTGCCTGGGCACTGCATCCACATTCCTGGACAATGCAGGGGGCATTGCAACCACTGCAGGGATACTGCATCCAGCTGAAGTGGCACTGAAGGCATATTGCAATCACTGCCAGCTCACTGCATCCAACTCGTGGGCACTGCATCCTCTGTCACAAAATACGGCAACTAACTTTTGGTACTCTGCAACCACTGCAGGAGCAGCGCCATGAATGTAGGATCACTACATCCTCCTTCATGATCACTGAATCCTCCATCACAACATAAGGCATCCACCTTGAGGGACATGGCATCCACTGCATGAGCACTGCATCCACATTCAGGTAAACTGCAGGGGGGGCTGCAACCACTGCAGGATCACTGCATTCACCTTCATGGGCACTGCGTCCTACATCACAACATACTGCATGCATATTGTGGGACACTGCATCCACTGCATGGGGACTGGATCCACGTACAGGGACACTTCAGTTGGCTCTGCAACCACTGCAGCAACACTGCATCCAGCTGAAGTGGGAATGCAGGTGCACTGCAATCACTGCAGGCTCACTGCATCCACCTTCATGGGCACAGCATCCTCCGTCACAACATTCTGCATCCACCTTGTGTGACACTGCATGCACTGCATGGGCACTGGATCCTCATTCCTGGAAACTGTAGGGGGCACTGCCAACACTGCAGGTTCACTGCATCCACCTTCAGGGGCATTGCATCCTCCGACAAAACATACTGCATGCGCCCTGTGAGACACTGCATCCACTGCATGACCCCTGCATCCACAATCCAGGACAAACCCGTGGGCAGTGCAACCAAGGCTGAGACACTGCATCCACAGTCGTGGACACTGCATCTTCCATCACAACATACTGCATAAAACTTTAGGTACACTGCAACCCCTGCATGGGCACTGCATTCAATTTGAGGGACAAAGAAGGCAGCAGTGCAACCACTGTAGGGACACTGCATACAGCTGAAGTTTCACTGTGGGCCCACTGCATTCAGCACAGGCTCACTGCATCCACCTTTGTGGGCACTGCATCTTCCAACACAACATATGACATCCACGTTGTGGGACACTGCAACTACTGCATGGGCACTGCTCCAAATTCAGGGATCTGTAGGGGTCACTGCAACCACTGCAGCATCACTGCATCCACCTTCATGGGTCCTGCATCCTCCATCACAACATAATGCATCCACCTTGTGGGACACTGCATCCACTGCATGACTACTTCATTCACATTCCCAAACAATGTGGGGGGCATGGCAAGCACTGCAGAGACACTGCATCCACCTTCATGAGAACTGTGTCATCCGTCATAACATACTGCATCCACCTTGTGGGACACTGCATCCACTGCCTGGCCACAGAATCCACATTCCTGGACAATACAGGGGAACTGCAACCACGTCAGCAACACTGCATCCAGCTGAAGTGGCACTCCAGGCTCACTGCCATCACCACAGGATCACTGCATTCACCTTCATCGGCACTGCATACTACAACACACCATGATGCTTCCAAATTGTGGGACACTGCATCCACTGCATGTTCACAGCATCCACATTCAGGGACCAAGCAGGGTGCACTGCAACCACTGCAGGATCACTGCATCCATCTTCATGGGCACTGCATCCTCCGTCACAACATTCTGCATGCACCTTGTGGGACACTGCATCCAAGGCCTGGGCACTGCATCCACATTCAGGGACAAAGCATTTGGCACTTCAACCACTGCAGGAACACTGCATCCAGCTGAAGTGGCACTGCAGGCGCTCTGCCAACACTGCATTCACATTCATCGGCACTGCATACTACAACACACCACAATGCCTCCACATTGTGGGACACTGCATCCACTGCATGAGCACTGCACCCACATTCCAGGACCATGCATGAGGCATTGCAACCACTGCACGGACACTGCATCCCGCTGAAGTGGCTTGGAAGGCGTGCTGCAATCACTGCCGGCTCACTGCATCCAACTCCAGGGCTCTGCATCCTCTGTCACAACATACGGCAGCCAACTTTTGGGACTCTGCATCCACTGCATGGGCACTGCATCCACATTCAGGGACACAGAACTGGGCACTGCAACCACTGCAGGGACACTGCAGCCAGCTGAAGTGGCACCACAAGTTCACTGCAATGACTGCAGGATCACTGCATCCTCCTTCATGATCACTGAATCCTCCAACACATCATAAGGCATCCACCTTGAGCGACACTGCATCCACTGCATGAGCCCTGCATTCATATTCAGGTAAAGTGCAGGGGGCACTGCAACCACTGCAGAATCACTGCATCCCCCTTATTGGGCACTGCATCCTCCGTCACAACATACTGCATGCACATTGTGGGACACTGCATCCACTGCATGGGGACTGGAGGCACGTTCAGGGACACTGCACTTGGCTCTGCAACCACTGCAGCTACACTGCATCCAGCTGAAGTGGCACTACAAGTGCACTGCAATCACTTCAAGCTCACTGCATCCACATTCGTGGGCACTGCATCCTCCAAGAAAACATACTGCATCCGCCTTGTGAGACACTGCATCCACAGCATGACCCCTGCATCAACATTCCAGCACAATGCCGGGGGCCCTGAAACCACTGGAGGGACACTGCATCTGCTTTCATGCGCATTACATCCTCCATCACAACATGCTGCATAAACCTTTAGGTACACTGCCTCCACTACATGGTCACTGCATTCACCTTCAGGGACACAGAAGTCGGCAGTGCAACCACTGCAGCAACACTGCTTCCAGCTGATGAGGAAATGCAGGTGCACGGTCATCACTGCAGGATCACTGCATCCACTGCATGTTCACAGCATCCACATTCAGGGACACAGCAGGGTGCACTGCAAACACTGCCAGATGACTTCATCCATCTTCATGGGCCCTGCATCTGCCATCACAACATACTGCATCCACCTTGTGGGACACTGCATCCACGGAATGACTACTGTATCCACATTCCCAGACAATGTGCAGGGCACTGCAAGCAATGCAGGGACCCTGCATCCACCTTCATGAGAACTGCGTCATACGGCATAACATACTGCATCCACCTTGTGGGACACTGCATCCACTGCCTGGGCACTGCATCCACGTTCCAGGACAATGCAGGGAGCACTGCAACCACTGCAGCAACACTGAATCCAGCTGAAGTGGAACTGCCGGTGCACTGCCATCACTGCAGGATCACTGTATTCACCTTTATGTGCACTGCATACTACAACACACCACAATGCGTCCACATTGTGGGACACTGCATCCACTGCATGAGCACTGCATCCACATTCCAGGACAATGCGGGGTGCATGCAACCACTGCAGGTACACTGCATCCAGCAGAATTGGCACTGAAGGCCTACTGCAATCACTGCCGGCTCACTGCATCCAGCACCATGGCTCCGCATCCTGTGTCACAACATACGGCAGCGAACTTTTGGTAGTCTGCATCCACTGCATGGGCACTGCATCCACACTCAGGGACACAGGATGGGGCACTGCAACCACTGCAGGGAGACTCCAGCCAGCTGAAGTGGCACTGCAGTCGCACTGCCATCAATTCAGGATCACTGAATCCTCCTTCATGAACACTGAATACTCCAACACATCATAAGGCATCCACCTTGAGGTACACTGCATCCACTGCATGAGCACTGCATCCAAATTCAGGTAAACTGCAGGGGGCAGTGGAACCACTGCAGGATCACTGCATCCACCTTCATGGGCACTGCATCCTCCCTCACAACATACTGCATGCACATTATGGGATACTGCATCCACTGCATGGGCACTCCATCCATGTTCAGGGACACTGCAGTTGGCTCTGCAACCACTGCAGCAACACTGCATCCAGCGGAAGTGGCACTTCAAGCGCACTGCAATCATTTCAGGCTCACTGCATCCACCTTCGTGGGCACTGCATCCTCCGTCAGAGCATACCGCATCCACCTTGTGGGACACTGCATCCACTGCATGACCCTTGCATCCACATTCCAGCACCATGCCGGGGGCCCTGCAACCAATGTAGGAACACTGCATCTGCCTTCATGCGCACTGCATCCTCCGTCACAACATACTGCATAAACTTTTAGGGAAACTTCCTCCACTGCATAGGCACTGTGTTCACCCTCAGGGACACAGAAGGCGACACTGCAACCACTGCCGCAACACTGCTTCCAGCTGATGAGGAAATGCAGGCGCACTGCAATCACTGCAGGATCACTGCATCCACTGCATGTTCACATCATCCACATTCAGGGACACAGCACGGTGCACTGCAAACACTGCCAGATCACTGCATCGACCTTCATGGGCCGTGAATCCTCCATCACAACATACTGCATCCACCTTGTGGGACACTGCATCCACAGAATGACTACTGCATCCACGTTCAGGGACACTGCAGTTGGCTCTGCAACCACTGCAGCAACACTGCATCCAGCTGATGTGGCACTGCAAGCTCACTGCAATCACTTAAGGCTCACTGATTCCACTTTCGTGTGCACTGCATCCTCCGTCACAACATACTGCATGCACCTTGTGGGACACTGCATCCACTGCATTGGAACTGCATCCACATTCAGCGACAAGGCAGGGAGCACTGCAACCCCTGCAGGGACACTGCTTCCAGCTGATGTGGAAATGCCAGCACACAGCAATCACTGCCATATCACTGCATCCACCTTCATGGGCACTGCATCCTCCGTCACAACATAGTGCATGCACCTTGTGGCCCACTGCATCCACTGTTAGGCACTCCATCTACATTCTCGGACAATGCAGTGGGCTCTGGAACCACTTGAGGGACACTGCAAACAGCTGAAGTCTCACTGCAGGTGCACTGCATTCAGCACAGTATCACTGCATCCACATTCGTGGGCACTGCATCTTCCATCACAACATACGACATCCACCCTGTGGGACACTGCAACTACTGCATGGGCACTGCACCCACATTCAGGGAAACTGCAGGGGACACTGCAACCACTGCAGGTTCACCGCATCCACCTTCATGGGCCCTGCATCCTCCATCACAACATACTGCATCCACCTTGTGGGATACTGCATCCACTGCATGACTACTGCATCCACATTGCTGGACAATGTGGGGGGCACTGCAAGCACTGCAGGGACACTGCATCCACCTTCATGAGCACTCAATCCTCCATCACAACATAAGGCATCCACCTTGTGGGACACTGCGTCCACTGCTAGAGCACTGCATCCATATACAGGGAAACTGCCAGGTGCACTAAAACCACTGCAGGATCACCGCATCCATGGTCCTGGGCACTGCATCCTCCCTACCAACATACTGCTAAAACCTTTAGATACAATGCCTTCACTGAATGGGCACTGCATTCACCTTCAGGGACACAGAATGAGGCACTTCAACCCCTGTAGCAACACTGCTTCGAGCTGATGTGGAAATGCAGGTGCACTGCAAGCACTGCAGGAACACTGCATCCTCCTTCAGGAGCACTCAATCCTCCATCACAACATAAGGCATCCACCTTGTGGGACACTGCATCCACTGCTAGAGTACTTCATCCATATTCAGGGAAACTGCAGGGGGCACTGAAACCACTGCAGGATCACCGCATCCATGTTCCTGGGCACTGCCTCCCCATACACAACATACTGCATGCACATTGTGGGACACTGCATCCCCTGAATGGGCACTGTATCCACGTTCAGGGACATTTCAGTTGGCTCTGAAACCACGGCAGCAACACTGCATCCATCTGAAGTGGCACTGCAGGCACAAGGCAATCACTGCAGGCTCACTGCAACCACCTTTGTGGGCACTGCATCCTCAATCACAACATACTGCATCCACCTTGTGGGACAGTGCATGCACTGCATGTTCACAGCATCCACATTCATGGTCAAAGCAGGGTGCACTGCAACCACTGCAGAATCACTTCATCCACCTTCATGGGCACTGCATCCTCCATCACAACATACTGCATGCACATTGTAGGACACCGCATCCACTGCATGGGTACAGCATCCACGTTTTCGGACAATGCAGTTGGCTTTCAACCACAGCAGAAACACTGCATCCAGCTGAAGTGGCACTGGAGGTGCACTGCAATCACTGCAGTCTCACTGCATCCACCTTCGTGGGCATGGCATCCTCCATCAAAACATATTGCATCCACCTTGTGTGTCACTGCATTCACTGCATGGGCACTGCATAAACATTCAGGGAAACTGTAGGAGGCACTGCAACCAGGTCAGATTGACCGCATCCACCTTCATGGGCACTGCATCCTCCCACAAAACATACTGCAGCTGCCTTGTTAGACTCTGCATCCACTGCATGACCACTGCATCCACATTCCAGGACAATGCGGGGACACTGCAAGCACAGCAGAGACACTGCATCCACCATCATGGGCATTGCATCCTCCATCACAACATGCTGCCAAACGTTTAGGTACACTGCATCCACTGCATGGGCACTGCATTCACCTTCAGGGACACCGAAGGCAGCACTGAAACCACTGCAGCAACACTGCTCCCATCTGATGTTGAAAGGCAAGCGCACTCTAATCACTGCAGGCTCACTGCATCCACTGCATGATCACAGCATCCTCATTCAGGGACACAGCAGGGTGCACTGGAACCATTGCAGCATCACTGCATCCACCTTCATGGGCACTGCATTCTCCATCACAACATGGTGCATGCAGCTTGTGGGCCACAGCATCCAGTGCATGGGCACTGCATCCACATTCAGGGACATTGCACGGGGCTCTGCAAACACTGCAGCTACACTGTATCCAGCTGAAGTGGCACTGCAGGCACACTGAAATCACTGAAGTTTCACTTCATCCACGGCATTGGCACGGCATCCACATTCAGGAACACTGCAGTTGGCTCTGCAACCAATGCAGCAACACTGCATCCAGCTGAAGTGGCACTGCATGCGCACTGAAATCACTGCAGGCTCACTGCATACACCTTCGTGGGCACTGCATCCTCCTTCACAACATACTGCATCCACTGCATGGGCATGGCATCCACATTCATGGAAACTGTAGGACTCACTGCAACCACGTCAGGTTCACCGCATCCACCTTCATGGGCACTGAATTCTCTGACAAAACATAATGCATCCGATTTGTGAAACACTGCATTGACTACATGACCCCTGCATCCACATTAAAGCACAATTCCAGGGGACCTGCAACCACTGCAGTGACACTGCATCCACCTTCTTGGGCACTGCATCCTCTGTCACAACATATTGCATGAACCTTTAGTTAGACTGCATTCACTGCATGGGCACTGCAGTCACCTTCAGGGACACAGAAGGCAGCACTGTCACCACTGAAGCAACACTGGTTCGATGTGAAGTGGCACTGCAGGTGCACTGCCATCACTGCAGGATCACTGCATCCACCTTCATTGGCAGTGCATACTACAACACGCCACAATGCCTCCACATTGTGGGACACTGCATCCACTGCATGAGCACTGCATCCACATTCTAGGACAATGCTGGGTGTATTGCAACCACTTCAGGGACACTGCACCCAGCTGAACTGGCACTGAAGACGTACTGCAATCACTGCTGGCTCACTGCATACAACTCGTGGGCACTGCTTCCTCTGTCACAACATACGGCAACCAACATTTGGTACTCTGCATCCACTGCATGGGCACTGCATCCCCATTCAGGGACACAGAACGGGGCACTGCAAACATTGCAGGGAAACTGCAGCCAGCTGAAGTGGCACTGCTGGTGCACTGTAATGACTGCAGGGTCACTGCATTCTCCTTCATGATCACTGAATCCTCCAGCACAACATAAGGCATCCACCTTATGGGACACTGCATCCACTGCATGACTGCTTCATCCACATTCTTGGACAAGTCGGGGGACACTGAGAGCACTGCAGGGTCACTGCATCCACCTTCATGGGCACTGCATCCTCCGTCACAACATACTTTATGTACATTGTGGGACACTGCATCCACTGCATTTGCACTGCATCCGCGTTCAGGGACAATGAAGTTTGCTCTGCAACCACTGCAGCAACACAGCATCCAGCTGAAGTTGCACTGCAGGCACACTGCAATCACTGCAGGATCACTGCATCCACCCTCGTGTGCTCTGCATCTCCCATAAAAACATACGGCAACCACCTTGTGGGACCCTGAATCCAATGCATGACTACTCCATCCAAATTCCCTGACAATGCGGGTCGCACTGCAACCACTGCAGCAACACGGCATCCAGCTGAATTGGCACTGCAGGTGCACTGAAATCACAGCAGGATCACTGCATTCACCTTCATCAGCACTGCATACTACAACACACCACAATGCCTCCACATTGTGGGACACTGCATCCACTGCATGAGCACTGCATCCACATTCGAGGACAATACATGGGACACTGCAACCACTGCAGGGAAACTGCATCCACCTTAAGTGGCACTGAAGGCATACTGCAATCACTGAATATTCACTGCATTGGCAATGCATCAACATTTCAGGACAAGGCCAGGGGCACTGCAACCACTGCAGGGACACTGGATCCTCCTTCATGGGCACTGCATCCTCCATAACAACATAATGCATCCACGTTGTGTGACACTGCATGCTGTGCATGTGCACTGCATCTATATTCAGGGAACTGTAGGGGGAACTGCAACCACTGCAGCATCGCTTCATCCAGCTTCATGGGCCCAACATCCACCATCACAACATACTGCATCCACCTTGTGGGACACTTCATCCACTGCATGACTACTGCATCCACAGTCCCGGACAATGTGGGGGGCACTGCAGGGACACTGCACCCCCCATCATGGTCACTGCATCCTGCATCACAACATACTGCATAAACCATTAGGTACACTGCATCCACTGCATGGGCACTGCATTCACCTTCAGTGATACATAATGTGGCACTGCAACCCCTGAAGGTACACTGCATCCAGCTGATGTGGAAATGCAGGTGCACTGCAATCACTGCATTCACTGCATGTTCACAGCATCCACATTCAGGGACACAGCAGGGTGCACTGCAACCACTGCCGGGAAACTGCCTCCACCTGCATTGGTACTGCATCCTCCATCACAATATACTGCAAGCACCTTGGGGGACACTGCATCCAATGCCTGGGCACTGCATCCACGTTCTCGGACAATGTAGTCTGCACAGCAACCCCTGGAGGGACACTGCATACAGCTGAAGTTGCACTACAGACACCCTGTATTCAGCACAGGCTCACTGCATCCACCTCCGTTGGCACTGCATCTTCCATCACAACATACGACATCCACCTTGTGGGACACTGCAACTAATGCCTGGGCACTGGATCCAAATTCAGGGAACTGTATGGGGCACTGCAACCACTGCAGCATCACTGCATCCACCTTCAAAGGCCCTGCATCCTCCCTCACAACATACTGAATCCACCTTGTGGGACACTGCATCCTCTGCATGACTACTGCATCCACATTCCCGGAAAATGCGGGGTGCACTGCAAGCACTGCAGGGACACTGCATCCACCTTCAGGAGAAGTGCATCATCCGTCATAACATACTGCATCCACCTTGTGGGGCACTGCATCCACTGCCTGCCCACTGCATCCACATTCCCGGACAATGCAGGGGCCACTGCAACCACTGCAGCAACACTGCATCCAGCAGAATTGGCGCTGCAGGCGCACTGCCATCACTGCAGGATCACTGTATCCACCTTCATTGGCAGTGCATACTACAACACACCACAATGCCTCCACATTTTGGGACACTGCATCCACATTCCAGGACAATGCAGGGGGCATTGCAACCACTTCAGGCACACTGCATCAAGCTGAAGTGGCACTGAACGTGTACTGCAATCACTGCTGGCTCACTGCATCCAACTCCAATGCTCTGCATTCTCTGTCACAACATACGGCAACCAACTTTTGGTACTCTGCATCCACTGCATGGGCACCACATCCACATTCAGGGACACAGGCCGGGTCACTGCAACCTCTGCAGGGACACTGCAGCCAGCTGAAGTGGCACTGCAAGATCACTGCAATGACTGCAGCATCACTGCATCCTCCTTCATGATCACTGAATACTCCAACACATCATAATGCATCAACCGTGACAGACACTGCATCCACTGCATGAGCACTGCATCCACATTCAGGAAAACTGCTGGGGGCACTGCAACCACTGCATGATCACTGCATCCACCTTCATAGGCACTGCATCATCTGCCACAACACACTGCATGCACATTGTGGTACACTGCATCCACTGCATGGGGACTGCATCCACGTTCAGGGATACTGCAGTTGGCTCTGCAACCACAGCAGCAACACGGCATCCATCTGAAGTGGCACTGCAAGTGCACTGCAATCACTTCAGACTCACTGCATCCACATTCGTGGGCACTGCATCCTCCATCACAGCATGCCACATGCACCTTGTGGGACACTGCATGCACTGCATGGGCACTGCATCCACATTCAGCTAAAATGTAGGGGGCACTGCAACCACTGCAGGTTCACCGAATCCACCATCATGGGCACTGCATCCTCGGACAAAACATATTGCATCCACCTTGTGAGAAACTGCATCCACTGCATGACCCCTGCATCCACATTCCAGCACAATGCTGGGGTCCCTGCAACCACTGCAGGGACACTGCATCAGCCTTCATGTGCACTGCATCCTCCGTCACAACATAATGTGTAAATCTTTAGGTACACTGCCTCCACTGCATGGGCACTGCATTCACCTTCAGGGACACAGAAGGCAGCACTGCAACCCCTGCAGCAACACTGCTTCCAGCTGATGAGGAAATGCTGGGGCACTGCAATCACTGCAGGATCACGGCATCCACTGCAGGTTCACTACATCCACATTCAGGGACACAGCAGGGTACACTGCAACCGCTCCAGGGACACTGCAGCCAGCTGAAGTGGCACTGCAAGTTCACTGCAATGACTGCAGGATCACTGCATCATCCCTCATGGGCACTGAATTCTACCTCACAACATACTGCATCCACCTTGAGTCACACTGCAGACACTGCATGGGCACAGCATCCACATTCAGGGACATGGCAGGGGGATATGCAACCACTGCAGCTACAGTGCATCCAGCTGAAGTGGCAGTACAGGTGCACTGCAATCACTGAAGATTCACAGCATCCACTGCATAGGCACTGCATCAACATTTCAGGACAATGCCGGGGGCACTGCCACCACAGGAGGACAATGCATCCCCCTTCATGTGCACTGCATCCTCCGTCACAACATACTGCATAAACCTTTAGGTACACTGCATCCACTGCATGGGCACTTCATTCACCTTCAGCGACACAGAAGGCAGCACTGCAACCCCTGCAGGGACACTGCTTCCAGCTGATGTGGAAATGCAGGTGCACTGCAATCACGGCAGGATCTCTTCATCCACCGCATGTTCAGAGTATGCTCATTCAGGGACAGAGCAGGGTGCACTGCAACCACAGCCGGATCACTGCATGCACCCACATGGGCACTGCATCCTCCGTCACAACATACTGCATGCACCTTGTGGGACACTGCATCCAATGCCTGGGCACTGCATCCACGTTCTCTGCCAATGCAGTCGGCACTGCAACCACTGCAGGGACACTGCATCCAGCTGAAGTGGCACTGCAGGGGCACTGCCATCACTGCAGTATCACTGCATTCGCTTTCATTGGCATTGAATACTACAACACACCACTATGCCTCCACATTGTGGGACACTTTATCCACGGCATGAGCACTGCATTTACATTCCAGGACAATGCCGGTGGTGTTGCAATGACTGCAGGCACACTGCATCCAGCTTACCTGACACTGAATGCGTAGTGCAATCACTGCAGGCTCACTGCATCCACCTTCATGGGCACTGGATCCTCCGTCACAACATACTGCATCCACCTTGTAGGACACTGCATGCACTGCATGGGCACTGCATCCAGATCAGGTAAACTGTAGGGGCACTGCAACCACAGCAGCATCACTGCATCCACCTTCATGGGCCCTTCATCCTCCATCACAACATACTGCATCCACCTTGTGGAACACTGCATCCACTGCCTGGGCACAGCATTCACATTTCTGGACAATGCAGGGGGCACTGCAACCACTGCAGCAACACTGCATCCTGCTGAAGTGGCACTGCAGGCGCACTTCACTCACTGCAGGATCACTGCATTCACCTTCATAGGCACTGCATAATACAACACACCACAATGCCTGCACATTTTGGGTCATTGCATCCGCTGCATTAGCACTGCATCCAGGTTCCCATACAATGTGAGGGGCACTGCAAGGACTGCAGGATCACTGCCTCCACCATCATGGGCACTGAATCCTCTGTTACAACATTATGCTTCCACATTGTGGGACACTGCATCCACTGCATGAGCACTGCATCCACATTCCAGGACAATGCAGGGGGCATTGCAACCACTGCAGGGACACTGCATCCAGCTGAAGTGGCACTCAAGGCATACTGTAATCACTGCCATGTGACAGCATCCAACTCGTGGGCACTGAATCCTCTGTCACAACATATGGTAACCAACTTTTGCTACTCTGCATCCACTGCATTGGCACTGCATCCAAATTCAGGGACACAGAACGGGTCACTGCAACCACTGCAGGGACACTGCAGCCAGCTGAAGTGGGACTGCAGGTGCACTTCAGTGACTGCAGGATCACTGCATATTCCTTCATGATCACTGAATCCTCCATCACAACATAAGGCATGCCCCTTGCGGGACACTATATCCACTGCATGAGCACTGCATGCACATTGAGGTAAACTGCAGGGGGCACTGCAACCATGGCAGGATCACTGCATTCATCTTCATTGGCCCTTCATCCTCCGTCACAACATACTGCAGGAACATTGTGGGACACTGCATCCTCTGCATGGGGACTGCATCCACGTTCAGGGACACTGCAGGTGGCTCTGCAACCACTGCAGCAACATTGCATCCAGATAAAGTGGCACTGCAGCTGCACTGCCATCACTGGAGGCTCACTGCATCCACCTTCGTGGGCACTGCATCCTCCATCACACCATAAAGCATCCACCTTGCAGGACACTTCATGCACTGCATGGGCACTGCATCCACATTCAGGGAAACTGTAGGGGGCACTACAACCACAGCAGGTTCACTGCATCCACCTTCATGGGCACTGCATCCTCCAACAAAACATACTGCATCTGCCTTGTGAGACACTGCATCCACTGCTTGACCACTGTATCCACATCCCAGGACTATGCTGGGGGCATGGCAACCACTGCAGGATCACTGCATCCACCTTCATGGGCACTGCATCCTCCATCACAACATACTGCATGCACATTGTGGGACACTTCATCCACAGCATGAGCACTGCATCCAATTTCAGGGACACTGGAGTTGGCTTTGCAACCACTGCAGCTACACTTCGTCAAGCTGAAGAGGCACTGTAGGCGCACTGCTGTCACTGCTGGCTCACTGCATCCACCTTCATGGGCACTGCATCCTCCATCAAAACATACTCCATCCACCTTGTGGGACACTGCATGGGCACTGCATCCAGATTCAGGGACAATGCAGGGGGCACTGCAACCACTGCAGGGACACTGCATACAGCTGAAGTCTCACTGCAGGTGCACTGCATTCAGCACAGGCTCACTGCATCCACCTTCATGGGGACTGTGTCTTCCATCACAACATACTTCATCCACCTTGTGGAACACTGCATCCACTGCATGAGCACTGCATCCACATTCAGGTAAACTGCAGGTGACACTGCAACACCTGCAGGTTCACTGCATCCACCTTCATGGGCACTGCATCCTTCGACAAAACATACTTCATCCGCATTTTGAGATATTTCATCCACTGCTTATCCACTGTATCCACATCCCAGGACTACCCCGGGGGCACTGCAACCACTGCAGTGACGCTGCATCCACATTCATGGGCATTGCGTCCTTCATAAGAACATATTGCATGCACATTGTAGGACACTGCATCCACTGAATGGGCAAGGCATCGACGTTCAGGGAGACTGTAGTTGGCTCTGCAACCACTGCAGCAACACAGCATCCACCTTCGTGGGCACTGCATCCTCCATCACAACATACTGCATCCACCTTGTGGAGCATGGCATGGGCACTGCATCCACATTCAGGGAAACTGTAGGGCGCACTGCCACCACTGCAGGTTCACCGCATCCACCTTCATGGGCACTGCATCCTCCGACAAAACATACTGCATCTACCTTGTGAGACACTGCATCCACTGCTTGACCAGTGCATCCAAATCCCAGCACAATGCTGGTGGCACAGCAACCACTGCAGGGACACTGCCTCCACGTTCATGGGCACTGCATCACCCGTCACAACATACTGCATAAACCTTTAGGTACACTGCTTCCACTGCATGGGCACTGCATCACCTTCAGGGACACAGAACGCGGCACTGCAACCCCTGCAGGCACGCTGCTCCCAGCTGATGTGGAAAAGCAGGTGCACTGCAATCACTGCAGGATCACTGCATCCACTGCATGATCACAGCATCCACATTCAGGGACACCACAGGGTGCAATGCAACCACTGCCAGATCAATGCATCCACCCTCAAGGGCACTGCATCCTCCATCACAACATACAGCAAGCACCTTGTGGGACACTACATCCACTGCACGGGAACTGCATCCACATTCAGGGACAATGCAGGTGGCACTGCAACCACTGCAGCAACACTGCATCCAGCTGTAGTGGCTCTGCAGGCACACTGCATCCACTGCATTGGCACTGCATCCACATTCCAGGACAATGCCGGGGACACAGCAACCACTGCAGAGACACTGCATCCACCTTCATGGGCACTGCATCCTCCATCACAACATACTGCATAAACCTTTAGGTACACTGCATTCACTGCATGAGCACTGCATTCGCCTTCAGGGACACAGAAGGCTGCACTGCAACCCCTGTAGGGATGCTGCTTCCAGGTGATGTGGAAATGCAGGTGCACTGCAATCACTGCAGGATCACTGCATCCACCTTCGTGGGCACTGCATCCTCCATCACAACATACTGCATCCATCTTGTTTGACACTGCATAGGCACTGCCTCCAAATACAGGGAAACTGTATGGGGCACTGCAACCACTGCAGGTTCACCGCATCCAACTTCATGGGCACTGCATCCTCCAACAAAACATACTGCATCTACCTTGTGAGACACTGCATCCACTGCTTGACCAGTGCATCCAAATCCCAGCACAACGCCGGGGGCACTGCAACCATTTCAGTGACACTGCATCCACCTTCATGGGTACTGCATCACCCGGCACAACATACTGCATAAACCTTTAGGTACACTACTTCCACTGCATGGGCACTGCATTCAAATTCAGGGAAACAGAATGCAGCACTGCAACCCCAGCAGGCATGCTGCTTCCAGCTGATGTTGAAAAGCAGGTGCACTGCAATCACTGCAGGATCACTGCATCCACTGCATGTTCACAGCATCCACATTCAGAGACACAGCAGGGTGCACTGCAACCACTGCCAGATCACTGCATCCGCCCTCATGGGCACTGCATCATCCTTCACAACATACTGCATGCACCTTGTGGGACACTGCAACCACTGCATGGGCACTGCATCCACATTCAGGAACAATGCAAGGGGAACTGCAACCACTGCAGGGAAACTGGGTCCAGATGAAGTGGAACTGCCAGTGCACTGCATTGACTGCACGATCACTGCCTCGTCCTTCATGGGCACTGAATACTACTTCACAACATACTGCATCCACCTTGGGTCACTCTGCCAACAGTGCATGGGCACTGTGTCCACATTAAGGGACATGGCAGGGGGCTCTGCAACCACTGTAGCAACACTGCATCCAGCTGAAGTGGCACTGCAGGCGCACTGCAATGACTGAAGTTTCACTGCATCCATTTCTTGATCACTGCATCCACATTCCAGGAAAATGCAGTGGGCACTGTGAGCACTGCAGGGACACTGCATACAGCTGAAGTCACACTGCAGGCACACTGCATTCAGCACAGGCTCACTGCATTCACCTTCGTGGGCATTGCACCTTCCATCACAACATACGACATCCACCTTGTGGGACACTGTAACTAATGCATGGGCACTGCATCCACATTCAGGGCACTGTAGGGGGCACTGCAACGTCTTCAGATTCAGCGCTTCCACCTTCATGGGAACTGCATCCTACGTGATGACATACTGCATGCACACTGTGGGACACTTCATCCACTGCATGGGCACTGATTCCACGTTCAGGGCCACTGCAGTTGGCTCTGAAAGCACTGCAGCAACACTGCATCCAGCTGAAGTGGCACTGCAGGCGCACTGCAACCACTGCAGGTTCACTGCATCCACTGCTTTGGTACTGCATCCACATTCCAGGTCAATGACAGGGGCCCTGCAACCACTGCAGGGACACTGCATCCACCTTCATGGGCACTGCCTCCTCAGTCAAAACATACTGCATAAACCTCTAGGTACAATGCATTCACTGCATGGGCACTGCATTGACCCGCAGGGACACAGAAGGCGGCACTGCAACCCCTGCAGGGACGCTGCTTCCAGCTGATGTCGAAATGCAGGCACACTGCAATCATTGCAGGATCACTGCATCCACTGTATGTTCACAGCATCCACATTCAGGGACACAGCAGGGTGTACTGCAACCACTGCCGGATCACTGCATCCACCCTCATGGACACTGCATCCTCTGTCACAACATACTGCATGCACCTTTTTGGACACTTCATCCACTGTATGGGCACTGCATCCACATTCAGGGACAATGAAGAGGGCACTGCAATCACTACAGGGACACTGCATCCAGATGAAGTGGCATTGCGGGGACACTGCAATGACTGCAGGATCACTGCATCATCCTTCGTGGGAACTGAATCCTACTTCACAACATACTGCATCCACCTTGGTTCACAATGCAGACACTGCATGGGCATTCCATCCACATTCATGGACATTGCAGGTGGCTCTGCAACCACTGCAGCTACACTGCATCCAGCTGAAGTCACACTGCAGGCACACTGCATTCAGCACTGGCCCACTACATCCACCTCTGTGGGCACTGCAGCTTCCATCACAACATATGGCATTCACCTTTAGGGACACTGCAACTACTGCATGGGCAATGCATCCACATTCAGGGAACTGTATGGGGCACTGCAACCACTGCACCATCACTGCATCCACCTTCATGGGCCCTGCATCCTCCATCACAACATACTGCCTCCACCTTGTGGGACACTGCATCCACTGCATGACTACTGCATCCACATTCCCGGACAATGCGGGGGCACTGCAACCACTGCAGGGACACTGCATCCACCTTCCTGAAAACTGCATCATCCATCATAACATACTGCATCCACCTTGTGGGACACTGCATCCACTTCTTGAGCACTGCATCCACATTCAGGGACACAGAAGGGGCACTGCAAGCACTGCAGGGACACTGCAGACAGCTGAAGTGGCACTGCAGATGCACTGCTGTGACTCCAGGATCACTGCATCCTCCTTCATGATCACTCAATCCTCCATCACAGCATAAGGCATCTACCTTGTGGGACACTTCATCCACTGCATGAGCACTGCATCCAAATTCAGGGACAATGCAGAGGGCACTGCAACTACTCCAGGGACAAGGCATACAGGTGAAGTAGCACTGCAGGTACACTGCAGTGACTGCAGGATCACTGCATCGTCCTTCACAGTCACTGAATCCTACTTCACAACCTACTACATCCACCTTGTGTCACCATGCAGATACTGAATGGGCACTGCATCCACACTCAGGGACATGGCAGGGGGCACGTCAACCACTGCAGCAACACTGCATCCAGCTGAAGTGGCACTGCAGTCGCACTGTCATCACTGCAGGATCACTGCATTCACCTTCATTGGCACTGCATACTACAACACACCACAATGCCTCCACATTGTGGGACACTGCATCCAATGCATGAGCACTGCATCCACGTTCAGGGACACTGCAGTTGGCTCTTCAACCACAGCAGCTACACTGCATCCTGCTGAAGTGGCACTGCACGTGCACTGCAATAACTGCTGGCTCACTGCATCCACTTTGTGGGCACTTCATCCTCCGTCACAACATACTGGATGCACCTTGTGGGACACTGCATGCACTTCATGTTCACAGCATCCACATTCAGGGACACAGCAGGGTGCTTTTCAACCACGGCTGGATCACTGCATCCACCTTCATGGGCACTGCATCCTCCATCACAGCATACTGCATGCACCTTGTGGGACACTGCATCCACTGCTTGACCACTGCATCCACATTCAGGGACACAGAACGGGGCACTGCAACCACTGCAGGGACACTGCAGCCAGCTGAAGTCGCACTGCAGGTGCACTGCAGTGACTGCAGGATCTGTGCATCCTCCTTCATGATCACCGAATCATCCATCACAACATAAGGCATCCACCTTGTGGGACACTGCTTCCACTGCATCAGCACTGCATCCAAATTCAGGGAAACTGCAAGCAGCACTACAACCACTGCAGGATAACTGCATCCACGTTCATAGGCACTGCATCCTCCATCACAACATACTGCATGCACATTGTGGGAAACTGTATCCACTGCATTGGCACTGCATCCACGTTCAGGGACACTGCAGTTGGCTCTGCAACCACTGCAGCAACATTGCACCCAGATGAAGTGGCACTGCAGGTGCACTGCAATCACTCCAGGCTCACTGCATCCACCTTTGTGGGCACTGCATCCTCCTCACAACATACTGCATCCACCTTGTGGGACACTGCATGCACTGCATGGGCACTGCATCCACATTCAGGGAAACTGTAGGTGGCACTGCCACCACTGCAGTTTCACCACTTCCACCTTCATGGGCACTGGATCATCTGACAAAAAAGACTGCATCTGTCTTGTGAGACATCCACTGCTTGACCACTGCATCCACATTCCAGGACTATGGCGGGGGCACTGCAACCACTGCAGGGACACTGCATCCACCTGCATGGGCACAGCATCCCCTGTCACAACATACTGCATAAACCTGACAAATAAAAATGGCAAGCAGTAGGATATATTGGAGTATATGAGGGAGCCATTTGGTATAAACCTAATTAGGCCTGGCTTCTTTTTTTCCTCCAAAAGGGCCTGACTGGCTATTGAGCATGCACTGCATATCTGCTTAGACATTTCCTATGGCCAGAACAAAGGCCCTTGAGATAAAGATGCAACTTCCCCCCGACATTAGCATTTTTCCTTAGAATAGGAACTGATTGCTGCGCTCACCTCCCAGCTCACCTGTGACCACCCAGCTGGAGACAGCAGACTGCCACCCTGCTGTGTTCACCAAGACAGTAGTCCTACCTGCTATTTCCATCAATCGCTGTGCCGACAGAGTAGTCTCGCGACTATTGTAAAAGAGACAATCCAATCACATGTGAAACATCCTCTTTGAGGGTATATAACGACCCTGTATACCCCCCACCTCTCTCCCGGCTTATAATTCTCAGATTTAAGCTCAGAATAAACTCACCCAAATTTTCATTTATAGATTGGTTATGGATTATTTTCGTCGACAAACCTTTACATACACTGCATCCACTACATGGGCTCTGCATTCACATTCAGGGACACAGAAGGCGGCACTGCAACCTCTGCAGGGACACTGCTTCCAGCTGATGTGGAAATGCAGGCACACTGCAATCACTGCAGGATCACTGCATACACTGCATGATCACAGCATCCAAATTCAGGGAAACAGCAGGGTGCACTGCAACCACTGCCAGATCACTGCATCCACCCTCATGGGCACTGCATCCTCTGTCACAACATACTGCATGCACCTTGTGGGACACTGCATCCACTGCATGGGCACTCCATACACATTCAGGGACAATTCAGGTGCACTGCAACGACTGCAGGGACACTACATCCAGACGACGTGGCACTGCAGGTGCACTGTAATGACTGCAGGGTCACTGCATCGTCCTTCATGGGCACTGAATCATACTTCACAACATACTGCATCCATCTTAAGTCATGCTGCAGACACTGCATTGGCACTGCATCCACATTCAGGGACATGGCAGGGGGCTCTGCAACCACTGCAGCTACACTGCATCCAGCTGAAGTGGCACTGTAGGTGCACTGCAATCACTGAAGTTTCACTGCATCCACTGCATTGGCACTGCATCAACAGTCCAGGACAATGCCAGGGGCACTGCAACCACTGCAGGGACACTGCATCCACCTTCATGGGCACTGCACCACCTTCATGGGCACTGCATCCTCCTTCACAACATACTGATAAACTGTTAGGTACACTGCATCCACTGAATGGGCACTGCATTCACCTTCAGGGACACAGAAGGTGGCACCGCAATGCCTGCAGGGACACTGCTTTCAGCTGATGTGGAAATGCAGGCGCACTGCAATCACTGCATGATCACTGCATCCACTGCATGTTCACAGCATCCACATTCAGGGACACAGCAAGGTGCACTGCAACCACTGGCAGATCACTGCATCCACCTTCATGGACACTGCATCCTCCAACACAACATACCACATGCACCTTGTGGGACAGTGCATCAAATGCCTGGGCAGTGCATCCACGTTCTTGGACAATGCAGTGGGCAATGCAACCACTGCAGGTACACTGCATACAGCTGAAGTCGCACTGCAGGCACACTGCATTCAGCACCGGCGTACTGCATCCACCTTCGTGGGCACTGCATCTTCCATCACAACATACGACATCCACCTTGTAAGACACTGCAACTACTGCATGGGCACTGAACAACATTCAGAGAACTGTCGGGGCCACTGCAACCACTGCAGCATCACTTCATCCACCTTCATGATCACTGAATCATCCATCACAACATAAGGCATTCACATTTTGGGAGACTGCATCCACTGCATGAGCTCTGCATCCACATTCAGGGACACAAAATGGGGCACCAAAACCACTGCAGGGACACTGCAGCCAGCTGAAGTGGCACTGCAGATGCACTGCAGTGACTGCAGGATCACAGCATCCTCCATGATCACTGAATCATCCATCACAACATAAGGCATCCAACTTGTGGGACACTGCATCCACTGCATGAGCACTGCATCCACATTCAGGGAAACTCCAGGCGGCACTGCAACCACTGCAGGATCACTGCATCCACCTTCATGGGCACTGTATCCTCAGTCACAACATACTGCATGCACATTGTGGGACACTGCCTCCACTGCATGGGCACTGCATTCAACTTCAGTGACAGAGAAGGCGGCACTGCAACCGCTGCAGGGACACAGCTTCCAGCTGAAGTGGCACTGCATCCTCCGTCACAACATACTGCATTAACCTTTAGGTACACTGCATCCACTGCATGGGTACTGCATTCAACTTCAGGGACACAGAAGGCGTCACTGCAACCCCTTCAGGGACACAGCTTCCAGCTGATGTGGAAATGCAGGTGCACTGCAATCACTGCATGATCACTGCATCCACTGCATTTTCACAGTATCCACATTCAGGGACACTGCATGCTGCGTCAAAACATACTGCATGCACATTGTGGGAAAATGCATCTACTGCATGGGCACAGCATCCACGTTCAGTAACACTGCTGTTGGCTCTGCAGCCACCGCAGCAACACTGCATCCAGCTGAAGTGGCACTGAATGTGCACTGCAATCACTGCAGGTTCACTGCATCCACCTTTGCTGGCACTGCATCCTCCATCACAACATACCACATCCACCTTGTGGGACACTGCTTGCACTGCATGGGCACTGCATCCACATTCTGGGAAACTGTAGGGGGCACTGCAACCACTGCATGTTCACTGCATCCACCTTCATGGGCACTGCATCCTCCTACAAAACATACTGCATCTGCCTTGTGAGACAATGCATCCACTGCATGATGCCTGCATCCACATTCCAGGACAATGCCAGGACACTGCAACCACTGCAGGGACACTTCATCTGCCTTCATATGCACTGCATCCTCTGTCACAGCATACTGCATAAACCTTTATCTACACTGCAACCCCTGCAGGGACACTGCCTCCAGCTGATGTGGAAATTCAGGTGCACTGCAATCACTGCAAGATCACTGCATCCACTGCGTGTTGACAGCATCCACATTCCGGGACACAGCAGGGTGCACTGCAACCACTACTGGATCACTGCATCCACCTTCATGGGCACTGCATCCTCCGTCACAACATACTGCATGCACCTTGTGGGACACTGCATCCACTGCCTGTGCACTGAATCCACTTTCCGGGACAATGCAGGGGGCACTGCAAACACTGCAGGATCACTGCATCTACCTTAATAAGCAGTGCATCATCGGTCATAACATGCTGCATCCACATTTTGGGACAATGCATCCAGTGCATGGGAACTGCATCAAGATTTAGGTCCAATGCAGGGGGCACTGCAACCACTACAGGGACACTGTATCCACCTTAGTGGGGACTGCATCATCCGTCATAACATGCTGCAACCACCTTGTTGGATGCTGCATCCACAGCATAGACACTGCATCAACATTCAGGGACAATGCAGGGGGCACTGCAAACACTGCAGGGACACTGCATACAGCTGCAAGGGCACTGCAGGTGCGTTGCAATCACTGCCAACTCACTGCATCCAATTCGTGGGCACTGAATCCTCTGTCACAACATACGGCAACCAACTTTTGGTACTCTGCATCCACTGTATGGGCACTGCATCCACTTTCAGGGACACAGAATGGGGCACTGCAACCGCTGCAGGGACACTGCAGCCAGCTGAAGTGGCACTGCAGGTGCAATGCAACCACTCCAGGATCACTGCATCCACCTTCATGTGCAATGCATCATCCGTCACAACATTCTGCATACACCTTGTGGGATTCTGCATCCACCGCATGGGCACTGCATCAAGATTTAGGGCAAATGCAGGGGGCACTGCAACCGCTGCAGGGACATTGCATCCAGATGAAGTGGCACTGCAGCTGCACTGCAATCACTGCAGGATCAGTTCCTCCTCCTTCATGGGCACTGAACCCTCCATCACAACATACAGCATCCACCTTGGGGCACACTGCCTATGCTGCATGGGCACTGCATCCACATTCAGAGACACTGCAGTGGGCTCTGCAACCACTGCAGCAACACTGAATACAGCTGAAGTGGCACTGCATGTGCACTGCAATCACTGAATGTACACTGCATCCACTGCATGTTCATTGCATCCACATTCAGAGACACAGAAGGGAGTACTGCAACCACTGCAGGGACACTGCATACAGATGCAGTGGCACTGCAGGTGCATGGCAATCACCGCAGGCTCACTACATCCACCTTTGTGAGCACTGCATCCTCCATCAGAATATACTGCATCCACCTTCTGCGACACTACAGCCAGTGCATGGACACTGCCTCCACATGCAGAAACAGTGCAGGGGGCAGTGCAACCACTTCAGGTACACTGTCTCCAGCTGAAGTGGCACTGCAGGTGCACTGCAATCACTGCAGTATCACTGAATCCCCCTTCATGGACACTGCATCCTCCATCACAACATACTGCATTCTCCTTGTGTGACACTGCAGCCACTGCATGGGCACTGCATCCACATTCAGGGACACTGTAGAGTACACGGCACCCACTACAGGAACACTCTATACAGCTGAAGTGGCACTGCAGGTGCACTGCCATCACCGCAGGATCACTTCACGCCCCTTCATGGGCATGTCATCATCCGTCAAAACATACTGCATCCACCTTGTGGGACACCACATCCACTGCATGGGCACTGCATCCACATTCAGGGACGCTGCAGGGGTAACTGAAAACACTGCAGGATCACTGCATCAACCTTCACTAGCACTGCATCCTCCATCAAAACATACTGCATCCAAGTTTTGGGACCCTGCATCCACTGCATGGGCACTGCATGAACATTCCTGGACAATGCTGGGGCCACTGCCACCACTGCAGGGACACTGCATCCACCTTCTTTGGCACTGCATCATAGGTCATAACATACAGCATCCACATTGTGGGACACTGCATCCACTGCATGGACACTGCATTCTACGTCACAACATACTGAATCCACCTTGTGTGACACTGCAGCCACTGGATGGGCACTGCATCCACATTCAGTGACACTGCAGGTTACTCTGCAACCACCGCAGGTACACTATATGCAGCTGAAGTGACACTGCCAGCACACTGCAATCACTGCAGGTTCACTGCATCCACCTTCATGGGCACGGCATCCTCTGTCACAACATATTGAATCCACATTTGGGACAATGCATCCACTGCCTGGGCACTGCATCCAGATTCAGGGACACTGCAGGGGGCACTGCAACCACTGCAGGATCACTGCAGCCACCCTTATGGGAACTGCATCCTACATCACAACATACTGCATCCTCCTTGTGTGACACTGCAGCCACTGCATCGGCATTGGATCCACCAGCAGGGGGCACTGCATTCATCTTTGGCTCTCTGCGTCCACCTTCAGGAAGAACTGCATGCACCTTCTGGGACAGTGCATCCACCTTGTGGGACACTGCATCCACTGCATGGGCACTGCATCCTGCTTCTGGTACACCACATCCACCATCAGAAGGCACTGCATCCACCTTCTTTGACACTGCATCCACCTGGGGGGCACTGCTCCCACCTTCATGGACACTGCTTCCCCTACAGGGCACTGCATACTACTTCACGAACACTACATCCACTTTCAGAGACACTGCGTCCACTTAAGGTCACTGCCTCCACCTTCAGAAGGTACTGCTTTCATTTTAGTGCGCACTGCATCCAACGTCGAGGGGCACTGCATCCACCTTCAGGAACACTGAATGCAATGCTCCAGCACTGCATTCACCTTCAGAAGGTACTGCATTCATATTTGTGCCCACCGCATCCAACTTCAGGAGCACTGCATCAACCTCAGGGATGCTGCATCCACATTCACAGGCACTGCATCCTCCTTAAGCTGGTATTCCATTCATCTTTGGGGGCACTGAATCCACCCTGGGGGCACTACATCCAAGGTCTGGGACACTGCATCCAGTGCGTGGGAGCTACATCCACATTCAGGGACACTGCAGGGGCACTGCAACAACTGCAGGGACAGTGCATGCAGCTGAAGTGGCACTGCAGGGGCACGGCAATCACTGCAGTATCACTGCAGCAACCTACATGGACACTGCATCCTCGGTCACAACATACTGCATTCACGTTCTGGGACACTATATCTATGTCAGTGATAGTGCATCCACCTTCAAGGACACTTAATCCACATCAGTGATGCTGTGTCCACCTCCAGGTCCACCACAGAGGCGATGCATCCACTGCAGGGGCACTGCATCCACCTTCACGTACACTGCCTTGATCGTCTGAAGGTACTGCATCCTCCTTCTGGGACACAGCAACCACCTGAAGGACACTCTATCCACCTTCATGGACACTGCATCCACTGCAGGGGTTCAGCGTCCACATTCAGGGCTACTGCATGGCCCCTGCAACAACTGCATGGGCACTGTATCCACGTTCAAAGACACTGAATCCACATCCGTGATGCTGCAGCCACCTGCTGGTACACTCCAGGGGCGCTGCATCCACTGCAGGGACACTGCATACAACTTCAGAAGGAACTGCATTAATCTTTGGGCCCACCGCATCCACCTTCAGGGGAGACTGTTTCCACATCTGGGGAAACTCCATCCACCATCAGCAGCACTGCATTCACCCTCTGGGACACTGCATCCATGTCATGGACAGTGCATCCATCATCATAGACACTGTATCCACGTGCGGGGACACTTCATCCCCCTTTGGAAGGTACTGCATTCATTGTGGAGTCCACTGCATCCACCTTCAGGGACACTGCATCCACTGCATGGGCACTGCCTCCACCTTCAGAAGGCACTGCATTCATCTATGCCCTCTGCATCCAGCTTCAGGAAGAGCTGCATGCACCTTCTGGGACAGTTCATCCACCTGTGGGACACTGCATCCACTGCATGGGCACTGCATACAACTTCAGGAGAAGACTGCATCCACATGCAGGGGGCAATCCATCCACTGCCGGGTCACTGCAACGACCTTCAGTGGGCTCTGCATCCCGCTTCTGATACACTGCGGCCACCATCCGAAGGAAATGCATCCACCTGCTTTGACACTGCATCCACCTGGGGGCACTGCTCCCACCTTCATGGACACTGCCTCCACTGCAGGGCACTGCATAAAACTTCACGAACACTACATCCACTTTCAGAGACACTGTATCCACTTCAAGGTCAGTGCATCCACCTTCAGAAGGTACTGGTTTCATTTTCGCGTGCACTGCATCCAACGTCGAGGGGCACTGCATCCACCTTCAGGAACACTGAATGCAATGCGCCGGCACTGCATCCACCTTCAGAAGGTACTGCATTCATATTTGTGCCCACCACATCCAACTTCAGGGACAATGCATCGTCCTCTGGGACGTTGCATCCACATTCACACACACTGCATCCTCCTTCAGAAGGTACTGCATTCATCTTTGGGGGCACTGCGTCCACCCTTGGGGGCACTAGATCCAACTTCTGGGACACTGCATCCACTGCATGGGCACTGCACCCACATTCAGGGACACTGCAGGGGCACTGCAACCACGGCAGGGACATTGCATCCAGCTGAAATGGCACTGCCGCTCACTGCAGGATCACTGCATCCACCTTCACGTACACTGCCTTGACCATCAGAAGGGACTGCATCCACCCTCTGGGATACTGCATCCTCCTCAAGGACACTCTATCCACCTTCAGGGACACTGCATCCATATTCAAGTACACTGAATCCACATCCGTGATGCTGCAGCCACCTGCTGGTACACTGCAGGTGTGCTGCATCCACTGCAGGGGCATTGCATACAACTTCAGAAGGAACTGCATACATTTTTGGGCCCACTGCATCCACCTTCAGGGGAGACTGCTTCCACATCAGGGGACACTCCGTCCACCGTCCTCAGCACTGCATTCATCCTCTGGGACACTGCCTCCATGTCAGGGACAGTAAATCCATCATCATAGACACTGCATCCACCTGTGGGGACACTGCATCCCCCTTCGGAAGGTACTGCATTCATTGTGGGGTCCACTGCATCCACCTTCAGGGACACTGCATCCACTGCATGGGCACTGCTTCCACCTTCAGAAGGCACTGCACTCATCTTTGGCGTTCTGCATCCACCTTCAGGAAAAACTGCATGCGCGTTCTGGGACAGTGCATCCACCTTGTGTGACACTGCATCCACTGCCTGGGCACTGCATACACCTTCAGGAGAAGACTGCATCCACATCCATGGGGCAATCCATCCACCGCCGGGGGCACTGCATCCACCTTCAGTGGGCACTGCATCCCGCTTCTGATACACCGCGTCCACCATCAGAAGGCGCTGCATCCACCTTCTTTGACACTGCATCCACCTTGGGGGCACTGCTCCCACCTTCATGGACACTGCCTCCACTGCAGGGCACTGCATACAAATTCACAAACACTACATCCACTTTCAGGGACACTGCATCCACTCAAGGTCAGTGCATCCCCCTTCAGAAGGTAATGGTTTCATTTTCGCGTGCACTGCATCCAATGTCGAAGGGCACTGCATCCACCGTCAGGAACACTGAATGCAAAGTGCAGGCACTACCTCCACCTCAGAAGGCACTGCATTCATATTGGTGCCCAATGCATCCAATTGCATGTTCACTGCATTGACCTCAGGGACGTTGCATCCACATTCACAGGCACTGCATCCTCCTGCAGTAGATATTGCATTCATCTTTGGGGGCACTAGATCCAACTTCTGGGACACTGCCTCCACTGCATGGGCGCTGCCTCCACACTCAGGGACACTGCAGGAGCACTTCAACCACTGCAGGGTCACTGCATGCAGCTTAATTGGCACTGCAGGGGCACTGCAATCACTGGAGCATCACTGCATCCACCTTCATGGATACTGCATCCTCGGTCACAACATACTGCATCCACCTTCTGGGACACTGCATCCACCTTCTGGGACACTGCATCCACCTCAGTGACACTGCATCCACCTTCAAGGACACTTAATCCATATCAGTGATGCTACATCCACCTCCAGGTCCACTGCAGGGGTGCTGCATCCACTGCAGGGGCACTGCATCTACCTTCATGTACACTGCCCTGACCATTAGAAGGTACTGAATCCACCTTCTGGGACACTGCATCCACCTCAAGGACACTCTATCCACCTTCATGGACACTGCATGCACTGCAGGGGCATGGTATCCACATTCAGGGATTAAGCACTTGGCCACAGGACCAGGCCCTGTAAACTTCGTTTTATCTTAATTTAAGGAAGAAAATCTTAAAAAATTCCTATCTGTCTTTGAATGTCAGCTTCCAATTTGGCCAAATTTCTCATCACAAGTTATTAAATCCTCTCAAATATCTTGTCCACTTTCAGAGGGGACAAACCGCAACTATTCCTCGCAGCATTAAACAGCTAGATTACTTTTTTCATTTTAGTTTTCCATTGACTGTTTAAGGGTAGCAGCTTCCCAAGAAATCTTTCAGAATCTCACTAACCTTGGGAGGGGCTCATATTGTTTCCACCTATGAAGGTAGATTACATGATTGCTTGTAAACTCATGACTTAACAAGTGCGCTTCTTAAATGATCTTATCTAATTTGAACTTTCCTTCTAATGGCCAATATACAAGCTTTGGATGCTCAAAGGAACCACAAAGTGGCCACTGAAATTTTAAATTATCCCAGCTTATCTTGCTCTAAAGATCCAACCATTTACATTTATCCCTGCTTTGTTAGGTGTTTGCAAGTATAGTTTCTGCACGTATCATGTGTGAAGCCAGCCAGAGCTCCAGGGGGAGGCTGCCTATTCGGGAGCCTGATTTTCCATTTTTTGCTTAGTTTCATTTTACTATAAAGTCTGAACAATTTCTAAGGACAGAGTACTTGGTCAGAAGTGTGTTGCCTGTGAGTGTCCCTCCCTAAAAATATCATGAACAGTCTCTTATCTGTCTCAGTTTCTCCTGCCAGCAGACTAAAACTACCGTGGAGGCTTGGAGTGTGTGGATATCCAACCCTCATGTGCACATCCCTGGATGAGGTATCAGTTAATTAAAGTGCATGATCACAATGGAATTCCCCATGGGACTGCTGTGCATCATGAGGCTCAAGCTCAGATACTCCCACTAGGTTCTCAGTCACCTGAGAATTCCTTAGACTGGGTGGAGATGGTATCCCTTCTTTTCTGAGCTGACTGAGCTTTCAGTCTTTCATTTTGCTATTAAGCAATTCGTTTAGACACTATGGACACAGTTCTTTCCAACTTAAAGGCAAATTTAAAAGGTCAGCCTGTCCCATTCACTCCAAAGGTCCCTCTAGGTTACCCTGGCCAAGGACATTCCTGCCAGTTTTCTCTTACTGTTGCATGGTCAACGAGATGAAGAGTCAAAAGAAAGATTTCTTGGACTCTCCAGGCCTGGCAGTAGTGCTCTTTTATTTAGAGAATTGTATGGAATAGCATGGGGACAGGACCTATGGACAGTCAGAGCTGTTGTGTGGGGACAAGACCCACGGACAGGAGGAGCTGCTGTGTGGGGATGGGACCCATGGGCAGGAGGAGCTGTGGCTGCTGCTGCAAACATGGCTTGAGAGTAGGGCTAAATTTTAGGCATAGGTATGTGAGTTATCTCTTTACAAGGCAAAGGAAATAATATGTAAAAACTGTTGTTAAAATGGTATCAGGGCAGGTGGGGTCTGGTTATTGAGTGGTCCTATAACCTTTAGATAACAATCAACCCAGATTAAGTAAATGGCAGAAGCCACCATCTTAAAAATCATCTTCAGCTAAAGACAAAGGAGGATGTTGGTGGGGTCGTCAGTTACATGAGGTTACCAAACAGTAAACAACTTAAGTCCTTGCCTTCCCCATTAAGAGTTTCCAGAGATAGGGCCATCCCCTCTTCCTCCTGGTGAAGAGAGGGAGACACCCCCACAGGTGGAGACTTCCTTCACAAATGCAAATGTCTCTCATCAAACGGCAAGCAAACTCCGCTCCTCAGAGCCTCCTTCTCTTCTGCAGTTTTTAAAAGTAACCAGCCTAAAATAATTCTCATCATTACCTGGGAAATATACCAGTACCCCCTTGAGAAATCTAGTCTTAAGACTTGAAACAGATGAAGTAAAAGTCAGGATCTGTGACTTAAATAAGGAGGTGCAGGCTTTAGGAGAAACTCACTGAGTGCATTTGAAGAGTGCCTTGAAGTCAGAGGAGCTCAATGGGCCTATATGGTACCAAGCACCAGTTCAAAGGTGGTCTCCAGTTGGTTTCTCTGTAATCTTCCCACTACACCAAGAAGGGTCAATGCAAAATAATCAATAACTGTTCTATAGATAAGAGAGAGAACATGAGTTTTACTTGAGCCAGAATGAAGATTATAACCTGCGAAAAACTTTTTCAGAGAGGAAGAAAGCTTTCTGGAGAAGCATCGTTTTCAGTACAGTGATACATCTTTTTAGAACAAAGAACATACATTAAACACACCCAGGATACATAGTCATCAAAATTTCATAGAGACGTTCCATTGCAAATTAGCAGGTCAACATGACCCTGATGTCAAGAAAGGGACTGATATGGGCATTACCAATAGGGTGTTACCATTAGGGCTGAGGAGGGGAAGTATGCATTCTTATCTTAAGAGAGTGCATTCTTTACTTTAATGCTTAAAGCACATATATGATGTATATTTGATAGACCGTAAGGCAGGCTTTGTTAGTTCAAGCCAAATCAGTTTTGGACCCAAATAGTTACCCAATATACCTCAATATGTGAAAATCTCTTGTCTGCACTGTGGGACATGAAAATTGGTCACCTCAAAATGTGTCTCTTTGGCTTGGTTTCAAAGACAAAGGCTCTGAAAAAAACTGACCTTCCCCCAACTGCCTAAAAGAATGTAAGATAAAAGGCCTGTCCCCATGACAGCACACCACCATAGATAACTCTGAGTATCCATAGACGGTGAGGGTCCTTGCTAAGCCCATCTTGTCTAGCAAACATTTGCTTCTCCATCCGTATGAATTGCCTTCCTCGTCTTGCCTTTGAAGCCTCAAACCACTACCCCCAACATCCTCCTTTGTCTTTAGATGAAGCTGATATTTAAGATGACAGCTCCAGCCATTCTGGCTGAGTTACCCAGTTTTCTGGGTTTCTCCCATGTATACACATTATAATGTTTTGTTTGATTTTCCTCTGTTGTTGTGTCTCATGTCAATTTAATTCTAAGGCCAGCCAGAAGGACCTAAAGAGGGTAAAGGAATTCTCTTCCTCCCCTACAGCACCATGGGCAGGGGTGTGCTGGGGGAGGTTTCAGCCTGGCCTCTCCCTGCGTATCCCCACCAACATAAAGCCTTTCTCCCACCATCCTCACCCCCAGAGCCCCCATCTCCTATGTCCCCAATCCTAGTGTCCCTTCCTCATCCACACTCCCTGTGAACCCCCCCACCCCATCCCCATCTCCCCAGAGCACTTATCTCCCTCACTTTCCCACCCCAAGTACCCCCTTCCCCACGCTCAACTCTGGAACACCTGTCTTCCCCACCCACGGCACCCCCTCCCCCACCCCTACCCTCAGAGTCACCCTCTCCACCATCATTGACTACATTCCCCTGATTATCCCTTCTGCCTTGGAATGAAGGTGTCAAGCACCCAGCAGGGTCAGGTTCTGCACTTACAGTGGCATGGTGTTGATTCCTCATTTTACAGATTGGGAAACTGAGGCTCCAAGAGTTGATGTAACTTACCCAGGCTTGTGCAGAGGGAGTCTGGACCCAGATGTGACCTCCTGCAGTCCCTCCTTCTGCTCTTTGGCACCAGAGGCACTTTGGTGTGCCCAGAGGCTGTGGAGCCTGGCTTATCAGAATCTGAGCTCTATCATTCTTCCCTCCCTCCTTTGGACAGGTGTCTCTGCCCTGAAACTCTCAGCCCAGGCCCTGCTTCTGGTGCCCCTGGGGGAGCAGGTTCCTGGAGTCCTTTCCTGGGATTGGACTAGTGGGTCTGGGTGGGCTCAGGAACCAGCACTTCCAGGGTCTTGGGGTGGTCTCTCAGTGCAGTAGGTGGACACAGATTCTGCAGAGTTAGCTGTCAGTACTGGAAAATACTGGCTTTTCACATAAAGCAGATCTTTGTCAGTTTATGAATCTGCACACTGTATGCCCCTCTGCGTGTGCTTTTATGCAAATGTCTCAGAACAGATCCCACATGGTCAGTATTTGGAAAGTTAAGTCACTGGTCTTGGGATAAAGCTGTCCCTCTCTGCAGGTTGTCCTATCCTTCAGATGGGCGGGGCCTACCTCCCTTCTGCCCATCCCAGCCACCTGGAGAGTGGCAGAACTGGAGGCCCTGAGATTAGACCTCAGACCTCAGACTTGCCACCTGTGCTGGGCCCTCAATGACCCTCCTTGTGGATCCTTATGGAGGGCCTGAAACAGAGTGTGTGGTGTGGAAGGCACTGGCCTGGTCAGTTGGAGACCAATGTTGGATTCTGGTCCTACCACAGCATGGCGTGCCAAGTGGTGCCATGTCCACACCCAGGATCTGAACCGGGGAACCCCGGGCCACCAAGAAGTGGAACATGCAAACTTAACCACTGCACCAGTGGGCCGGCCCCTGACCGTACGTGATTTAATATTACTATTAAGACAATCATAAATAACAATAGTAAAATGAATAATGCTCAGACATAACACTGCTTAATGCCTGTTTGCCTCATGCACCAGCCTGATGCACCCATGAGAGTGCCTGCTTCCTGGGAGACATCAGTGTCCACAGTCACAGTATATGGAGGTCCCATAACCCTGCCATCATTTTTTCTCTTTCTCTTATTTCTCTCAGGTAACTCATATTTACTGAACCCATCTTTTGTAATGGACAGAGAAAGCCCAAGTCTTCTGTCCTACCAAAACCCAAATTCGCCACCTGAAGCTGCACTCAGCCCACACCCAGCTGCTCCCATGGACAGATGCTACATGACGCTGTACAGGTTCATGAGGTTTCTCTGGATTTTCTTCTTTAATGTGTGCTTCTCCAAAAACAGAATCTGTTGTTCTTAGATTCCTGTAGAACTAGAAGATGACTTTAGGACTCTGCCCATCCACCCCACCCTTCTCTCCTGCAGGCCTGTTTCTTTCAAACAGCTGTGCACTCAGTTGGTCCCTCCTAGCCCCTTAGTCTTCTCAGAAGTTAAAACAGAGTCTGTGCATACATAAATCTTCTGTCCTTCCCCAGCTGAGGCCCCTGGGTTGAGTTGGCCACCCGGGCATCCTCCCAGCATGTGCCATGTGGTTGTTATAACCAGGTCGGGGGTGGGAGGAGGCAGAAGGGGGATCCATACCCTGAAGCCCAGTTATCAACAAATTTCCCACTGATAGTGATGCCAATTTCCAAACAGCTGCTTTATCCAAACTGCAGGTCTCAAAAGTCCCTATTTCCCAGTAGCATAGGTACATTTAATAATATATATATTATTAAATTGTTTTGTATATCTCAGCTAAAGCAATTCTTTTTCTCCCCCCAATCAAGAATCTCATTCTAACTATGAATTCCATATCACATTACCAACATAACCTGGGGACTAGTAAATTATAAAAGTTTTTTCTAAATTCTCTCATTTTTTAAGGAGCATACATACCACCTACAATATGTAATCTTTTTTCACTCATTTTGAATTTCACACTGTTTCTACCAATCTTTGTACATATGAGCCTCCTTCAAATTCACTACATGTTATTCCATCATGTTAAGCAACTATCTTGTTTGAGGGAGCTCTTGAAATGCATCTGTTTACACCAATCTTGTATATAAGACATTTCTATAATTTCCCTCTACTATAGGATTTAGCCCAAATTCATTAGTATGACCCACAGCACTCTACGGGACCATGGCCCTGACTGTCTTTCTAACTTCTGTTTTCCCTTCCTTGTCCACCATACAATTGCTCTCCTTCATTGATCATGGCTGTACTTTTTGTCTTTGTACATTCTGTGTCACTGAAATGCCTGTATGAAGCCTTTCATCCATTTATAATGTCTAAGTCTTTCTCATCCTTCTAGTTCAGGCTCAAAAGTTAACATCGTGGTAGGATTTTCACCAAATTTGCTTGGTCTTCTCTTTACCTGATCCCCCAAATGGAAAAAAGAATGTTGATGGATTATTTCTCAGTATGCTCTGTGCCTCCTTGTGTCACTGTTACATTTTTCCTGCTGTATTCTAATACGTATTTTCACATCTGTCTCCCTTGAGTTGCCTCACTGGCAGGGACTTTTACAGAGTCAGACCTTTAACTCCAGTGTTGTGCAAAGAGTGGCAACATGCATTATTATTTTTAATATTTTCAGTAAATAGTGGAATAATTTCACCAAAACTGTCTAAGAGAAAAGCAGCAACACAGCAGAATAATATCATGTTCAGTAAACTTGTAAGCTAAAAATTGTATTTATTTAGTGGGTTTTTTTTAATTTGAATACTTTAAATGGATTTCTTAGTTCAATACACACAAAACTAATAGATCTCACGTTATTATATATAGATCATTCTCCATTGTGCCGTTTTGATGAAATTTTATTATTGCAATTCATTGATCACCTTGGGTTTTGCTAATCACATTATTTGTGAAGTGTTTTTGTTTCTTCCTTTTAAAAACTACACCTGTTATATTTCCTTTGTGTAGATTTGCTCACCTCTATGATGATACTTTTAGTAGAAATGTACTGATATCCCAAGCCCCAAACTGATACAGCTACTTACAAATTTTTTAACATTTTTACCTGCTTACTAAATAAATTATTATACAATAAAAATTTTTATTATAAAAATTTTCAAACATAAACAAAATTGGAAGAATTGACATAATAGTTTCCCAGCTTCAATGTGTCCATTCAAGGTCAGATATGTTTCATCCATACTTCTTGCCCCACCCACGGAGCCCAGAGTTATTTTGAAGTAAATTGCAGACTTTGCATCATTTCTTTCATTGCTCCTCTCCAGGCAAAGACCACCAGAAACAAATCTCTAGTCAAAGTTGTGTTACAGTTGCTTGTTTCAACAAGGGAGATTGTCAACCACAGAAAACAGAAGCATCTCAGTGAGAGGTCTTAGGACCAGGCTTGCTACAGGATTTCCACTGGTGTGTTTATTAGGGTAGTGTTCAACAAAGCATGGATGCACTCTGGATGGGGGTGGTTTCAGATAGTGGTATCATTTTTATGATTCAGAACCTTAATGGTTCTCATGTAGAATGTAGACAAATTGGAGGAGAGCTGAAGCTTTAATTGGTGAGGAAGCATTGTCCTTCATATTAGCCAGGTGAAAAGGATGTTTGGCCATTTTTTAATTTAATTAATTTATGTGTTTCCTTTCAGATGTACATCATAATATATTTCAAATTCTGTGTAGATAACATCATGTTCACCACCCGAAAACTAATTATAGTCCATCCCCTCACATGTGAGCTTAATCACCCCTTTTGCCCTCCTTCCTCCCCCCTTCCCCTATGGTAACCACCAATCCAATCTCCAATGCTATGTGTTTGTTTATCGTTGTTTTTATCTTCCACTTATGAGTGAGATCATATGGTATTTGACTTTCTCCCTCTGACTTATTTCTCTCAGCATAATACCCTCAAGGTCCATCCATGTTGTCACAAAAGGCTGGATTTCATGATGGTTTAGACAGTGTTCTTGATTTTGTCTCTGCTCTGACATCAGTACTGAGTGATCCTGTTTTTGTCTTGCTTCATCACCACTGCCAAGTAAAGTTCTCTCGTGTTGGTATTTTGTGAAATTTCTAATATCCTATAACAGAATTCTACAGCTTAGCTTTTAGTCCAGACGAGATCCCAGCAGACAGTTGACAAGAGATGTTTTCCCTTCCTCACATCCACACATATTTCACTTCAAACATATAATTTTGATCACGTGAATGAAATGTAAACTGTTACTATTTTACATATATAGTAAAGATCCATACACCTTGCAGAGCATTTCCTCATTTCTAAGAATAGAAATCTTGGCCATCCTTTAAGTACTGACTTAAGTGCTTCATATTTTCAAAGGTCTTGGAATGTAACCACCCTCACTTAAATACATACAGGTGATCTTTCTTTCTAATGAATTCCAAACATATTCCAAATAAGAAAAAGAGGGGTGAATTGCAATGGAGTTAAAGAATTATTGGTTATATTTGTGAGAATCTATCCACATAATTCAAATGAAGAGACATGAACAACCAAGAAATAGTGAGGCACTTAGAATTTAACAACAGTGCAATCTGATCATGATCTGAAGGTCTTGAGGGACATAGAGAAAATTAAGACCCCAATGAGAGCAGGGCTATGTATGAGAGGCTGCCTGGATGGAGCCGGGTAGAGTGACACATCTACTGCCAGAGACATGATGCCAAAGCAAGGAGCGAGAAGGAGCAGGGAAAAAGAACACTCCCTCTCCCAGCACCATCTGGTCTCCTGTCACAACTTCCTACTGGCTGCATTCAACTGGCTCTAGCCATCAAGCATGCCTGGGAGATGCAGTCAGTATGTCCATGCTTGGAGCAGAACAGGGATGAGAAATGTAAATTAATGATTATGTCTCTGGAGTCAGTCGAAACATGGCCCCTCCACTTAACTCAGTGTGTGACCTTGAGCAAGGTGCTGGATCTCCCTGTCTTTCAGTTTACTCCTTTGTAAATAGCAATAATGAAAGTACTTATACCACAAGATTGTTATGAGGGTTAAATGTGCTAATAAATAGAATGCTAGGAGTGTGCCTGGCACAATATGAGTGACCCTAAATAAGCATTTGTGGATATTATTGTTATTAAATACTCTGATGCTCTTTTCTTCACTCGGCTGGAAAGTGAGAGAGGAAATTATATAAGGCTGAGGAGCCTTCCTCTCCCCATCTGTTTAATTTATCATGTTAAGCTGGATGCCCCCGAATGTCTAGCTTGGGGGTGATGCAAATAAGTAGCTGTAAGACCTTGGGAAGTTGAAAGCAAGGGTTATAACACAATTTTTGCCATCTGATGGTAGGTTGTGTTTGTGCGTGCTCGTAACATATTTTTCAGAGTACTTAGTTGGTAAATTGTATACGAGTTTATTTATTTAACAAATATTTATTTAATATGGTTTTGTATTTTAAATTCAGGAACTGAACGAGATAGGCATGATCTCTGTCTCATGGAGCTTACAATCTGTTGGGAGAGATAGTTAAAATAGCTACACAAGGGAGCCTATGATCATGAACTCTGATCCTTCCTTCTAGGTAGAGGTACGTGATGATTAGAATATATAGAGGAACCCAACATAGTTCAAGTTTCAGTAAAACATCCCTTAGAAAATGATACTTAGTTTAAATTCTCAAGTAAAGTTTGACAAAAGGGATGGGAGGTAGGGACAGCATTTAAGAAAGAAAGAACAGTATACTGAGTTTTGTGGCAGGAAGAAACAAACAAGCAGATGACATAAAAGGAATGTGGTTAAAACAAAAGTGGTTTAGAAAGAGAGGGCAAGGCAGGGCTAGAGAGGAAAACTTGGGTGAGGTCATGCAGAATCCTGCTAACTATTGTATAGAATGTGAGAAATAAACTTGAGATTCATTGATCATTGAACTTGTGAGCATAAAAAAGGATATAGAACGGCGAGAAGAACCAAAAATAATAACAGAAAAAAAGTAGAGGCTGGAAACTGAAATCAGTGAGGCAAGAGATAAAAAAGAAAATGTAATCTCCAGCAAAATCCCAATGACATTTTTTTACAATCCTAAGAGCCATATGGAACTACAAAGGACTCTAATGGCAAAAGCAACATATGCAGAATATGCAGAATAATAAGATTAAACTCTTATCTTATACTCTACTCAGAAATAACCTCAAAATTGATTTTAGACTTAAATGTAAGACCTGGAACTGTAAAACTCCTAAAAGAAAACACAGAGGAAAATCTTCATGGCATTGGGCTTGGCAATGATTTGCGGATATGATATCAAAAGCACACGCAACAACATCAAAGTTAGACACATTGGACTATATCAACCTGAAAAGCTTCTGCATAGCAAAGAAAACAATCAACAGAGAGAAAGGTAGCTAAGAGAATGGGAGAAAATACTTGAAACCATATATCTGATAAGGGGTTAGTTCCAAAACATATAAGGGACTCCTGCAATTCAATAGTCAAAATAAATAAATAACCCAATTACAAAGCAGGCTAAGGACTTGAATAGACATTTTTACAAAGAAGACCACAAATGGCCAACAGATATATAAAAACCTGGTCAACGTCACTAGTTATCAGGAAAATGCAAATCAAACCCACAATTTTGTTATTACGTCACACCAGTTAGGATGTCTATTATTTACACATATTTAAAAAAAGATATGTTGGCGAGGAGGCAGAGAAATTGGAACACTTGTACATGGTTAGTGGAAATATAAAGTGGGGCAGCCACTATGGAAAACAGTATGAAGGTTCCTCAAAAAATTAAAACTAAAGCCACCATATGGTTCAGCAATCCCACTTCTGGGCATCTACCCAAAATAATGGAAATCAGAGTCTGTAAAAGACATCTGCTCTCCCCTGCTCATTGCAGAATTACTCACAGTCGCTAAGAAATGGAAACAATGGAAATGTCCACCAATGGATGAATGGACCAAAAAAATATGCATACATACATACATACATACATATATGTATATATACAAATATAAATATACGTACAAAATGTGTATGCATAGAGTAGAATATCATTCAGGCTTAAAAAAGGAAATTCTGCCACATGTGACAAAATGGATGAACCTGTAAGACATTGTGCAAAGTGAAATAAACCAGTCATAGAAGTACAAATATGGCATGATTCCACTTATATGAGGTATCTAAAACAGTCTAGAGATCTATAGGGAGATATATAGATAGAGAGATAGATACAAATAGAGAGATCTATAGAGATAAAGAGTTCTAGAGATCTGCTGTACAACATTTTGTCTGTATTGTGCACTAAAAAATTTGTTAAAAGGGAGATCTCACATTAAGTGTTCTTATTACAATTAAGAAAGAAAAAAATAAAGTGTAGTATCACAAATGACAAGGAGAGACCATGTACAACATTTTCAAATTTCAGAGGAAATCCGACTAATACTTGAAAAATATTCACTGTACTTATCCAAAGTATGATAGTCAGATAATCTAGAAAGGAGTGGCTTCCATGGTGGAGGGAAAAGCTGGATTGGAAAGGGTAAAGTTTATGAGAAATTGGAAGCAGTCGACAGCTTTTTCAAGAATTTTGGCTACTTCTGTGAGTTGTGTTTTACACACACACACACTCATATCTACTCTTTGAAACTTATGAAGAGACTGGGTTTCACCACTAATAATTACACATCCATTTCTTGTGTAGATTCACCAAGATAGAATCTGAAACTGTGACAGAAGAAGCTCTGTTTTTCAGGTAGGTTTTTGAAGTATCTTGATTTTATTTATAGTTCTAATTTATCTAACTTTTTAAGCAAATATCTTTTGAACACATACCATAGAGTTTACCAAGTCCTTTATGTACATTAATTCATTCAATACTCACACAACCATGAAAGATGTACCATTTTTACTTGATTTCACAACTGAAGAAATTGAGAATTAAAAAGAATATGCATATTAACAAAGCTCTCTTGAGTAAATAACTCAAAATTTAATTGCTGGTCTTATCCTTTCACGAAACTTGAGTTCTTATGCAAAAGAACCAAGGTGTATGGTCTCTTTATGTTGTTTCCAGTAGTCTAGCCTATCTCTGCTCTCATGCAAATTATCTGAATGGTACACTGGAAGTATGCTTTTTTATGGCATATAATTAAAATATTTTTTAAAACCTGCAATATAATTTGTCCAGCTCATCTTACTTTGAGAGAAACAGGGAAGGAAATATTACAGCTTTCAGATGTCTCTAGAGGTTCAAGTAAAGATATCTCTAGGGGTCCAAAAGGATCTAGATCCAATAAATCTCCCAAAGAACTTGAGAGTGATCCAGTGGGAGCCAGGATCATTGCTAAGCAGGTGAGCCATGTGGAGGCTGTATACAGAGTGCGTAGCAAACCCTCCACCCATAAGGAAGGTTCGTGTTAGAAACCAGTCTTCTCGGTAAGCTGTGGTATTAAATGCAGACAGTCTGCTTTTAGTGATAACACTGCTAACATCCTGACTGCATTTCTTACTGTCATACTCTGCTTTTCAGTACTTTCAAAAGGATATCTATCTGTACTTAAAATTCTACTTCACCCACCTCCAATTCTCTCTCTCTCTCTTACACATATGCACTTCTTAAATGACCTCATATTGAATTAACCAGGTAATCTCCTAGAATACACACACTCACACACTGCTTTGAATTTTATTCTTGTAACTACAAAGTTCTATAGATTCTTTATACCATACTAGTAAAATATTTCTGTTTGAGTTATAATCACAGTTTTGATGAATAAGCATTAAATATCCATTTAACTTTCCTTTGCCATTTGTCGTATTATGAGATGAGAGTGTCTCGATCAAAGGAATTATATAAATGTCCAAATTACTTAGAACACTGAATGTTTTTACATCTCGGAGCAAGGAATCATAAGCTTCCAGGTGGGTGAGAAATATTTTCATTTGTAAAGTGAAAGAATGGTTGATATTGAAAATAGAAGCCAAAAACACCCAAAAACAAAACAAGAGCATAGGTGCTCTCTCAGGCAAATCATTTTCAGGAAGGAATGGATATGGAAATGGAAGAACTGAACATTAATTTTCTTAAAACTATTCTTGCCCTCATAACGCTTGGTGAGTCTTTTCATATGAACATGAACAGGCATACTCCAATTTGAATTGCACTGGCATGGTGAAGTCATGTACTCAACTAACGCAGCTGGAGGGTAGGAAAACAAAAGTAAAATAGAAATAAATAAGTTTGAAAGTATGGCTGAGCTCTGCTTGTCATTCTAACCATTGAATTTGTTCTGTAGACTCCTGGTTCTCAAATATGGTGTACATTAGAACCTCCTGGGGAACTTTAAAAATACTGAAGCCTGGGTGCCACCCAGACATTCTGATAAATCTAGCAGAGGGTGCCTGGGCATTGGGATGTTAAAAACTGCATAGATGATTCAATGTGCAGTTAAATTTGAGACAAAACTCACTTTAGGAAAGACGAAGTGAAACAAGAAACAGCAGTGCTTCTTAAGGAAATCTTTGGGTAAAATGTGTCAGTGATTTTAAGGATTTTCATTCAAAATTGACAGAGGTGTGGAAATGACTGAATAAATGGTGATACTGTGGGATGGTGATGCCTCAGAACAACCTACAGAAACTAATTGGTGCCTATGAAGAAAAATTGCTTTAAAACAATTAGAGGAATTGATAAAATATTCTAGAGGTCATAAGCTAGATGCAAAATCATGAGTGCTGTATTTCATGAGCACTTTCACAGACTTTCAGAGGTAATTTTGTCTCTATATGATTTTTAAGTTTATTCAATTTTGAAATCCAAACTCCACCTCAACATGCAACTGCATGGTCAACTTTGTTTTCTACCATTAATTTGATGCTTGTTTATGAAAACATGCTTTAATTTAATTAAAAAATCAATTGTTTCAGATACAAGATTTTCAGTAATATCTAGAATGTAAGCATTCTCATGAATTTAATTTTACTTTTTTGTATGCTTACTTATGTTTCCTCCATATTCTCTCAATTATATTTCTCATTTCTCTGTTAGTCCAGAGGAGGTCATATTGCTCTACATATTTTGAAGTCATCAAAACAATAACAGAAAGTAAAATATGAAGAAGGACCACTAGTGATTACACATTGATAGACTTTTTTCCCACGGGCTTTCTTCTTGGTACTTAATTTAGTCTGTAAGGAATTAAGCATAGAATGTTGGTATCTTATTATGAAAGTAACCACACAGGTTGAGGACCCTTAGAGATCATTTCTCTGGAAAGTTTCCATTTATAGATGAGAAAAGTGTGTGTGTGTTAAGGTCCTTTCCTCAGGTCCTAAACCTAGGCAGTCATATACAGTCGCGCACTGCATAACAACATTTTGGTCAAGGACAGACTGCACATACAATGCTGGTCCCATAGGATCAGTACCATGTAGCCCAGGGATGCAGTAGACTATACCATCTAGGTTTGTCAGTTCATTCTATGATGTTCACACAGTGACAAAGTCACCTAATGATGCATTTCTCACAAAATATCTTCATTGTTAAGTGACACATGACTGTGATAGCAAATGGGACCTGTGACACCAAAGTGTCAAAGTAAAATATGGTTAGGCTTTACTGAAACAGCTAAGAGTCTGGATTTGGGGGGAGATGGGAGATACTCAGAAACACTTGAAGTTAAGGTCACTGATAGACAAAGGGATGATAAAAGCAGAAAGGTCCTCTGCCCCATGTGTGGTGACTTTTCCCTTTACCTTCTTTCCAAACTGTGAGGAATATGGAGGATCCATTTTCTGTGCTAGGCTCAGGCTCACATATCTTTCTAAATTTTTTTAAAAAATTTTTATTTGATTTGATTTTTGGTGAGGAAGATTAGCCCTGAGCCAATATCTACTACCAATCTTCTTCTTTTTTTCTCCCAAAAGCCCCAGTAAATAGTTGTAGATCCTTCTAGTTCTTCTATGTGGGACACCACATCAGCATGGCTTCATGAGTGATGTTTAGGTCCATGCCCAGAATCTCAACTAGTGAGCCCCAGGTTGGCAAAGTGGAGTGTGAGAACTTAACCACTAAGCCACCGGGATAGCCCCTAATCATTTTTTCAGCTTATGATAAATTTAATTTCAATCTAGTTTTGGGGAGACATTTTTATGAATCACTGTTCAGTTTTCTTTTCATCCCACTGTTGTATAACTTGTATAGTTGGACATATAGTCATTAGAAAATCAAGCTGTATTGTTGGACAAAATGGAACACAAATCTTGTTTTATTCCAGTTATCAGCTGCAGGTGTGTTAATGAATTGTGTAAACTGTTTTGAATTTCTTTATTCTTTAAATATACATCTCAGTACAGTGTTACAAAAATTAATGGAGACAGTCCATTTAAAGCATATCACACAGAACCTGACATACGGAAAAACAATCAATAGATGTTGGCTCTATTTTTACTCTGAAAAGTTTAGAACTAAATAAGTTCATAATTTATTAATGTAATCTTTACTAAATGTAATAAAAGTGGCTTCTTTTTTCAAGAAAAATGTTGCTGTTTTCAACTAATTTTATTGAGATCATGATGGTTTATACCATTGTGTAGTTTTGGGTGTCCATTATTATTTATCAGTTTCTGAATACACTTCATTGTGATCTAATTTTTGTCTAGTAGTCTAATTTTGTTCATGACCATAGATATGTGCCCCTTTATCACTTTAGCCCAGCCCCCAACCCCCTTCCCCTCATAACCACTAATGTGTTGTCTTTATCTATATATTTATCTTCCACAAATGAGTTCAATCATGCAGTGTTTGTCTTTCTCTAGGTTATTTCACTTAACATTATACCATCAAGGTCCACTCACGTTGTTGCAAATGGAATGATTTTGTTTTTCTTTAAGGTTGAGTAATATTCCATTGTAAGTATGTGTATATACATATATATATATATATACACACACACACACCACATCTTCTTTATCCATTCATCTGTAGAAGGGTACTTGGGTTGCTTCTACATCTTGGATACTGTGATGATGCAATGAACATAGGGGTGCATAAATCTCTTTGTATCATTGATTTCAAGGATAAATACCCAGTAGCGGGATAGCTGAATCATATGGTATTTCTACTTGTAATTTTTTTGGAAATCTCCATACTGTTTTCCATAGTGGCTGCACGAGTCTTTATTCCCACCAGTAGTGTATGAGGGTTCCCTTTTCTCCACATCCTCTCCAACATTTGTTTTTTCTTGGTAATTGTAGCCATTCTGACTTGTGTAAGGTGATATCTCAGTGTACTTTTGATTTGCATTGCCCTAATAATTAGTGATATTGAACATCATTTCATGTGTCTGTTGGCTATCTGTACATCTTCTTTGGAAAAATGTCTGTACATATCCTCTACTCGTTCATTGATCAGGTGTTTTTTTGTTATTGTTTAGTTGTTTGAGTTCTTTATATATTTTGGAGATCAATCCCTTGTCAGATAAATGATTTGCAAATATTTTCTCCCAGATGATGGGTTGTCTTTTCATTTTGTTCATGGTTTCCTTTCCTTTGCATAAGCTTTTTATTGTGATATAATCCCATTTGCTAAGTTTTTCTTTTGTTTCCCTTGCACAAGTAGACATGGTATTTGAAAAGATGTTGCTAAGACCAATGTCAAAAAGTGTACTATCTATATTTTCTTCTAGGAGTTTTACAATTTCAGGTCTTACATTCAAATCTTTAATCTATTTTGAGTTAATTTTTGTGTGTGGTCCAAGATAGTGGTTTACTTTCATTCTGTTGCATGTGCCTGCCCAGTTTTCCCAACACCTGTTTGTTGAATAGACTTTTTTTTTTCCCCAGTGTATGTTCTTGGCTCCTTTGTTGAAGATTAAGTGTCCACAGATGTGTGGTTTTATTTCTGGGCTTTCATTGTTCCACTGACCCATCTGTCTGTTTTTGTGAGAGTACCATGCTGTTTTGATTACTATAGGTTTGTAGTATATTTTGAAGTCAGGGATTGTGATGCCTCCAGCTTTGTTCTTTTTTCTCAGGATTGTCATGGCTATTTGGGGTCTTCTGCTGTTCCACATAAATTTGAGGAATCTTTAACCTTCATTCTATTTCTGTGAAGAATGCCATTCTGTTTTGATTCTGATAGGGATTGCATTGAATCTGTAGATTGCTTTAGGTAGTATGAACAATTTACCTATGTTTATTCTTCTGACTCATGAGCATGGAATATCTTTCCATTTCTTTATATCTTCTTCAATTTCTTTGAATAATGTCTTATAGTTTTCAGTGAACAGGACTTTCACCTCTTTGGTTAAGTGTATTCTTAGATATTTTATCCTTTTTGTTGTGATTGTAAATGGAATTTAATTCTTGATTTCTCTTTCTGCTACTTCATTGTTAGTGTATAGAAATGCAACTGGTGTTTTCAAATCGGTTTTGTACCTTGAAACTTTGATGTAGTTGTTGGTTATTTCTAACAGTTTTCTGGTGTATTCTTTAGGGTTTTCTATATATAGAATCATGTCATCTGCAAACAGTGAGAGTTTCACTTCTTCCTTTCCAATATGGATTCTTTTTATTTCTTTTTCTTGTCTAATTGCCCTGGCAAAAAGCTCCAGTACTGTGTTGACTACAAGTGTTGAGAGTGGGCACACTTGTCTTGCTCCTGTTCTCAGAGGGATGGCTTTTACTTATTCACCATTAAGCATGATGTTGCCTGTGGGTTTGTTGTATATGGCCTTTATTATGCTGAGATACTTTCTTTCTATACCCGTTTTATTGAGAATTTTTATCATAAATGGATGTTGGATGTAGTGAAATGCTTTCTCTGCATCTATTGAGATGATCAAGGGATTCTGTTTCCCTATTTTCTTTATGTGATGTATCAAATTGATTGATTTGCAGATGATGAACCATCCCTGCCTCCCCGGAATAAATCCCACTTGATCATGGTGTATGATCCTTTTAATATATTTTGTTTGCCAATATTTTGTTCAGGATGTTTGCATCTGTGTTCATCAGCAATATCGGCCTGTAATTTTCCTTCTTTGTGTTGTCCTTGTCTGGTTTAGGCCTCAGGGTAACGTTGGCATCATAAAATGAGTTAGGAAGCATCCCATCTTCTCCCATTTTTTGGAATAGTTTGAGAAGGCTAGGTATTAAATCTTCTTTGAATGTTTGGTAGAATTCTCCAGATAAGTCATATGCTCCTGGTCCTTTGTTGTTTGGGAAGTCTTTGATTACCCTTTCAATCTCTTATGATTGGTCTATTCACTTTCTCTATTTCTTCTTGATTCAGTTTGGGGAGTTTGAAAGAGTCTAAGAATTTATCCATTTCTTCTAGATTATACAATTTGCGGGCACATAGTTTTTCATATTATTCCCTTATAATCTTTTGTATTTCTGTAGTATCTGTTGTAATTTCTCCTCTTTCATTTCTAGTTTTATTTAATTGAGACCTCTCTTTTTTCTTAGTGAGTCTGGCTAAGGGTTTGTGAATTTTGTTTGTCTTCTCAAAGAACCAGGTCTTACTTTCATTAATCCTTTCTACTTTTTTTAGTCTCTATTTTACTTCTGCTCTGCTTTTTATTATTTCCTCCTTGTGCTGACTTTGGCCTTTGTTTTCTCTTCTTTTTCTAGTTCTGTGAGGTGCATTTTCTGATGGCTTATTTGAGATTTTTCTTCCTTGTTGAGGTGGACCTGTATTGGTATGAATTTCCCCCTTATGTCCAATTTTCTGCATCCTATAAGAGTTAGTATTGTATTTTAATTTTCATTTGTCTTCAGGTATTTTTTAATTTCCTCTTTGATTTCTTCATTGATCCAATGGTTGTTCGGTAGCATGTTGTTTAGTCTCCATATGTTTCTGACTTTCCCAATTTTTTTCTTGTAGTTGGTTTCTAGTTTCATAGCACTGTGGTCAGAAAAGATGGTTGGTATGATTTCAATCCTCTTAAATTTATTGAGGCTTGCCTTGTTTCCCAACATATGGTGTATCTTTGAGAATTATCCATGTGTACTTGAGAAGAATGTGTATTCTGCTGTGTTTGGATGGAATGCTCTCAATATATCTTTTAAGTACTTCTGATCAAGAGTTTCATTTAAATGTCCTATTTCCTTGTCGACTTTTTGTCTGGGTGATCTTTCCATTGATGTAAGTGGTGTTTAGGGCCCCTACTAATATTGTGTTGCTCTTAATTTCTCCCTTTAAGTCTGTTAATAATTGCTTTATGTACTACGGTGAGCTTGTGTTAGGTGCGTATATATATATATATATATATATATATATATATATATATATATATATCAATGTGTTATATCGTCTAGGTAGAAAGTCCATTTTATCATTATATACTGCCCCTCTTTTTAATTTGAAGTCTGCATTGTCTGATATAAGTATGACAACACCTGCTTTCTTTTGTTTGCCATTAATTTGAGTATCGTCTTCCATCCTTTCACTCTAAGCCTGTGTTTGTCTTTAGAGCTGAGAAATCTTGCCTGGAGGTAGCATATTGCTGGATCTTGTTTTTTAATACATCTTTCTACTTTGTGCCTTTTGATTCTAGAATTCAATCCATGTAGATTTAGAGTGATACTGATATATGAGGGCTTAATATTGTCTTTTTATCTCTTGTTTTCTGGTTGTTCTAGGTTTCCATTGTGTCTCTTCCTTTGTATATCTGACTGTCATTTCATTTTGGTTGCTTTCTGAGGATGTTTTATCACTTCTCTCTCTTTTTGTGAATTGTGACTCTGCTGATTTTTTGTTTAGTGGTTACCATGAGGTTTGCATAAAATACCTCATAGATGAAATAGTCCATTTTCTCATAGCCTCTTATCTCCATTAACCTAAACAGATTCCTTCCTTTTCCTCTCTCCTTCTGAGTTATTGTTGTTAAAAAATATTCTGTTTTTAATGTGAGTTTGTGACTAAGTTGAGGTGTTTATCATTAATTTTGTTGCTTTCTTTTCCTTTAGAAGTTGTAATTGAGTCTTTGCCTCCATGTTCTGATAGAGAGTTGAAGTTTTCTGATTATGTCTGTCTATTTATCTCTTTTCTCAGAGCTTTGTAGACTTTTGCCTTTTTGTTACCATTGTGAGGGCATCTTTGTTATTTCTTGTAGGGGAGGTCTAGTGGCAATGAACTCCCTCAGCTTCTGTTTATCTGAGAAAGCTTTTATTTCTCCATTGTGTCTGAAGGAAAGTTTCACTGGATACAGTATTCTTACCTGAAAGTTTGTGTCTTTCAGTATTTTGAATATGTCATTCCATTCTCTCCTAGTTTGTAGGGTTTCTGCTGAAAGCCTGATGGGATTCCCTTTGTAGTTTATCTTCCTCTTCCTTGCTGCTCTTTATACTTTTTCTTTGTCACTGACTTTTGCCATTTTTACTATGATATACCTTGGAAAAGGTCTTTTAGCATTGATGTAATCAGGTATTCTATTAGCTTCATTTATCTGTAAATGTGGACCATCCCCAGGTTTGGGAAGTTCTCAGCTATTATTTCTTTGAACAAGCTATCTGCTCATTTCTCTCTCACTTCCCCCTTTTGAATACCTATAATCTTTATGTTGCTTTTCCTAATTGAGTCAGATATTTCTTGAAGAAATCTTTCATTTTTAAAAAATCTTAGTTCTGTCACCTCCCCCATCTGTAGAATTTCTATATTTTTATCCTCATAATTATTAATTCTTCCTCCATAGCATCAGCTTTATTGCTTAATGATTCTAAATTATCTTTTATTTGATTAATTGTGCTTTTCATATCCAGAATTTCTGCTTATTTTTTTATCGTTTCAGTCTCTTTGGTGCAGAGATTCATTTTATTCCTGAGCTCATTGAATTGTCTTTCCATGCTCTCTTGTAAATCATTGAGTTTCCTTATGACAGCTATTTTGAATTTTCTGTCATTTAGTTTGTAAATTTCTGTGTCTTCAGGATTGGGTTCTGGAGAATTGTCCTTTTCCTTCAGGTCTGAGTTTTTGATGTAGTTTCTCATGGTGTTTTATGAACCAATCTTTTGTTGGGACATGTGTGGTAGTGTTAGGTTGCATATTCGACCTGTTACTTCTAGGTGGAAGCAGGAGCAGCGTTCTGCCCCAACCCTGTCTGCTGGAAGCTGTGGGAGTACAATGGGCACTTTCCCCAGCCTTGGATGCATTAAAGCTCTTGAGTGGATTGTTCTTGGTGGGCTCCTCCTCCCCACTGGGGAAGCAATCATGAGCAGGCTAAGGGCTGCCATCACCTCCTCCTACATGCACCCTGGTGCATGTCCTCACGTTTGGGGCAGTTTCACCAGGCTGGGAAGCATTCATGTGTGTGCATAGAGCTACCAGAGGAGAGAAGGAAGTGCTCATCCTTCTCTGCCACTTCCTGGGGGGTCAGTCTAGCCACCCTCAGATATATAGCTGTGTGTCTGTCAAGCATCCCGTTGTACTGTGTGGGCTTCCTCCATTGGTCAGTGACTGTCCATTTAGTTGTAGTTCAAAAGAGGGAGAGATAAAAAGAACAGCTTACTCCTCCATTTCCTGACATCACCAAAAGATGATTATTTTAATAGCAGTAATGCAGACCCTAAAAAAGATTCAGTTTAGAATATGATCATAGGCACACCCACAAATAAATTGCAAAGAACTTATTGATTTAAAAATCACAGTAAAATGACTCCTTAGCTTTGTATTTTCATTTTATTGATTTAAAATGAAACACATTGTGCTGCCAACTATTTCTAAAAGGCTATTACCCCATCGCCTGAAGCCAAATTAGAGAGATCATGGATCCAAAAATAATGTTAATAATTAAGTGTAATAGTCAACATTTCTGAAGTACTTGCCCTATGCTACGAACAGTGTCTTTGATATTTATAATATTATTTAATACTCACAATGTGGCCAAGAGAAAAAAACTATTATTGCCTTCTGCTGATGAGGAAACCAAGAGACAGAAATGTGAAATAATTTACTAATGACAATAGCTATTATGTGGAAAAGCTAAAATTGTTAGCCAAACTGTGTGAATGAAGAGCCCATGTTCCTAAACCATACTTATGTAGAATGGGCAGTGAATTATAATGTTGTGAAATGGCTCCAATGAAATAAATGCAAGGTACCAGATGTTGATCTATTATGTTGATCTATTTCAGTACTACCCAAATCTCTCAATATGGCTCAGAATTCAGGTAAAGCCTCTATTTCCCAATTCTCTGTTTCCTTAATTATGAAGAAGAAGTTGTGGTCAAACAGGATTCAGATCTCTCTCTCTCCTCTTTTACAATTCAACAACTCATAGTATAAAACACGTCTTTCATGTGGAAATCACTGAGAATGGAAAAGCTGGTGAGACATTCTTGAGCGAATATGAGCACCCAAAGTGAGGAATTGGGCTCTGTGATTTCTCAGCATTGTGATTCTAGATAAGAGACAACTCAAAGTCCCCTGGTCTCTCCCTGTCCAATAAGTTTTCAGTTATTTGATATCCAAACACAACTTTTCTTTAATTCTTTTAAATGCAATTTTTACTTCCTGATTTCTCAAATTATAGATCAATGGATTTCACATGGGGATCACTACACAGAAACACATTTATTTATGTTCAGACAATGGCTTGAATTGGGTAGTAGGTGCATAAAAATGATTGTTGTTTAAAATATTGTGATGCAGGTCAGGTGAGAAGTACAGGTAGAAAAAGCTTTCTATCTTTCTTCAGCAGAATGGATCCTCAGAATGGTAAAATGGATGAAGACTTAAGAAATTATCACAATCAGTAGAGAGCAAAGTGCATTGAACACAGCAATCATTAGTAACATCTGCTCTTTGATATGAGTGTCACAACAGGCTAAAGCAATCAAGGGAACATCATCACAGTAGCAGTGGTTGACTACAGGAGCCACAAAAAGACAAGTGGGATGCTGCCACTGTCTGGACAAGACCCATAGTGAATCCATAAATATATATGCCAACAATCATTCCATAATGGAATATTCTAGACACGAGAATGACATAGAGTAAAAGGTTGCAGATGACAACATACTGATCGTATGCCATGATTGCAAGCAAACACAGTTCACCAACTGTAAGTGTGATGAAGCAGAACACCTGAATGGCACACGAATAAAATTTTATACATTTAACTTCACACAGAAAATTCACCAAGATGATTTGGGTGACAGATGAAGTAAAAGAAAAATCAACAGAGGCCAGATGGTTCAGAAAAAACAAATATATGGGTGTGTGAAGCCAAGGTCTGATTTGGATTAGCACAATCAAACCAAGATTATCCATGGAACTAGCTAAATAGATCACTAGGAATACACCAGAGAGAAGGCTTGAAGCTCTGGATCATTTGTGAGTCCCAAAAGTATAAACTTAGACACTGCTGAATGGTTGCCTTGGGCTGTGGAACAGATTTGAACGTGTTTTTTAATATTTTAAGACCCTACAGAGCAGACATTCTGAGTGTTCTTGTCTCCACTGGCAATAATCAAGAAGATGTTAGGAGCTGGTTCTGACACACCAGGATTTTACGTTGAACACAAGCAAAGAAGAATCTTCATGTTACTTCTGGTTTCAGAATGAAGTGATTTGCTCTAGGCACGAACTCCAAAGCATGAAATTCTGTGGAGATTTATAAAGATAGAAAAATGGTATTTTGTCTAAAATTTTATATTATGGAATAATCCATTCCGTATCAATTTTTATTAAGAAAAATAAAGATTAAGAGTTATTTGAACACAGATAAAAATAATGTTTTAAGTTGTTGGAATACTTTAAAAATTATAACAATTCCTTTGAAAATTTTTAATTAACAAGAAACAATAAATTAAAAAATTTCTTTCAGAAGAAGTAATATGGGGTCATAAAATTTTGAATACTGATGATCTCTATATCAAATATTCAGGATGACATTTATTCAATGTTTTCCCTCACTTACTTTGATTCCTATTTTTCCTCCGATTGTTATGTAGTTTTATTTGAATTAAAAGGAGGAAAAAACCCTTAGGAATGTGGATAGTCTTGCTTTTTTGGAAACAGGCATAACAGGATTAAAATACATTAAGTGATTCAGAAAATACATTTATCATGAACGTTCAAGTATCCAAATGCAAAGCAGGAGAAGAAAAAAAATTCTAGGATGAGTTTGGAGAAATACAAAGGGGTTTCTGGCTAATCAACTGAGAGTAGCTTTCGACGATCTTTATTTGAGCAGAAAAGAGATAAATTTGATTTTATATTTTCACAATTTATCCCAGATTTTTATCCCAGATTATCTGTACATCAGCCCTATCGGTTGGCAATATAGCTATCATCTTCACTTTCAGATATGGAAACTGAGGGTGAGAGCTTAAGCCCTCCTCTTGCTTCATGATTAGGGTGGGATGAAGCAGAATAACTCATTAAACTAGCCCTTGATTCTCTAACCTCAATTCATAGTTTATGGAAATGCTCACCTTTCAGGGAGCAAGAACTTTCCCATTCACCAGAGATCAAGGCAATTTTGGAAAGGCAATCTATGAGTTTGTCCATATGAAGTGTGTAGAGTGTTGCCTATCTTACACTTTGTGCTAAATAAGTCAATTTTAGCTCTCAATAGTATTAATAGTATTTAGACTGAGGCTTACTCTGCAGAAACTTGTGTGTAATCCCATCATACTGATGACTGTAGGAGGTTATTCTCTCCAATATTTTGAAGTGTTCTTCCACTGCCTCACTAACTTGTGATCTGAAATCAATGCCTCTCTGGGCTCTTATCCTTTGTAGTGCTTATATTTCTCTGATGTATTGGAGCCTGTGTAGCTCTTCCTCTGATATCAGCAAACTCTCCAGTATCCTCAGTCATTTATTATCCTTTCCTCCAACTGAAACTTGGCTTCTTCTTGAGAACCTACTTCTCTCCAGGTCACGACTCTGCGCTTCTCCATTTGAAACAAGTAAGACTCAGCAATTAGTAGATGCTCCAAATATAACAAATAAATACAAAGTTTGTATTACTCCAAACTCTTTTTTGCTACCTCAGTTACTTTGATTTTTTCCTACCACGTGCTGCCTTTGAGTAATCAACAACATAACCCAAAAGAGTCCAAGAAATCTTGAGGTGAACACTGGGAATGACAACAATGCATAACATTACATAACATGCCTTGGTCTCCTTGAAACATTTTTTCTTGTTACATCATTTCAAGCATTTGCTGAACAAAACAAAGGTAATGATGTCTCACAAGCATGAACAATTATGTTATGGTTAATCTTTTGGGACCCAATTAGCTTAATAGGCAAAGAGGAATCACTCGAAATTTCAGATCACTCTACTGAACCCAAGTATAATAAAGAATTAATAACAGCAAAGATGTTTTAAAACATGGGAAAACAACTGAAAATATGTTTAACTATTTTTATTTACTTTTTATAATTTAGTATGGATTTTATTAAATTTTGAATTTTAGTAAGAGGTTACAGTATGCATCAGACTTTGCAAGGCTACCAAGTATTGATAAATTGCACCAAAGATCCAACCCTGCATCTGAAACTCAATATTCTGTCGAGCTGTAAGCAAATAATAATTAAACTATGAATTTCTTATCAACCTGGAGGTACATTTAGTTCAATCTTAGAAAATTGCTTGAAAGTTCTGTTCAAAGAGGAACATGACTTAAAATGAACTTTATGTTGTTCCCTGAATTCTCTTGGAAAGGTTTTAAAGGCATGCAAATCACAGAAAAATTAACACTCATTCTCTTCAGACTCTCCAACAAACTCTGTTTATCCCCATTCTACATGCATGTATGTATATAGTGATGAATAGAAAGATATATAGATTTTAAAAATCACAAACAGTTGCTCATTTAAAAAAGAACAAGTAATTAACTTTTACTGAATGTGGGCATTTCATCCTATGAACGCTGTTCTTAATTTTGATAATATCATTCTGCCTAGCAGAATTAAAACAATTGTAACAAAAAATGTTAAACATAAATTGCATAGAAGCCTCCATATATTTTTTTGTATTTTTATTTGTAGCTAATCTGTAACAATTATGCTAAGTGTGTGATTTTCCTCAAAGGCTTGAAAGAAATTCAAGAAAGCTTGAAAAACATCTATCAACATGCAGACAGCTATGTGCCTCTGAGAATATGTGCATCAATTGTTTTAGAAAGCTATTTTAAACTTCTTCCTTGTGTCAAAATTGTGAAAGCTGTTTTCAGGATTTCTTCTTAGAGCTAATTTAACTTTTAAAATAAATTGCAATTTATTCTGTGATCATTATTGTTTCAACTATCTATTGCAATACATAAAAACCCACCCTAAAACTTAGTGGCCTAAAGCAGCAATGAGTTATTAGCTTCTGTGGGCTAACTAGGCAATCCTCCTCCATGTGGTGGCACCTGGGGCAGTAGGACAGTTGTAGGATCCAAGGCAATCTCAATCACATGACTGACAGCTGATGAGGCTGTCAGCTGGAGTGCTTTCTCTTATCCATGTGCTGTTTCCATGTGTCTAGCTTGGTCTCCCAAAAACTTGGTGGTTAGCTTCCAACATTTAGCATCCCCATGGAGAAAAAAAGAGTCTAGCCTTAGAAGTTGTACACATCAATTTTGAACATTCTGTTATATAAAGCAAAGCATGGGACCAGAGTTCATAAGGGAGGTAACTATAAAAGTGTGTGGCTATAGACAGAGAGATTCTTTTGGGTTATTTGGTAGTAATCTACCACAACCATGATCTTCTTGAATCTGCCCCAAGATATTTAAATAAAAACAAACAAACAAAAATTCAATGATACATTGAATCGTTAGACAATGTCTGAGAGTAGTAAAGCACATGAATTTTGAATTCAGAAGCATTTGTCCCTACATCATATCTTTGCCACATACAAGCTATGTGTTCTTGAATGGGTCACTTATCCTCTTTAAGATTCAGCTATTTATAAAGTGGGGATAATGCCCACCACACAAGCTTACTATAATTATTTATCTTGAGAATAATCTATATGGTAATATGAATCAATAAATCTTAACTGCTTTATAATAATCATATTCAGTGATAGGGACCAACTTGCCACTTTCTTATAAAGAGAAAGTTTTTTTAATATAACAATAATTAACAGTCTAACCTAAGTAAAACTCTTAGAAAAATTGTATCCCTAATTTGACATGAAATGTTTTACTCTATATGTTAAGTAATCTCCTTACCCTTAGTTCCTCTGATGAAAAAGAGAAAATAAATAAATTATAGCAGACTTCTTCAGGGATATGTGAATCCTTGACTTCCAAAATTTGTCCGTGAACCAGGAAGACGTTATGCTAAGTGAAATAAGCCAGGCATAGAAAGACAAACACTGCATAATCTCACTTATATGTGGAATCTAAAAAAGTCAAACTCTTAGTAGAAGAGACTAGAATGGTTGCCAGAGGCTCAAGAGGGGACGAGTAAATAAGGAAATGTTTTTCAAGGGATACAAATTTTTAGTTATGCAAGATGAATAAATTCTGGAGATATAATGTGCAGTCAACTATAGTTAACAGTACTGTGTATTATTCATGAAATTTGCTAAAGAGGTGTATCTTAAGTGTTCTCGGCAATAAAAGGAAGGAAAGAGGGAAGGAAGGAAGGGAGGCAGGGAGGGAGAGAGAGAGAGCTCGAGCAAAAGAAAGAAAGAAAGAAGGAATGAAAGAAGGAAAGAAAAATGGTAATTATGTGAGGTGATGAATATATTCATTAGCTTGATTGTGGCCATTAATTCACAATGTATACATATATCAAAACATCAAGTCACATACACTAAATATATACAGTTTGGTTTTTTGGTCAATTATACCTCAATAAAGATAAAATAAATTTTGACAATAGGAGCTTTAATCATCTGGATATTTCACAAAACATTATGCGAGTGAAGCACAGTGATAGACTCTTGCTAACTGTACTGATGAACTGGGAGTGGCAAGATTCCTTGGTGCCTTAGTAACATGTAGGAGCCAAAAGCTGGGAAGAAAAATCCCACAATGATTGTGAGTCCAATGGCTCCCTCTGTCCATTTGCTTTAAAGTCAAGTGACAAGTGGGACGGTTTGCACATCCCCTCCAAAGTAAAAGACACATTGTTGTGCAACAAGTTCACTACAACTCAGAAATATGTGTGGCACTTTTGAGAACACTTTGGGCTTGCCAGGCAGCATATACCATGCTTGGCACTGTAGCTCTGAGCCATTTATTGGGTATTTCAGCAGTCTGCCTAACTTGATGCGGTTTCAGAGAAAAAGTAGATTCTGCAAGTGATCCGATGATGCTAGAGATACCTGTATTGGAAAAGAATGATGTATGAGTCTTTGGAAAGACCAAATCCACATCACTACATTGACCATGGAGTGAGACCTCCTGAGGAAGAAATAAAATAGTTTTCTGTGTTCTACTGCACCCCAGTAGAAACTAAGTGCTGGATGAAAAGACACCAAATGAAAATTCAGCATCAGCTACCTATCATGTGTTGAGTGTTATAGGATCTACCAACACATCATTTTGAGCTGGCACAATAGCAATCCATTGTAAGTGTAAATGACTGATTTACAAACTGGGGGTTGTAATGGCACTAACAAATTATGGGAACAAGTAGTCCAGATTTTTATATCACTTATCCCTGCTGCACAGACTCCTTTCCATCAGTCCATGATGTGGTTTCATGGAGTAGATGTTCCAACTGAAGAATTCCATTTAAGATTTAGGCCTAGTGCAAAGAAGAGTTACCCCCTTATGCAGGACGTATCAGAAATGGACTTGTGCCACATTAAAGTCCCACTAAGAGGTGACACTGGAGGACAGTGATGAAAGCAAATTGTCCCAGTGCAAATAACATTTGACCTTCCAATTCCCATGGAGAAAATTTGGTCTGAGGGATACAGTCATGCATCGCATAATGATATTTTGGTCAGTGATGGACCGCATATATGCTGGTGGTCCCAAAACATTAGTACCAAATAGTTTAGGTGTGTAGTAGGTTATAGCATCTAGATTTGTGTAAGTACACTCTATGACATTTGCACAATGATGATGCATTTCTCAGAATGAGCCCCCATCATTAAGTGACACATGACTGTACACTGATTCATTCATTCACTATTCACAGTGATAAGTCACGCTGGAAATTTGGTTAGGGGACTGGGAGTAGCAAGTCTCCAAGGATGTGGCATTCTGGGGCAGAGGATTTTAGGTGATGTACGAGTGGGCACAAAACATGCTGATTTTATTTTCAACTACTAAAGGGTAACTATAGCAGAAAAGTTTTGCAACAGTGAGGAGGACTGGAGAAGCTATTGGATAGATAGCAGCCACCCTCTCTACTCTTGCAATCCCAGGGCTCATTCCGTGACACCATGGACAGAGTAGCCACAGTGGCAGGAATGAAGCCTATATGTACATGTATCCAATAACATAGCCTCCTTCTACTAGTATCAACACTGAGTGTCCCATCTGTTAGAAGCAGAGACCTATGCCAAGTCCTACATATGGCACCATTTTTTGAAAGACAAGCCAGAAACACAGTGATAATCCGATTGTATCAGATCACTTCAATATTGGAGGGACGCAATTTCTCCTTACAGAAATCAATAGGTGGAATAGGCATTTCCCTTCCCAACCTGCACTGTCTGAGGGAATATCACCTTCCTACAGCTTAAAGGATACATTATTTCTTAGATAGTAAACCACACAATATCTCTTGAAAAGAAGAAATACATTTTACAGCAATGAAGGTTTGGCATGACCATGGCATAGAATGAATGGTCTTAATATGTATCTCATCACCAACCATCAGCTGGCTTGATAGGAGATCCAAATGGAATATTGACAGCTCATGTAAGTCACCAGCTCAGAAAAAGGACTTGCTGCACTGGAGCACAATCCTCCATGATTCATTGTAGGTTACAAACCAGTGGCGGTGTAGGTTATAGGCAATATAGTGTCTCCAAGAGCATGAAATCATGGGTCTGGAAATGAAGAAGTTGTAGTAGGATTGGCCCTTGTCATCATTACACTCTGTGACCCAGTTTCTGAATTTGTGCCTCCTATTCTTACAATATTAGGCTCTTCTGGGTTACAGGTTTAGGGTTCCGGAAGGCAAATCTTTCCAGAGGGTCTCAATTAGTGTTTTAACAAACTGGAATCTGTGACTACTTAATGCAAGTGGACCATCAGACAAGGAAGGCATTAGCGTGCTGGCTAAGGGAATAAACTATGATTAACAGAGGAAGTTAGGGGTGCCAATGCACAATGGGGCCAGGAAATGAATGTCTGGAACACAGGAAATCACAGGGCATCTTTATAACTTCCATGCCCAGTGATAATGTCACTGTCAATGGGCAACTGTAAAAACTAGAAACTAACAAAAGCAGGGCAATTACATTCTTAGTAACAATGTAGAATAAAGTTTGTGTCACTCTACCCGGAAATAATCAGCAGAGTTAAGTGCTGGCTGAATGTGACGGAAATCTAGAAGGGGTAATGCTTGAATCATCATATTCACATAATCAGCCCAGACAATTTGGTGGCTTCTTACAAAACTAAACACACTCTTACCATACAATACAACAATTGTGCCCCCCTTGTATTTAACGAAGGGAGTTGAAAGCTTATGTCCACACAAAAACTTTCATGCGAATGTTTATAACACATTTATTTATAATTGTCCAAACATGGAACCAACCAAGGATGTCTTCATCCTTCAGTAGGTGAATGGATAAACTCTGGTATAGCCAGACAATGGAATATTAGTCAGAGCTAAAAAGAAATGAGTTATCAAACCAGAAAAAGACACAGAATAACCTTAAGTGCATACTGCTAAGTGAAAGAAGCCAATCTGAAAGGGCTACATACTGTATGATTACAACTCTATGACATTCTGGAAAAGACAAAACCATGGAGGTAATGAAAAGATCAGTCACTGCCAGGGGTCGGGGTGGTGGGGAAGGGACGAATAGAGAGAGCACAGAGAATTTTTAGGGCAGTGAAAATACTCTGTATAAGATTACAATAATAAACACGTCATTACACATTTTTCGAAATCCATAGAATGTATTACACCAAGAATGAACCCTAAGAAACTATGGACTTTGGGTAATTATGTGTCAATGTAAGTACATCCATGGTAACAAACGTACCACTCTGGGGAGTGATGTTGATAATGGGCCAGCCATGTGTGTGAGGCAGCCGGCAGGTATGAGAAATCTCTGTACCTCCCTCTCAATTTTGCTGTAAACCTAAAACTGCTCTAAAAGTATGTCTTAAAAATATGTTCAACCATATCAACAGGGACATTGTCAAGTGAGAGTAAGGTCATTTTTTCAGGCATTTTCAAGCCAAAACCCTTTAACGGAGCATATTTTCCCTCAGTTCAACAATGAAAGAAAATATTACCTGATATTTGCAATAGTATTTGTATTGTCTTTCAAGACAGCTTAAAATTCTCAATATCATAGTGAAAGGAGATAAATTTATGATTTTACGGTGCTTTATTCTTCATCTTTATTGCTGAAGCGCTCACCTTCAAAGAGAAGGAATGATCTTTACCTCTTTTTTTATAATTCAACTATCAAACATTGAAATTCCTACTCTGTGTAAGTCAAAGCATCTTCCAGGAATCCTTTCAAGGGATTTTCAAGAAAATAGACGTCAGGAAACTGAGCCCCAGAGGACAGAGAGGCCTACGCTTCTGGCTCTGTACCACTGCTTGTGACTTGATGTCCTAACTCCCGCCTTGGAACAATTTTGCGCTTCTGGGCACCCTGGCCCGATGATCTGTGGAAGAAGCGAGCAGGAGGCGGCAGGGCCACGGGAGGGCGCCAGGTGCCCTGCTGCCGCCACCCCTCCCCTGCTGCCCCTGCCGCCCACCCGTCTGGCTCACCACACCTTCCTGGGGGTCCTTAGCAGGGCCGCCAGGTGATGCTCGCTGGGCGCTCAGGAAAGTGTGACCTCTGCACTGAAGGGCAGTGGTGCGCCACGCCACCCTCTGGCCAGGAGCCTTCACACAAACGGATCCAGTCCTGCCTCCCAGTAAGAAGCCAGAAAGCTTGAGAATTAGTGTCTCCAGCATGCTGAGTCAGTGCTACTAGGGCAGCGCTTTCTCCAGCGCCCTTCAGAAAAAAAAATGACCTCGACTTTTCTCTGCCTGACATCAGGTTAAAGGAGCGGGCTGTGCAGGATGAAGAGCTGACCCCCAGGCTCTGGCTGCAGGAGAGCTGTGGGGGGCGGGTCCTTAAGAGCGTCAGCCCTGCCCAGGACTCCCAGCCCCTTCCAGGACCCCATCCCTCAGGCTCTCGGACATGTCCTACTTGCCTGGCAGAACCCCAACTGCAACACCCCCGTTCTTTAAAGGCCTCAGATTTGCAGCCATCAAAGACTCTCAACCAAGCACCTGCCAGTAAATGTATCCACAAATGGATCTTGGAACATTTTCTGTATTTTGCAAACACAGCTGCTGGATGGAAAAGATCAGTGAGACATAATTTGTCATTGAATAAGTGTTTTAGGACAGTGGGCAATGAGAGGAGTCAGGGTACTGGGACAGGGCATTGTGGTGCATGGATCCGGTATAGACAAAATCTAACTCAGGCTTTGGAAAAGACACCTTATTAGCCAAGCTTACAGTGTTCAATACACCTCCCTGTCTCCTCGGGTGCATCAAAGCACATCAGGCCCACCCAACTCACCTGGCAGTGCCTTCAAGAGAACCGAAGCCTGTCTGCGAGTTCCTCCAGGAGTGACACCAAACAGTGTGGCATCTGAGCTGAGGGCTGTTTCCCAGAGTCCGGCCATTGCCAGTCACTCCCATTGGAATGACAGCAGCCATGAGGAATGGTCTCACCAGCTGCCCGATGGGGACTCAGAGCGAGCCATCCTACGGCTCCCCTGTGGTCAGCGGAGACCCCAAGGAGGAGCACAACTATAGCAGTGCCAAATCCTCCACTGCTGGGAGCTCCTCACCACCCAGTGACAGTCTCATCCTCCTCGGCCCATGGCCACTATGAGCTTGCCACCAAGGGGAGCCAGGAGGACAGTGAGGGAAGCTTCTAGAGCCCCAAAAGCCACAGCGAGAGAGGAGGATGACATAAAACACAGCCCCAAGGAGGCCGAGGATGTCCTGCGTGACAGCAGCTGTGCATCCCGGGACAAGAAGCACCAGCACTTAACCAAGGCAAGGAAGGTCCCCAGTGACACGCTGCCCCTCAAAAAGAGAAGCCCAGAGAAGCCCCTGAGAGTGATGACAGGAGATGAAAGAGGGAGTGGGGCTACTCCTGCACTTGCTGGGGATTTGTTCCTGTGTGAATAACTTCACCATCAGGTCAGCAAAGCGGCCCAAAGAGCAAAAGGAAACCACAAAAGATTGAAGTCACTGATTTGTTTTCAACTTACAGCCATTTGGTTTCAGCACGGCAGGAGATTTCTAATGATTTATGGCAATATCAGCTATTTATTATTATTACTATTATCTGGTTTGATTTTCTTTTCTTTTCATCACTTTTTTAAAAAACTTGCCCCTTCTTTTGTTTTGGACCCTTAAGAATTTTATTTTTAAAGGAGATTGAAGCCATAGAACTTATATTGACACTCAGCTGTTTTATGAAAGCTTTTCAATATCTGAAGACAAGACTGAAAAACCCAGAATGACCATAGCTTCCCCCAGCATGTCAGAAGCATGTGGCTGAGTCTGCAGGGATGTCAACGGTAATGCCACGGGATACACACTCAGCACCCAGAAGGCACGTGTGCAAAGTAACCGTCCATCAGGCCCAATGCCGAGATTCAAAAGGTCAGGATGTTCACCCAGTTGGGTTCACTGAGTGACTCTGTATAAGGCAATTGGCAGGAAGGAATCACCCTCATCCCTCTGGAAGCAGACCCAAGCTTGTTGTCCCTAGCATCAAATAGTGCCAGGAAAACTGTGGCATTGCCACACACTGTGCATGGGTAGTTGGTCTCCAGTCCCCTGTTCTTCTTAACCACACAGCCCAATAACATCTTATGAGGTGGATGCTGGCCCAGTCATACACACCAGGTGTTAATGACAGATGAGAAGAAACGGGGTCAGTTTTTAGTGATGTTGCCAACCACTGAATTCTGTTCTATATTACATTAAGAAAATGTTCTACAAGCCATAAGCCTGAAGGTTGATGCTGCACACACAGACACGCTCACAGAGACACACGAGAGAGAGAAAGAGAGAGAGAGAACTGATACAGAAAACACGCTATGTCTTCTTCGTTGCCCAAGTGAAAATCAAGATCAAAGAATTATAAGACCTGTGAAGGAAGGAAACAATGATACACAGCTTTTTCTGTCTGTCAAAATTTTTTGATCCAAATGAAAATGAAAACAAAGTGCTATGGAACCTACCATTTGTATTGTGTTATATTTTTAAAAGATTAAAGGCGCATTGATGGGGAAAAATTTAAACCATTACAAAATAGGGGAAAAGACTCCTATACTTCCCTCGAAATGGAGCTTGCAATTAATGTCAGTCAGACTTCAACTTGGCAAAAATCAATGATTTCCACATTCAGTTTAGCTGTTACAAACTTCTGATCCAAAATGCAGGAATTCCTTTGAAAAAGGGAAAAAAAATCACAAAATGTAAATTTTTTTTAAATTCAAAAATAAGGTTCCTTTAGGGTAAATAATGAATTTAGCATGAAGCATGGATTATTTTCATATACATATGGAAAAGAGAGAAAAGGCTATGCCTCTAATTTTTAAGCGCTTAAGCTTAAAGTTTCTTTTTGTTTTCTTCTCTTTCCTTTTCTTTTTTTCTTTCTTTCTTTAATTTTGTTGGAGGGGTATCTTTTCCCCTGATTATTTAGTTTTGGTTTTTTGAAGCAGGTGTTTAGGGTTTAACCTTCTTCAGGGACAAATTCTGACAGTTAAGGAATTTATTCTGCAATATAGGGATATCTTCACGTTCTGGTAGGACCTGGGGGATTGAGCTCTGTTCTGCCTTGCCTGCTCTTCAGCCCCGACCCCCTGTACTTCTCTGTTGAAAGTGTGCCCTTTCTCTCCGTCTGTACATGTTTACCATGATGCAATAATTTAAGGGCAAACAGTAGTGAGTGTGTCTGAGGGAATCGAGAATTGTGGGGCACTGGCTTGAGAAAACCATTACTGTCATTTGGTTCTAGGAAAAAGGCAGAGACTAATTATGCATGTTCTCCAGGAGAAGAGGAAACATCCTAATGGGGCTTACTAGATGAGGGTGAGAGTTAGAGTACTTGTGAGGGACGAGATGACACGGGTATTGGAAGGAGCAGCCCTAGACTTTTTCCTGTGATGCATCTCACAGTGGGAAGGAGGGGCTGGCTGTCTCTACCACCTCAGCACACAAACCAACCTGGAAGCAAGCCCACCTAGATTGTGAGAGCTGAATTTAGACAAGTGGACATGTCACAAAAACCAGAAACTCTTGTTATCTTTGCCTAAATGAAATTACTTGGGAGATCCAAAGGGAAATTTCTAAAAAGTATGATCATCCTTCCAAAGGAGGGGAACTTTAAAACACAAGCAAAACACCCACTCCCATGGCTCAGGATATGATGGTGATGGAGAAGGAAGGAACTAGAATGATGTTGGTTTTTAAAAATGAGATGGTTGCAACCTAAGTGCCCATCAACTGAGGATTGGATAAAGAAGATATGGTATATATATATACAATGGAATACTACTCAGCCATAGGAAAGAATAAAATTGTCCCACTCACAACAACATGGTTGGACCTTGAGGGAATTATGTTAAGTGAAGTAAGCCATATAGAGGAAGACAATCTCTTTATGATTCCACTCATATGAGGAAGTTAAACATGTAGACAAAGAGAACACATTAGTGGCTACCATGGGAAAGGGGGTCGGGGAGTGGGCACAAAGGGTGAAGGGGTGCACCTACAAAACAACTGGCAAACAATAATGTACAACTGAAATTCCACAAGATTGTAAACTATCATAAACTCAATAAAAATTAACTTAAAAGAATGCGATGGTTGTGGGCCAATGTGGAATGCTCTGCCAGCACCAGGCACTGTCAGAACGTCCATCAGCCAGGACGGTGGAAATTAACTGGTGCATGCCACAGCATATCGTCTTCTGTGCCGCTGATGAGAGAACCTAAAAAAACGCCTACACCCATAAAACAGGTCGAATTTGTTACCTGAACCTGAATACTTCCAGTCTATTTGTTCAGATGGTGGATGGGAATAGTATGTATTTTTGGGGTACTCTGTTCCCTCCATCTCCCCAAACATCTGGCACCCCAAAAGCCATCCTCAGCTGTGGAACCTGAGTGGCACTATGATTTGTGTTGTCACCTGACCAAGGCCAGAAGACCCTCACCACAGTTCCCCAAGCTCACCACATCCCCAAGATAAAATTCAGACTTCCCTCCTGAAAGGCGGAGGTAAACTCTCATGACTGTTTCCGGCAGGGGACTTCTTCCAATTAAAACCCCCTCAGTTGGCTGTCTCCCCTTAGTTCCTTTTTATAAAGGAGCAAATGCCTCTTCTAGAAAATAATAAAATGAAATGTAAGTGATTTAAATAAATAAATAAATAGAATTTCCTAACTAAACCTGTATCCAGTATTTCTTTATTTCTTTAGTAATGACACAATTCATTGTTGATTACTAGAATACACCTTTTCAATAATTTTTTCAAAGCCTTTTTTAGCTCTTGATTCCTCAAGCTGTAGATGAATGGGTTTAGCATGCAAATCACCACTACATAGAATACTGAGGCAAATTTGTCTTTATCTAGTGAGTGTTTTGATCTGGACTGCACACAAGCCCTCAGGTACGTAAAACTGAGGGTCCCATAATATATAGTAATAGAAAACAGGTGCGAAGCACAGGTAGAAAAGGCTTTCTCTCATCCCACAGCAGAGGGGATCCTATGATGACAAATATGATGAATACATAGAATGTGAGAACAATGATAAGAGAACCAAACACATTGGACCCAGCAATGATTAACCACCTCAGCTCTCTGATCTGGGTATCAGAACAGGACAAAGCAATCAAGGAAACATCATCACAGTAGGACTAGTGACACATTTGAGTCACAGACAGACATGTGTAAGGTAGCCACTGCTTGCATGAGTCCCACAGTGAATCCATGAATGTGAGAGCTAGACACCATCTGAGCAGATTCCTGAGCATGAGAACTAGATTGAGTAAAGTGTTGCAGGTGGCCACATACCGATCACAGGCCATGTTAGACAACCTTAATAATTCCCAAACTAAAAATGTGATAAAGCAACAAAATTGAGTGGCACCTGGATAAAATAACACACAATTTAATTTCACATAAAGAATTCACAAGGGTGTTTGGCATGATGGCAGAAGTACCAAAAAAGTCAACAAAAACCAGATGAAAGAGAAAAAACACAGGGGTGTCTGAAGTTGAGGACTGATTTGTCTTAGTACAGTCAAACCAAGATTACCCAAACCAGTAACTAGGTCAGTCAGTAGAAATAGAGAGTAGAGAATGACTTGAAGCTCGGGGTTATCTATGAGGCCCAAGAGCATGTACTTAGTGGCTGCGGAATGACTGCCTGTGCCATGAAATAGATAAACAATTCTACAATAAACTGTTCCAGAGCACATGCTCTGAGTAATCTTGACTCTGTAAGAATCAATTAAATGTGAAAAGATAGCCCTGGCTCACCAGGATATTATGTCAAATTCAATCGAAGATGATAGGCACTCTCAGTTACGTGTGGATTTTACTTTGACTTTCAGTTTGAAAGGATTTGGTTCAGGCAGAAATTCCAAGATATAAAATTCACTAGGGAGCTGTAGAAGAAGAGAGTGTTTCCATTAAAATTTTATAATCAATGCAATAGCAAAGTTTGTGTTGTACTTTTCTTTAACTATAAAGGAAACAAACAACATTAAGAATGTAAGTGGCTTTGATAACATACATCAAAATCATTTCTTAAGTTGAAAGTTTATCTCATAAAATTATAATTTCCTCAGAACATTAAAAATGACCAAAGTCAAGTGTGGAAAATATAAAATGAAAGTCAAAATCAAAATATTAACACTATCTTTAGGCATTTCATTTGATATTATTTTAAAATTTTCTCCTTTTGCTTATTTTTGTTTCCTATTGTTTTTCAATTTGCATATAATGTTGATATTAAGGAAAAGTACGATTGTGAATTTTCTGGCTCTGTCTTTTGGCAAAATACATAGTGGCTAATAATTTTCTGGATGGTAAAACAGCTTTAAGTGATTAAGAGACATCTCTTTACCCTTTATCTTCAAGCATCTAAATGGCCCAAAGTGGATAGCATTTGGGCAGTGTCTAGATGAACTAAATTCCACAGAACATTTCTATAGACTCAAGCTGGATTCTGAATGCTTGAGACTAACAGAATTGCAATCAACTCCTTTCTTTCTTGAACAGAGCAGAAAATAAGTCAACTTGATTTTCTAACTTTATCTTTAGATTGTCTCATGTTTCTTCATATGCACCTTATGGATGGTTGACAGGTAAAATGCAATCAAATATAAAATGCACTCTCCTTTAAATTTTGATTGATATCTCCTTGGAGACTTTCTCTGGGTTACTCCTTTATATTTTCTTTCCCTTTCACCACTTTTCAACCAACCATATTAGAATGGGCATCTACCCCCAATTTCTCAATCATGTTTATAAGTTAAGCAAGTATAATCAACCTTCCTTTCCCATTAAACCAAGAAATCCCCTCACCAAGCTTACTGTCAATTTCCCTATTCCAAAATCCAAAAAAAGCTGCTTTTGCTCTGGCAGGTCTGCAGTACTGAACTCTACTGAACAGACGTTTAGTTTCCAGAAGAAAGCAGTCTCTGAGTTTACTATTTGTCCATTTTGTTCTGTACCTTGGAGGCTCTGCTTCTATTATCTCTGTTTTAGATGGTGTGTTATCCAGGCTCTCTCCAAAGCCCCCACACTTTCCTCTTTATACCTTCTTGTTCAACGATCTTATCCAATCCTGTGTTCTCAGCGGTCATCTACATGCTGATTATGCACAAATACATATTTCTATTCCAGATTTCTTTTCTCTGCTCTAGCTTTATGAATCTAAACTCCTCCCAGAAACTGTTACTTGGATAGTCCAGATGTTCCTCAAAAGTATCACATATAGAAAAGAACTTGACACCTCTCCACATTGGACCTGATATTCAAGACCTGGAGTATATATTTTCTAACTCAATGAATAGTGCTATTAGCGATTCAGTTTTTCAAATAAGAGACCAATTACCGTTTACTATGCTTTCCTGTTCCTCATGACAATATTCAGTTTGTCCCCAATTCCTAACAGTTTTATATCTTTCACACTTTTCAAATCTATTTACTTATGCTGTTTCCTTGATCCAACCACAATGCCTTTTTGTACTGTTTTGGTTTTTGGCAACTGACATGACTTTCATTCTTTCATCCAATCTTCCCTACTTCTCTCTGTTCCTCACAGTTCAGCTTCTATGAACTTTTACAGAAACAAATTTCATACTTTTATTTTCCTGATGAACTCCTTCAATGTTTCCTCATTGTCCTTAAGATAAATTCCAACTTCTTTAACATGGTTGATGCAAGTTGAAAATCTAGTTCCTGCGTCACAGATCACTCGTCTCTTGAGATATTCCTCATTTGGTCTCGATATTGCAGATGTTCCAAACCATCACACATAGTCAAATAAGAGCCAGTATGTTATAAATGCTTTATTCTCTGCCTAGAACCCTTTTCTTCCGCCGTCATTTCCTTTGCTTGACTTTCCTTCTACTTAACTCTCTGTCCTCTGTTGAGTCACCTCCTCTTGGAAGCTCTCATGACTTTTCAGGTCAGGTTAATGCTCCTCATGGGGATGTTTCTGCATCCACTGATTGTTTTATTACAGCACCTACCACACTATATTTCAACCAACTGTTAACACACCTGTAACACATCCTAGACTTAAAACTGTTATTTTTAAGCAATAATGTTTCTATTTTAGACCCAATTTAATCACCTACCTCTAATAATATCCAGTACAAAGAAGACAGTCAATAACTGTTAAATGATTAAGTGAAAAAAAGTTATAGTTATAAAGGTCCAAAGTTTTTCCCACCAAGATAGATTGTGTATATATTTTTTCTACTATCTGATGTCTTTTAATATTCACTGCATTGTCATGCAGTTCAACTACAAACCCCTAAATAGTCTATAGCACCTGAAAGGACTCTTTATGACATCAATAACATCTAAAATTACCTAGGTATTATGGGACAACTTTTATTTTGTGGTGTCTGTGTGTGTGTGTGGGGGGGGTCCCTTGGGAAACTTTTTTTGGTGCCTTTTTTTTAACAAGCATTGAAAAGCAATGCAATTATACATGCAATAATAGGCAATTATTTGCTCTTTAGTGTTTGGGGACCAAATTATTTCCCTTGAAACGTAGATCACTTTTTCATCTTTTAGTCAACGAAAGAATCTAGAGTAGAGAGGCATTTTAATGTTTCTTTAGGGAAAAAAGTTGATTGACTCATATATATGCTTTGATTATTTGCTATACTTGCTTTAATATTTGTCACCTTGGTTTCATATTAAAGTTATGAATTTATTTAAAATAAATGTTCAGTTCATGGACCTTGCATTCAGTAGCAGTTGAGGGAATGTCCCGATCAGTAACATTCAAACTTTCCTTCTGAGATTGTCTCAAACTGTTGTTATGACAGATATTTCAGTTCAACAGCAAGGATTAATTTAACAGAATGTTCATTTTTCTCTTCAGTCTCTAGGAAACTGAATGTCTGCAAATCATAGGTGAATTGACATCCTGTTGTAGTCACTCCACATAAATGGATGAACCTCTCTATCTAAATTTGCTTTACATGTCCAGATTGATTATACCACACACCCAACAAGAGAGGATGAAAAGACTCTTGCTCATGGAATGAGGCTTTCTGGGGCAGGCACTGTGAGCTCCCAAGCTGGTCTGAAATGGCTTGAGGGAGCAGCTAATGGTGAATGGACTTGGAGTTTGTGTTGTGGTGAGTGGGTGAGGCTGGTGTGAGGATTCCTGCCTGCAGGAAAAGGCTTAGTTGTTCCAACTTCCATTTGGCACCAAAGGGTGGAGCAGTGGGTTTCTTATCAGTTTCACCAGATTCAGGGTAAAAGGCAGAGGGGAAGTAGGAGAGCTTAAAGGCAGTGAGTAGTCAAACATCAAAATGGAGTCAGACACTTGATTACACACCTCTTCTCCTCAAAACCTCCATCACTCCTGCTCCTAGAACTTTCTTTCTTACTCCTCCTTAACTTCTTCCCACTACTTTATTATACAGATAATTTTACTATCTCTCACAGAAAGAGAGACTTCTCCCTATTTAGGACAGAAAAGAATATTTTTGGATGTGAAATACAGGATTCTTTACAGATCTCAAAGTGTGATAACCAGATGAGGAGCACTAATAGCATAATAAAATCTTACACACCAGAAAAGGAGAAAGAAATTTTGCCATTTTCTCAAGCATATTTTGCTTCTTTTATGGGTAACTAAGAAGACAGATGCTGTAAACTATTACAGATCTCACTTAAAAAAAGAAAGAAATGAGTAAGGAGTAAACGCAAAATTCAAATGAATTTTATTGATATTATGTATATTTTTTAATACATCATTGGTAATTTTGAAAGTATATATGGAATGGAAAATTCTCCAGAAAACTTCTACAACATTCACCCAATAAATCACCTACAAAAGAAAGCCTAAAGAGATCAATTGCCACAGAACAAATAAAGCAAGTTGTCAGAAAAGACAGTGGAAACGAGCATTCTTTAACTCCTAAAGTATGCTTTCTAAATATCAATGTCCACTATATGGATACAGGATAGTTGGATTAAAAGACTATTCTGGAAAGGGGCAAGAAAGGGGAGCCTAGGGATGTTACTGTAAAAAGATATGACATCACCACACTTACAGTGGCGTGACTGCCAAAACTGTACAAACGGTACCATAAAACGATTGTGACAGATACAAACAGTATACTAAAAATCAATGAATCCACAATGATATAAGAGAAAATAAATGAAAAGATCATTTTCATCATTAAATATATCCTTACCTGAAGAAGTTCTGGCTCCATCAGCATGGTGTAAACCTCTTAAAGTCCATCTCCCCCTCTGTCTGACTCATATCAACTAAAACTGCTTGACACAAGAAAAAATCAAACATCTCAGGTCAGCAAATAAGAGTAAATAAAAGAGGAGGACTGGGCAGGGGAGTGAAAACCTTAAAAAGTGATCTACCCCAGGCTGAGTTTATCGCTATTTTCTCTATCACTCATAGCCTTGCTGCAGGGGTGGGAACCAGTTATACTGGGGGGAAATGGGCTGCAAAGGCCCTGACATATTTCTTGCTATAAGAGTCATGGCAAGGAACACTACCAAAGTGGAAAGCAAAGGAGGAACCCTAGAGGGTAAATATTCAGAGAAGATTCCCTAGTTGGGGGCAAAAACCAGTGCAAATCTTAGTCTAAACCTGAATTACACATGCGTGAGAAGGACACAAACCAGTGAAGCAAGGCCTCAGCAAACCAAACTGAGAATTAAACCACTGCCCACAAACAGTAGGACAAATGTATAGTCTAAATTGTACTGCATTGAGTACTTCCTAAAATAGAAATATCATCACGTAAACATATCTGTATTCTGCAGAGAAATGATGAAAACCCAGAATCAACACAACACAGCACTCACAATGTCTACAATTAAATTCAAAATTATTCATCACAAAAAGAACAAAAAAATGCTCTCAAGGGAAAAGGCAAACCTCAGATGCTAAAGTGGAGACAACCCAAAAGGTGAAATTATCAGGCAAAGACATAAAGCAGCTATTTTAGCTACACTTTAATATTCTTTTAAAAACTCTTAAACCTACACATTTGAAAGTATTGAAAAGATAGGAAATATAACAAGAAAAAGAAACTACATAAAAAAGGAAAATAAAAGTTGTATAACTAAAAGATATAATTTCTCAAATTGCTGAATGAGCTTATACCATAATGGAAACAATAGAGGGAAGAGTCAGTAAACTTGATAGATGTATATAAATTATTCAAGTTGAAATTCATAGATGATGAAGGTTAAAAATTTTTATAACAGAGCTTCAGGGCCCTGTGGTAATATTTCCAAAGATGCAATTAGAATCTGAAAAGGAAAAGAGAATGAGATGAAGGCAAAAAAATGTCTGATGAAAAGAACAAAACATTAAGTGAAGTTATTTAGGCTGATGGAAAATGATATAAAAGAGAGCCCTGAATTTTCAGGAATGAAGGAAAGTTATCCTGAAAGAAAAATATCTGGGTAAATATATAAGATCATTTATTCCCCTCTTAAGTTCTTACAGATATGTATGATGGTTGAAAGCAATGCTTATAACACAACCTAGCGGTGTTTTCAATGTATGTAGATGTGATAACCATGAGAATTATGAAGGGAAATTTATTTATAAAGGGTATTGAAGATGCAAGGTGTCTTCATTTTACAGGAAATACTATAATATTAACTATGTAGATTGTGAAAGCCTAGGTATATTAGGTATATATTAGGTATATAAATATGCAAAGAGAAACAGCCAAAATGCCAATAGATAAATTAAAATGGATAGTACAAAAAATTTAAATACTCCAGTACAAGACAGGAAATGGGAAACAGAAAAACTAAAAAAAAGGAGGGTAGCACGTTAGGAAGATGGCAAACTAGGAAGATGTAGGTCCTTGTTTTCCCCAAGATACTGAATTAACAGCAATATATGTAACAAAATAACTTTGGAAAACCCAAAAGACTAGGTAAGGAGCTGCAACACCCAAGTAAGCACATAAACAAGGCAAGAGACAGGCAAGAAGGGTAAGAGTTGGTCATAGTTTTCTCACCATGGCCCCTCGTGCCCCCCAGTGTATCAAGGCGTGAAGGGCGAGTACCTGCTCCTAATTTCTGGCTCTTCCCTTAGGACAGAAAGAAAAGTGGAACTTTGTCCATCATTCTGGCTTGTGTTGGTGCTGCCGGAGGGACTGGTTTCTGTCTCTCCTGGCTTGTGGTGCTGATGGAATGGTGGCATAGTTTGTATATCAATTTGGAGGCCATTGAGAACAGAGGTAAGGACCACAGTGTGTTACAGCAGCAGAGACTATATAGTTCCACAGGCAGTCTCCAGGAGACACAAAATATTAAGTGTAGAGGAATACGACAGAAACTGAAAACTCTTGAGAAGAAATTCAATTAATACAGGTAAGCAGCCATATATACTAGAATAATAGCACACACACAACCCAAAAATGACACATCCCCAGAAAAGGTGTGAATGGTTACAGAACCCTGACTCGGGTGATTGGTGTAGGTCTTCCCCTGGACAAAGCTAGCCTGTAAAGACTGAGAGAGGTAGCTCGTTTCTCAAAGTCAGTATCTCAACAAAAGATCACAAGACACACAAAGAAACAGGGAAACATGGCCCAATCAAAGGAGGACAACAAAGCTCTAGAAACTGACTCTAAAAAAGAATAGATCTATGAAATTTCTGAAAAAGAATTTAAAATGACTGTCTTAAAGCTGCTAAGTGAGCTAAAAGAGATCACTGATAGACAACTAAATGAAATCAGGAAAACAATGCATGAGGAAAATGAGAGTATTCAAAAAGAGAAATTATAAGACAGAACCAAACAGAAATTCTGGACCTGAAAAATGCAATAACTGAATTGAAACATTCACTAGAGGGGTCAATAGCAGACTTGATCAGGCAGAACAAAGAATCAGCAAACTGGAAGAAAGGTCATTTGAAATAATCGAGTCAGAGGGCAAAAAAAAAGAATGGAACGAAGAGTGTCTAAGGGGCATATAGGAGAATGTCAGCTGGACCAATATACACATTATGGGAGTCCCAGAAGAAGAAAGAAAAGAGCAGAGAATTTATTTAAAGAAATAATGGCTGAAAACATCCCAAATATGAGGAAAGAAATAGATACACAAATTCAAGAACCTCAGCGAACTCTGACTAGGACAATTCAAGAGCTGTATGTCAAGACACATTATAATAAAACTGTGAAACTCAAAGACAAATAAAGAATCTTGAAAGAAGCAAGAGAAAAACAACTCAACTAATAAAAGTGGGCTACCATAAGATTATCAGTGTATTCCTCAGCAGAAACGTTGCAGACCAGAAGGGACTGGGAAGATATATTCAAAGTGCTGAAAGAAAGGAAAAAAATCCAACCCAGAATATTATATCTGGAAAAACTTTCCCTCAAAAATGAAGAAATTGATACCTTCCGGGAGCAACAAAAGCTGAAGGAATTCATTCCCATTAGACCTGCCCACAGGAAATGCTATGGGGAATCATTTGAGCTAAAACAAAAAGACATCAGAAAGCCACACAGACCCGTAGAAAAGTACAACGATCTCCAATAAAGGTAAATATTTGGACAAATATAGAACCTTGTCTTACCGTAATTTTAGTGTATAAACGCACTTTAAATTCTAGCATAGAATCTAAAGGACAAAATCATAAGAAAACAAACATATTTTGATGGATACACAATAAATAAAGATGTAATTTGTGACAGCAATAATACAAAGGGCGAGAGCAGAGTTATAAATGAGTAGAGCTTTTGTATGTGATTGAACTTTTTATCAGTGTAAAATAGATGGTAGTAACTTTAAGATTTATAATACAATCACAATGGTAGCTACAAAGAAAATATCTACTGAATACACCTAAAAGGAAATGAGAAGGGAATCAAAGCAAGTCATTACAAAAAAATCAAACACAAAAGAAGGTAGTAAGAGAGGAAATGAGGGTCAAAAAAACCACAAGAAGAAAATAGAAAATAAGCAATCAAAACAGCAATAATGAACCCTTTCCTATCAGTAGTTTAAATGTAAATGGATTAAACTGTCCAATCATGAGACACAGACTGGTCAAGTGGATTAAAAAAAAACCCAGAACGCAATGACTTGCTGCTTACAAGAGACTCACTTTAGATCTAAGGATACACACAAGTAAAAGTAAAAGGATGGAAAAAGATATTCCATGAAAATGATATCCTAAAGAAAGTAGGGGTGACTTTAAGTGAAAAACTGCCACAAGAGACAAAAGGACATTATATAATGATAAAATGGTCAAATCATCAGGAAGATAAACAATTATAAATATTTATGCACCAAACATCTGAGCTCCAAAACATATGAAGGAAATGTTGACAGAATTAAAGGGAGAAATAGATAGCAATACAACAATGGTAGGAGACTTCAGCACTTTACTTTTAATAGTGGATAGAACAACCAGGCTGAAGATCAATAAAGAAGTAGAGGACTTGAACAACATCAACAAACTGGACCTAACAGACATCCAGAGAACGCTCCACCCAGGAACTGGAGAATACACATTCCTCTCAAGAGCACATGGAACATTCTCCAAGATAGACCACAAAACAAATATTAACAAATTTTAGAAGACTGAAATAATAGAAACTATCTTTTCTGATCACAAAGGAATGAAATTAGAAATCAGTAGCGTGGGCTTGGCCCCGAGGCCCAGTGGTCAAGTTCCCACACTCAGCTTTGGTTGCCCAGGGTTTCACCAGTTTGGATTCTGGGCATGGACCTAGCACCACTAGTGAAGCCATGCTGAGGTGGTGTCCCACGTAGCAGAACCAGAAGGATCTACAACTAGAATATGCAACTATGTACTGGGGGAGCTTTGGGAAGAAGAAGTAAAAAAAAAAAAAAGATTGGCAACAGTTGTTAGTTCAGGGGCCAATCTTTAAAAAAAAAGAAAAAAAGAAATAAGTAGCAGAAGGAAAACTAGAAAATACACAAATATGTGGATATTAAACAACACATACTTCAATAACCAGTGGGTTAAAGAAGAAATCACAGGGGAAATTAGAAAATATTGTAAGACAAATGAAAATGAAAACATAATATATCGAAACTTATGGGATGCAGCAAATACAGTGCATTCAGTCTTTACCATTGAGTATGATATTAGCTGTGGGCTTTGCATATTTGCTCTTCATTATGTTGAGGTAGTTTCCTTCTATTCCTAGTTTCTTGAGTGTTTTTGTCATGAAAGGGTATTGAATCTTGTCAAATGCTTTTTCTGCATCAATTGAGATGATCCTCTGGTTTTTCCCTTCATTCTGTTAATGTGATGTGTTACATTGCTTGATTTTTATATATTGCACCATCCTCGCATTCCAGAAATAAATCCCATTTGGTCATGGTTTAGAATCGTTTTTATGTGCTGGTGAACTTGGTTTGCTAGTATTTTTTTGAGAATTTCTGCCTCAATACACATCAGTAATATTCATCTGTAGTTTTCTCTTCCTGTAGTGTGTTTGACTTTGGTATCATGGTAACGGCCTCATAGAATAACTTTGGGAATGTCCCTTCCTCTTCAATTTTTTGGAACAGTTTGCAAGGAAGTGGTGTTAATTCTTTAAATATTTAGTATCACCAGTGAAGCCATTGGATCCTGGGCTATTTTTGTTAGGTTTTTGATTACTGCCTCAATCTATTTACTAGTATAAGACTGAGCAGATTTTGTATTTCTTCATAATTCAGTATTGGCAGGTTGTGTGTTTTTGGGATTTCACCTAGGTTACCCCATTTGTTGGCATAAAATTGTTTATAGTCCCTTCTTTCATTTCTGATTTTAGTTATTTGAGTCTTCTCTCTTTTTGCTTAGTCAATCTAGGTAAATTTTTCTCACTTTGATTGATATTTTTCATAAACCAACTCTTAGTTTCATTGATTATCTCTATTGCTTTTCTGTTCTCTGTTTTGTTTATCTTTGCTGTACTCTTTATTATTTTATTCTGCTATCTTTGGCTTTAGTTCATTCTTCATTTTCTAATTCCTTGAGGGATGAAGTTAGGTTGTTGACTTGAGATCTTTCTTTCTAATGTAGGTGTTTACAGGTGTAAACTTCCCACTTAGCAGGACATTCAATATACCCTGTAAGTTTCAGTGTGCGATAAGTTTTGTAATTGGACAGTGTGAATCCTACTTCCTTCTTTTTCAAGATTTTTGGGCTATTCTGGATCCCTTGCATATCTACATGAGTTTCATTACCAGGATGTCAATTTTTCTAAATCAGCCAATGGGATTTGGGGTAGTATTGCCATCTTAACAATATTCAGTATTCTGACTTTAAGAAAATGCTACAAGGAAAGAAACAACAAGATAAATCAAAATTAGAAAAAATCAGAAATGAAGTGATAAAGCTCAGGAATAAAGGAGACATAAAAGAAAAAAATTTAGAATATTAACCTAGAAATACATCAGAAGAACTCAAATAGTTTAATATTCGAACAAAATTGTTTTAATAAAAATTAAGAAATATATGAAAAGTATATGAGAGAAAGCAAATAACTAATAAATCGATATTTATTTTACCTAGACTTCTGTATAATTCTCACAATTAACAAAAAGGTTTAATTTTTGAAAATTAAAGATATAAAAATATAATCAGACCATGGCTACTAAATAATCTTAGAAAACAATTGTAATTCTTCTTAGTGAATCACAAGCCCTTATATGATCTGGTCCCTCCTAGCACACTGACCTCATGGTTTTTTAGTCACCCCTCAGTAACCCTGCTCTGAGCCACCTGCTGCTCTGGAACACACAATGCTCAGGCTTCCTTCCAGGCATTTGCACTTGTTTACTCTACTTGGAACACTCCTCCTCATATATGCAAATGACCTGGGCCCTTTACCATCCATGTCTCAGCTCAAATATTCACCTCCTCAGAAAAGGGTTCATACCAGATTGCCTTACCTAGATTTTCCCTGTTCTTGCTTAGTTTCCCTCATACTCTATTTCACTACATGATGTTACATATCCTCTTATCCATTTACATGTTTATTTATATGTCTTGCCTAATATACTACAAACTCCATTTTATTAGCCAGATACAGGAATTAATATATTTTTAAGCAACGAAACTACATATATAATTAGAAGTGTGCAAGAGAATCTGGAAAGAGTTTGAGTTCAAAATACAGATAAAATGGTGGGCGGAGAAAAATGGCGGGGTGAGCTGACCCGGGATTCTGTCCCCTCCAAAATACAACAAAAGATTGGAAGAACTGAATTTCAGAGAATAAACATAATGCCAGCTCGTTAGAGACCTACAATACCAAGAAAGAGGAGATCATAAACCTAGCTTTACACCTTTGGAGGCGCCAGAACGGTAGGAGAGAACATCGCACCCTCCCCTAGAGTCTGCGATCGCTGCGGCGCGGGTCAGGAAGGAGCGGGGTAGGGGCCGCAGGTGGATCATCCCGGACTCCTGCCGCTGATTCAGTGGAGAACCGCTGATGGGGCAGAAAGCTTCCATCCGCGGGGACCCTATAAATCAAGGGCCTTGGGAGACCAGAGAACAGAACTGATCTGAACCCAGACCGGCGTGTGTGAGTAACAGCCCCTCCCCCACAGCAAAGCCAGTGGGTGCAGCCATTTTGCCCTGAAGGCGGAGAGCTAACATGCTGCTCTCGACCCCCATCTAGTGGCGACAGCCTGTAACTGCAACTGAATTCTACCACCATGAGAAAAAAACGCTCCTCTACCATCCAGCAATTTATAAAAGCCCCAGACCAGAAGGAAAACAATAAAAACACAGAATTAAGTCCTGAGGACTTGGAATTAGGTAAACTAAGTGATAATGAATTCAGAGGAGCTATAATCAAAAAACTCAATGAGGTAGAGAGAAAGATAGAGAAACAAGCTGAGTTCTGGAGTTACTTCACAAAAGAGATTGAAACCATAAAGAAGAATCAAACAGAATTACTTGAGATGAAAAACACAATGGACCAGATGAAACAGAATACGGATTCCCTGAATGCCTGTGTAGACAACCTAGAGGAGCAAATCAGCATAATCGAGGACAGACAGGCTGAATGGTGCCAGACAGAGGAAGAAAGAGAACTAAGAATTAAAAAAAATGAGGAAAATCTCCGAGAGATAATGGATTCAATGAGGAGTAAGAACATAAGGATCATAGGAATTCCCGAGAATATGGAAAAGGAAAATGGAGCAGAGAGTGTGCTTAATGAAATTATTGAAGAGAACTTCCCAAATCTAGGGATCAACGGAGAAATGTGTGTAGAGGAGGGTTTTAGATCTCCTAGATTTGTCAATGTAAAAAGACCCACCGCAAGGCACATAGTAGTAAAGTTGGCAAATAGGAATGATAAGGAAAGAATACTCAGGGAAGTAAGGGAAAAAAAGAGAATAACCTATAAAGGAGCCCCTATCAGACTGTCAGTGGATTTCTCTACAGAAACCCTACAAGCTAGGAGAGAATGGAGTGATATATTCAAAGCTTTAAAGGATAAAAATCTTCAGCCAAGAATACTCTATCCAGCAAGAATTTCCTTCAGATATGAGGGAGAAATTAAATCTTTTCCAGACAAACAAAAGTTAAGGGAATTTGTAACTAAAAGCCCTCCATTACAAGAAATCCTCAAGAAGGCTCTCATACTTGAAAAAAGAAAAAAGGGAGAAAGGGGCACAAGCCACAGACTAGGGAGACTGATGGATAGAACCAGAACAGGATAGCAAATATTCAACTATAGCATTAGGGTAAAAATAAGGAAACTACCAAAACAAGGACGATCTTAGCACTCTAACTACAAATTAATAAGACGAATTGTAATAAAAAATCAAAATAATTATTTAGGAGGGGAAGAGCAAAGGGTCTAAATCAGTATTGGTCGAGTAAGTAAGAGACCACCAGAGAATAGACTATATTATACACGAGATTCTAAATACAAACTTCAAGGTAGACACTAAAATAAAGTACAGAACAGAGTCACAAATCATAGTTAAGGAAAAATCTAAGAAACCCAGCATAAGAAATTGCAGTAATAAATGGATAGTCTAAAGCACACAAGAAAAGAAACACAGGAAAAGAAGATAATGAGCGACAGATTGACAGCATTAAGTCCACATGCATCAATAATCACTCTCAATGTGAACGGATTGAACTCTCCAATAAAAAGACACAGAGTGGCAAAATGGATTAAAGAACAAGATCCAACAATTTGTTGCCTCCAGGAAACACACCTCAGCCCCAAGGACAAACACAGACTCAGGGTGAAGGGGTGGAGGACAATACTTCAAGCAAATAGCAAGGAAAAAAAGGCAGGTGTTGCAATCCTCATATCATACCAAGTGGATTTCAAAATAAGACAGGTAAAGAGAGACACAGAGGGACAATATATAATGATCAAAGGGACACTTCATCAAGAAGAAATAACGCTTTTAAATATCTATGCACCCAACACAGGAGCACCAAGATTCATAAAGCAACTATAAACAGACCTAAAGGAAGATGTTAAAAACAACACAATAATAGTAGGGGACCTCAACACCTCACTCACATCAATGGACAGATCATCCAGACAGAAAATCAACAAGGGAATAGTGGAGCTGAATGAAAAACTAAAACAATTGGACTTAATAGACATATATAGATCACTCCACCCTGAAGGAGCTGAATACACATTCTTCTCAAGTGCACATGGAACATTCTCTAGGATAGACCATATGTTGGGAAACAAGGCCAGCCTCTACAAATTTAAAAAAATGGAAATAATAACAAGCATCTTCTCAGATCATAGTGCTATAAGGCTAGAAATTAATTAGAAGAAAAAAGCTGAGAAAGGCACAAAGATGTGGAGACTAAACAACACACTACTGAACAAGCAATGGATCATTGAAGAAATTAAAGAAGAAATAAAAAAATACCTGGAAACAAATGAAAATGATAGCATGCCATACCAACTCATATGGGATACAGCAAAAGCTGTATTAAGAGGAAAATTCATCGCAATACAGGCACATCTTAACAAACAAGAAAAATCCCAAATAAGCAACCTTAAAGCACACCTAACTGAACTAGAGAAAAAAGAACAAATGAAGCCCAAAGTCAGCAGAAGGAGAGAAATAATAAAAATCAGAGCAGAAATAAATACTATTGAAACGAAAAAGGCAGTAGAAAGGATCAATGAGACAAAGAGCTGGTTTTTTGAGAAGATAAATAAAATTGACAAACCACTAGCCAGACTTACAAAGAAAAAAAGGGAGAAAGCTCAAACAAACAAAATCAGAAATGAGCGAGGGGAAATAACAAGAGACTCTGCAGAAATACAACAGATTATAAGAGAATACTACAAAAAACTGTATGCCAGCAGAATGGATAACCTAGAGGAAATGGATAAATTCTTGGACTCATACAGTCTCCCAAAGCTCACTCAAGAAGAGGCAGACAATTTGAACAGACCAATCACAAGGAAAGAGATTGAAACAGCAATCAAAAACATCCCAAAGAATAAAACCCCAGGACCAGATGGCTTTCCTGAGGAATTCTACCAAACTTTCAGAGAGGATTTAATACCTATGCTTTTCAAGCTATTCCAAAAAAATAGGGAAGATGGAACACTTCCTAACACATTCTATGAGGCCAACATCACGCTGATACCAAAACCTGACAAGGACACCACGAAAAAAGAGAACTATAGGCCAATATCACTGATGAACATAGATGCAAAAATTCTAAACAAAATTTTGGCAACCAGAATTCAGCAATTCATCAAAAGAATCATACATCAGGATCAGGTGGGATTCATACCAGGGATGCAGGGATAGTTCAACATCCACAAATCAATCAACGTGATACACCACATCAACAAACTGAGGAATAAAAACCACATGATCATCTCAATAGATGCAGAGAAGGCATTTGACAAGATCTAACAGCCATTTATGATAAAAACTCTGAACAAAATGGGCATAGAAGGAAACTACCTCAACATAATAAAGGCCATACAGGACAAACCCATAGCCAACATCATACTCAATGGGCAAAAACTGAACGCCATCCCCCTGAAAACAGGAACAAGACAAGGATTCCCTCTATCACCACTCTTATTTAACATAGTAGCGGAGGTCCTGGCCAGAGCAATCAGGCAAGAAAAAGGAATAAAAGGAATCCAAATAGGGAAGGAAGAAGTGAAACTCTCGCTGTTTGCAGACGACATGATCTTATATATAGAAAACCCCAAAGAATCCATTGGAAAACTGTTAGAAGTAATCAACAACTACACCAAGTTGCAGGATATAAAATCAATTTGCATAAATCAGTAGCATTTCTATACTCCAGTAATGAACCAACAGAAAAAGAACTCAAGAATACAATACCATTCACAATCGCAACAAAAAGAATAAAATACCTTGGGGTAAATTTAACTAAGGAAGTGAAGGACCTATATAATGAAAATTACAAGGCCTTTCTGAGAGAAGTGGATGACGACATAAGGAGATGGAAAGACATTCCATGTAGATGGATTGGAAGAATAAACATAGTTAAAATGTCCGTTCTACCTAAAGCAATCTACAGATTCAATGTCATCCCAATCAGAATCTCAATGACATTCTCTACAGAATTAGAACAAAGAATCCTAAAATTCATATGGGGCAACAAAAGACCCCGAATTTCTAAAGCATTCCTGAGAAAAAAGAACAGAACGGGAGGCATCACAATCCCTGACTTCAAAACATACTACAAAGCTACAGTAATCAAAACAGCATGGTACTGGAACAAAAACAGGTGCACAGATCAATGGAACAGAATTGAAAGCCCAGAAATAAAACCACACATCTATGGACAGCTTATCTTTGACAAAGGAGCTGAGGGCATACAATGGAGAAAAGAAAGTCTTTTCAACAAATGGTGCTGGGAAAACTGGAAAGCCACATGTAAAAGAACGAAAATTGACCATTCTTTTTCACCATTCACCAAAATAAACTAAAAATGGATCAAAGACCTAAAGGTGAGACCTGAAACCATAAGGCTTCTGGAAGAAAACGTAGGCAATACACTCTTTGACATCAGTATTAAAAGGATGTTTTCGGACACCATGCCTTCTCAGAGAAGGGAAACAATAGAAAGAATAAACAAATGGGACCTCATCAGATTAAAGAGCTTCTTCAAGGCAAATGAAAACAGGATTGAAACAAAAAAACAACCCACTAACTGGGAAAAAATATTTGCAAGTCATATATCTGACAAAGGCTTAATATCCTTAATATATAAAGAACACTCGCAACTCAACCACAAAACATCAAACAACCCAATCAAAAAATGGGCTGGAGACATGAACAGACATTTCTCCAAAGAAGATATACTGATGGCCAATAGGCACATGAAAAGATGCTCATCATCGCTGATCATCAGGGAAATGCAAATCAAAACTACACTAAGATATCACCTTACACCCGTTAGAATGACAAAAATATCTTAAACTAATAGCAACAAATGTTGGAGAGGTTGTGGAGAAAAAGGAACCCTCATACACTGCTGGTGGGAATGCAAACTGGTGCAGCCACTATGGAAAACAGTATGGAGATTCCTCAAAAAACTAAAAATAGAACTACCATACGATCCAGCCATCCCACTACTGGGTATTTATCCAAAGAGCCTGAGGTCAGCAATCCCAAAAGTCCTGTGCAGCCCAATGTTTATTGCAGCACTGTTTACAATAGCCAAGACGTGGAAGCAACCTAAGTGCCCATCAACAGACGAATGGATAAAGAAGATGTGGTACATATATACAATGGAATACTACTCAGCTGCGAAACAGAACAAAATCATTCCATTTTCAATAACATGGATGGACCTTGAGAGAATTATGTTAAGTGAAATAAGCCAGCGAGAGAAAGATAATCTGTGTATAACTCCACTCATATGAGGAATTTAAAACTATGGACCAAGAACAGTTTAGTGGATACCAGGGGAAAGGTGGGGTGGGGGGTGGGCACAAAGGGTGAAGTGGTGCACCTACAACATGACTGACAAACATTAATGTACAATTGAAATTTCACAAGATTGTAACCTATCAATAACTCAATAAAAAATAACAATAATAAAAAAATACAGATAAAATGGTGCATGAGGAAGAAGAACAGCGCCCATCCCTGAACTGGGACAGAAATATGAGAAGAGAAACAAAGTGAGCGGTTAATGTGGTGAAGATGAAATTCACTGGGTCACTCATACAGAGTATTTATCTCCTCTCTAGATCACAAGTATTTTCCCCAGTGTGAATGGAGCTTTCCAGCCAACATTTCAAGCATGTCTCCTCCTTAACCACTTGGGCTTTTACCTACCCAAATATATTCCCATAGCTTGACTTGCTCATACTTACTTGTATGCCCTCTTCTTGTTTCTTCCCTCACAACCATGCAGGCCTCTTTCCTTGCTCCAATAATGTAATCACTCCCAGCTTAGAATTGAAATGCCTTGCTTACAAAGAAAGAAATGGCATATGATGTAGAACAAAACATTGTTTACTTAAAATTATAATAATAAACTAAAAGCCAAAATGATATTGAATAAGATTTCCAAGAAAATGGGCTAAGGGAGCTAAAGAACAAGAAATCAGGTAGGGTAAGGATATTTTAAACATATATACTCATACATCCTCTTTCTCGAGAGAATGCATAATACCATGGCTAAAAATAGAGATTCTGGAGCCGTGGTTCAATTCCTGCCTTTGCCACCTTCGAGCTGTGTTTGACGTCGGGAAAGTCACTTAAACCCACTGTGCCTCAGTATTCTCACTTGTAGAACAGGAATAAGAAATCTGTCAGGAGGATTAAACAAGTTGATATAGAGATGGAAGGTGCTTCGAGCACTGCCTATTATATACTAAGCACGATGTTAACTATTGACATTACTATTGATATTGCCGTTTTATGAAGAGTACATGAGAAGAGATATCTATAGGATACTCATTTCATTTTAAATGTAATGTTAATAGATAACAACTTTCAACCACAAAACAGCAAAAAATTCTTACAAAATACAATGCATATGCCTCAGTGTTCAATTAATTCCCTTTATCAAATCCACCAGTATGTAAACTGTAGAGGCTCTTTTAGACCAATTCAGGCCCCTGTGTCAGGCTAGTCTCCCTGCAAATGGATCAGATATTAAAATGAAATATCTATAAAAATTCCAAGCATAAGTAAATAGGAAAACTGGATCCTCTGACAATGGTTATAATAAACGCCAAAGAATTCTCAACTAGACCCTATTCACAAAATAAGAGAGGCAACTATAAGTAAGATTGGAGGAGGTATGAGTGTGACCGAAAGGGAAGAGGAAGGTGTTTGACGGAGTAGCCATGTCAAGCATGACAAAGCTCAAACCATTTCTTTGGAAAAAAGGAACAAATTTAACTAGTTTCTTGAAAAGCAGACCTGAAAATCACAGTGGAAAAAATATATATCTTGAAAAGCAGATTCTAAATTAAACTACGTCATTTGAAGCTGACAAGCATACCCAGTGAGACCAAGTTGCCACAGTTCTCCATCGTCACATCCTGGTACAATTTCTTCTGAACAGGGCTGAGATATTCCCACTCCAGCATAGAGAAGTCTAGGCCACATTGCTGAACGTCACAGATCTCTGAAATGGCAAACACACCCATGCGTTACTGGGGAAATTAAAGGAATATTTTGAAGATGGAAGGAGAGGAGATAAGGACTGCATTGCAGGGCGAGAGCAATATAGCACGGATGTAGACTACAAATCTACAGTATGAGAGGGGGGCTGGAGCAGCACGTATGTTTTTGACGAAGCCTGCTGAAATAGACAAAATTTCCTGGCACACTCTTACATATTTGAACCATTTGAGAATAGATAGAATAATAATGTTTTACTATTAAATGAAATAGTGAATACAAGCATAATGCTTAATTGGGACCTGGCACATAAATTCCCAGTAAATGTGAGTTGCTCAAGAAAATTTTTACTTTTTAGAGAAGAGAACATTTAATCACATACTTTTTGAAATGCAGTAAAAAGTCTTAATGTTAGGAAAAAGAGTCTGTATAAAAATGAGATTTATCTCAAGCATTAAATAGTTCATGATGCCAGACCTTACCCTAAGCATTTTTTCTTGTTTTGATAAATCCATGTACTCTTTGGCACATGACATTATATTTTATGGACATATCAGATTTAATCATTTATACAGGTAGGATGCACACCATTTGTGAGGTCTTCCCCAATTCTGTGAGTCTGTCTTCACTGACTGCTTAGGAGGACTTTTTGTTGCTGCTGTCCACCCTCTGTCACTGAGCACATGCCTTACACCGAGCATGGTAAGCAGCTGCTACTTAGGTTACTGAGGGCCACCTCCTCGTATTTATGTCCCTGTGTGCTCTCCTGCCCATGTGTGTGGGCTAAAAGCAGTGACTTGCTTTAAACAAACAGAAAATGGCTACAGTGATGAAATGTTACTTCTGATAGTAATTACAAAAGATGATGATTTCCGTATTGCTTGCCCTCTTTGGCTGTCTCACTTGCTCAACACAGAGTAGCCTCTAGCCAACAGCCCGTGAGTGACTAAATCCAGTTAAAAAACACTTGAGCGAGCTTGGAAGGAGAGGCAGCTAACGTTGGCCTTAAGAAGACTGCAGCCCTGACCAACATCTTGATAGCCTGGTGAGAGACCCAGAGCAGGAGAGTCAAGCTAAGCCACGTCCAGATTTCCCACCCACTGAAACTGTGAGATAAACGTTTACTGCTTTAAGCTACTAAGTGTCGAGTTAATTTTTTATGCAGGAATAGATAACTCATAGATTGAGGTAAAGAATGTTGAGGAAGGGGGCTGGCTCGGTGGCCGAGTGGTTAAGTTTGCGCACTCCACAGCAGCGGCCCAGGGTTCGGGTCCTGGGCGTGGACATGGCACTGCTCGTGAGGCCACGTTGAGGTGGCGTCCCACATCCCACAGCTAGAAGAACCTGCAACTAAGATATAGAACTATGTACCCGGGGGGGTTGGGAAATAAAGCAGAAAAAAAAACGAACATTGGCAAGAGTTGTTAGCCCAGGTGCCATCCTTAAAAAAAAAAAGGAAGATTGGCAACAGTTTTTAGCCCAGGTGCCAGTCTTTAAAAAAAAAAAAAAGTTGAGGAGGGATAACGAATTATGTAGATGTCATCCAAATTTAGTATGTCTCATTCAACAATAAACTAGTCTTGATATTTATCTCTCAGACATCTCCTGCCAAGATTCACAACCTCCAAGTTTGCAAATCTCAATCATATGCAGGCATACCTCGCTTTATCGCACTTTGTTTTATTGCGCTTTTCAGATATTGTGTTTTTGCAAGACCTTCCATCAGCAAAAAGACTACAACTCACTGAAGTCTCAGATGATGGTTTGCACTTTTTAGCAATAAAGTATTTTTTAATTAAGGTGCATATATTGTTTTTTAGACAATGCTATTGCACACTTAGACTATAGAGTAAAGATAACTTTTATATGCACTGGGAAACCAACAAATATGTGTGACTCCCTTTATTGCAAGATTTGCTTTATTGCGGTGGCCTGGAACTTGAACTTGCAATGTCTCTCAGATATGCCTGTACTAATCCACACAAACCACGAGATCTCACTCTACACTGAGATGTAGGTCTTTAAATACCAAATGTCTATGTTACCGACTTGGAAATCTCAAGTCTGCAGAAAACTTCAAAGTCTTCTCATGGATGGTTAAACACAACCATTGTCTCTATCTCACCAAACTACAGACCTGACTCAAATAGCATAAATCTTTACTTCAAAGGACAAAGAATGGACACTTAAGATATGTTCAATACAGTCTTCGTCCGAGTTGCCACGGTTTCCTGCTTCAACAGTACTTGAACTGAACCAGCGCTGGCTCCCTGCCCCGGCCAGCCACCCAGAGCCGGCCCTTGGTGACCTCCTCACAGTGCCCTCGGCCCGCCCAAGGCTCCCGCCGCCGCCCCCTCCTCTCCTCTCCTCAGCCGCCTGCCATGACGACTGCGGTCCCCTCACAGGTGCACCAGAACCACCACCAGGACTCAGAGGCCGCCATCAACCATCAGCTCAACCTGGAGCTGCACGCCTCCTCCGTCTACCTGGCCATGTCTTACTATTTTGATTGCGGTGATGTGGCTTTGAAGAACTTTGCCAAAGTTCTTCACCAATCTCATGAGGAGAGGGAACATGCTGAGAAACTGATGAAGCTGCAGAACCAAGGAGGCAGCCAAATCTTCCTTCAGGATATCAAGAAACCAGAACAGGATGACTGGGAGAATGGGCTGAAGACAATGGAGTTTGCATTACACTTGGAAAAAAAAGTGAATGAGTCACTATTGGAACTGCACAAACTGGCCACTAACAAAAATGACCCCCACCTGTGTGACTTCCTTGAGCCTCATTACCTGAATGAGCAGGTGAAAGCCATCAAAGAATTGGGTGACCACGTAACCAACCTGCGCAGGATGGGGGCCCCGGAATCTGGCATGGCGGAGTATCTATCTGACAAGCACACCCTGGGAGACAGTGACGAGAGCTAAGTCTCAGGCCAGCTTCCCCCAGCCACCGGGTGACTTTCCTGATCCACCGAGGCAGTGCATGCATGTTGGGGTTACCTTTACCTTTTCTATAAGTTGTACCAAAACATCTACTTAAGTTCTTGGATTTGTACCATTCCTTCAAATAAAGTAATTGGGTAACCCCCCCAAGAAAGATACGTTCAGTAATTTCTCAGTAATAACATGAACACTAGTTAGTTTAGAATGGGCTACATAGAGAGGATGCTGGGTAATTTGGTATCACATTTCACTGGAACAAGAGGTGGGACATAGGTTATTTGAGGGCCCTCTCTTGGTAGTAAACTTTAGAAAAACTAATAAAAATACTCACATGACCTAAATAACAAAACAAAACAAACGTATTTCAAGGAGAGAAACATCAACTCACATGGACCATGGTTTAAGACCTTCAAGAGTGCATCAGTCTCAGGGTTCCTCTATCAGAAAAGCACAGTTCCAGAAAGCCAAAGCTGGGGGAAGAGCTTGATCTTGAGACCAGTTCTGCTTTAGCGTTCCCAACAGGACTCAAGTTAATAACTTTGTTATGATCTTCCACGCCAGGTTCCAAATTATTTCCCATCCGCATGACTTGAGCAGATGAGGATTCCAGATAAATCCATTTTCTCCCTCAAATCCCAGGGGTCTCTGCTGAAAAAAGTCATACAACAGAGGCATTTCTGCACTGAAGCCAGACCCAGATATGTCAGCAGGAAGTTTTCCGGCCACTGTGTCCTTCTGGTGAGGCAGGTGCAGACCTAAGCATGTCCAGCGCAGTCATGCCCTGAGCAGATCCTCTTCCTTCTATTAACACCTTCTAAGACTTAAAAGAGCCCATAGTCGTCTAGCCAGAACCTCTTTTGTGGCTTTGGAGTTGGGTCAGGTTGGTTAAGACATTGGAGATGGAAAGTCAGTGCTCAGTATTTTGAGTCCAGTAAAGCTTGCTAATTAAATACATGACAAACCATCATTGGACTACAATACAAACTAGGTATCAAATGTGAAGTTGGGAAAAATATTTATGGATATGGGAAATATTCCAGATATGCTATCAACATAATAATTAGATTGAATTATGCATTCTTGACAAATACATGAATGTATCAATCAACAGAGAGGAAGAGTGGTGGAGAAACAGACCACTGACATCAGTAGACAAACAGTCTGGAAGGTTATGGACCACCTAATAACGCTGCTTTTTATTTTAATCTCGACTTTTCCTTTTAAAGCTTATTTCATAATTATTGTAACAATGACCATAAGTTAACTTGAACTATATCTGTGTGCATTTTTTCTTTATTTTTTAACACGAAGATGTCCAAAAGTAGGAGAATTCAAGAAAATTCTTTGTTATCTAAATGTAGATTGTCTTACTGAATGGCTTATCTTTTGTCCTTTTCCTTTCAATCCAATATCTGAACCCTATCCTTTGTTCTCAGGAATGACAGAGTTCTGTCTAGAAAAAATAGGGAGCAGTCTTTGTGTAACCTCTTGTGTGAACTGATGATGACCTCAATACAGCTTTATTCCAGGTCCTCTTGACAGACAGGTTTATTTGGTTCCTAAACCTGTCAGCTAAGCCATAATGTCCCCCAGACGTCTGCTGAACTGTCATACCCTGTTAGTTTCACTTTATACCTAACAAAATTAGAAGGGAAACTGTAAATATAAAAGTCACAGTAGAAAATCAATTTACTCCATAGATATTCCATACAATCAGTATATTTTGTTCATATCCTGGCTGTTGCTATAGACGGACTGAATTAACAGGTAAGTCACCTAAATCTCTCCAGTGCTCTTCATCACACATTGCCTTGAGCTTATTCCCGTTCAGATTTTACCTTCATTTTAGATAATAAGCATCATAAAGGAAGCAATAATGTCTTTTAAGTGATTGTGTTACCCCAAATCCTACAATCTCTAGGCCTAGCATATTGTAGGTAGTTCATAAAAGTCTCTTTACCACAAAATTTCATTTCAAGGAATTTTTTAAAGGAGATAACTATGGAAGTACTTGTGCACAAGGATGTTCATCAGAGAATAACCGTGGGGTTTTTTGGGTTTTGGCTTTTTATTTTTGTGGGGAAGATTGGCCATGGGCTAATACCTGTTGCCAATCTTCCTCTTTTTGCTTGAGGAAGATTGCACTAACATCTGTACCAGTCTTCCTCTCTTTGGTACATAGGATGCTGCCACAGCTTGGCTGATGATTGGTGTGTAGGTCCATGCCCAGGATCTGAACCTGCAAACCCTGGGCCTCTGGAGCGGAGCAAGCAAGTGAGCGAACTTAACCACTACACCAGCGGGCCAGGCCACAGAGAATAATTTTTGATAAACAAAAATTAAAAACACAACTATTTCACAGCAAGGAACAGGTTAAACATATTATGGTCTGCACCATGGTGACATACTATGGCTTCACTGATTATTAATCCATATGAAATGCTGGAAAACAATATTAACTCAGTCAAGAGGCAGGTTTAAAAAGGTATGCACAACCTAAGATGTGAAATCTTGTGAAAATAAGAACACAGGGTCTGTTGTGAGATTTTTAGGAATTCAAAATGAGCTTAAAGCTGTGAGAGTTAGTAATATCTCAGCACCTCTTTTTCCACATCAGCAAACAAAGCATAAGAATATCACCGATTACATAAGTCGGTTTTGAAGACTAAGCGAGGTAGTCCATATAAGTACAAAAAGATATATCACAATGGCTAATACATAATTATCTACCATTATTGAAGGTGAAAGTCAGTAGACGCCCCTTAATCCATTATTACACGAGCTAGTGAATTTTGCTGCATCATTTGTCTTATAGAAAATGTGTGCTTCTGGGCTTTATCTTTAATTTTAGAAGTTCCAGTTCCTATCTTTGAGAAAATATAATTCTTCTTAATAAAATTGTTAGTAACAAAAGAGAGAAATTGCCAAAGAGAAAATGTCCCCTTCCTCAGTCCCCAGCAGCTACAGCGAGCAAGAAAAACCCCATCCAGCATCACAAACCTACATGTACGTAAACAGGATGTGACAAAATGCAGAATCTTAACAAGTGAATCTTATTCTCCTGCACAATATGGAGATTTATGTCACATTTTTTATTTGTGAAAATATTATATTATTTATTATTTGTACTTGCAAGACAATTGGAGTAAGAAATTAGTGTTATTTCCTCCGAAAGGAACCTTAGATCGCTAAATTATTAATTCTGAAAGGATGTCTCATTTAGCAATTTGGTGCCATGATAATTAAATTTTAAATAAAATTTCTAATATCTAAAAGGTGAAAATAGAATGTATTTCAAAGAGATTCCCGGCACATCCTTTTCCCTAAGGCACATATAAGGAAACCCTTGATTGGGTTAGATCTCCTTTTCAAACTAAGAGCAGGACTCTTCATCTCCTTCATTTGACCAGTTATGTTCTATCAAAACAAAATGACACAGAAATGTTCACACATAAAACCTAGAAACATATACACCAAAAGATTGAAAGTGATTATTTCTACGCAGTGGGATGAAAGAGTATTCTTATTTTCTTCTTAAAAATTTCCTTAGAAAATTGATTTTTTTGCAGTAAGTCTGCATTAAATTCCATCATCATAAATACAACTTGAAGATATTTCAAAGTATTAAAATATTTTAAGTCATCATTATGGCAGAGGCTGTGTTTTTGTCTTTAAAAAAATCTTTAAGCACTAGGCCTGCCATGAAAAATCACTGTGATTGAAACAAACACCACGGACCTGTTCTTGAATCTCCTTTATGTGTCCCACACTGACATCATCAGACATTGCACTATAAAGATTCTCCCATTAATAGAAAGGGAAGTGGCCTTTGCAGATTAATGAGAATACGTAGGCAAAATGGGTCAAAAAGTTTTGAGGACGCAGAAGGTATTTAATAAATGTGACTACACATCTTCCATTCCTCTCTGAATAACAATTAAAATACCATTTTGGATACAATCCTTGCCAGAGGGTTTTACAATATTTTAATTTTTAAATGAACACGTATAATTTGAAATTTTTTCAGTATTATTATCCACAACCACGAAGACAGTTTAACAGCACATCACAGCCATTTTTTTCTTATAATGACTAATACTTATTTAACAGGAATTTTAATATCTGCATAATATTCTCTCATGGGTATCACGTGCTTTTCTTAGCATTTATTATCTTTCTTAAGTTATTTTTTCATTTTCGCTTTTTGGTGAGGAAGATTGGCCCTGAGCTAACATCTGTCACCGATCTTCCTGTCCTTTTTTCCTTCCTCCCCAAAGCCCAAGTACATAGTTGTGTATCCTAGTGTAGGTCCTTCTGGTTTTACTATGATGGACTCTGCCTCAGTGTGGCTGGAGAAGCAGGGCTAGGTCAGCAACCAGGATCCGAACCCTTGAAGGCTGGGCCATGGAAGTGGAATGCGCATATCCAGCCACTCAGCTACAGGCCGGCCCCATTCTCATTGTCTTGATCACTAACTTTGTGCAAAACCATAACAAGGTATAACAATTTTTGATTCCAGATAAAAACTCAGGTCTAAATCTTCTGAATTATGCATGTATATTTTCATTACTGAAAAATGGAAATTCACAAATATATAGACCACCTCTACACAATTTCAGGAGGTCATGGCGGCGCCCGTCGCCCGCATGCACACAGACCAAGGCCCCCTTCTTCAAGAACTCCTGTTTTGGACACGACTTCTGGCTCAGTCCCTTAACTTGCAACTATGCATCACAACTAACTGCACATCTTCTTGCATCTTAACTGCGCAAACCTGAAGGGGACGAGTCACTGCCCACAATGCTGAGTCACTGTGCTGTCCCACCCCCATGGCTCAGCGTCTGGGGCCTCGTCCTCAGCCAGAAGGAAGGAAGAAGAGCGCAGAGTCAGGTTCAGAGCTCCAGAACACCTCCCGCCCCAGGCGCTCAGGCATGCCTTCCTTCTCAGACACCTGGCCGGCCCCAGGAACCCCGGGAGGGCATCCTCAGGAAGGGGGGAGGCTGGGGGTCTCCAGCCTGATGTCCTTCTCAGACGCGACGGGCCCCAGGAACCCCGTGAGGGCAGCCCTAGGAAGGAGGCTGCCCTGGAGGTCTCCAGCCCCACGTCATTCTCAGACACGCGACAGTGCCCAGGAAATCCAGGAGGGCGGCCCCGGGAAGGCGCCGCGCTGGGTGTCTCCAGCCCTATGTCCTGGGATCCTGTCTCAGGGGCCACCCCTGACCTCAATCACCATCGCCACTGCAGGGCTGCACTTTCCCGCCAAAACCCTTCCCGGTCCCAGCGCAGCCTGGGCGGGCGCATCCTCTGCAGCAGCTCCGTGCGGCTGGGAGGAAGGCGAAGGCAGCCGAGACCCCGCACCTCTGGGTCCACCACACGCCCTATGGCGCTGCCGCGACCTCGCCCATGAACCAGACGTGCCTTCCGCCCCACCGCACAGCCCGCGCCCCGCGACCCGCGGGCCAGGCTGCAGGGTCTCCTCCGCGCGGACCGCGCCACCGCCGCCCCAGCTGGGGCCGCTAGTGCGAGCGCGCAGGGAGGACTCTAAGAACAGCCCGCGGCTTCCAGGCGCCCCTGGGGCTGGCTGCGCAGGCGCAGGTCTCCGCAGGGCAGGCGGCCCAGCCAGCTGGGAGAGGGCGGGGGCGGGGGCGGGGGCGGGGGGGCACTTTGCAGGCGGGAGGGGCGCATCTGGGCGGGCGGAGGGTGCGCTCCGAGGGGGGGCCCGCGGAGCCCTTTGGTCCAAGGCCTGGGCCTGGGTGGGAGGGCTGAGCTGTGGGACCAGTGATGCGACTCAGCGGACCACGCGTGCTTGTGTGGGTGTGAACTCCTGGACGTGGGACCCCGGGTTTGTTCCAGCCCCTGAAATAATGACATCCTGTTTAGTAATATTGGGAGTGACTGATGCGGGGTCGGTGAGCCAAGGAGTCGAAAGAAAGATTTCTTAGACTCCCAAGATCTGGCAGTAGTGCTCTTTTATTTAGAGAATAGTGTGGAATAGCATGGGGACAGGACCCATGGGCAGTCAGAGCTTCTGCTGCCGCCGCTTCTGCTGCCCCGCTGGCATGGGGACAGAGCCCATGGGCAGGCAGAGCTGGTGTGTGGGGACAGGAGCCACGGGCAGTCAGAGCTCCTGCTGCTCCCCGAGTTGAGGGTTAGGGCTAAATTTAAGGCATAGGTATGTGAGTCATCTCTTTACGAAGACAAAGGAAAGAACAAAAAAAAAGTTAAAATGGTATCAGTGCAGGTGGGGTCTGGTTGTTGGGTGATCCCATGACTTCTAGACAAGAATCAAATCGGATTAAGTAAAGGTCAGAAGCCACCACCCTACATCAGTTACATGAGATTGCCAGACAGCAACCAACTTAAGTTCTTGCCTTCCCCATTAAGAGTTTCTAGGGATAAGGTCATCTCTCTTCTTCTTCCTGGTACAGAGAGGGAGGCACCTTTTACAGATAGAGATTTACCTTACAAATGTAAATGTGTCCCAACAAGGGCAAGTTCCATTCCCCAGAGCCTCCTTGCCTGTCCCAGTTTATCAAAAGCAATCAGCCCCAAACAATCCCGATGCCAAAGAGACATATCCTGGGGTGGCCAATTTCAGGTCCCTACAAGGTCATCCCCCCTTCCTTCACAAGTGCAAATGTCTCTCAAAAGGGCAAGCAAAATTCCAGTCCTTGGAGCCTGCTTCTCATCTGTAGTTTTAAAAGTAACCAGCCTAAAATCCTCATCATAAACCGTTTTAAAATTAAGCAGCCTAAAAATCCTCATCAGTGACCACTTTTAATACCACTGGAAAAGGCCTAACTTGTCCAATTTAGTCTTAAGTAAATGGGCTAACATCATATGCCGGTGAAGTTACATTACATTCATTGCATTACAGTCTTCAACTTGGGCACATTAAAGATAGGCTGAATAATTAAAAGTGGCAAGAAACGATCTAAAGAAATTGAGCTTTCCAAACATATCAAAGGGGAGAAATCCAAATATATTACGATATAGAGCGAGAAGCTTGATAAGATCATTTTTCGTAAGTCTTAATAGTTGTTTATAAATAGCCAAAATATCTGAATGGTACAAATAAATAAAGCAAACCCAGAAACTTAACATATATGAATTTGGGGGAAATATCTGTAACAGAGTAAGTGGACAAATTTGGGGGAAATATCTGTAACAGAGTAAGTGGACAAATAGGTAATGATTTAATGTCTTTCATTTAAAAAAATATTTTAAAAAAATATTGGTCCATATGATGAGGATTTTAGGATTTTAGGATATGTCTCTTTGGCATCGGGATTGTTTGGGGCTGATTGCTTTTGATAAACTGGGACAGGCAAGGAGGCTCTGGGGAATGGAACTTGCCCTTGTTGGGACACATTTACATTTGTAAGGTAAATCTCTATCTGTAAAAGGTGCCTCCCTCTCTGTACCAGGAAGAAGAAGAGAGATGACCTTATCCCTAGAAACTCTTAATGGGGAAGGCAAGAACTTAAGTTGGTTGCTGTCTGGCAATCTCATGTAACTGATGTAGGGTGGTGGCTTCTGACCTTTACTTAATCCGATTTGATTCTTGTCTAGAAGTCATGGGATCACCCAACAACCAGACCCCACCTGCACTGATACCATTTTAACTTTTTTTTTGTTCTTTCCTTTGTCTTCGTAAAGAGATGACTCACATACCTATGCCTTAAATTTAGCCCTAACCCTCAACTCGGGGAGCAGCAGGAGCTCTGACTGCCCGTGGCTCCTGTCCCCACACACCAGCTCTGCCTGCCCATGGGTCCTGTCCCCATGCCAGCGGGGGCAGCAGCAGCGGCTCTGCCTGCCCATGGGCTCTGTCCCCATGCCAGTGGGGGCAGCAGAAGCAGCAGCAGCAGAAGCTCTGACTGCCCATGGGTCCTGTCCCCATGCTACACTATTTTCTAAATAAAAGAGCACTACTGCCAGATCTTGAGAGTCTAAGAAATCTTTCTTTTGACTCCTCGGCTCACCGACCTCGCATCAAATACCCTAAGAGGAAAAGGAACAAAGATGAGAAATTCTCCATTCACAAATACAAATAGTCAAAAATCATATCGAAGATCACAACCTAGGAAATTCTTGATCATGTGAGAGAGGAAAATCACTTTTTCTCTATCCTTCTGAGCTCTTGCCTGAGATCCACATAATAAAAGACAAATTAACAAGAGAAAAACAGTTTATTAATGCCTGTGGCAGCACATCACCCGGGAGAAACCCAAAGCAAAAGTAACTCAAAATGGCTGTTTACGAATTGTAGATTATAGAACATCTGCAAGGAAGAGCAATGCATTTGTAGAAGAATGACAGGGAAAGGAGTTCTGGCTGCAAGGGCAGCAAACTGGGAAGGTAACTGTGTGGGAGGAAAGGAATGGAGAAAGGTCCATTTGCAGATTCCCCTGGTGCCCTCTCTGAGCTGATGAGAGTGGGTCCCCAGTACCCAGTTCTAGAGGCAGGAAACAGGGAGCTTTTTCTGGATCTGCAGCTTCTCAATTTCCTTTAGCTCCAAATAATTTTTATGTCAAAGAGGCATATCCGGGGATGATATAGTCTGGTTTCCTTCAATCACTTATCTCTCCTGTTAAACCAGCTCTTGGATTTATTGCTCATGAATTTTCTGAGTAATCCAGTCCATCTGCTACTTCCAGGATCTTTTTCAGGAGCCTCTTTCTCCTCAATTGAAACAAAGCTCAACACCTCCGTTTTCTTTATACTGTTCGCAAGCTTCCAAAGCTGCTTCATCAGCATCACTGGTCACTTCCATGCATATCAGGAAAATGCTGTGATATGCCACCTACTGCGGTTTCCCTGGAACTCCTTCTGGTCCTCAACAACTCTTCGCAATTAGGCAATAGGCCAGGATACATTGCTGCCCTCTTAGTCAGGTACAGAGGAAAGAGGGAAATAAAAATCTAAACTCTGGAATTTCAAAATTGAGGATGAGGTAGAAGCCTACACGTAATTACTCACAGTGAGCTTTTCATGCTCCCTCAAGAGCAATTACAGCTGTCTGACTTTCTGGAAGGAAGATAAGGTCTTGATGGAAAGCCAAGAGGGGACTATCTTAGAGGGTTTCCGACAAGGTGCTAGCCCACACTCTGCTCTTGATGTGGATTAAGGCTGCCCCAGCCAGAGAAGCCCAAGGTGACCTGGCCTACATGCCAAACTATATGACCCAGTGGACTTTTTTATGGTATGAATTAGGACTGCCCCAGGGAGAGAAGCCCAGGGCATCCTCACCTGCATGCTGATCTATATGGCCAGATTCATATCTAAAGTTATATGACCGCACAATAACCAGACCCCATCTGCACTGAAATCATTTAATGACTTTTTACATCATCTTTTCTTTTTTCCAGTAAAAATAAGTCACGTACCCATGCCTTATAAAATTAGCCCTAACCCTCAACTCAGGGCAGCAGCAGGAGCTCTGCCTGCCCATGGGCCCTGTCCCCATGCCAGTGGGGGCAGCAGAAGCAGCAGCAGCAGGAGCTCTGAATGCCCGTGGGTCCTGTCCCCACGCACCAGCTCTACCTGCCCATGGGTCCTGTCCCCATGTCAGCGGGGGCACCAGAAGTGGCAGCAGCAGGAGCTCTGACTGCCCATGGGTCCTGTCCCCATGCCAGCAGGGGCAGCAGCAGGAGCTCTGACTGCCTGTGGGTCTTGTCCCCACACACCAGCTCTGCCTGCCCATGGGACCTGTCCCCATGCCAGCAGGGGCAGCAGCAGGAGCTCTGACCACCCATGGGTCCTGTCCCCACACACCAGCTCTGCCTGCCCGTGAGCCCTGTCCCCATGCCAGCGGGGGCAGCAGAAGCGGGGGCAGCGGAAGCTCTGACTGCCCATGGGTCCTGTCCCCATGCCAGCAGGGGCAGCAGCAGGAGCTCTGACTGCCTGTGGGTCTTGTCCCCACACACCAGCTCTGCCTGCCCGTGGGCCCTGTCCCCATGCCAGTGGGGGCAGCAGAAGCCGGGGCAGCAGAAGCTCTGACTGCCCATGGGTCCTGTCCCCATGCTATTCCACACTATTCTCTAAATAAAAGAGCACTACTGCCAGATCTTGAGAGTCTAAGAAATCTTTCTTTCGACTCCTCGGCTCACAGACCCCGCATCACTCTGAGTGCCTAAATTCAAGTGATAAAGTGGAGGATTGTGGGTTTAAAACAAGAGGACAGGTTGCTCCAGTTTTAGCTTGGAGACATAGGGAGCTGGAAAGTACGTTGCTCCCATATTTACAACAAGAAAAAAGCTGGAAAAGTGCCAGTTCACGAGTTTTCCTGAAGCCGTCAAAGATCTGAGGTCACAGTGCAAACAACAAACCTGACCTCTGGTGAGTGAGACAGGCCTCTTCAGGGAGAAACAAGACCTAAGCATTTGATTCCTGGGACAGGTGCCACGGAACACCATATAAGGGGGTACAATGTGGCATCTAGAAATTTTTAATGAACTGCTAAAGGCCAAGTGTGGGCCACTGTGAGAGTGAGAAGCACCAAGTGCCAGGCACATAGGGAGGTTCACACTGTCCTGTGGGCTCTTCCTCCAGGAACCCCAGCAACATTCCCTCCCACAGGGAGGATCAGGGAGAGCCTGAGAAAGCTTCCTCCAGGGCGAGAACAGTCTGGGGAGGAAGAGCAGCCACTGCTGAAATCTGCCCAGACTCGCCTCACCTGTGCTACAAAGGTCCTGATCCGCAAGGAGAATTCTGACAACACTGTGGACTAAGGAAGATGGTGGAAACTCATTAAAGGGGATTAATGGAGAAAGAAGGGCCAGCCCCGGTTGCCTAGTGGTTAAGGTCCATGTGCTCTGCTTCAGTGGCCTGGGTTCAGTTCCCGGGTGCAGACCTACACCACTTGTCTGTCAGTGGCCACGCTGTTGCAGCAGCTCACATGCAACAAAAATAGAGGAAGATTGGCAACACATATTAGCTCAGGGCGAAACTTCCCCGGCACAAAAGAAAAGAAAACCTCAGTACTGTTGGGGCATTGGGGGAGGGGCAGGCATCTGTGCTAGGTCCTGCACTAAATCTAGAAGAGGAGCAGGGACACTTGTAAAGGCCACACTCCAAATTCTCAGAAACGACAGAGGCCAGAATGCAGTAGGATGACTTATTCAAAGTGCCGTAAGAACAAAACTGTCAGCAGAAAATCTCATATCCACTTAATCTATCTTTATAAAACAACAGTGAAATAAAGTGAAAACCAAAAAATGAGAAAACTCATTGTTAGCAGACCTGCTTTACAAGAAATACCAAAGAGAATTTCTCAGGCTGAAAGCAAAGGACTGGAAACAAAGGATCCTAGACAGTAATTAGAATCCACACAAAAAAACAAAGGCTATCAGCAAGGTGATTGTGTCAACAGAAAAGACAATTTAAATGCACGTTTCTTCAACTTTCTTCTCTCAACTGATTTCAAAAGCAATTAAATAAAACAGTACTTGTAAAATCAAATTCTTGGGCCTATAAAGTAGAACAATGTGATGCATTAAATAATAAGAGTACAGAAGGAGCTTGGTGGGAACAAAACTGTACTGGAGTAGGGACATGTCACCAGACAGTAACTGAAATCCGCAGGAACAAATGAAGAAAACCAGAAATGGTAAATATGAAGGTTAGCATAACAAACTATAATTGTATATTTGTCTCTTTTCTTTCAGTTTCTTTAAAGACATAAAATAACATAAAGTAATAATTAAAATGATATATAGTTGAGGTTGTTATGTATGTAGAATTTATATGTATAATACTAATAACATGACAAAGGGGAAGAGGGAAAAGAGCTATCTAGGAATAATATTTGTATATCACACGAAAATTGATTAGTATAAATCTGAACTTGATTCTAATAAGTTAAGATATACCTGGTAAGCCCTAGAGCAACCAAGAAAATAACTCCAAACATAGACAGTAGAAAGAATCATTAAAAATTTTAAACTGTTGTGCTAGGAAACACTCAATGCCAATAAAAAGCAGTGAAGGAGGCATAGAGGTTAAAAAAAGGAATAAGACATATAAAACTGAAAGTGAAAAGGAAAACATAAATCCTAATAAATGAATCTGTGGGGAGCTGAAATTGGCCACCCCAAGATATGTCTCTTTGGCATCAGGATTATTTGAGGCTCACTGCTTTTGATAAACTGGGACAGGCAAGGAGGCTCTGAGGAATGGAACTTGCCCTTTGTTAGGACACGTTTACGTTTGTAAGGTAAATCTCTATCTGTAAAAGGTGCCTCCCTCTCTGTACCAGGAAGAAGAAAGGCGATGACCTACTCTCCAAAAACTCTTAATCAATACCAAAGGCAAGGACTTAAAATCTGCATTTTATTGTGCTAGTCTGGTAACCTCCTGTAACTGACTTCCCTCCCCCTCCCAACGTTGGCATCTCCTTAAAGATTAAGCATCTTTCTTTAGGCTGGGAACCGATTGCGGCGCTCATCTGTGACCCCCTCCCCACAGCCCGAGGCAACACACCTGCCACCCTGCGGCGCTCACTGAGACAGCAGACCTATCTGCCGTTTCCATCAAGCGCTGTGCTGACAGAGCAGCCTCGTGACTATTGTAAAAGGGACATTTCAATCACATGTGAAACACCCCGTTTGGGGGTATATAACAACTGTGTGCACCCCACTTCTTCGGTGCCCTTTCTTCCTTCGGGAAGAAAGGCCCCTGGCCATGGTTCCTCATAAAGCTTTGTTTAATTTTCTCTTGCTATTCTGTCTCATGTGAATTTAATTCGTTCTCCAGCCAGACGAACCCACATTTGGAGAGAGGAAATGTCTTTCTCCCCTACATAACAATACCATTAATGTTTACCGGATTAAATAGTCCAATGAAAATACACATGCCAGAAAGAATGGAAAACAACATTCAACTATAGTTTGTCTACAAGATCCATACAGTAGGTTCAAAATATAAATAAAATGTGGGAAGTTTTAAAAAACTGAAAAAAAGCCTAGCGTGCAAACATCAACCACTGGAAAGCTAGAGTGACTACACTAATATCAGACAAAATAGACTTTAAACCAAAAAATGTTACTAGAAATAAAGAGGGATAAGTTATAATTATAAAAGTGTTAGACCATCAAGTATGTAATAATTATAAATGTAGAACTATCTGATAACAGTTTACCAGAACACAGAAAGCAAAAGCTGACAGAAATGGAGGGAGAGTGAGAGAATGCCACAGCAATAGTTGGAAACTGCAATACCTCACTTTCAATATGGATGGAACAACTAGGTAGAAAGTGAACAAACGGTTGGAAGGATTGAACAATACGATAAATGAATTAGACCTAACAGACATCTATAGAACACTCACCCAACGGCAGTAAAATACATGCTGTTTGCAAGTACACGTGGAACATTTTCCAGGAGAGATCATTTGATATGCCATAAGACAAGCCTCAGCAAATTTAAAAGGCTTGACAACATGATCATATGTTCACCAATCACAATGGAATGAAATTGGAAATCAATAGCAGAAAGAAATTTGGGAAACTCACAAGTGTGAAAATGAAACAGCATATTCCTAAAAGATCAAGGTCAAAGAAGAAATTGCAAAGGTAATTAGAAAATACTTTGAGGTGAACGAAAGTGAACACACAGCATACCAAAACCTATGAGATGTTGCTAATGCTGTGTTTAGAGAGAAATTAATTTGTAGCCATAAATATATTTTATATATTTAGAACTCATAGCAATTAAAAATATTATTACATTAATTATCAATTAATGCATTAAATTACATTAAATACATGTTATAAATATATTAAATAAAAAGAAAGATCTTGCCAAGAGCATTCAATGGGGCAAGGCATTCTTTTTAAGAAATGGTGTTGGGAAAACTAGACATGCATGAAAAAGAAGTTGTATGTTTACTTCACAGCATATACAAAAATAATTCAAGATGCATCAAAATCATAGGCATAAGAGCTAAAATAATTAAAATCTTAGAAGAAAACATAGGGGAGAAATTTTCATGACATTGGATGTGGCAGTGGTTTCGTAGGGATGATACCAAAAGCCCGGGCAACAAAAGTAATAATAGATAATTTGGACTGCATCAGAATTTTAAAACTTCTGGCCACCTACAGGATGGAAGAAACTATTTGCAAATCATATATGTGATAAAATAAGAGATTAGTATCCAAAAGTGTCAGCAAAGATGTAGACAAATGGGAGCCCTGTGCACTGTTGGCGGGAATGTGACATGTGGAACAAGAAATATGGGAAACAGTATGGCATTTCTTCTAAAAACAAAAATAGGATTAACTTATGATCCAGCAACTCCACTTCTTGGTATACACCCAAGAAAATTGAAAACAAAGTCTTGAGGAAATATTTGTACCTCCATGTTCAACACAGCATTATTCACGACAGCCAATACGTGGACCCAACGCATTTTTCCACCAAGGAGTAAATGGATAAGCAAAATGTGGTATACACTTATAAGGGAACATTATTCCACCTTAAAAAGGAAGAAAATTCTGACACATGCTACAATATGGATGGACCTTGAGGCCACTATGCTAAGTGAAATAAGCCAGGCACATAAAAAAGTCCTACATGATTCTATTCATATAAGTTACCAGAGTAGTCAAATCAATAGAGAAGAAAGTGGTTGCCAAGAGATGGGGAACAGAGGGAACAGGGAATTGCTTAATGAGGATAGATTTTCAATACTCAAAGATGAAAAGACTCCTGGAGACTAGTTGCACAAACAGTGTGGATGTACTTAGCACTACAGAATTGTATAAAACTTAAAAATGATCACGATAGCAAATTGTATGTCCTGTATATTTTTACACAATTTTTAAAAAAAATGTTTCAACAAACCTTAAAAATTCAGGAATGTGCATCTCTCCCATGAGGGTAGGCTAGACAGAGTGACTTACTTCTGTGGAATGGGGTAATGAAGGGGACAAAAGAAGAAAGATCTCAAATCAATAAAAGAAGAGCAAACTAAAAATAAAACAAGCAGAAAGAGGGAAATACTAAAGATGAAGGCAGAGATTAATTCACTAGAGAATAGAAACTGAATAAAGAAAGTCAAGAAAGCCAAAAGTTGTTTCCTTGAAAACATCAACAAAGTTGACAAACCGGTAGCTAGACTGACCAAGAAAAAAATGGATGAAGACTCAAATTACTGAAATAGGGATCAAAGGAGATGACATTACTACTGACTTTACAGATATAAAAATGATTATAAGGGACTACTATGAACCATATGTTATACTATGATCTATACTACAAACCACAAGGACACACTATGAACTTTACCATGATTTAGATATCTTAGATGGAAGGATAAAGTCCCTAAAGAAACACAAACCATTGAAACTATATCACAAAGAAATAGAAAATTTAGGGGCTGGCCCAGTGGCACAGCAGTTAAGTGTGCACGTTCCACTTCAGCAGCCCAGGGTTCGCCGGTTTGGATCCCAGGTGTGGACATGGCACCACTTGGCAAGCCATGCTGTGGTAGGCATCCCACATATAAAATGGAGGAAGATGGGCACGGATGTTAGCTCAGGGCCAGTCTTCCTCAGCAAAAAGAGCAGGATTGGCAGCAGATGTTAGATCAGGGCTAATCTTCCTCAAAAAAAAAAAAAAGAAAGAAAGAAAGAAAGAAAGAAAGAAAATTTGAGTAGCCCTATAACAAGTAAAGACATTAAATAAATATATTTTTTAAATCCCCACAATGATAAGTTCAGCCCAAGATTGCTTTACAGTGAATTCTACCATGTCTAAAAAATGATTATAACTAATTTTATAAAGAGCTTTCTAAAACACCAAAAGGAGAAGAAACATTTCCCAAATCATGCTATGGGTCCAGTACTAGGAATAGGAAGAGCAGGAAAAAAATCCAAAGAAAAGAAAACATCAGACCAATATTTTCCATAAATATAGATGCAAAAATCCTCAAAAAATATGAGCGAATCGTATCTAGCAACATATTAAGAGGATTTTATACCATGACCAAGTAGGACTTATCCCAGGAACACAAGAGAAATGTTCAACATACAAAAGTCAGTAAGTGGAATACTTTGAATACATAGAATAAAGAAGAAAACCACATAGCCATCTCAATATTGTGGAAAAAGTATTTAATAAAAATCCAACAATCCTTCATAATAAACACACTCAACCAAGTAGGAATAGACGAAGACCTCCCTCCCTGCTAGAATGCAACTAGGGAACCCCACAGATAACATCATATTTAATTGTGAGAGACTGAATGCCTTCCCCACAGCATCAGGAACAGACAATGCTATTTGCTTTTGCCATTTCTATTCAACATTGTATTACAGCCTCTAGTGGGGGCAATTAACCAAGGAAAAGAAATAAAGGCATGCATATTTGTAAACAAGAACAAAACAATCTTTACTTGCAGATGACTTTACCTTGTATATAGAAAGTCCTAAGAGAACCGATAAAAAACTATTCGAATTATTAAGGTGTTCAACAACGTGGTCAGCTATAAGATCAATACTCAAAGCTTCAATTGTGTTTCGATGCTTTTGCAAAGAATATTTCAAAAGGGCCTTCGACTCATGACCATTCTGACATAGTAACCAATCTGAAGATGAATTGTATATGGATCAGCTACAGTGGTCCCCATTACTGTTCATAAAAGATGCACTTTTTATTGTATGAGCATAAGTTAAATTAAAAATGAGAAGTTGTGAGAGTTTCTAGAAAGATGGAAAGATGGAGGTGGTAGTGGTAAGTTTTTAATCTCTCTGAACTAACATGTAAAAACTGCAGAGCAAATAGAAAACAAATAAAAAGCCCATGGAGATCATTGACAACAAAACCATATGAGAAATTTAAATGCCACTAAATGCAAAATACAAATGGAGTAGGACAAACCAATAAAAATCTCAACACCTACCCATAGGGTCATTAGCTTCTTTGTGGAAAGCAGGTAGGAGCATAAGGGAGCTGCTAGAGTACCCAAGAACAAAAGAACCACAAAAAAGAGACAACATGCATACTTGGGAATTTTGGAAAGGATTTTGAGAACAAAAGTGGAAATGCTAGGGCTTACACCCAACCTAATACCACGTGAGTACAAGGGATTTGAGAGGTGCAAGCGGTCAAGAGTAAGATCTGAGAGGAACTTCAGCAATCTGGGCCACATAAATTCTGAAGAACAACCAGCCAAAATTCCCTTTGTGCATGAAACCCCACACTAAGGAGAAAGTTCTGGGAATAGAATCACAACTGAGCAAGGCATGGACAGTGAAGAAAAAAGGAAGAGAAGACATATGATGGGGCTGGAAACAGAGCCACAGACTCTCAGAGGAGATGCTGCTATGCTTGTTAGCAAGTCACTAAAACAGAAGAATTTGTAGCTCTGTGAAGTCTGAAAGAACTCTCCTGAACCACGCTTCCTTCTAATGTTCAGGAAACTAAATTCATATAAAACGAGCAACAGAAAATTTTCAAGATCTAATTCTACAGGAAACTATTTTAAACATGTAGAGAAAAATAGGTAGAAAAGCAACTCTCCAGACACTAATGGTATGAACATTCAATAAATTACAATTAACCTGTGCAAAACAAATTCAACAGTACATTAAAAGAAGCATACACCATGTTCAAGAGGTATTTGTGCCAGGGTTATAAGGATGGTTCAATGTACGCAAATCAATCCATTGTTATGTGCCACTTTAGTAGAATGAAAGAAAAAAATCAAATGATCATTTCAACAGATGCAAAAAGACCACTTGACAAAATACAACATCCTTCCATGATAAAAATTCTCAACAAATTGGGTATAGAAAGGATATACTTCAACACAAGGCCATACATGACAAACTCAGAGCCAACATCATATGCAACAGTGACAGGTTGGAAACTTTCCTTCTATGATCAGGAACAAGACAAGAGTGCCCACTCTCAACATTCATATTCAAATTGGTGCTGGAAGTCCTACCCAGAGAAACCAGGCAAAAAAAAAAAAAAAAATAGGAGGCATCCAAATTGGAAAGAGAGAATTCAAAATGTCTTTGCAGATTATATGATCTTACATATAGAAAACCCTAAAGACTCCACCAAAAAGCTGTATGAAGTAATAGAAGAATTCAAAAAAGTTGCAGGATCCAAAATCAACACAGAAGTCAGTTGTGCTTCTATACCTTAATAACAAAACTTCTGAAAAAGAAATGAAGAAAACAATTCCACTACAATAGCATCAAAAAAATTAAAATACTTAGGAATCAATTTCACTAAGGAAGAGGAAGATCTGTATACTGAAAACTATAAGACTTTCATGGAAGAAATTGAAGAAGACACAAACAAATGGAAAGATATCATATGTTCATGGATCAGAAGAATTAATGTTGTTAAAATGTCCATGCTATTCAAACACATCTGGAGATTCAATGCAATAAATATCAAAATTCAAATGGCATTTTCCACAGAAATAGAAAAAAATAATTCCTAAAATTTGTAGGAGCCACAAAAAGACCCTAAATATCCAAATACATCCTGAGAAAGAAAAAACAAGCTGGAGGCATCATCATCATGATTTCAAATTATGCTACAAAGCTATAGTATACGAAACAGTTTGCCATTGGCATAAAAATAGATACATGGACAAATGGAACAGAATCCAGAACCCAGAAATAAACCTTGCATATATAGCCAACTGTTATTTGACCAGGGAGCCAAGAATACTCAATGGAAAAAAAGATAACCTCTTCAGTAAATGATGTTGGGAAAACTGGATAACCACATGCAGAAAAATGAAATTGGTCCCTATCTTACACCTTTCACAAAAATAAACTCAGAATGGATCAAAGAATTAAACATAAGAACTGAAAGACTAAAATTCCTAGAAGACAACATAGGGAGAAAGGTCTTTGACATTGGTCCTGGCAATGAATTTTTTTGATATGAAACCAAAAGTGCAAGCAAGAAAAGCAAAAATTAATAAATGAGACTCTGTCAAACTAAAAATCTTCTGCACAGCAAAAGAAACGGTTAACAAAATGAAAAGACAACTTATGTACTGGAGAAAATATTTTCAAATCATCTATTGGATAAGGCCTTAATATTCAAAATGTATAAAGAACACATGCAACTCTATAGAAAAAACCAAACAATCCCATTAAAAAATAGGCAAAGGATCTGAATAGACATTTTTCCAAAGAAGACATGCACATACCACTCAAACATATAGATAAATAGACAAATGGAAGACAGTAATAAGTCCCTAAATAGATCAACACATATAAAGTCCTTGATTATGGTAAAAGAATCCCTGCACTTCACTGGGGTAACTGTAACCTTGCAAAAAAAATACTCTTGGGAACAAAAGGAAATCTGTATGCGAAAATTTTCCTTGGTGGAAATATGAATGAATACAGTACAATGATTCATTTGAAACAAACCTAAATGGGAAAGCTACAACACTAAATCTTCTGGAAGAATAAATATGAAAATATCCCTGGGGAAGGACAAAGAGAAAGAGAAAGCAAAGAGCACAATCCACAAAAGACAGTATTGATAATTTGGACTTCCTTAAAATTAAGAACTTTTGTTCTTCAAAAGACACTGTCAGGAGAGGGAAAAGCTAGACCATAGACTAGGAGTAGATAGTCGTAATACATATAAAAGATTGTATATAAAATATACAAACTATTCCTAGTGTATGTCCTGTATATATCTTACTATTTTGTGTGAAAAAGTGCTAATGTAATGTCTAATTTGTTGGGTTAAAAATAAAAGAAAAAAGCATTAAGGAACTACACAATGGCCACGTTTCTCAGGGTGGATTGGAGCTGAAGCATTCTAACAAATGTCAGGTGTGTGGAAACTGGTAGAAATAATTAAAATTCAACTTTCTTAACTTAAAATGCTTGGTATATTTCTATGTTAACAGCCTACACGATCGAACAGGAGTGAATATTTTCCAAAGTGACAGAAGAAAAAATGGATTGAGAAAGAATAAGTAAATGTAAAGGAAAACAAGAAACTAGCAGAAAAATAAAGGAAGAACATTAGACAGCTATAACTGATTCATGTTTCTCAATAATCACTGTTAATTTAAATGGATTAAATCTTTTTAAATGTAAAAGAAGGATACAAATGAATTTAAAAATACAAGTGTAGTTGTGTAAACATGTCATGTCTAAAGCTTGAGGAGAAAGAGGCTGCAACGGAAAAGATGATAAAAATCATACCAGCTAAAGCAAGAGAATCTTAATGTAATTTGGGATCAGACAAGATACGCATTACTTTGAAATGATGACTGTAGACTTAAAATAATCAGTATATATTGTTAGAAAGTTTAATTCACTAGGAAGATGTCACAGTTCTGAAATTGTATTTATCTTATTTTAGATTCCAGTAACATATAATTAAAATGGGCAAATCTATGAGGTTGAATGCACAGTTTTGACATGAAATGATGTTCTTTAAGGTTCTCCTTAAATTTCCCTCAGTCATTGAGAGTTTAAACCAGCAGAAGTAAGTAAAAATGGGGAAAATTCGATGAAATGAAAGCTACAAGCCCAAAATGGATAATGTTACTTTTTAAATGTTGAAATGATTTTAGACTTTGCAACATCAGGTTGGCGCAAATACCGCAGAGAGATCAATGAAATAAAATTAAGAGTCTAGAAATAAACCCTCCATTTACAGTGATTGCCAATAACGATGCCAAGACAATCCAATTGGGGAAAAATAGTCTTTTCAATAAATGGTGCTGGGACACCTGGATATCCTCATGCAAAAGAATGAAGTTGGATCTCTACCTCACAGCACACAGAAAGACAACCTCTAAGTGGATTAAAGACCTATGTGAAAGGGCTAAAAGTACAAAGCTCTCTGAAGAAAACATAGGCATAAATCATAGTGACCTGGGATTAGGCAATGGTTTCTTAGGTGTGATACAATGAGCACAAACTACTAAACAAAACTAGATAAACTGGATATCATCAAAGTTTATTCTATTCAAAGGACACCATTCTGAAAGTGAAAAGACAATGAAATGTATAGAAGAAAATGTTTATAAATCATGTATCTGATGAGAAACTTGTATCTAGAGTGTATAAAGAACTACTACAATTCTATAAAGATAAGACAAATAACCTGCTAAACTATGGGTAAAAGACCTGAATAGACAGCTCTCCAAAGGACATATATAAATGGCCAAAAAGTACATGGAAAGATACTCATTCTCATTAGCCATCAGAAAAAAGGAAATCAAAACCACAATGAAATACTGCTTCAACTTCCCTGGCATGGCTATAATTTAAGAAGACAGACAATAACAAGTGATATTTATACCATTTGGAACCCTCATTCACTGCTGGCAGAAATGTAAAAAGACACAGCTGCTTGGAAAACAACATGGCAACTCTGTAAATGGCTAAACATGTGGTGACCATGTGACCCAGCAATTTTACTCCCAGGCATATGCCCAACGGAAATGAAAACCGATGTCCCCACAAAGGCTTGTGCACAAATGTTCATAGCAGCATTATTCATAGTAGTCCCAAAGTGGAAACAACCCAAATGTTCATCAACTGACGAATGAATATAAAAAATTTGGTATAGTCATACAATGGAATATCATTTGGCAAGAAAATAAATGAAGCTCTGATACAAGCTACGACAGAGATAAACCTTGAAAACATTATGCTGTGTGACAGATGTCAGTCAGAAAGACCACAAACTGTATGATTCCATTGATATGAAGTGTCCAAAACTGGTAAGTCTATAGTAATCAAAAGTTGATTAGTGGTTGCCTATGGTTGGGGAGGACGCAGGTGATGGCCGACAGGTGTGTGGGCTTTTTGGGGGGAGTATTAAAAAGGTTCTAAGTTGACTGTGGTGTTGGTTGCACAAATATGTGAATATACTGAAAGCCACTGAATTCTAAACTGTGAATGAGTGAATTGTATGGTATGTGAATTACATTTCAATAAAGCTGTTAAAAAGTAGGAAAGCTTCTGCATATCTTTCACCAGCATCCCTAATACAGCGTATGTAACATCTTACATAAACATAGTGCAATTGCCTAGACTAAGAAATCAACTTAGTGTAAAATAATTAATTAAATCACAGTCTTTATTTGGATTTCAGCAATTTATCCATTAACGTCCTTTTTCACTTCAAGTATTCCAATAGCATCCCATATTACATTTACCTGTCATGCCTTCTCAGGTTTCTCCAATCCGGGACAATTTTTCAGTCTTTCCTTGTTTTCATGATGTTGACACTTTTGAAATACAGTTATTTGTTAGACTCGCTTTCAATCTTTCTAATGTTTTCTTATGATTAGATTGAGATTTTACATTTTTGAGAAGAACCACAAAGGTGATGTGCCTTCGGCGGTGCATTGTATCAAGGGATCCGTGAGGTTAATCTCTCTTCTTACTAATGATGTTAACTTGAATCCTGTAGTTAAGTTTGTGTGTGCCTTTCTTTGTTGTTGTTTTTGTTATATTTGTTTTTCTGTTTTATTTTTCTAATGAGGTCACATTGGTTTATAACATTATGTAAATTTCAGGTGTGCATCATTATGTTTTGGCTTCTGTATAGACTGCATTGCATTCGTGTTCACCACCAAAATTCTAGTTTCAATCCATCACCATATATATGTGCCCCTTTACCTCCACCCCCCCCACCCCCTTACCTTCTGGTAACCACCAATCTGTTCTCCGTATCCGTGTGTTTGTTTTTTTATCTTCCACATATGAGTGAAATCATACGGTCTTTGTCTTTCTCTGTCTGACTTATTTATCTTAGTGTAATAATGGCACAATTTCATCTTTTTTAATGGATGAGAATTATTCTTTTGTGTATATATATTTCATATCTTCTTTACTTTTTTACCCATTTTGGGGCACTTAGGTTGCTTCCGAGTCATGGCTATGGAGAATAATGCTGCAATGAACATAGGGGTGCATATAGCTTTTTGAATTAATGCTTTCATATTCTTGCATAAATATCCAGAAGTGGAATATCTGGATCATGCAGTATTTCTACTTTTCAATTTTGAGGAATCTCCCTATTGTTTTCCATAGTGGCTGCACCAGTTTGCATTCCCACCAGCAGTATATGAGGGTTCCCTTTTCTCCACATCCTCTCCAACAATTGTTATTTCTTATCTTTTTAATAATAGCCATTCAGATGGGTGTGAAGTGATATTCACTGTAGCTTTGATTTGCATTTCCCTAATAATTAGTGATGTTGAACATCTTTTCATGTGCCCATTGGCCATCTGTACACCTTTTTTGGAAAAATGTCTGTTCATATCCTCTGCCCACTTTTGATGAAGTTGTTCATTTATTTGTTGTTCAGTTGTATGAGTTCTTTATATATTTTGGATATTAACACCTTATTGGATATATAATTCGCAAGTATTTTCTCCCAGTTGGTGAGTGTCTTTTTATTTTATTGATGGTTTCCTTAGCTGTGCAGTAGCTTTTTAGTTTGATATAGTCCCATTTGTTTATTTTTTTCTTTTCTTTCCCTTGCCTGAGGAGACATGGTATTCAAAATGATATAGCTGGGGCAAGCCCAGTGACACAGCATTTAAGTTTGCATGCTCTGCTTCAGCAGCCTGTGGTCCACAGGTTCAGATCTCAGGCACGGACCTAGTACCACTCATTAAGCCATGCTGTGGCAGCATCCCACATATAATAGAGGAAGATTGGAGCAGATGTTAGCTCAGTGATACTCTTCTTCAAGTAAAAAGAAGAAGATTGGCAACACATGCTAGCTCAGAACCAATCTTCCTCAAACACACAAATAGTTATCGCTAAGACTGATGTCAAAGAGTTACTGCTTATGATTTCTTCTAAGTGTTTTATGGTTTCACCTCTGACATTCAAGTCTTTAATTCAGCTTGAGTTAATTTTTGTGTACGATGTAAGATAGTGGTCTGCTTTCATTCTTCTGTGTGTGGCTCTCCAGTTTTCCCATCACCATTTACTTGAAGAGACATTCCTTTCTCCATTACATATTCTTGGCTCCTTTGTTGAAGATTAGCTCTCCATAGATGTGTGGTTTTATTTCTGGGCTCTCAACTCTGTTCCATTGATCTGTGTGTCTCTTTTGCGGCCAGTACCATGCCATTTTGTTTACTATAGCTTTGTAGTCTATTTTGAACTCAGGGAGTGTGATACCTCCAACTTTGTTCTTTTTTCTCAGGACCGCTTGGGCTATTCAGGGATTTTTCTTGTTCCATATAAATCTTAGGGTTCTTTGTTGTTTTTCCATGAAAAATGTCATTGGGATTCTGATTGGGATTGCATTTAATCTACAGATTGCTTTAGGCAATACGAACATTGTAACCATGTTTATCCTTCCAATCCATGAGCATGGAATATCTTTCCATCTCTTTATGTCTTCCTCAGTTTCTCTCAATAATATCTTACAGTTTTCAGTGTACAGGTCTTTCACCTCCTTGGTTAAATTTATTCCTAGGTATTTTATTCTTTTTGTGCTGATTTTAAATGGGATTGCATTCTTGATTTATCCTTCTGCCTTGTTCATTATTAGTATATATAAATGCAAATGATTTTTGTATGTTGATTTTGTATCCTGAAACGTTACTGTATTTGTTGATTATTTCCAATAGTTTTTTGGTGGATTCTTTATGGTTTTCTATTTATAGAATCATATGGTCCACAAATAATGAAAGTTTTGCTTCTTCTTTTCCCATTTGGATCCCTTTTATTTCTTTTTCTTGCCTAATCACTCTAGCTAGGACATCCAGCACTGTGTTGAAGAAGAGTGGAGAGAATGGGCATCTTGTCTTGTAGCCATTCTTAGAGGAATAGCTTTCAGTTTTTCACCATTGAGTATGATGTCGGCTGTGGGTTTGTCATATATGGCCTTTATCATGTTGAGGTACTTTACTTCTATCCTCATTTTATTGACAGTTTTTATCACAAATGGCTGTTGGGTCTTGTCAAATGCTTTCTCTGCATCTATTGAGATGATCATGTGAGTTTTATTCTTTAATTTTTAATGTGGTGTATCACATTGATTGACTTTTTGCCAGATTTATTCACCATAATGTGATTATCCCTCTCTTTGGAAAAACAGGAAGTGTTTTTGGAATGACAGAAAATTAAGTAAGTCCTTTGTGGATGTTAACTTGAGGATGCACAAAATCTCTTGTCTTCTTAAATTCTAATTTTAGCATGTATCCACTGCCTGCAGCAATGATTACCATGTGTTTTCATGGTGATTTTTAAATTTCTGTCTTTCCTTCCACATTATGGCATGAGAGGAGCACACAGGCAGCTTTACCAAGAAGGCACAAGGAGTCATCCAGGAGTATGAGTCTTGGGGAACTAGGTGAGGCCTGGTTGTCAGTGGCTTTGTCCACAGGGAGTGACATTCTTAGTGCTAACCTCACCACCAAGTAAGGAAAAAGGAAACAAACATCCCTTATGTCAAAATGGCAGTAAATAAGTAAACAGCAGCAGAGTCCTGAGAAGCCCTCCAGAGCAGACCAAGGTCTGCGACCTTACATTTACTCTACCCATTCCCCAGCCTTCCAGTTCAGAGCCATGACCACTACCTTCCAGCACCTTCTACGTCAAATGTGCTGAAGCTGGCATGTGCAAAGTGTGCCCCAGGTGGGAGCTCTGTGCCACCCTCTCTATCTTCCAGGGGCTTGGCTCTGGCCAAAAGGATGTTAATGTTCTGACCTCCCTAGAAAGGCACTTCATCCCCTTCCCCTTTACCACTCACGAATGAATTCTCCCAGCCCTTCTTGGCACCCCAAGCCAGGAGAAGGACATGGAAAGGATGCTGGATAGTGTTTCCACTTGTGGGCATTCCTGGAGGACTGGGGGACGAGTGCCTCCCCAGAGCCGCTGTGCTCCTAGTGCTCCTCAGCCCTGCATTCTCCAACACTGAGAACCTGCACTGTCTCTGTAGGTTGGTCTGGATGGACGAGTCCAGGAGCCAATTTCCTGGGCAAATGGTTCCACAGCACACTTTAGTCAAAGGGATGGATTACGTTTCTAATGAATATCTCAGATTCTATGTTTTAAAAAGTGGTCATGTGAAACTCCATTTTTCAGAATACTTTCCATTTTCTTGCTTTTTGTTTCTATTTCTAATCTAGTATTTTCTTCCTGCTCTCTGGGTTTAGCACAAAATCTATATCAAGTAATTTGTTGGTAAATCTACTTATCCAAAAACTGATGAACTAAGTAAATTAAATTTGCAGTAAAAAGGTATGAAAGGAGGGGATATACTGTAATATATTCATTACCCAGCATCTGGGAACATATGTATCCAAGTTTAGACTGTGCCATTTCATAGCTGTGCAAGACCAATGAGTATTTCCTGTTATTTTATACTTATCTTATTTTTATATATTGAACATGCATTGCCTTTGTAATAGGTAATTCAAAAATGGAAAAAGAAAAATCCCATATGTTTTGGATGTCTTTATTAATCTAAATTACTTAATATTTATGAATATTTGGGATTTGCCAATTAATATCACTCATTATTTTATTTATCAGTACTCAAATAATTCCCTCTTCTAGAATTTAATGTTTTTTATTAATAGACTTTAATTTTCAGTATAGTTTTAAGTTTATAGAAAAATTCAGCGTGGGGCTAGTCCTGTGGCATAGTGGTTAAGTTCATACATTCCACTTTGGCCGCCCAGGTTTTGCAGGCTCGAAGCCGGGTGCAGACCTATGTACCACTCATGGGGCCATGCTGTGGTGGTGTCCCACATACAAAATATAGGAAGATTGGCACAGATGTTAGCTCAGCAACAGTCTTCCTCAAGCAAAAAGAGGAAGATTAGCAATACTTGTTAGCCCAAGGTAAATCTTCCTCACCAAAATATATATATATATATATATTCTGCAGACAGCACAAGTTCCAATAGCCCCCTCATACCCCAGTTCACACACACTTTCCCTTGTTATCAATATCTTGCATTTGTGAGATACATTGGTTATATTTGGTGAGCCAACATTGACATAATATTATAAAGTAAACAGCTTATATTAGGGTTCATTCTGTGTGTTTTATCTTTAATGGGCTTTGACGAATGTATAAGGACATCTGTCCACTTTTACAGTATCACACAGCATAATTTCTCTGCCCTAAAATTCCTCTGTGCTCCTCCTATTCATTCCTCCCTCCCTCTGCCCAAGTCCCGGTAACTACTGAAATTTTTACCATCTCCCCGGTTTTGCCTTTTCCAAAATGGCGTATAATTGGAATCATACAGTATGTAGCCTTTTCCAATTGGTTTCTTTTACTAAGAAATATGCATTTAAGATTCCTCCATGTTTTTTTCATGACTTGATAGTTCATTTCTTTTTTATTGCGGAATAATATTCCATTGTTTGAATAGACAAAAGTTTGCTTATCCATCCACATCCTCTTCGTTATCCACATCCCCCTCCTTGTCCACATCCTCCTCCACCACATCCTCCTCCTTGTCCACATCCTCCTCCTCCTCCACAGCCTCTTCATTCTCCACATCCTTCTCCTCCTCCTCCACATCTTTCTCATCCTCCTGCACATCCTCCTCCTCCACGTCCACATTCTCCTTCTCCTCTGCATCCTCCTCCTCCACATCCTCCTCCTCCACATCCTCCTCATCCTCCTCCACATCTTTCTCTTCCCCCTCCTCTGTGCCCCTTCAGCTCTGTGCCCATATTCAGAGCCCAAGCTCGTGTCTGTGCCAGGGAACAAGCCTGGGGTGGGTCTGGGGCTAAGGCGCCCGCTCCTAAGAAATGGGGCAGCAATAATGGGAACCTTCATTATAGAGAAATGGCAGCTGGAGAATCGATCAGGTGTTTTCGGACGCTAAAAATTTTGTGTAAGAAAGAGAGAGCTTGCGAGAGGGAACAAGAGAAGAGAGAACAGGAAAACATCCCTAGATTCTCACTGTTCACTTACTCAGGGCCACTTGCCAGGTCCTGGTTCTCTGCCTTATTCCACTTTGCCACTCAGACCGGTCTCTCTTGTTGACAGAAGGTCCATAAGTAGCACTGAGCAATCTTCCTCAAGCAAAAGGAGGAGGATTTGCAACAGATGTTAGCTCAGGGCCAATCTTCCTCACACACAAAAAAGGCAGGGGCAGAGGATCTGAAAAGACATCTTTCCAAAGAAGATATACAGATGGCCGACAAGCACAGGAAAAGATGTTCAACATCACTAGTGACTAGGGAAATGGAAATCAAAACTCCAGTGAATTATAACATCACTCCTATCAGAATGGCTATAATTAACAACACAAGAAATAACAAGTGTTGGAGTGGATGTGGAGAGAAGGGAACCCTCACACACTGTTAGCGGGATTGCAAGCCGGTGCAGCCACTATGGAAACAGGATGGAGATTCCTCAAAAAGTTAAAAATAGAACTACCATACGACCCAGCTGTCCCACTACTGGGTATTTATCCAAAGAATCCTCATTTCAAAAGCACAGACGCCAACAATGATTTAACAAGTCAGAGATCTACAAACATGCTGACATGGCTAAGGGTAAGTATATTATTTTCATTAACAAGAGTGTTAATATTTTAGTGGATGAAAGTAAATACTTAACTACTTCTGACTTTTACAATTTCAATCTAAAACAAATGCATATGGAAAAGGCAGTATTTCTAATAAGATGTTGATTTCTTATAAAGGAGCTAACTAATACAAATGACAGTGCTGGAGACACCAGGACCAGCCTATTTTACTTAAGTGAGTACAACAGGATAAAACTGGTAATTATTAACTGTGATATTTTACTTCTTTTAAAGTAAAAACAGCTCTGGTTAAAAGAATATTAAAGGGGCCTGCCTGGTGGCGCAACAGTTTAGCTTGCATGCTCTGCTTTGGTGGCCCGGGGTTCACTGGCTTGGGTCCTGGGTGTGCACATGGCACCGCTTGACAGGCCACACTGTGGTAGGCGTCCAACATATAAAGTAGAGGAAGATGGGCACAGATGTTAGCTCAAGGCCAGTCTTCCTCAGCAAAAAGAGGACGATTGGCTGCAGATGTTAGCTCAGGGCTTATCTTCCCCCCACTAAAAAAAAGGAAAATGCAAATCAAAACCATAATGGGATACCACCCCACATACCTACACCCATTAGGATGGGTCCCCTCGCTGTCTACTCATCACTGGTGGTTACTTTCTGCATACTCCCCTCGTCATGACAGCTCAGAAGAAAGAATCGAGGGTGATCCAGCTGCGACATGGTACTTGGCGGGCACAAACCCAGACTAACTATTGTATGTCATTTTATATCAGAAAAGAAGGTCTTTTTGCTGACAGTCTCCCTCGAGCTCGCTCCCTCAGTGCTCGTTTCCCGTTTGTGTCTTTGTCATCACTGCCTTCTTTAAATAACCTACCTCTTTAAATGGCCAGTCCCTCCCTTATTAGCCCACACCCCAGCCACAAAATCCAACATTTTAAACCATTGTCAGAGATAGGCAAGGTTTAACAAATGCTAGCAAAGGTTCCTTAAATAATCCTGTAATAAAAGAGATGCAGTCAATTGTATAACTTTCTAAAAGTCACAAAAATTAACCAAACAAAAACACTTTGTCCCAAAGAAGCACTGGTGTTCAGAGACACAAGGTCACAGAATCCCACTGAGGTCTCTACCCAAAAACTCGCTAAACGTGGCCACAGAAGGAAGGACAGACCCTGCAGACCGCACATGGCAATTTCTGCATTTCTGCACATGCCAGGAACTGAGGTCATTCAGTGGTGCCCTTCAGAAACTTGGGATCAAAGGAGTGAAGACAATGGCCCCTGTGTGTGTGTGAAATGACTCAGCGACAGTGCGGCCTCCTTGCTGTGGCACACAGCTTGTTACACGCGATGCTGTCCACACATTCAGTGAAACAAAGGACTTTCTCTTCAAGTTTTCCAATATGCTCTAAAATGATTTCACTTTTGGAGACCTGCTAAGTTATGCGTGTGTCATGCATCTGAAAATGCACAAAAACCTCTGCAAAGTAATTCTGCAGGTTGCATTTCTATTCTGGATTTGAGATCTTTGTGGTTGGGGGAGGAGTCGCCCTGCTATAGCCCCGGGAGTCGTGTCACGCCAATGGGACATATGGAGATGCTTTCCTCCCAGTGCTGCTTCCAGTTCCTGCTGCTGTCACTGAACATCAGGAGGTAGCTGGTCACCAGGTCGGACTTGCTGAACCCGCCCTGAGTGGCCACCGTGGTGACCTCCACCCTCTCTCCAAGGTCGGTCTGCAGCCACTGGTTCTTGTCAGACACGAGTGGCATCCAGCCCCCGGCTTTTGTTGGTGGAGAGGAAACAGGAAGGACACAGGAAGAGGAGGAAACGTTAGAATGTGTCTGGAAGGAGGTGAGACCTGGGCAAGAACGTGTGCTTCTCTAAACCTAGAAAAATTGCCCTTGTGATTATATGCATCACATAATGAACGACTGAATAGAATCATCTGTGTGCTGCCAGGTGATGTGACTTCCTCACACTGGAGGCCAGGTGTCCGCTGAGGGTCCAAGTGCTCCATGTGATGGATGGACACCCAGTGAGGCCATATACTCTCAGAACCAGTGTCTCCCTGGCCTTCGTGCCGGGGTGCTCACCATCAAGCCTTAACACTTTACAGGACTCGTCGGGGTGCCAGCTAGCTTATGGTGGAGCCAAAAATCTATCTGAGACGCAAGGATCCTAGGACCCAGCCCTGCTGCAAGGAGTTCCAAGATTCTGGAGAAACTAAAATCAGGGCATCTGAAGCAGGATCAGGAACTCACTCAGAGGTGGTGCTGCTGGTGAGATCCATGGTGGGTGAGGGGAGGCGTGACAGCAGAAGGAACCGTGGCAAATGCCCTGCAGGGCAGTGAGGGGGGCCTCATGGAGCAAACTGCACCTCATCATCCTACACAGAGAACTGATAGATGGCAAAGTGACAGAGGGCAAGAGGAGGAACAGCAGCAGGAGAGCACATAGCCCGGTGATCCCCGTGACTCCAGCCCTGAGCAGTGAACCTGGGGGGACAGAGCGGGATGCTGTGGGGATGACACAGAGGCCAGGGGAGGGGCAGGGAGCTGACCTGTGAAGTGGAGCCCACCTCAGGCCCACACCATTAGTGCCAGAGCCAGGCTCCAAGGAGTGGTAAAACCATGAAAAGACACAGAGGAAACTTAAATGCACATCACTAAGTGAGAGAAGCCAATCTGAAAAGGCTCTGCGCTGTATGATTCCAACTAAATGACATTCTGGGAAAGAGAAAACCCTAGAGACTGTAAAGATCGGTGTTTTCCAGGGGTGAGGAGGGCAGGATGAACAGGTGGAGCACAGAGGACTTTTGTGACAGTGAAATTGCTGTGTATGATACTGTAATGGTGGACATGTGAGATTATGCATTTGGCAAAATCCATAGAATGTACAACACCAAGAGTGAACCCTAATGTCAACTGTGGACTCTAGTTAATAATAATATATCCTATTGGCTCATCAGTTGTAACAGATGCACCACACTAATGCAAGATGTTAATAATAAGGGAAACTCTGCGTGTGTGTGTGTGTATGTGGTGGGGGCATGAGGGGGTATATGGGAACTCTCTCTACGGTCTGCTCAATTTTACTGCAAACTTAAACTGTTCTAAAAAAATAGTCTATTAATTAAAAAAAGAATACATTGCATAGTGACCAGTAAGTCAACATATTATAGGCATTGAGAGCCAGCTGTCTCACGCTTTTTAAAAAAATTTTTATAGAGTTAACGATAGGTTACAACCTTGTGAAAATTCAGTTGTACATTATTGTTTGTCAGTCATGTTGCAGGTGCACCCCTTTACCCTTTGTGCCCACCCCCCACCCCACATTTCCCCTGGTAGCCACTAATCTGTTCTCTTTGTCTACATTTTTAAATTCCTCATATGAGTGGAGTCATACAGAGATTGTCCTTCTCTATCTGGTTTATTTCACTTAACATAACTCCCTCAAGGTCCATCCATGTTGGTGCAAATGGGATGATTTTGTTCTTTTTTATGGTTGAGTAGTATATATACACCACAACTTCTTTATCCAATCATCTGTTGATGGGCACTTGGGTTGCTTCCACGTCTTGGCTATTGTAAATAATGCTGAAATGAGTATTGTGGTGAATGGGACTTTTGGAATTGCTGACTTCAAGCTCTTTGGATAGATACCCAGTAGTGGGATAGCTGGGTCATCTGGTAGTTCTATTTTTAATTTTTTGAGGAATCTCCATACTGTTTTCCATAGTGGCTGCACCAGTTTGCTTTCCCACCAGCAGTGTATGAGGGTACCTTTTTCTCTATAACCTCTCCAACATTTGTTACTATTTGTCTTAGTTATTTTTGTCATTCTAATGGGTGTAGGACGATATCTTAGTGTAGTTTTGATTTGCATTTCCCTGATGATCAACGATGATGAACAGCTTTTCATGCACATATTGGCCATCCATGTATCTTCTTTGGAGAAATGTCTGTTCATGTCTCCTGCCCATTTTTTGATTGGGTTGTTTGATTTTTTGTTGTTGAGTTGTGTGAGATCTTTGTATATTATGGATATTAAGCCTTTGTTGGATGTATGACTTGCAAATATTTTTTGTCTGAAAAGATCCTTTTAATACTGATGTCAAAGTGTGTACTGCCTACATTTTCTTCTAGAAGCCTTATGGTTTCATATCTCACCTTTAGTTCTTTGATGCAATTTAAGTTTATTATGGTGAATGGTGAAAAAGAATGGTCAATTTTCATTCTTTTACATGTGGCTTTCCAGTTTTCCCAGCACCGCTTGTTGTAAAGACTTTCTTTTCTCCATTGTGTGCCCTCAACTCCTTTGTTGAAGATTAGCTGTCCATGGACGTGTGGTTTTATTTCTGGGTTGAGCCACTGAATTTTTAATGGGATCTGCTATGGAGGCAATAAGAAACTTACACACCTTTGCAGGGGAGGAAGACATTTTCTCTAACCACTCTGGGTCCTTCTGGCCAGACAACGAATTAAATTCACATGAGACAGAATAACAGGAGAAAATTAAACAAAGCTTTACAGCATGTATACATGGGAGAGACCCAGAAAAACTGAGTAACTCATCAAAATGCCTGAGGTTCTCACCTTAAATACTGTTCTCAGCTAAAGACAAAGGAGGATGTTGAGGGTGGAGAGAGTCAGTTATGGGAGATTACCAAAAAAGCACAGTAAACAAGAGAAAGGGTATATGCAAATTTAAGTCCTTGACTTCTGGATTGTTAAGAGTTTCTAGAGATAAGGTCATCCCCCCTTCTTCCTGGTTCAGAGAGGGAGACACCTTTACAGGTGGAGATTTCATTTACAATGTAAATATCTCTCAATAAAGGGTAAGTAAATTCTACTTTCCAGAGTTTCTCTCATGTCTGCAGTTTTTAAAAGTAACCAGCCCCAAATAATCCTCATGGCCAGAGAGGTATCTTGGCGGGGGTGGGGAGGCGAGAGGAGTGGCAATTCCAGTCCCCCACAGTATATCCAAAGGTGTTTAAATATTTTCATGGTAAAATGACTATAAAATATTTATGTGAGTGCAGGTCACACAATTTCAGCCATGATTCGCTCCACGGCCCCAACGTGCAGGGAGACAAACCAGCTTTGCCGTTCTTGGTGATCAACAGATAGACAATAGCTACACACTACAAATTTCAAATGGAAGCATGCTTGTAAATCTGTTTAAATATTTGTTTGGAATTTTATTTTCTGTGCAATAGATAATTCACTTGTAATACTTTGTCAAAAGAAGTGCAGGGATTTTGAAAATCATGTGCCTAACACAATCAATAGGAGGTAGGAAGTTGACTTACCATCTCTTTGGTTAAGTCTTGCAAACCCAGGACTGTGGCTGATGGACAGCTCAGAGGAGCTGTTGGAGGAGGATGGGGCAGGACAGAAACTAGTGGCTCGTCATAATTATCTGCCCGGGGGGGGAACACCGAATTCAGGTTAACACACTCGTTATAGACCTTTGGAAAATCATAACCTAAAACATTGCAAACCCCAGTGTTGACAGAGAAGGTCAGAAGCATTAGAAAACAATAGATGTCCACTGTGACTTGTCCTGGTGACCCAAATAGCACAACGAGAAAGGAGAGGGAGCAAAGTATCTAAGAAACAGGGGGACAATGTAGAACTGTCATAATTCATAGACAAAGGGAAGTGCAAAACTAATAGCAGTGAAATTATCATAAACAATAAGATCTAACAGAAAGGCTGGGTGTATGATCAATATACCAGTATGAGTCATGTTTCTATATGCCAAAATGACTAAATGTGTAATTAAAACATAGCCATTTATAATAACAACAAAAACATAAAGTACTTGAGTGTTTCTGAAAAGATACTTAAAATATACTGGAGAAAATTATAAAACTTTATTTTATGGACCTTACGTAAGACCTATATGAGTGGAGAGATATGCCGTACTCATGAAAAGTGTAATCATCTTTTTGATACATAAAGTTGGCCTGCTACTGGGCCTTAGTAGAGACTGAATGCTTGACCATGGGCCATGCAGCCTGGGCTGCCCATCATGACCCCGATCCTTCAGGAATGAAGGTTTGGGTCACCCCACCAGGTAAAGACCATGACCAGCTGTGGTACTTACAGGTGTAAAGGGAATACAGAGTGGGAGGTGGAAGAATCTGGTTATGATGGCAGCTATTACCACGTGACCCCAGTTACAGAAATGAGGACTGCAATCATCATGAGTGCTTCCTCCTTATTTTGTCATGAATGTTTGTCTGTGTGTGTGTGTGTACATAGATAGATGGATATAGATAGATAGATGATAGACAGATCAATTAAGCTAACGTATTTGTTTTCTTCCCTTTCTTATACCATTATCATCTAATGTAAGATGTGTTAACAACAGTCAATTCTATGTTCTAGCATTTAGGTTACAGGACATCAAAGAGAAGAGTGAGTGTCACTCAAGGACTCTACATCCTTTTGTGGGGAAAACGTTAAAGCGTTTTTGGTTATACAAAAGAGTAATATCATATTAGGTGAAAGCATGCCTTTGTTACTGTCTTTATTAGGGGATTAAGTATGGCTTAAGGAGATTCAAATGGGTGCCAAGTTGACAAGGGGTGGATCATAATGGTTAGTTTTGTGTGTCACCTTGGCTAGAATATGGTGACAGCTATTCAGCCAAACACTGATCCAGATGTTGCCAGGAAGGTGTTTGCAGATGGGATCAAAGTCAACATCAGCTGACTTGAAGGAAGGGAGATTATGCTGGATAGTCTGGGTGGCTCAGGTCCAATAAGCTCAAAGGCCTTAAGAGCAGCATTGAGTCTTCTCTGAGGGAGAAGGAATGCCACCTGTGCAGAGCAGCTCCAGCCTGTGCCCAGAGCTTCAGCCTGCTCTTCCTGGACTTGCCCGGCCAGTCCGCATAGTCATGAAAGCTGACTCCTTGCCATAAGGCCACCTGTGGTCACTTTCTACTGATTCTGCTTCTCTTGTTGAACCTTGACTGTTACCAAATAGGAGGACTCAGCACTGTGTATGATTCCTCTTCTCCCCATGTTGGCTGTAAATTCAATGACACCAGCGTGGATGTCAGGAAGCACCATGTTGGAAGGGCGATGACAGAGAATTAGAGGGAAGGGATGGGTGAGACCTGGTCCCTGAGTCTTCCAGAGTAATGAGAAAAATGAGCAGCTTTCAGAACTGTGAAATAAAAGCCAGGCAGGTACTCCTTCCCCATCACCAAAGTGCACTTTTATTAGGAGTGGGATTGTGAATTATTCTACTTTGTACCTTCTGCAGAGACAAGCAGAGTCTTAACATCGGGTATAAACAAACACACCGACAATGTAAAACTGGCACCAGATGAGCCGGGTGTTCACAGTCGTCCCTGTCATGTAGTCTGTCTGCCTGGGCTCATCTTGGGGAAGATGGAAGCTCATAGGCAGAAAATCCTGCGAGTTCCCCTCAAGGGAAAGTGATATGAGACAAGTGTCCCCGTGGTTCCTCCTCTCTTCCTGCAGCTGCTCCTCAGCTTTCATCTGTCAAAGGCGACTACCGTAGGCTGGTTTCCAAACCTATTGTCTGAAGTATGCTTACATGGCACAGAGCAGTCAGAAGTCCTTCAGCTGCTCTGTAGAACAGCTTCAAGTCAAAACCAATCGTGTTACTTATGAATATGTGCTATCATGTTATTTTGGGAGAATTGTTAAGTCATTTTTCAAATGGACTTAGAAAACCATCCAAAGTTCAAGTTTTATATATGCAGAGCTTAATATGAGAGACATAAGGCATATTGAGATTCCTCTTTAATAGGCATAGAGAATAAATATTAAAGATAGTATCAAAAATCATTATTTTCATTATGACTGCTATGCAGATAGTCAGATAGAAAATCCTCACAAAAGAACACAGCACGAGGTCTGAGTGAGTGATGTGAAGGAGGAGGTAGGCTGAATTGAAGGTGGATTTCTGGTCTCCAGGTTGGTGGCTGATGCACACGCCGAGGTGTGGACAAATGCTCAGGTGGAGCAGAGGGTGTGTGGACCAGATGGTGTCTGATAGCGTCCTGAGCGCCTGGCTCCCAGGCAGAGCCCCTCAGCATGGACCTCTCACCCACACAGTAGACAGCAAAGTTTTGCAACTGCATTATCTAAATAGAAAAAAATGAGGAGAGCAATGCACAGCCTCAGCTAATCCAGGCATTAGTTGTATTAAGAGGCCAAGGTGGTGGGGCTGCCTCTGTATTACTTCTGTATCCTTTTCGTTTAAATGCAGACTGTGTCTGTCTCTGCCCTTCTCAATTTTCAACACAGCAGCGAAGGCGGCTACATCCTCACAGGGACCCCCCTGCTCTGCTGAACCCATGCAAGGACTGTGTCTGTCCAGGGGACATCCCCAAGGTGCCTGCACGGCCATTCTCTCTGATGCTACGCTGGCCAGGGCTGGCGGCCCCCACACACGCTCCTCCAGGTCCTCACTGGGATTCCATCTGCTCCACCCCAGGCGCACCCTGTCTCCATCCCCACTGGTCTCTCCCCACCCAGGAGTGACAATAAATGCCTGTTATCTAAGATGCTGCACTGGGGCGGGTGGTTACTTAGCATCACTGTGGCAACAGCAGACTAACACTCACGTGTGCAGCCCCCAAGTGCAGGGGTGTTGGTGCCCCTCTGGCACCCTCCACTGGTGGGAGCTGGGAGAGCTTCTCCCTGTAGATCAGCAATTCTGAGGGTGGTTCTCCTGGCTTCTCAGCAGGTCCAGGAGGCTGGAGCCCAGTGCCAGGAGCTGGGATTTTCTTGAATGCAGCGCACCATCTACTGGACTTCCCCACCTCTGTCCGGCTCTCTTCTCACCTTTGTTCCCTGGGGTCGCCTCTCTAGAAGGCATCGTCTCAGCCCAGATTCTGGGGTGGAGCACTGAGAGCAGAGCACCAGGAAGGGACAGTGCAGGTGGGCACCCTGCTTAGGGGCTGACAGGGCCCTGGCCCCTAGAAGATGAGTTGGTGATCACCCAGTCATAGCTGACATCCCATTTACAGAGAATCTCGGTGGAGGGAGTGGGAGGGGAGCCTGGGTTTCCTGGTGATGTAGACAGCTGGGCAGGTGAGGGGCAGCGTGGTGAAAGACTGTGGAAGGCAGCTGCAGAGCCTTGAAGAGGGAGCATGGCATCCATGGGGGCCTGCAGTGAAGGCTGAACAGCTGCAGCTGCTCCCCTGGCATGGCCAGCGTGTGGCTGATCCACAGGGTGGTAGCTGTGGGCCTTCATGGCCCTCCACATCGTGGTCAGTACCCATAGGCAGTGAGGGAGCCCAGAGCCTGGTCAGGGAGGTTCAGGCAGGTGCCCCTGGAGTCCTGGGTTCTCTGAGCTGGAAGGGGCAGTCCCTCTCCCTGACAGAGGACAGAGGCCCCCTTACCTGGAGGCCAGAGGTCATGCCAGGCCTCCCAGGCCTTGTGTAAGCATCGTCCTCCTTACCTCGGCTGGTCTACCCACGCTCTTCTAGAATAATGACCAGGGTCAGATCCCAGCACAATGCCAGACAGAAATCCAGCAAACAGGTTAAACCCAGAGAACAGAAACCATCAGGACCCAGGGAAACGGGTCAGGTGGACCCACAAGGACTAGCACAGGGTAGGTGATGATGAGGGTTGGTGACATGACTGTGCCGGCCCAGGCTCCCTATTGAGGTCCTGGGCCACAGAGGGTGGTCTTCAGTGAGCGAGGTAGAGGTGCAGTGTGGCTGGTCAGCGTGCAGAGAGGGTCAGCTGTCCTCTGGAGACCAGAGCTTACACCATGGAGCTGGGCCCCTCGAGTCAGCGGAGGCGACTGCAACCCCAGTGGTGGGGACCAGCAGCTCCAGCCACTGAGGTAGGGACAGCTTCTCCAACTAGCTCACTGGCCACAGGCAGGACCACAGCCCAGGAGTGGGCAGTCACATCCTGCCACCAGGGAACTCGCTGCCTGTGGCTCCCTGCGGCTGTTTGGGTGATGGTGCTGAGAGGCGGGTGGTCCACATGCACATCAGCAGGTGTGAGGGATGGAGGCCCAGGGCCTGTAAGGGCCACCACTCAAACCACAGCCCCACACAGCTTCCGCCTCCCCATCTTTAGCTGGTCCCCCTGCTTCTGGGATCACCTTCCAGGAGCTACAGCCTCCCTCAGACTCCGCCTTGAAGAGTTGGAGGCAAACACACTTCATTAAACTTATTGCTATGTCACTACCCGCACAACACGCATTTCTCTCTAATTCAGTGTGTCTGGTGCTGGGAGTCATCACTGCAGCCTCAGCTGTGCCTGGGATGCTGCAGACCCTTTGCCGAGCTCTCCTGCAGGGCTGGGATGAGGTCCCAGAATGCTCCCTGAAGGCAGCAGATGGCCACCCCAGCATGACCTGGCTCGGCACAAAACGAGGGAGCCTGAACACTGGGGAAAAGTGCGGAATTAGCACATAGCATGAGGACAAAGTCACAGATACCTGGGGAGATAACGCATCCTCAGAGAGGGCTTAAGGGGGTCAGATGATTTGGGCCATTCAGAAAACGCCTCAAACCAAGTCTTGGGGCAACGTCCTGCAAACAGCGCTATTTCCCTCTTTTGGGGTGAAGATGGGGCTGTTCCAGCACCAGACCCTCACCGTGGGTTCTTGTCTGTAGCTGCATCCTGTCTACCCACAGCTTGGAGGCTAAAACCACACATGCCAATCATCACTGAGTCTCACAGCCGGGCTCCACTGGGGTCAGGGTGGCCGGTCTCCGCAGGGCTCTCCCCAGAGTTGGGTGGGCGGCTTCAGCTGTCTCTTCTCACTCTTGCAGCCTTGGCTTGCCTTTGGGCTGGTGGTGGTGGGATGACAGGGGGAGGAAGGAGTGGCCTATAATTAGGTAACGTGAATGATAATAGAGTTCCCTATGGGACCACTGCACTTCCTGAAGATTGATCCTCTGACACTCCTGCTGAGGCCCTTACTCATCTAAGGACTCCTTTTGGTAAAGGCCAGGAGGAGCAGGTGTCCATTTTCTTCGGAGCTGAACACCTTCAGTCTCTCATTTCTCTATCAAGCAGTTTGTTCAGACTTTACAAACACAATTCTTTCCAATTTTAAAGCCAAATTAAAAAGGTCAGCCTTCCCCATTTGCTCCAAAGTTCCTCTAGGCTGCTCTGGCCTAGCAAATTCCTCCTAGGTTCCTCTTACCTAGGGGATGTACCAGTACCCCTTAAGACACCTAGTCTTAAGACTTTAACTAGCTCATATAAAATCTTGGACCATCAACATAAAATAAGGAGGTCTAGGTTTCAGGAGAACTCACCAGGGTCACCTGAAGAATGCAGTGATCCGGGGGCTCAATGGGCCCCTATTGGTACCAAACGCTGGCTCAGTGTAGATTTCAGGTAGTCTCTGGTGGGTTTCTCTGAAAACCTGCCATGACTATGCCACGAAACTTCAACAAAAATAATCCATAACCAATCTATAAATGAAAATTTGGGTGAGTTTATTCTGAGCTAAAATGTGAGGACCATGGCGCAGGGCCTTTCTTCCCAGAGGAAGGAAGGGCACCAAAGAAGTGGGGTGTACAGAGCTGTTATATACCCCCAAACAGGATGTTTCACATGTGATTGAAATGTCCCTGTTACAATGGTCACGAAACTGCTCTGTTGGCACAGCAATTGATGGACACAGCAGGTAGGTCTACTGTCTCAGTGGACACAGCAGAATGGCAGGTCTGTTGTTTTGAGCTGGGTGGTCTCAGGTGAGCTGGGTGGTCAAAGGTGAGCACAATAATCAGCTCCTAGCCTAAGGAAAGATGCTTATCCTTAAGGAAACGCCAGTGTTGAGGGAAGTTGCACCTTTATCTTAAGGGCATTTGTTCTTGCCATAGGAAAGGTTTAAAGCAGATATACAATGTATGCTTGATGACCATGTCAGGCCTATTTGGAAAAAGAAAGTCAGGCCGAATTAGGTTTACACCAAATGGCTTCATCATATATTCCAATATATCCTATTGCTTGCCATTTCCATTTGTCAGGCCACATGTGGCTATTGAGTACTTGAAGGGTGGCATTGTGATTGGTTTTTATGGTTACTGATTTTTAATGTTACCGAGGTACTAGACTTTTAATTTTATTCAATTACAATTAATTTTAATGTAAAAAGGCATTTGCTGCCCCATATTGGACAACACATCTCTAAGAAGTGACCTGGAGAGAGGTTGCACAAGTAGGGGGACCTGCAACCCTCCCCTGGTGTCCAAAGAGTGGTCTGTGTCTCTACCCCCTACAGTAGATGGCATAGTTGGCAATAACAGGAACAGATGATTGAAAGTTATAAATGATTTGATGCGAGCCATTCCATACTTGGGATTGGTAATCAGAGAAGACATCCTGAAGGAAATTCCATTGCAGGTGAATCCTGGCATATGAATATGAAACACACGGTAAAGGAGAAGGGGATGAATGTGTTTCTAGATAGGGAAGAAACCATTTGAGAGGGAATTTACAAATTTAAAGTGGTTCCATGGGCTTGCCAACTGATGACCCGTGCTCCCCCTAATTTTTCAGATAGGCAAACTGAAATGGGGTGAAATATCAGGATGTCTACTTGACTTTAATATTTCAGTGAAAATATGGAAGAAAGCATGGGTGGCAGGTCTGAATAATTTGCACATTGGATGAAATATGGTTTTAATTGGATTAAGTTTACATTATTAAATCTAGGTCATGGATGTTTCCAATATTGTTCTACTTTTCTACCTGTTTGAAAAATTTTATTTAAAAAAGTAAAACACATTCACCTGTATTTTCCATTTTATTGACTTCCAGGGTACTTTACCAACAGAAGTGATGCCTTGACTGAGAATTCTAGTAAGTCTCAAGGAAGTCCTATCCCAGGGTGGGGCTTGTGCTTCATATCTCAATGCTGTGCCTCATCAAAGAGCACCTTGCACACAGGGTCTTGGCTGATGATGAAAGCTGTCCAGACCATGTCAAGGACTGCTGAGCACAGTGGGCAACAGCAGGAGCCCTGGGGGAATAGCAGGAGGTGGCTCAGCCCAGCATTTGTCTCCTCAGACCTCCCCTTCTGGGCCATCGTCCTCATCTGCTTGGCAGGACTCCTGGTGCTCATCACATGCCTGAACTGCTGTCTCCTAGTAAGCAGGGAAGTGTCGCTTGTCTTCTTACTATTGGGTTGTAAGAGCTCTTTGGATATTATAAACATATGTGCTTTGCTAAGGATCTGTTGTGTAGATAGTGTCTCCCATCGGCCAGCTGGTGTTCATAGCTCCTTTAGAGCTTGAACCAGTTGTGAAATTGTCATCTGCCCAACTCTGAGTGACTGACTCCCCTGTCCCACATGTTTCCATCAACCCAAAGGATCATGTTCAAAAATAAATAATTCAGAAACATATTAACCCACCAGAAATCCCTGGTGGCCAGATTTTGCTCAAACACTCATACAACAGATACCCATTCCTCAAGATCGGAAGTGATGACATATCACCATGTTCTCAGATTAATTTCTCTCCCCCTATTCTGCCATTCCTGCAATCTGTGGTCTATGTCTCAGTAATTCCCTTGGAGCCATCCAAAATTTCTTACTGCTCTTCATGTCTGTCTTGTAAAATTTCAACCCCAGAAGATCCTGATTATCTGCCACGCCTTAGCTGCTGCCAATCTTATGATTTTATGACAAAACAGGATTTCTTTGGTACCGGTGTAAATGCAAAATCAGCTGCATCAACTGGGAAGCATCCCTAATGCCTGGAAATTCTAATTTCTTTTATGTATTGGCATATTTACTCCTTGATTTTCCACAAAGCCTGTTTTCAATGTTCCCCACATTTCTTTTTCCTTCATATATATTCAGGGTCCCTTAACTTGCCTGATATTTCACAGAGAAATTGGTGTCTCTTCTCCTTCCCTTTTGACATGAAACAGTGAGAAAAGGTCATCTACCTTATGTGTTTCTGTGGCCTCACATCCAACCACCTCCTGAGAAAACCCCATGCTCCATCTGCCCTCACCATTCTATGGGTTGTTCCCTTGTAAGGCCACTGTGACTCCTTTCTTACTAGACCAATAGGGGCTTTTCATCATTCATCTGACATGATCATTCAGTGGGAAACTTTGATAAGCTTGGACCTCCTTAGATACGTGAATCTTATGTTACAACTGTGAGCATTATAGTATCTCAATACAGATACTGCAGATGAGAAAATATACAACTTACAAATGAAGACTGTGCTCTAAATGGATTTGTAGATCCCAATTAAAACGAAAAAGAAAGTGAACTATTTCATTGTTAATTTTTATATAGATTGCATGGACAAATGATAATAGCTTGGTTATAATGGGTTTAAATATAATATTAAAATTAGTTTCACCTGTTTATTTTTACTTTTTTAAATATGGCTGCTAAAAATATTAAATTCCATAAGATAGATTGAGAAATTCTACTGTTGTACAGCACTGTTCAAGCCATGAGAATAAAGCCCAGAGAAAGTGGTTAGGGACAATTTTTCCCAGGAAAGGAGTCGATCTGACCCACACGGCAAGATGCAGCAAACAGTCTCATACACACATACACACACAAACACACACACACACATAGAAAACAAGACCAACATCATCATAGAGTTGCACCACTCTTCTCAAGTGGCAAGAGGTTGCACTCCTACATTGTCCTAAGTGGACGAACCTCAGGAAAGCAGCCAGGAGTCAAGAGAATTTACCAATCAGGAAGATCTAAAACCAGAAAGTAAAGGTCAGGATCTTTTGATAGGTTCCAAGTGGTGGATTCTGTTAGTGATTCAATATAATAGGGAGAACTTTGCAAGAAGCGTTGTTACAGAACTCACCTTTCCTTTCCTATGTAAAAATATACAAATTGTGTAAAGAATAATAGCTCCTGCCAATCAATGAAAAGATGGTAGAACACGGATACCACTCTTGTAAATCACTCCTAGATTAGTGAGCCAGTCAGGGAACAGATGACAGTGGATTGAGCTGGACCTCATTAGGCTGATTCTGACTTCATGACGATCCTATGGATTGTCTTGTGACAGGACCTCTGAAACATGCTGCCCCCGCCACTCTTTTGCCACCAAGGTCCACCATCCACACCAGTCTTTGCTGACAAATGCCCTGGCTGGGCCCCTTCTGACCACACCTGGAGGACTCTCCCCAAATCCCACTCTGTCACGGCACTCTTCCACCTGCCACCGGCCAGGGAGACATTCCCTCCAAGGCTCACACTGTGTGTGCCCAGCTCTGGAGATGGTACTTCTCCTTCAAGTGAAGAAAAGGATCAGAGTGCAGAGCCTGTGGGCTGCAGCCATTAGGACAAGGCCTGGGGTTTGCTGCCAAAGAGAAGAGAACCTGTAGTGGATGTGGGTCCCAGGGTTCAAGAAGCCCCCATGATTACTGGTTAGAATCCCAGAAGACGATGAAGGACAGAGGAGGGATGCTTGGGTATGATTGTGCTTGGGAATGTCCATAGGGAGGCGGATGTGCCTTTGGTAATGCCAACAGTGTTGTTCATTCATTGATCCGTCCTGTCTCAGGGAGTGCTGTCTACATCCATCCAGGCACTAGTTTCCCCTCTGTAGCAAACAGATAGCGTCAGAAGAACATTTGCATTGCATTTATAATGGATAGGTGCAGTTCTTGTAATGTGCTGGATGTTGCAAGCATTTTGAAAGATTAACTCCTTTAATGCTCTCCATATCCTCATGAATTAGGTACGCTTATCATTCTTGCCAACAACAGATGAAGAAAGTGAGGGACTGATGAGGTGAGTAACTTGCCCACTACCAATATCTAGGAAGAGATTGAGGTGGAATTTGAACATAAGATGTGGCTCCATATTCTCTGCTCTTAACCATGTTCTTTGCTCTCTAAGACATCACACCATGAGGATGTTGGCTCAGTGTATCCATTTTCTTGTTACACCCAATAGCCCCACTCTTTGATCTCTGTCTGAAAAAGATGCTATTTGCATCAAAACCGTTGCACATGCACAACCAAAATGACTTTTCCCCTATCCCATATCCTGCAAAATACATAGAGAACAGCTCAAAACATTTCTTGCCCAGGCTGGGAGTGCTTCTGGGAAATCCCACTGTTCCTCTAAGAAGCCAAGGGCAGGCTGGGAGCTGGGTCTGAGGGGAAAGGTGAGCTCAGGAGTTCCCATGGGATTACAACATGGATGGGAGGCCTCAGCAGGAACTGACTTCAGGATCCGGTGGTGTTTCAAGCTGGGTGCTAATTTTCTGGCTTTGGGTAGTGGGGCTGGTGCTGCATTCCAGGGAGAGGGGAGTCTCCCTGTGTTCTTGGTCAAACTGGACCCTTGAAAGCGAAGGAATGAGGGTTTCCTTTCACAATGGACTCGGGAGGGGAAACATTCAGCCCAGAAAAGACAGCCATGCTCCTGAGGAACCTGGAAAAAGCTGCATCTGCATCCGCCAAGCAGAAAGCCCTCCTTCATGGACTCACTTTATCCAGATGAGACCAAGAAGGAGGACATCATGAGATGCCCTTACAGGTGGGAGATCTGTGACGTTGAAGACTGTGCCTGGGAGGCTCTGAAAGGCCTCACGGAGGTGACATTTGCTGTGAGCAGAGTGACAGATGAGAGGCATGTCTGCCTGTGTCTGGGAACAGTTTGAGTGTCATGGAGAAGGCACCACTGGTGCAGAGACTCACAGGAAGAAGTGAGTGTGACCAGAGAAGGGAAGAAATGTGGCGGTGTGGCCAGAGGAGCCTGAGAAGGGAGAGGAGGGCAGATGGGGGCACGGCAGGACCAGGTGGTGGGAACTGGTAGGCTGTGCTTTTTGCTATCGCTCTCTAACGATATTGCTCCAAGAGCTTGCACCCAAAAAGTACAAATCCTTAACATCTCACAAATTCTGTGTGCCAGGAAGGGGGCATGGCTCGGCTGGGTGCTTCTGCCTCAAGGTCTCTCTGAAGCAAGGGCTGAAAATCTGAGATCTTGCCTGTCTGTTGGCCAATCATTCCCTCCGTTCTCTCCTATAGAGCCTCTTCATATGACAACTGGAAACATGTGCACTTGCTCCATCAGTTCCAGAGAATTAAGAGGCAGAGAGAGAGAAAGATGGAAACAGGAAGAGGGAAACAGGGAGGGGGCTGGAGAAAATGAATAAGAAGTAAGAGCCAGGATTTTTATTCTTAACTCTGGGTTGTGTGCCATCCCATCACCTTGGCTGCATTCTGTTCAGAAGCCAATTCTTAACCACTGTGTGGTTCCACAAGGACGCACACAGCAGAAGACAGTGAGCACCGGGAGCCATGGTGGAGGCTGTCCTCCACATAGGCCGACAAGAGGCACTTGGGTCTGATTCTAAGTCAAACAGGAGACCGTGCAAGGTTTCATGCCAGTGAATGGAAATATCTGAATTTCCCCTAATTTCCACCTCTTAAAGGTGCAGACCTGGAAATGAGGCCCAGAGGGGCAGTGACTTTCTCAAGGTCACAGAGCTGTAACACAGGCCTGTTTTGAGGGGTACTCCACACTACATCCCACCCCTTCTTGTCATTCATTCCTCTCTAAGTGTGTGCATCAGACACACGCAAACCAGACCACAGGTGTTGTTGCTATTGTCTCTTCTACACCTGAGGACGTCCCAAGGGAGATATTTCTGGCATCGTCCCCATCGTGCAGGTTGGGTGATTGTGGAGGCCGTGGGAGGCACAATGGCATTTCCAGGACACAGAGCTTGTAGGAAAAAAGAGGTCAGAACTCAGCTGCATGTCCTCAAGCTGGAGCCCTGGTTCCTTCTCAAGGTCCTGTGTGGGGCGCTGTGATGGGTATTTGTGTGCAGTTATGGAGATGACATGGGCAAGGAGGGTGAGCAGTCAAGAGCCCAGAGGGGTTTTGGGTGGGTGTGATTGAAGGAAGGGGCCAAGGTAAGGGAAGCCAGAGGAAGTGACCTCACTTCCTTGGAGACATACCCCAACAGAACTTAGCACACTGGGCTCCAGGCGCCCACATTCTAGACATAGCATCCTATCAAGCTCACTTGAGTGGAGACATTCAAGAGAACAGCATGTTCTCCTGTTGTCTGCTGATTCGTCGAGGCTCTGGCTTCAGGAAAGCCAATAAAAGAGCCTTTTCAATCACTATAGACACTGGCTTGGCCCTCACCTGCACTGCCTTTGGCCATTTGTCAGGAGGAGCCCTCAGGTAACACAGGGCAGGCCAACTGCATTAGGCCACAACTGGATGCCACCCCCACACCCCTTTGAGCCTCCTTGTGTGTCGGTGGGAGAGTGGAGTGAGGGACGGCATGGCTGAACGGGGACCCACCCTGGGCAGGAGCCGTCTGCTCGATGCTGGAACCCTGGCAGGGTGTCACGTTCCCAGCCTAGGTGGTCGCTAGCAGGATGGGAGAGTGGGTGCTAGGGACAAAGCTCCTCTACCCATAGGTTAGCCCCTAGCCATCCGGGTGTCATCTCATGCCCTCCCTGGCTGGAGGTCTATGCAGATGCTGCTGGGTACCTGATCTTTGCTGGGGTTTCTTCCTGTGGCCAAGACGAGGTAGGCCCCTGAGACCTCCTGGCCCGGCTCTTGGGCACTGTCTTTGCAGAGCTGCATGCAGGAGGTGGTCGAAGAGCTGGTGGATGGCTTCGGGTACTCCATCTCCCTGGACAGGGGGCAGTTGCACCGCACCACCATCAATAACCAGGGCTGCTCTGAGGTGAGAGTGGGCACAGAGGGGTCTTCCCACCCAGGACCCTGAGATGAACAGGGCAGGCACAGAATCCAAACTCAAACTGCCGTTCTCCTGGGACCCTAACAGGGCTGTCCCCCCTGAGTGTCCCACAGTCCCAAAGGAATCTGGACTTCTGCTCCTCCCCACCAGCTGCATAGGAGGGTAGGAGGGCACTCTTTGCATTTTCCTAGGAAGATTAGAGAAAACGTTGATGTCATTGTCACTTCCCACTAGGCCCTGAGTATCTTTGAATTTTGCCTTTTTTGGAACATGGAACCTCGATAAGGAGGGTCTCCAAACTCCCTTTCATGTAAGAGAAATAACTATCAGCGTGCTTTGGAAGTCAAAGGGATTCTCAGAGTGTGTCACTGCCCTGTGCACTGTTTCCAGACCGGGGAGGGGTGAGGTGGCCACATAACATTTCCCTCCAGGTCAGGGTCCGATGAAGCCTCAGGCAGTTTAGAGGGAATGTCCCTCAGCCCTCACTTGGGGTGGCTCTGAGTTCTGACCCTCAGGAAGTTGAGAAGCCACTTGGCATGCCTAAGCCTCTGTTCTCCTCTCTAGAGAGGGGGTGTCTGTTGAGGATTCACTGGGCTGGTGCTCTTCACAGAGGGAGGTCTGTTGTCTCTCAGCGAGCAAACGGCCTCGAGGGAGGTGAATGTTGAATCCTTCGCCTGCCCAACATCACATTGTACTTTGAAAGCCCAGAACCTTGCTGAGTGTGGGAGCCCCTGTCTCTCCTGTGGCACATGTCTGGCAGGGCTAGGAGTTCCCGGGTGAGCTGCAGACCTCGAGCCTCCTGTTGGTTCACAGTGGTGCCACTGACTCTATGTCCCTCCTCATCCCACCCAGCATGAAGGTGAGTCCAGTTTCTGTCCAACCGAGGCCTGCAGGATGTGTGCCCTCCAGGCAGGCAGGATGGAGTACCTGTCAGAGTCCCTGGTACCAGCCTTCCTAGGTAGAGTCATTTGCAGTGGTACCACATCCATGAGCAACTACTTGGTCTTCGGCCCATCCCACCGGGTCCTGGACCAGCTGTTTCCCAGGTGACTGCCCTCCTCCTCCTCAGCACAGTGGTGACTCAGCCCACTGTCAGCTGGGTGTCTTGGGAATGTCATCACATCACTCTGAGCTTTGCTTGGCTCCTGTGGACAGTGGGGTGGGGGAGGATGAACTTGCTAGGGTTCTCTCAGGGATGAATGGGATCAGCCATCCAGGTGCTTCTCTGCTGCCTGACTCTGAGAGGGCTGTGGGCCATGCTGGGGTTGTTGTTGGTGATTATTTCTCTGTGTCCCATGAAAAGTAGTCTTCCTGTGCCATCACTGGCTTTTGGCCTTTCTGAGTTTGGAAAAGCACATGCAGAGCACCCTGTCAAGGAGTTTGAGATTCCATCCTGCTGGCCTTGGTGCTTGGCCTTGGTGTAGCCATTTACGGATATCTAGGGGAATGGGGTGGTCCCAGGACAACTTATATATCTAGGATGGTTCTGGATGGAGTACGTTCAACATGGTATATGAAGCACCTACTCTGGCATGACATCTGGAGACACTGAGTGTAACTCACTGAATGAAGGAGACACCCTCCCTGGGCTTCAAGTCTAGTCTGAGTGTCAGGCAGTCACATTTGGCCTTGGTCGCAGGTCCCATCCAGCATCCATCCTGTGTGATGCCCTTATACCCTATAGGAGTTCTGGAAGCACCTTCTCCCCTTGTGAGTGGGATGATTGTCCACAGGACCAACTGAAAAAGTGAGTGGTCTGATGGAATACTACTCAGACGTAAAAAATAACAAAATCATCCCATTGACAACAATATGGATGGACCTTAAGGGTATTACGTTAAGCAAAATAAGACAGAGAGAAATAGACAAACTGTGTGGTTCCTCTCAGTTGTGGAAGATAAACAAACACATGGACAAAGAGAACAGATTAGTGATTACCGGGGGAAAGGGGGATTGAGGTAGCCACAAAGGGTGAAGGGTGCACCTATGAGATCACTGGCAAATAATAGTGTACAGCTGAAATGTCACAATGCTGTAAACTATCATAACATCAATGCACAAGTAATCCAAAAAAAAAGTGAGTCATCTTTGTGTCCAGAAGGAGGGTCTCCTGTCTCTAGATAACAGAGTAGGGGGAGAGGATGGAGGCTGTGGCTGTCACAGGCCTGGCAGAACCCTGCATCTCACTCAACTTTAGATTCCCATGGGAGGGCTGAGTTCTGGTGGCTTCCACTCCAGGAGGACAGGAGTCATAGAGAGCTGTGGATGGTCCCAGGGCCCCTGAGAACCAGAATGGAGGCTGGGCTGAGTTGTCCCCTAGAGACACATTCCCACCAGACTCTCAGCTCCTTATGGCTCCATTTCTCCACATCCACTCCTTGTGACCACCACCACCAGGTCCAGAGCAGGAGGTGCCTGAGCAAGCTGCTCAAATTCTGCCTCCGTCCTGAGTCCAGCTGCCCATGTGCATGGAGGGCTGGGTGGGGTGGGCTGTGTCCAGACCCTTTGGGAGAAGAATGTCAGTGGGAACAAGAGGCTCCCACAGACTGTGTGTTCAACCTGCCAGGTGAGCAGTCCTGCCACTGCAAAGATGGCCAGCCAGGGATCAGAGCTGAGGTGGGGCTCTCCTCTGGACAGAATGGGCTGGCACAGGGGCCCAGATGTTAACCAGTGTGGCTTGTGAGGGCAGTGTTTAAGGAAAGGCCAGGCCTCTGACTCTATGGCCTATCTGTCTCCCCACAGTGCTATCTATCTGATGCTGGGAAGCTGGCTGGACCAAGGGCAGGATTTCAGGGAGCCCCTGCAGTTTCCCTGTTGGATGGTGAGGCTGGCCACTGGTCACATCAACTTTGGTGACTCAAACCTGGAGGGCCATGCCTACCTTCTGCCGGGCCACCTGGAGCCTCTCAAGGACATTGAGCCCGAGCAGAAAGGTGAGGGGACTGCAGTGTGGGAAGACTGTCTGTGCTGAGGTTCATGGACTGGAATTTCCTTAAAGGCAGTGGAGTCTTTCCTGTCTTTGGAAAGGCACGGGAACTGTGAGGTGTATGGGTGACACTTTCTCCTTATCCTGCTCCAGAGCCAGCTCCGAAGCTCCTGCCACATCCAGAGCCAGAGCCAGGCCTTGGGCAAGAGCCAGCTCCAGCTCAAGCCCCACCACCTGTGGCAGAGCTGGAGCCAGCATCACCTGCATCAGACCCTACAGGGCTGGAGGAAGGGCCACCATTAACTTCAGCCCCAGTGCCAGCTCCTGAACTAGAGCCCACTGGACCCTGGGCTGTGACCACCGAAAACCAGCTGAGGGAGGAGAAGCCGAACCTCTTGGACTTCCCTCCCTGGCTGATGGCAGAGCAGCTGACGAGGATGGAGGTGGTGAGCAGTGGGGCTTCCAGGGCAGGGGTCCCTGCCTTCCTGTGCCATGAGCTGCCCCACACCTGCTATTCCGTGATCCAAAATCTGATGATCTGGGTCCACATTCCTGCTCCACTGTTACCAACACTGTGACTTGGGCACTTTCTTAACCCCAAGCGCTCGCTGTCCCCACGTGCACAGCAGAACAGGACACTAAGGTCACTTGCTGCATGGGGTGGCTGTGCCAATGAATGAGGTGGAACAGAGACGAAGGTGGGCAGCTTCTGGCCCTTTGGTGCGGGAGGGAGCTCACTGAAGTGCTGCCAGGTCCTTAGGTTGATCACGCGTGTGCCCAGGGGGCCTTCACATCCTCAGCACTTATCAGGCACATGATGTGTACTGACTCCAGCGGAGACAATCACACAAAGCCGGTGCTTCTCCCTGCCTCGGGGGAATGTGCATGGGAATGGGGAATGGGACCCGAGGGGTACTGGGATGGTTGGAAGATGGCCCTTGGGGTGGGCCTGTGAGGGCTGTGTTCCGGAGCTTGGAGGAAGTGAGACCGGGCTGGGAGCAAATGCCCTCCCTTCTGCACAGCACTGTGTCCTCGGTCATCTTGTGCTGGCACCTTCAGTGGATACAGAAAAAACTCAGGGAGTCCCACACACCTCAGAGATCACATCCTCTGCTTCCTGAGCTCCTGCTCTGTCCTCACCCGCCTGGGACTGTGGGAGGCCATGGATGCTGAGCTGGGGTAAGGCAGTGTTAGAAACACTCTGAATCTCCCTCAGAAGCTGTTCAAGAAATTGGTGCCCGCTCACTGCCTGGGCTCCATCTGGTCCCAGTGAGACAACAGGGACTGCGAGTACCTGGCACCCACCACCTGTGACACTGTGGCACACACGAACACCTTGGCCAACAGTGTCATTGCTATGTGCCTCGGGGCCCAGGGCATGACAGCCCAGGAAAGGGCCAGGGTGGTGAAGCTGTGGATTCAGGTGGCCTAGGTAAGACATGGGAGGCCCGTGGAGGGCCTGTCTGGAATCGTGGGAATTGCCTCTTGTTTCTCAGCTGTCGATATTGAAGTCTGTGGTCTGAGTCCCTGCACTGTCCCTCGACCCTCCTGCCAGGGCCACACTGACCTTGACTTGAGGTCCTGGTGGTGGCAAGCTCACTTCCTTGCTGTGCTCCTTCCTTGTGTTCAGCTAAAAATCCTTGTGCCTGGCACTGTTACTCGTCAGGTCCCAGGTGTGCCCTCCTTGGATTTCCTGGGCATCTGTCTCATCCAAGACAGAAGTCCATGAGGGGCAGAATCCAGAGCTGGAGAGCTCCACACCCCCCAAAGCTCAATCTCTTCCCCAGGGGTGCCAAGGCCTCAGAAACTTCTCTTCCTTCCACACGATCCTTTCTGCTCTGCAGAGCCCTGCCATTAAGCAGATCAAAGAGACCTGGGGACAAGTTTCCAGGTGGGTAGGCTGCTCTCCATCCAAGCACCATGAGGGTGAGGTGGACCCGGCAGCTGGCATTGGGCTGCCATGGCCCCTGCAGTCAGCTGAGACCACCTGGGAGACAGTGAATACCTGGGACACGGACTGATCCAGTTCCTGGGTCTCTGACGCTCTCAGGGCCCTTAGGCCAGTGGTTCTGCCCAGGAATCCATTTCCTTCAATATCAGATCCTGACGTGAGCCCAGTTGGAGATTCTCAAGTGTTTCCTTTGCAGCAACAGAAATCTCCATCCAACTGAAACCAAGATTGTTCAAAAAAGATCTGTGTGGTAGATATGGGAATGGAGGCCCCAGGTGACAACAGGAGAGGGCCCTCCCCAGTCCCATGGGGACCTCGGGGCTCAGAGCAACCCAGTGAAATCCCTCATCCAGGTCCCAGGCTGTTTGGGTCTTCTGGGATCTCAAACAAATGGGATTTGCCCTTCAACCATCCCATAGTCTTTCTTTCTTTTTCCCCACTCCCCCAGGGAGAGTTCCTACACCTTTAAGAAGTGGTGCAGGGGAGAGCAGAACGTGAGCAGGAGACTGTTCCCGAAGGTAACCTGGGGCTGGAGATCTGGAAGGAGGGGTGTGGGAAGGGGCCGTGAGCATCCTGAGGGCATCCTAGGAAGTGAGGCTATGGTAAGGCCATCCTGGGGTTCAGAGGCCCCTGTAGGTGGGGCAGGAAGGAGATGCCACACGGCCCCCCCAACACCCTTTGCCCTCTCCCTCCATGTCTCAGTTTGGCTGTTGTTGGGACACACTCTGGGAGTGCAGAGGTTGGGACCATGGTCAGTGGTGGGGCAGGGCGAGGGTGAAGGCAGCAGGGACAGGCACTCTGGCTGGGAGGGAGAGTGGCCTCTCCTCAGTGGGTCCTTGAGCAAGTCTCTGCCCCTCTGTGGGCCTCGGTCTCCTCCTCTGGGAAATGGAGGGAGATGATGTGGTGCAGGCCTCACGGAGGTGTGATATCCTCCAAGGGAGGACAGGAATGGGAGGAGATTTGTTCTGGCTCCTCCTCGAGAGGTGAGGGGAGAGCAGTGATGACAGTCAGATGACATGGAGTCCTCAGGAGTGCGCTGGAGGCAGGTGGAGTTCTCCTCACTCTTTCCTGATGAGGAAAGAGGCTCAGGGAGGCCTGGGCAGGCCCAAGGTCACACAAGAGTGAGTCCTGGAGCCAGGACTGGTCTAGAATCAGAGCACTCTGGAGGCAGGAACAGCATAGGCAACAGGGGACTGGAGCCAGATGGCCAGGGTCTGAGGTCAGGGGCCTTGGGGGACATGTGGAGGGGAGCATGGTCTCTCTGACCCTGTCCTCAGCACTGACAGGAGGCGACCTCCGTGTTGACCACTGTACAGAGGGCCCACCATGGAGCAGCAGGTGAAGGTGCCTGGGGGGGAGATGCCCAGGAGTCAGAGGAGAGAGGGCTCCCCCTCCCAGCTGGAGGCCTCCCCCAGGAGAGGGTCCTTCCTCCTCCACGCATCTGAAGTGCCTGCATTGACAGTGAGCAGGAGGAGGCCTGGAAGGGCTGGGAACAGGATGGTTTTGGGGTGGGGAGGGGCAGGGGTCACACCCCCAGGGATTGGCCAACAGCCAGCCCTGGGACGTGACTGGGGGAGTTTGTGTTCCTGGAGGGGAGGGGAGGAGGGAATTGTGTGTGGTGGGGGCTCCTGAGGGTCCTAGGCTGCTGTATGTGGGAGCCTGGGGTGGGCAGGGGGCTGGGGTGAGGGGTTTCAGGGGAGGGTTCATGGGGGCACCTGAGTGCTGGAACTCATCACCATCCCCACCTTGATGGAGCAGGGTGTCATCCCCTCCCTCTAGATGATCGTCAGTTACCTGGAACTGCTGGATGATGAGATGGATTATTATGTGGAGGTGAGTGAGCCTGGAGGTGGGGCCGTGGGATCAGGCTCTTGAGGGTTTGGGAGGAGAGAGTCCTGCCTGAGCCCTGAGCTCTCACACTTGGAAAGGTCCTCTCTGCAGAGCCTCCCAGCCTCCTGTGGAAGCCAGGGCATCAGGCCCATCTCAGCAAAGAGTGATGGGAGGCTCTGCCTAGGCTGCCATCCAGGCTCCCTGGGCTGCTGGTGTTCAGAGCTGCCTGGCTGTGTGGCCACAGGAGGTGGTGTCTGAGCTGGACTCAGCCTCTCCCTCTGGCCCTGCCCGTGAGGGAAGAGAAGTCGGGCCCCTCCAAGTCAGGAAGCACATCAGTGTCTGAGCTGTCCCTTCCTGCCTGAGGCCTCAGTCTCCCCATGTGTCATCAGAGAGGGTTAGATTACAAGGTCTCAGCTCCTCTGCCCCCAGGTGTGGCACCCAGAGCCTGGCCCAGGTCCAAGTCCATTCTCTGGAAGAGCCTGCCCACTGGCAGCAGTGCAACACTGGAAGAGGTGGGATGGGGGCTAGTTCTGCGCTAAGGGGGCTGTTTCTGATGGACTTTGGCTGTCTGCCTTCCAGGGGAATGTGCTCAGCTGTCAGAATGAGGTAAGGAGCTGCGGTCTCACTGTGGTGAGAGTGGGTGTGTGGGAATCAGAGTGACCCCCTTTCATAAGAAGCCCTCTAGCCCAATCCCTGGGGTTGCACATTTATTTGCAGAGTTTGATATACAGAGCTGGGAACCCTATGGCATTGGTGGGTGGGGGAAGGGCTGGCATCAAGGACCCCTTCCTGGTAGAGGATCTATTTCAGGCCACCTGTGAGAACAGGCACATCCTGACTGGAGTTGCAGGGAAGCAGGGTTCCCAAATTGGCAAACACTCCAGATTTGCTCCTTGTCCCCCTCCTCACCCTCTCCAAGAGCTCTCCAGGGTGTCCCACCCAGGCCATGTCTCCATCCTGTCCTTCGTCTGTCCCAGGAATTCAAACTCATCAAGGACATCAAACTGGTCCAGAAGGCTGCAAATCTGTACACCGTGCAGCCTGATGAGCACTTTGGGGCCTGGTTCCAGGCCGTGGAGCCCCTGAGTGAGGAGGCGAGGTGAGGCAGGGCATGAGTTGGGTGAGGGCAGGGCGGACTCTCCGCAGACCAGCTCCAGTGTCCATGGCTGTGGCTCCATGGTCAGCCTCAGATCTGGCTGCATGGCGACCCCTGGCTCCAGCTGCTGGGAGGCTCTGGGAGGCACAGCTCAGGTGTGGCTCCTGGGAGCCCACAGCTCCACTCTGTCCTGTAGCTACAGCCTGTCCTGTCAGCTGGAGCCCCAATAACAGTGGACCAGAAAGATTCGACTCTTCTTCAAAGACAAGAAGAGCCACTCATCTTCGCGCCCAGGGCTGAGTGAGTGTCTGGACTGGCAATGGCTGAACCCAGGGTCTCAGTACAGATTCAGGCCAAGTCTGGGCCAGGGGAGTTGCATAGCTGTGGTGCTGGGGCCCCAGATCCATCGCTGAGCAGTCCTGTCACGGGCGATTCCCCTTACATTTCTGGGACTGGTTTGTTCCTCTGTGAAGTGGGTGACACTAAATATCAGCCCCTGTGTCAGGGACAAATGGGGTGCTGCTGGCTGACTGAGCACTCAGCACAGGGGATGGGGCACAGGGTAGAGTGGTGCAGGTAGGGGGGAGAGTATGCTGTGATTCTGGGGGAGGTCCCATAGGAAATTCCTCTCTCTATCCAGACACCAGACCCCCAAAAGAGAGCCCAGTGGTGGTGGCAGATGATGCTCCTGAGACCAGCTGCACTACAGCAGGGACACAGCAGGGACACTCAGGTGCACGGTGCCACCTCTCAGATGCTGATGTGAATGAAAACTTTGTGATCAATTTCCTGGGGTCACCTGAAGGCCACAAGGGAGTGGACGACCGCCCCCCCCATCTCCCTCACACATTTTCCCCAGCGCCTATTTCCCTCTTTGGAGGGGCCATGTTTTTGTTGTCAATGATAGATGCTAAGTTTGGGTATTCTATTAAATTTCTGTTTCTTTCTCAGCCTGGGAGTGGACGTGTGGTTCTTTCTCTCTCTGTGCTCATGGAAATGAGATCCAGAATCTCACATTCCTCCTTGAATTCAGAAACCTCACAGCGTCCTCAGCTCAGGCTATGTGGTGAAGGGAGAAGTGCCAGTGCCATCCCTGGCTGCTGAAGGACAGTCCCCTGTCCCCCTCACTCAGAGGACAGGATCATTCCAGTGTGGTTCACCTGGTCCTGGAGCATTAGCGACCCCTCCGATCTCCCGGGGCTGAGACATTGGAGGGACTTTCTCTGGCAGAACAACAGCCAAGGGAACGGGGATGTCTTTAAAAGTAGCACTTGCTTGGGGCCAGCCCAGTGGTGCAGCGGTTCAGTTCCCATGGTCCCCTTCGGCGGCCTGAGGTTCGCTGGTACAGATCCTGAGTGCAGACCTACGCACCCCTTGTCCAGCCACGGTGTGGCAGGTGTCCCGCGTATAAAGTAGAGGAAGATGGGCACGGATGTTAGCTCAGGGTCACTCTTCCTCAGTAAAAATAGGAGGATTGGCTGCAGATGTTAGCTCAGAGCTAACCTTCCTCCACAACAAAAAAGCTGGCCCTGGCCTGTGCCTAACATAATTCCTGCCCAGGACCGTGGCTGCCTTTCTGCACTTGGAGGATGAGGGAACATTTTCCCAGTTCCTCTTGCCCAAATGAGGAACTTGTTTTCTGATTCAGTCCCTGGAATTGCATCAACTGTAAGTGGGGAAAATCCTGTAAAACCTCAAAATGTACACGTGGAGAGGGCGACGCTAGAGGAAGGTCCTGTGCAAATGGACTAAGGGCAGGCAGGACTCTCCCTCTCTGGGCCCCTCTAGGGTCTCCCTGTTCACCTTTCACCTGGGCTTGGTCCTCCTGGGATTCTGGTCCCTGACTCTGATTCCCATTTCCTGCTTATTTTCTCTCCAAGGGGAAAGATTGGGGAGGCAGCTTTTAGAGCCACAGCTAGGTCTCCCTCAACGAACCTGGTGCTCCCTGTGAACTAGGATTTTCAGCACCCCTGCACTTCTGCCTGCAATTATTTCTTAGAGCAGAAATTCCCTAGATGCCCCTAGCCTTTCTGTCAGGTCCATCGTGGCCACTCCTTCCAGGCTGGACCTGATGGATCCCAGGTGAGCTCTGGTTGTCCAGGATAACAGACCATCATCCTGACCAGGAATGACCCCACAGTGTTCCTTGCTGACCAGGATGACCTGTGGGCCTGTGTGGTTCTCAGGTCCATGGTCTTGGACAATCACCAGTTTACACACTCTGGTGTAATTTGACTGGCTTTTCCTAAAGTGGTAGCTGGGCCCGAGCCCATGAAGCATGTAGCCCCTGGGGTGACTGGGGTCTTTTCCACAGTCTTGTGCTGTGATTCTGTCATTGAGGTGTGAACCTTTCCTGTTGGAAGTTGGAAAGATGAGGCCTAAGAAGGGTGTGAGTTGGGGGTCCTGCGGGCAATGCCACCAAACTAATGTTCTGTGGGTGTGCATGGACACAGCTTCACCAAGTATAATCCGGAAATACTCCCCATGTGGGTGTCCAACAGACACTGGTCTGGCTCAACCAGAGAACCCGCCTGATAGCCAACAGCTAAAGGGGGACCACCCGGTCTTTTGAGCCTCATCCCCAGGAAACACCATGTAAACAGGGACCAGATGAATCGCTTGTCACTTCTGAGTTATCCCCTCCTTCCTAATGGCTGCAAGTGTCACTCAGACACTCAGCAGGCTGGACTCTGCCAGGGAGGCTGTCTCGGGACAGCCAGAGGCTGAGGATCAATCCTGGTTCCCGGCAGCCCAGGCCCTTGCTGATACAGCACAGCCACCCAGGAAAGAGACTTGCCAGAGGAAGGTGGGGAAGGCTGTGCTTCCCTCCAGGGAGAAAGAGTCGTGGCAAGTCCCAGGGCTAGTCTAGGGCCAGGATGAAGGCACAGGTGTCCCAAGAATGTCTCCTCCAGGACTGGGGTGCTCCTGAGAGCTGACCCAGGAGGTAGCAACATTCAGTGAGTCACATGGGTACAGCTGTGGCAGAGGAGGGGCAGTTTATCCCATCCTGGGGCTTTCAAATTGGAAATTGTTTGCTGAAGTCCATGAGTAAAGCAATTATAAAATATGGGTGAGAGGTTTATTTTTGAAGGGAAGTATGAGTTACCAAAACTGGCTTCCTAAGAGCTAACTAAAGGGAAGAGAAAATAATAATGTGAATCTCTTGAAATGCCTCAGGTGAATATAGTGTCAGAGAACAATCCTCAAAATGTTTCAGGAACTGGAAAGCCGGGTTCTGTTTAAACTGTTGCAGGTGTAAGGTGGGGATGGGTGCTTGCATCTCGTCTTCCAGTGTAAGTGAAAACTAGATCACATTTGGAGTGAACTCTGTCTTTCCAAAGTGGTGTAAGACATGGGATTGTACTCCTCACTGAAGTCCCTCAAGAATGTCTTGCCACGTGGTCCATTCATTGATGCATCTTCCATTTACAGGAGCTAACAAAAAATCTGTCCCATTGACAGCCATACCATCCAGCTAAATACCACCTCCCCCCACTCACAGTGCCCTGCAAGCCTCTCTTGGTGATCTGTCTCATCACAGTGAGGGAGTCATGCCAGAGTGTTCCAGAGCCCTGGGAACCATATTCATACCACTTCCAATTGCCAAGACAGGAGCATCTCTGAATGGGAAACCTGACTGTCAAACACTGCCTTTCCCTTGGCTCACCTTAGGATTTGTCCCTGAATGACAAGATTGGACCATTCAGCCGACTGCTGCCCCCTCGGTTTTGGTGACTCTGGAAGAAGTACCAAGATGTACTGGCCTTTCCTTCACCATTGAGGAAACCAATGAGAACCCCTCTTGACTCCTCAACCTGCCCTTAGGTTTTGATGTTTACGCTGCCTGTCCCAGTGACCACAAGACGTTGGAGACCACTCTGACTCTCCTTAGGGAGTTGAACTCTGTCTAACTACAATCACCAGACTAGAGCAAATCTGTGGCCACTGTTTTAGGAACAACTTCAGCATTTGCAGCTAAGTTTGGAACGCTTCTGGAGATCTACCAAAGCCCCTGGGTAAGGGGTCTGCATTCTGGAGAGAGAGATTCTGGTCTTCACCAATGAGTTCTCTCATCCAATCATAGGGAAATGCAGAAATTCTATGTATGTCATCCCAAGGACTTCTCAGTTTGTGAGATTATTAACTGAGTTGGGAAGGCAGATGATTGTGAAGGAGAAGTGCTATGGAAAAATTGAGACTCAGACCAGGGTCATACTCAAGTCCAATGCATCCACCGCACAGCTCCTGGGAACATTGGCTGAGGAGAGCTCACAGCTCTTTCCCTCACAGGACATGCCCACAGCATAGGGAACCACCTAATCTTAGGACAAAGCCCTCTCGAGGGACAGCCAGAGGCCCATGTCTGGCCGATAAGGGAATAAGAAGCTTGGTCTCAATTTGGGACAACACAAAAGGGCCATCCCAGCTCCAGAGATCCTTGAGGGTTGGCAGAGACTCAGTGGCAACTGTCTTGTGCTTCAGCTTCTCCTTCAACTATCCCCGACTTGCTAACTTCCCATAGGGATATCTTCCCAGAACACTTCCCTAAACCTTCCACACGGACTCCTCCCCCTCACAGTCTCTTTCCAGGGCCCCATCTGTGACAGGCAGCAATCAGGAGAGATTAATGCTGAACACAGCAGCATGAGATTTGGCAAATGCTGTTCTGGAAGAATTATCTGTTAGACGATCTGAGAGGGTAGGCCATTGTAGTCTCCAGGATAACTTAGGTAATGCTCTGGTAATAAATTCACAAATTGAGAAAGTCATGACTAAAGATGTATTTCTCCTCAGATTTACATCATACATTGATAGTTGAGGTGAAGGGACCCCTGCTTCCCTTCACGTGGGGCAAGGCTGATGGAGGCCCCACGATCTTGTTGGTACACCATCTGAAACTGATGCCTTCTTCAGTTGCCACCAAAGGGCAGAAAGAGCATCTAGGGTCTTACACATCCTCTTTTATTCTTTGGGTTAAAAGTGACGTCATTGGTCGGAAGGTGCCACACATCCTTTCCAAAACCCAGAGGTCTAGGAAGCATAGCCTTCTGTGTGCCAGCGTGAAAGCAGAAGTGGATGCTGGCCAGCACACTCTCTTTATTTTCACCAAAGGATATGATTTCTCTCCCTCTCACATAGAGAATTCACTCACTCTCTTTCCCAAGGAGGACATCTGAAGACCTGGTAAACTTGGAAACTCTAGCTGACCCTTGGGCTAATGGGACAAAGACTTCAGGGGCCACACATGAGAAAGAATACAGAACTCGCAAGAGTGGATCAGAAAGTTCACTAAAGAAACTAACAGTAATAAGAAGAAACAAGAAATGCTGGGGATGGGGAGAACCTGATATCCATAATTGTCACATCATCATGTTCCAAATACTAAGTCTTCTGCAAGAAGTTGCATGGAATACAAAGGGACAAAGAAGGATGGCTCATACAGAGGAAAACTTAATGATTAGAAGGGGCCCTTGAGGAAGCACTGAGGGGTTACTACAGAAAATTTTGTCTGCTTATTGCTATTCACATTCCTGTGCTGAGCCTATGTCTTCCTAAGCTTCCCATGGGCATGCTGAACAGCTCTGTTTCAGAGTAAAACAGAGTCAGAGGTCATGGATACCAACAACTGATTTGTCTATTTTCTTCTGTCTTTCTCCATGACTATATCTACTGTCTCATCTTGCTTTACAAGCAAAACCTGGAAAACCTACCAAAGCAATTGTTTTTGGGTTTTTCTACCAATAGTACAGAAAACATGGCTGTTATTTTTGGTGCTGAAACTCAATTTTGTAAATTTCAACCTGAATTTGAAGTTTGTTTAAAATAGTTACACATAGAATAACCATATGACCTGGCACTTCCACTCCTAGATGTTTACCCCCTAAAATCGAACACAGGTGTATACAACCAACAATTTGTATAGGAATATTCACATCAGGCCTGTGCACAGTATTTCAAGGTGCAAGGTCCATCAACTGATGAAGGGAGAAACAAAAATGGGTACATCCATGCAATGGGATAGGAATCAGCCATGAAAAGAAGTGAACAGCTGATGTGTGTACAATCTTTACAAACATTATGCTAGTGAAAGAAGGCAGACACAAAAGGAGAAATCTTTATGTTTCTATTGATATGAAAAGTCCAGAAAAGGCAGATCAATAGATAGAATGTCCCTTCCTGGTTGCCAGAGGCTGGGCGTAGGGTAGAATGGGGAGCGACTGCTTAATTTGTACAGCGTTTCCTTTAGGATGATGAAATCTTCTGGTATAGACAGCAGTGATGATTGCACAGCACTGGGAATGTCCTAAGCCAGAATGAATTGTGGGTGATTCACCTTTCCACAGTGAATTTTACGTGATGTGAATTTTACCTTAATTTAAGAAAACAATACAGAGTTCATTATCTCCCACAACAGAGTGTCAAGAGCCCCTGTAGCTCAAGGATGAAAGGGCTCTATCAACAACCTCATGACTACTCCAGGAGTGGTAGATTTTCATTTTCTCTCATAGTGAGAGTGTTCTGTCCATTGTCACAAGACTATTCTATTCTTGGCCCCAAATGTCCAAAGACAGTGAGAGAAAATATGCCCTGTCATACCCCTTTTCACTATACAGGACTTTCCTTCCAGAAGCCCCAAGGCGACTTTCTGGGTCAGGGTTGCAATCCATCCCATGACTAAGTTACACTTTGAGCAGTGACAGGATTGTGTCCAATTCCTTCCCCACTGTTCTCAGGTGAGAGGAAAAGGTCATGTTGCCTGAGTGCATGAGATGGGAAACACCCAAACTAAACTTAGGTTCTAGCAAGGAGAAAGCCTGAGGGTGGGGAGTTGGGAAAAGAATGGTGGCTTTGTAAGGAGGGGCCTTCCATCTCTCATTTGAACGCACTCTCCACTTTTCAATCTTTCCTGTCTGCTAGCTTCACCCAGTCCTGAACAAAACCCAACTTAGAAAAGGTGCTGGGGAGCACACTCTCTTTGATGAAAAAGAAACCCTGTGACATAATAGGACATGCTGAACACTGAATATTCCTGCTGGTATCGGACTCCTGGCCAGAAGGCGAGACTTTGGGTACAATAGTCTGTGTGATGAAGACTTGGTCATCAGCGAAGAGGTGATAGGATGGCCTGTTGGATGCAAAGCGGTATGCCATCTTCTTAAGACTGGATTGATAGATTGTAAAGGTATCAGAGCAGAACCCTCATATGAGATGAAGCGTGCACTCACTGAATGCTGCACCCAGGTCACCTTTGGAAGGCGACGCCTTGGCTTCCTCCCGTGTCATGCTGCTCACCTATATTCAGAGCCAATGCCTAGAAAGAGCAGGTTTGTGCATGTTATTCTCTTTATTTGAGTATATGCACCCAGACAGCGGTTGTGTGAGTGCAATGAATGAAGTGGATGGATATATCAGGCATCCTGAGCCTCCTGTACGCATGATAAGAGCACTTCTTACGTATGGATGCACTGCCAAGACAAGTAGACTGCGGATGTCTACTCTCCCGGGAGACCCCACTTACATTTTCTCTTGGTTACTTTATTTGCATACCATCTGGTTATCAAACTCCATTCTGCTTAGCATCACAAAGCATTCACCACTATTTCCCTTAACTTTCCCATAGTTGAAAAGTCCCAGGTCATTTTGTAGTTGATTTATAAAATCATAATGCTTTGTGTCCTTAATATGTTGCTAATTTTCTGACAAAGCAGTGCCATACCTGAATCAGAAGCCCAGGACTGGGTTAATCCAGATCTGCGTTTCATAACATGCTCTCATAGTTTGTGTCTGCCAGGACCACATTGATTTTTTATGGAGGGACCTTTAGTAGTGTGTCTACTTTTCAGCTTCTTAGCTTCTCTTTCCTGGAACCTAGAATCTACTATCCAGCCAGGTAAGAGAGCATATCAAATAGGTTTGGCCACATAATGGCTCAGTATCGTGGCCACATACATATCTGCTTGGAAAGAATTTTTGGATGAAGTGTTTAAATAAGAGAAGACCAATGTATGTTGCCAGTAATATATGCAACAAAAGTGATAAAATAATTTGGTAAAATTGCCTTTGTCTCTGTAAGTAGTTCAGAAGAGAAGAAAGAAAGAGTGAACATAAGCCTGGTAACTCACAATTAGCTGTGTAGATAATATCAAGCCAGGTGGACATTGGGGAGAGTGTAGGGATGTAATAGAAGGTAAAAATATGCTCTCTTCTCAGGGGAGAAATAGAGATAGCCTCTTGGAACTGCTGATAATGTAGAAAATGATGAGCAGTGATACTCTCTTTCTCCTGCCGCTCACCTAAATGGGTGTGTCACCAGAACTGCAGTTCAGGATTCAGGAACATTCCGCAAGAAGGAAGGCCTCTTTGCTGCTTTCCTTGTGTTTTGGTTTTGAGAGAGAGGTTTGCAATCAGGTGGGTATAGATGTTACTAATCATCCTGTGAGAGCTCCACCTCTTCCCTATATAAAGAAGTCTAAGCAAAAATATTTATAATTAAGTTATCAAACTTTTAAAACGGAGAGAGACTTCTGAAAGTAGCAACAGAAAAGTGACTCTACGCATACAAAGAAACATCAACAAGCCTACAGGTAGGTTTTTCAAAAGAAACTTTGAGATCAGGAATAATTGATATAATCCAAGCTGGAAATATGACGGAAAGTATATCATACACAGAAAAACTGTCTGAACAGTAATTTTTCCAAAGATATATAGAGGGTCAACGGACACATGAAAAGATGATAAACATCACCTATTATTAGAGAAATGCAAATCAGAACCTCAATAAGATATCAGCTCACTCCCAACAGAATGACTATAATTAACAAACAGGAAAGAAGTGTTGGAGAGGATGTGGAGAGAAGGGAATCCTCATACACTGCTGGTGAGAATGTAAACTTGTGCAGTCACTATGGAAAACATTATAGAGATTTCGCAAAAAATTAAAAATAGAACTACCATATTATTCAACGATTCCACTTCTGAGTATTTATCCAAAAAATGTGAAAACATGAATGTGAAAAGATATTTGCACTCATATATTCATTCTACTATTATTCACAATATGTAAGACTTGGAGACATCCTAAGTGCCCATCAATGGATGAATAGATAAAGAAGATGTGGTGTACGTATATATATATATATATATATATATATATATATATATATCTACCATGGACTACTACTCAGCAATAAGAAAACATAAAGTCTTGCCATTTGTGACAAAATGGATGGACCTTGAGCTCCATGAATGGACACTCCAGGGGGTCAGGACATGTGCATGGGCCAGGACTGTGTTGACAGTGTGTGTGGACCTATGGGCCATGGGGTTTATCAGTGGCTTTGCAAACAGCCACATAGGTGATCAGGCCCACCTTCCAAAGCCTGAAACAATTGCGTGCTCCTGTTCCTGGACCCAGCCTCACTCAGCTACAATCCTGAGAGAGCTGACAACAGCCTTGCAGGCCCAAGGCCCACAGCAATTGTAAGCGCCTGAGCCTAGCAACCAGGTACACTGGGGGCATACTCACTTAACATAAAAACTGCAACAGGAATGTGCTATTAGATCTTGTAGCCAACTGTGCTGGGGCTCCCCAGACCCAATAAACTGACTGAAGGGTCCGTATCAGCCACGCACACCTGAGCATTACAACCAGCTGGGCAAGGGAGACAACCCAGATGCCATGAGAATCTGCAGCAAAAGCAACCCTGCCACAACACATAGGGGAAACCCCTGGAAGTTTGGAGCTGGCAATGAGAGGGAAGGACACGGTTGGGCCCCAAAAGGTGTCTCTCACATAAGGCCACTTCTCCAAGATGAGGAGACACAACTGATCCATCTAATACATAGACATAAGTACAGAGAAAGAGGCAAAATGAGGAGGAAAAGGAATATGTTACAAGCAAGGGAACAGGACAAAACCCCAGAAAAAGAACTAAATGAAACAGAAATAAACAATGTCCCTGACAGAGACTTCAAACAAAAAGTCCTAAGGATGCTCACTAATCTTGGGAGAAGAATGGATGAAGGCAGTGAGATCATCAACAAAGAATTGGAAAATATAAAAAAGAACCCATCCAAAATAACAAACATAATACTGGAAAAGAAAAAATCACTAGAGGGACTCAATAGCAGGAAACATGAATGCCCATAAGTATACATTGTATCATCTTGTATTAACTCTCTAATTCTATCATTTCTAAATGTCAGACTTTTGTTTGGTTGTGGTTGTTTTCTTTCTGATCCATTTCCTCCAATTTATCTTTAAAAGCTTTCATTGAATCTATTATATTGATTATTATATCTTTAATTTTTAGAACTCCTTTATTGTCATCTCTCATTTCCTCATATTACTCTTGATATTTGTGCTGTGGATTTAACTTCTCATATTTTTCTGAATGTGAAATTATTTTGTAAAGATTTCTTGCATTTTTACCAATCATTTTTTAACTCAGTATGTGTGCCTGTGCGTCTGTGTGTGTGTATCTCCTTCTTTCATTTGGAGACTTCCTCAAAAGTCTGACGACCTTTGGTCTTACAGCAGTATTATAAGACTGAAGACCTAGAGCCCCTTTTTGGGCACAGCAGCTGAGCTTGCTCACTGATGTTATTCTCTTTGAAAGAGAATTCACCCACTCATTAACCCTAAGAGGATTCTCAGGATGCCATCTCCCCTTCTCCATTTAAGTGATTGAATTTTTCTCAAAATTCTTTCTTCCAAAAGGTCCTGAACTCTTTCATCCCTGATTCCCCTCCTTTACTCTCATCCACACTTTCTTTAAATGATAACATTTATCTTTTTATTATCATGTTAGTCGAGTTTTATGGCAGAGAGGTCATAAATAGATGTGTTTATACTCCCACACTCATTTACAAATAGAAAGAGTTTTAAATACATAAAAACGAAAGGGAAAAAATGAATTAGTAAGAAAAGATTCCATAAAGAAATGTACAATGCTATATGAACATTGGGAAGCAATGGACAGAATGCATATCTTTTGGGAGAGCTTGAGCAGAGTCATGGAGGTTACAATGAAACTGGAGTATAGATTCATAAGAAAAGGGTCTATTTTAACTTGAGCAGTTGGAAGTTGAGTGAGGAGGCAGAAGAAAATTGCTTTGCATGAATGGTGTTTGGCAATACAGATTCATTGTAGATTTCTGAAAGGGAGAAGCAAATAATGAAATGATGTCTAAGCAGCTTGATTTGGCAAACTTCTTGAGGAGAAGTAAAAAAGACGAGTTTAGGTCTGCAACGTGAGCTGATAGGCTGCTGCAGTCTGAGAGGTATCAGTGCTTCACTATAAAAGAAAAACTCATTCCCTGAGGGTCATAAAAATGTATTCAAATATCGGTCTATATTTTATGCATTTGCATTGAATTTTTTCCTATACATTTAAAGTATAAGGTCTGGAATTAGTAATGCTGGAATTATGTTGGGGAATATATCTACGTCCTGATAAATTCATTAAAGAAATACATTTTTTCTTACATTGCAGATGTCTATAAAATATTTTGGCCACAGATGTTTGTCTCATCAAGCTTTTATCTGTGAGGCAAAAACTGTAGATTTTTTTTTTCAAAATAGGTAATTCTGTTCTTCATTTAACAGCTGCAATTTTTCATGAATAAATAATAGTATGACTAAAATTATAAATTAAAAATGCCTTATTACTCTATACTAACAATTTTGTGTCTGTCTTTAGGAAAATATTAATGAAAACCCCTTGGAAAATTGTCAATTATTGAGATTATTCCACCATCTAGAATTGGCCTGTTCTTCATTTTCATTGTTTTCATTTTCATGATGGCTCTGTTTGGCAATCTGTTCATGATCCTCCTTATCCTCCTGGACACCCATCTCCACACACCCATGTATTTCCTACTTAAACAGCATTCCTTCATGGCCCTAACTACATCTCCACCATTGTCCTCAAAATGGCTTCTAATCTTCTGTTTGGAAATAAGTATATTCTTTCATTGGGTATTACGTTCAGACCCTCTTCTTGACTTTAGCAAGAGCATAAGGCTTACTATTTACCTCTATGTTCTATGATTGTTATATGGCTGTTTGCTTTCCTCTCCACTATGCTATTCATACGAGGAAAAGAGTGTGTGTGCTGATGTTAATAGGATCCTTAATAATGGTCTCTATCAACTCTTGTGCTCACATTGTATATGCCCTCCACTTCTCTTATGGCTCATCTAGAGCCATCAATCATTTCTTCTGTGATGTCCCAGCCATGTTCACTATGGCCTATATGGAAACCTGGGTCTATGAGTATACAATGTATGAGTCCCACCCTCTTCCTTGTGTTGCCTTTTTATCTTTTTTCTTGAGGAAGATTAGCCCTGACATAACTGCTGCCAATCCTTCTCTTTCTTCTGAGAAACACTGGCTCTGAGCTAACATCCGTGCCCATCATCCTCTACTTTATATGTGGGACTCCTACCACAACATGGCTTGCCAACCGGTGCATGTCCTCACCCGGGATCTGAATTGGCAATCCCTGGCTGCCGAAGTGGAATATGCGCACTTAACCTCTGGGCGACCTCACCGGCCCCTGTGGTACCTTTTATTGGTACTATGTGTCCCTATGTCTGGGTTCGCCTGGATCTCTATCACATGTAATTAGCAGAATGGAGGAAGAAGTCTATTCGAACTGCAGCACCCACCTCACTGTGATGACTTTCTAATATGTGCCTTTTGCTTACACTTCCTGTGCCTGAGATCCCGCCAATCTCCTACAGACGTCACTGTTCTGGCTGTCTTCCACTCCCTCCTGACCTCAAGGCTCAACCCTGTCATCTACAGCCTGAAAATCAAAGAGGTAATGGTGCCCTGAGAAGAGTGATTTAGAGAATCCACTCAGTGAAAAGGTAGACAAACCATCTGTCTTAGTCTCCAAGTCTCAGTTATACATCTTTTCAGCTGTGTCCAGTCATGAAGAAAACTGATATTCCATGTCTAGAGTGAAGGAAGTAAAATTAATCTAGAAGATTCAAAAAATTAAGGTTTCACATAATAATTGAATGTTCTAAGGCATAATTTTTGTTTTTCTTTGTGAACCTCTTTTTTCAGCAATATTAAAGGAATGGATTTTCCTCTAACTCATGGGCAAAGGGGCTTAACTAACATGTATAAAATGAAAATGGAAAATGCATAAACATCATGCCATTCAGCATACTAGTTCTACAATTCTTTATCTCTCAAAATTAGTAAATTAAGACCAAAGAACAATAAATGACTTTGGATGGACCCGCTCTAATTGGAACCAAATATTTTACTTCTTTGTATAATAATTTACATTTTTTTCAACCTTATTGAATGTAATTGACTAATAAAATTGTATTGTTTTAAGTTGTGCAGTAGGATGATTCGATATACATATACATTGTGAAACCATCACCACAATCAAGCTAATTGACATGTCCACAACCTTACATAGCTAATTTTTTGTTGTTGAGAACAGTTAAGACCTAGTTTCTTAGCAAATTTCAGGTACATAATTCAGCACTATTAACTACAGTCGCCCTATTCTACATTAGAGCTACAGAACTTTTTATCCTGCATATCTGAAGTTGTGTATCCTTCAACTAAAATTTCCCCATTTCCCCCACAGTCCATCCTCTGGTAAATGTCATTTTACCCTCTGCTTCTAAGAGTTTGACTTTTTTATATTTCACATGTAAGTGAGAACATGCAGTATTTTTCTTCCTGTGTCTTCCTTATATCACTTAGTGTAACATCCTTCAGGTTCATCCATGTTGTCACAGTGAGTGACAAGATTTCCTTCTTTTCTAAGGCTGAATAATATTTCATTGTATTTATATTTACCACATTATCTTTATCCATTCATCCATCCATAACCACTTAGATTGTTTCCATGTCTTGGTTGTTATGAATAATGGTACAATGAACATGGGCATGCAGATACCTCTTCAAGACAACGACTTCATTACCTTTGGAGATACACACAAAAGTGAAATTTCTGGGTCATATGGCGGGTCTATTTTTAATTTTTTGAGGAGCCTTAACTGATTTTCATAATGACTGTGTCAATTTGCATTCCATCAACAGTGGGAGAGATTTGAATAGATGATATAATTTTTGACATTTTATATGCATGTCAATTAAGCATTTACTAGAACACTAAATTATTAGAAGTTTGACTTGTAGAATAGTAATTGGCTATAATTTGCTTCTCTCCAAATTTAAATTAAGTGGAATTATTTCTTCACAAGGAACAGGATGAAAGTGTCATAATAATGTGAAAAAACGTGATAGTTGCTTGTTGTTGAAAGGTTTACTTCATCCAACTTAACTACATGCTTCTAGAATTTGGGTAAATTTGAAAAATATTTAAAAATATACAAAAATATTAAAAAGACAATTGTTGCTTAAGACCAGTGACCAAACACTTACTAAGCACTTCACACATTGTGAGGGACATTAAGACATATTTCAGACTAAATGGTGAGCCAATGACAATTGCAAGTTAGCATAAGCCTTTTGTTCTTGCATTACAATAAACCATTCAGTCATAAAATTTTCTAAATGTTTCTACTTGAACATTTTTAAGATCTCTTCTTCAATTCCTGTTATCACTGCCTTACTCTAGGTCCTCCTTCTCTCTTTACTGGAATGTTTCCTAGCAAGATTTTCTAACTGAATTAAAATGGAGTTTGGAATTGAATATTATTAGCTAGGGTTCTTAAGTGGAAAAAGAGAAATAAATTCAGTCCAATATAAACTGATAATATAACACTAAAAATGATTGAAAGACTTACAGAATCTTCAGAAATAGAGGTGAACCTTGTCTGAAGACTGCAACCATGAAGAATGTCCAATATGAGCCTGAGGATGAGTCCTGTGATGATACCTCTGTTGCCCCATCTGGGTGCCATTGACAGCCTCAGAAACATGTGACAAGCTCCTCTAGAAACTTCATGAGTTTATTTCTGTTGCATCCATATTCCCTTAGAGGTTGTGCACTTGCCCTGGTTCTTTGAATGACCCACTCCCAAGTTAAATCCTGCAGATAAAGAATCAAATGCATAGTGTGGAAATATGTCTTGGCTATAGCTGTACATCAAGTAAGGAAGCAAGCATTTAGGTTCTATCATAGATATGGAAATGTTTGCTTTGTAAGACATCTCAAACGAGCTCAGATAAAAAATGATGATAAATGATTTCTAGACTTTCTGCTTAACCAGAAGTCCTGTGGCCCTTCCTTTATCTATTTACTTGAGCCCGTCACAAGTGAGATATAGGGATATGTGAGGAGTTTGTCTTAGTTACAATGTCTGGGGAAATAAATATGAGAGATTGGAAAAATAGAAAGGATTAGATCTCTACTTCCTGATTAATTCACAAAGACTTCCTATGACTCTATTTGGGTAGACACAGTGAATGGTCACAGAGAGATAGCACCTATCATGAAGTTTGTGACATTCATGTGTGAATATTGGTGCCTCTAAAGACTGGTGATCTAATGTGCCTCAGAGCTGTGTAGAAAGGCCATATCTACATTTCAGTAGTGAATGTAATATGGTGGCAACAATACAGGAAGGTCTATTACTTCCTTTGGTATCTCAAAGTTCTTGCACCTTTCAAATTTTCCAGAATGGTGTCTTCTTGGGGAGGATCCCAATAGCCATTCTCATAAGCTAAGAGAATCTAGAGTTGATTGTGTTATTATGACTGCAGTCTCCCAGCACAAGTCTTTTTTTCTTCTATCTCCCTTTATATCCTGACCAGCTTGAATTTCTTCTAGAATTTCTTAGCTACAATATATATTGATCATGTTAATCTCCTTAGTATAGTAAGTAATTATCTCCTTTAGCTTGTAAACCCCCTCATTTGCAGCATCATACAGTACAATATCCTACCTAGAACTTTATCTTCTCTTCTTGCTAAATTGAATGGAGTTCTCTGAAATGTTTTGACAAGTCAGAATTGTATCAGGGATACAACGGCCTGTATCTTCAATATATTATCCACAATCCTCACAAAAATTTCTTTGACTGGATAATTCATATTTCTCACTGATCTCAAGTATCAGATCAGGAGTCATTTACACAAGGAAGCTGTATCCTCCCTCTCTGCTTGCATAGATGTGAATATCCTACAAATAAAACATGTCCTCATCATATTGTAATCATCTTTTTCACTGTCATTCCATGGACCATTAACTGTTATTTTTCTTCTGGAAAAAATTTTTAAAATATTATTTACAAGCACTTGGTAGATTTTCACAAATAGGAACCACTGAAACTGGTGTCCTGACTGGGGAGCAGACATGTCCAGAACCTCACCAGCTACCCCTGTGCTCTCTTTCATTATCTATCACTCAAAAAGTAGTCTATTTTACAACTTCTGATTGCATAGATTAATTTTGTCATGTAAATGTTTTATTCATATATCATGTGCCTTTTTGTATCTGTCTTATTTTCCTTCACATTATGTCTGTTAAATTCATTCCAGTCATTTGTACATTTGTAGATCATTAATTCACATTGCTACTGAATATTCCATTTGGTAACTATCCTCTATTTACTTACTCAGTTTTGTTAACAGACATATGTGAATATTGTAGGATTTAACTATTACAAATGTTGTTGCTATGAATATTTTGTACGTGCCCTTTGGAGACTTTATTAAAAAATTCTGTTGGAAAAGACCTAGGAGTGGAATTTCTCAGTCATTGGACATGCTTATGTTCACCTTTTTTTTATCAGCTTTGTTAAAGTACAATTGGCCAATAAAAATTGTATATATTTATTATGCACCACATGATTTGGTATACATGAGCCATTAAATGTTAACCGTCAATGGCTTGCTTTTTTCTTTTCCAAACGCCCAGATCTTGCTTACTGAGTATTTGTTCTACCTTCAAAATATTTGCACATCAAAGCATGTCTCAGTCATTCTTAGCCCAATGCATTTCCACATAATTACTAGAATTAGTTTATAAAATTTCCACCAAAAAATTGGGATTTTGAATGAGATTGCATACCATTTGGATGATAATTTGTGGAAAGAAAAAATCTTTTCCAAGTTGACTCATTTTATTAAAAAAGCATATCTCACTGTGTATATGTCAATTTATAAAGGCTTGAAACATCCATATTCTATTAAATTAGTATAGAAATTATTTCTTTTATAATTTTGTAGATATTTTCAAACAATTTATGAAAATATTTGTCATATGACTCTTGCATTTTTCAGAATGGGGCTTCTTTTTCAAAATATATAAATGTGATTATTCATGTAAGAGCTGTGTGATTTTATGAATAATTTAACTGGACTGAATACAGAAATGTAAAAAAAAAAAGCTGAGAAGTTTATTTTAGTTTCACAGTCTTCTTTCTTCTCTTAAGATAAACCAGATGCCATGGTAAAAGAAAAATATAGAGAAATGTGCCAAGCAGAAATTCTAGAACTGAAGAACACAATGACTGAACTGAAAAAAATCAATGCAGAGTCTGAACACTAGACTTAATGAAGCAAAAGACAGAGTCAGTGAGCTCAAAGACAGGTCATTTGAAATTACCCAGTCAGCAGAACGAAAATAAAAAAGAGTGAAAAAGGGCTACAGAACTTACAGGATTCCACAAGTACACCAATATATGCATTGTGGGAATCCGAGAAGGAGCAGATGAAGAGAAAGGGACAGAAAGCTTATTTAAAGAAATAATGACAAAAAACTTTCCAAATCTGAGGGAAAAGAACATCCAGATCCATGAAGCCCAAAGAACTCAAAACAGAATGAACATACAGAAGTCTTCACTGAGACACATTATAATCAAAACTTCAAATATTTTTAAAACATTTTTAAACAATTTTAACCAGGCCAATATTCCTTCCCAAGTAAAAGATGTAATTGACTTGGTTACTAGAAATCATAAGAAATATAAGAACAATTAGACTATTTTCTTCAATAGCATTGTTTTATTAAATGTTTTGCAAATATAAATGTATCAATGAGTATTATCATTATTTTCCTTATTAAGTTGAACTGTTTATAGTTTAATGGATGTTTCCAACAGAAGGGAAATAATTGGAAAATATGTAGTAACTAAAATAGAGATAACTCACATATGTGTGATACGTTAAGAAGTTTTATCTATACATTTTTATTAAACTAACTAAATTTCATTTAATTTAATACATTTGCAGGCCAATATAATCAAAAATGGAAAATAATATATGGAGACACATCTTTACTGTGCACTTACTAAACAAAAATGTATGAAATATATGATCCATAAAAATTTAGAGATGTAATCATATTGGAAGAATGTGAATAAATATATTTGTTTGTTTCCCAACTGAATTGGCCCTTAACACACCTGTGGAAACATCTAAATAAATTATCACAACTCCTTCTCTTGGCTTACAACCATCCAGGGCAACTAGTGACTTAGCTTACATCTTCCAAGCCTCACAGAACATACCCAAGTGAATATCAAAAAAAAAAAAAATGAGCCTTAGACTAAATCTCCAGGTAAAGAAGCCCTAGAATCATTCTTGCTACTGAGTTTCATTGGATGTACCTAAAATTTCAAGTATAGAGATGGAAGTTTAATATGTATGTTTGTTTGGAAAATATTCAAGGAAATTTACAGAAAATGACTTTGTTCATTTTATGACAGTTGGACCACTGCCAGCTAACCAAGCCAGTGAGTTTGTGAAAGTGTGGAGATAATTAAAGGTATTAATCTTAATTGTATGTTTATCTTTACTAGCCACTTAAGAAGAACTCTTCAGCAAGTGTTTAAGAGAGCTTTATTCAGAATTAAGTACTTCTTTTTATAATAAGCAATGGATACATTCAGACATCTCATTAACCAGGGAACTCCAAAAAGAAAATTCCATTTGAATATAGTGGGTTTGAATAAGATATATAAATATTTTACCCTTAAAAATAAGAAATGGATGGGCTGCTTGAACACTTGTTCACATTTTTTTCAGATTTGAGTTCTTTGTAAACCTAAAATGTGATATTATACAATTCTGAGAACTGATCTATTTGTGAACAATTGATCATGAAATGACAATAAAATATGGTAAAATTGACAGAAAGGCAGATGATGATATTGTCTATGAACTACCATTCTGGAACTATGGTGAATAATACATGGGCCTAGATGCAACAATACCATATTCTGAAATATAATTGAAAATACTTTTTATACTCTATGATACAATATACAATAAAAGTTTATATGAATTTAAGTGATACTTCAAATGTGAGAAGAGTTTATTTGGCCATAACTGGCCCGAGACATTTATAGAAAACATGAATTTGCAGGATAAAGAACATTCACTGAAGAAGAGAGGATGCATTGTATCCACAGTCTGTGATGTATCTTCTGGAAACAGGGAAGACAGAAGCCAAGTAAAAAATGCTTGACAACAGTGTAGGTAATATGAATTACATTCTTCAGATGTAGAGGTGTTTTCATTCAAGGAAATGTGATCACAAAAGTATTGATTTCATTGTTAACTGCTTTGGCAGTGTTGGTTACTGTTACTATTGAAATCATTCAGGATTTAAAGTGATCAGTTTAGAAAATGAGTGATGTAATCTATGTAAGAGTTAGTTAAGAAATAAAAGATCTGACATGCAGTTTGATGTTGAGTGAGCAGCTGCACGTTTTCGATGCTGTTCAGGAGGAATTGTAGAGTATGAAATAGACAACAGAAAGCGGTTTTGCAGCTGATTCATAAATGCGCTTTCTAGATGGGAAGTGAAATGAGGGTCACGGGAAGAGGTAGGGACTAATCACATTGGAGTGTGCTTTGGATGTGCTCAAGTGAAACTTGAAGAATAAACCTAACACCTAAGGGTCCAAATACTCAATAAGGATTGTAATGCTCAGCCTTTCTTAGTTCCTGCTGTGTGATTATATTTTTTTCCCATGAAAGAAGAGTGGTTACGTGGCACCCATGGTAATCTTAATGTTGCTTCCTACTTTCTCTTTTACTCTGCATGATTCTACTCTTTTTAAATTTTAATTTTTAAATTAATTTTCTGTTGTTGAGTTGTAGGAGTTATTTACATATTCCCTGTATCAATCCCTTACCTGATATATATTTTGCAAATATTTTTCCATTCTGTGGGGTGCTGATTTACTCTGCTGATAAACTTCTTTGGGTCACGGGAGTTTTCAATTTTGATGAAGTCCAGTTTATCTATATTTTTATTCTTGTACATGCTTTGGTGTCATATTCAATAAAGCACAGCTAAGTCCAATATCACGAAATGTTTTCTCTATGTTTTCTTCTAAGAGTTTATAGTTTTAGCTCTATTTAGCTCTCCCACTCACTTAGTTTTTTGTGTACAGTGTAAAGTAATGGTGTAATTTCATTATGTGCATCTAGATATTCAGTTTTATCATCACCATTTGTTGAAAAGCCATCCCCATTGAATGGTTTTGAGATCCTTATTAAAAATCATTTGACCATACATGTGAGGGTTTTTTTTTTCTGGTATCTCTATTTTATGGGTTTATGCTTGTCTTTATGCCAGTACTACACTATTTTTTTCATAATAGCTTTTCAGTAAGTTTTGAATCAGAAAAAATGACTTCAATTCTTTTTTATGATCGTTTTGGCTATTCGGAGTAGCTTGAGATTTCATATGAATTTTAGCATGTATTTTTCCACTTCTGCAGCTAATCTCATTGGGATTATGATAGGCATTTCATTGAACTTGAAGTTGTTTATGGTAGTATTGGCATCTTAAGGATATTATTTTTCCAATCCATGAACACAGGATGCATTTCTATTTATTTGTCTCTTCTTCAATTTCTTTCAGGATATTTTGTGATTTTCAGTGCACACATTTTTTGCTTTCCTTGTAAGTTTATTTCTAAGTATTTTATTCTTTTTGATGATATTATCAATGAAATTGTTTTCTTATATTCTTAGGATTGTACATTATTAGTGTATGGAAATACAACTGAGTTTGTATCTTGCAACTTTGCTGAACTTATTAGTTCTAACAGATTTTTGTCTGTGGAGAGTTTAGAATGGAAACCCTCCCACTCTACATACCACAACTTCCACCTGTTTTTCTGTTTCCCATACTTTGAACATGGTCACATCCTACTTTGGGTCTGTGGGGGCAAGGTTGACAGTATTGTTTCATTATCCAGTATATATTACTAAAATAAAAAAACATAAACTATAGTAAAATCTAATGATAATTTAGTTACTATTTATATATATAGTTCTTTTCATTATTATGAGTATTTACTCTGTCGAAGGCATTTTTCAGGTCATAAATTTATCAGCAATATTGACAATTTTCAGAAAGTGTTTTCAAGAAGACATTTAGAATTTTCAAGAAAATATCTTTCAATAAAATATTTCTCATTTACTTTTCTGTGTTCTGTTCATGGTGTTTGAATATGGTGGATCATATATATCAATTCTGAAAAATGTTTTTCTGATAACATTAACTCCATTATTATTTGGCAATATGCATTTATAGGAATAACAACAAGCATACACTGGTTTCCCTACTTTAATTCTCCAGTTCTCCTAACTTTTCAAAATGACAATCTTTTTATGTTGCTTTTGCTATTGTTTTCTTTTAAATCCAGTAGATTTTTCACTTTGTCTTTGAAACTTTCACTTAATCACTTTACCGATTATTATATATTTTAATTTGTAAAACCCTTTCTTATTATCTGACAGATTTTAAATAAATCTAATAATATATTGTGGAACAATAATGTTTCATACTTCTTTGAAGATACGAATCCTAATTTTTTAAAGTGTATTCTTTTTCTGCATTTTCCCAATGATGTAGAACTCACTTTATATTTGTTTGGGGCATGTGTGAATATGTATTTGTGTGTGCATGTGTGCACATTAGTGCATCTTCCTCTTTCATGTTGGGAACTTCCTTAAAAGTCTGGGAACATTGGGCTCTAAAATAATATTTAAGACTAAAACATCACACACTGTGTGGAGCTTGTTCACTTACGATGTCTCTGGAGGAGAATCCTCCTCCCACCTCCATGAAGACTCTCAGGGTGCCTTGTCCTTTTTTTCCATTTACATAACTGACCATTTCTCTAGCCAAATTCCTTCTTTCAAAGAGTTCTGAACTACTTCATTTCTCATCGTGCCTTTTTCTTACCTGATGTCTTTTAATTTATAACACATCTATTTCTTTATCATCATAATATTTGGGCTTTGAAAGAGAGAAATGATAAGTATATATGCTTAAATTCACACACTTATCTAAAAGTGGAGATAATTTTTAATACAAAAAAACAAAATGGAAAAATGAATGAGTAAGAGAAAGTGTCATAAAGCAATGTATAATGTTATAAACGTGCTAGCAAAGCAGAAAGACAGAAAACTCGCTATTTGGGAAATCTTGATCAGAGTCATGAACGCTACAATAAGTGTGTGTAGATGGTCAAGTAAAGGGTTTTCTTTAACTGCAGCATTCAGAGCCTGAGTGAGGAGGCAGAAGAGGATGACTTTTTGTAAGTGGAACTTGACAATAAGGATTCATACTATATTTCAGAATAAATGAAACAAATGCTAATACCTGACTTCAGGAAAACTTGATATGACGTTATTGTGAAAAGAAGATTTAAGAAAGAAAGCTCAAACATGAACTGATAGGCTACTGCAATTTTAGAGGTACGTTTTGGGGCAAAATATGACAGGAAAATCATCCGTTAAGGGTGATAGACATTTATTGATACTAGAACTCCATGAAGTATTGGTTTACATAAATTTTATAGGCAGGCATTTTGAATACAGCATATATTTTAAGGATACCTCAGTTTGTGTAGGGCAGTAAAACATATTTATCCTAATTAAGTCAAAACAGAAATCTTGTTTTTAAAATAATTTTAACATTATCTTACAAAATATTTTGGCCACAAATGTTCGCATATTCACATTTTAATCTCTGGATCAGAAAATGAGGTTTATTTTTCCCAAAATAGGTAAGTTCAGTTCTTCAGTTAAGAGCTGTAAAATTTTAAATAATACACAGTCTAAAATAATAAGTTAAAAAGAGCTTATAGTTTTATGCTTAACTCACTTGCTCTTGTGTCTGCCTCTAGGAAAAATCATATTAACGCCCTATGGAAAATTATAATCAAACGTCAACTGATTTCATTTTATTGGGGTTGTTTCCACCATCAAAAATTGGCCTGTTCTTCTTCATTCTCGTTGTTCTGATTTTCCTAATGGCTCTGTTTGGCAACTTGTCCATAATGCTTCTCATCTTCCTGGACACCCATCTCCACACACCCATGTATTTTTTACTTAGTCAGCTCTCCATCATTGAGTTGAATCATATCTCCACCATTGTCCCCAAAATGGTTTCTAATTTTCTTTTTGGAAACAAATCTATCTCCTTTATTGGATGTGGGGTTCAGAGCTTCTTTTTCTTGACTTTAGGAGGTGCAGAAGCACTGCTCTTGACATCTATGGTCTATGCTCGTTATATTGCTATTTGCTTTCCTCTCCACTATTCCAGTCATATGAGCAAAAGAGTGTGTGTGCTGATGATAATAGGATCTTGGATAATGGGCTTTGTAAACTCTTGCGCCCACACCACATACGCCTTCCATGTCCGTTACTGTCAATCCAGGGCCATCAACCATTTCTTCTGTGATGTCCCAGCCGTGTTGACTCTGGCCTGCGTGGATACCTGGGTTTATGAGTACACAGTGTTTATGAGCACCATCCTCTTCCTCATGCTTCCTTTCATTGGCATTGCATGTTCCTATGGCCGGGTTGTCCTTGCTGTCTACCACATGCACTCAGCAGAAGAGAGGAAGAAGGTCTATTCCACCTGCAGCACCCACCTGACTGTGGTGACTTTGTACTATGTTCCACTTTTTTACACTTGTCTACATCCAAGATCCCTCAGATCTCCAACAAAGGACGAGGTTCTGGCTGTCTTCTACACCATCCTGACCCCAATGCTAAACCCATCATCTACAGCCTGAGAAACAGAGAGGTGATGGGGGCCCTAAGAAGAGTGATTCAGAGAATCTGCACTGAAAAAATGTAGACAAAGCTTTTTGTTTGTGTACCCAGGACTTGGTTATAAGTTCATTCATCCGTGTACAGAATTTAAACTATTATTTTATGCTTAGAGTGCAAGGACTACAATTAATGTAGAAAGGAAGAATATCACTTAGGTCTGTACAAAATTATTTTGCAAATATACAGACGTGAGTATATATATACATATATAAAATTCTAAGCTTTATCTTTTTTCTTCATGGTGCTTTTTCCCATGAATTTTAAATTCATCTTCAAATTCATGTACTTTTTGCTGATATCATGTCCATGATAATCATTGTCATGTAGAAATGAAAGCAGAAACTAACTGAAGTAGTCATTCAGCATAGCAGTTCTACTATTTTCAAATATATGTCAAACAAAAAAATTTTCCCTGAATGTCAAGATCTAATTGAAAGTCAGAAGACATCTTGTTATTCTCATAGTAAACCTGTAATTTACCTGTGCCAGTTACTCTTTCTTTTAATTTAAAGAAACTTATCATTGCAGGTATTTAGCTGAGACTTCAAGACTTCACTGGGGATTTGGAACTCCTTATACCACTCTGAATGGAATATGAGAGGTTTATGTCTCTATTAGGGTGATGAATGCTAAGGAAATGATTTAATTTCAGGTAGACCTCAGGACAACTATAAAAACTTGGAGGTGCTAACAGAGGTCAAGGAAACTGTGAAGTTAATTATAAGATGAGTGGGTCAAAAGTTTAGTCAAATTAGTGGGAATTAATTAGTCAAAGACATTCCCACACCCATCCCTGGCATTCTACATATACTAAGTGTACTTCCTAAGTAACATTAAAAAGCAAATTCAACTGATTAAATTTTGAAGGGTATATTGGTTTTATTGAATGAATCAGGCAGCATCTCATCTAACAAATAGAAAAGAGCTCTGAAGAGCTTTACAAGGAGCTCTTGTAAAGAGGTGCAACAAGAAAGTCATCCTTGCAAAGAGCTGATTGTTTCAGGCAAGGTCACCTTCCCTTAGGGGATGGCAGGGTCTGTTAGGTGAGTTATCTCACTGGTGCTGACAGGCAATTCCAGATTGACTGTTTGAGACTCCTGCCTTGGGTAAGTTTGAAATTGTAATTGAGTTAGGTATTAAGTCTCAGTTTTGTGATTTGGGCTTAGCACAAGGGACTCCATTCTGGGTCTGTTGTCTGTTTTTTAATAGTAGCCACTGCTACTCTTAGCATTAGATAATATCTCTCAGATGAGATTTTATTCTCTAATACTGCATCTCTTAGTTTTACTGAAACATGTTGAGAGAAGCCAACATCTATGGATCAATTTTACTCATTGATATTATGGCTCAGTCACTATCACAAATAGATGCCACCATTAAATCCAATAAAAATCCATCCACTCAAGGAAACTCCCTGCGTGAAGTGCTGTCACTGCCCATCAGTGATAAGTGTAGAAATGCTCTTTACCCTGTCAGGTATGGCAGGGAAGAGAAGGGTCATACTCTACAGAATTTGAAGGACATAGCACAAAATGAAAATATGAGGCCTCGTTCAAAAGCAGGAAAGACTAGCATTATTGGTGCTAAGTATAATGTTATTCCTTCAAAATCAGTTTATTAGCTATAAAATGAAATACAAATTACAAACAATATTTTGTATCATAATTTTATATATAATCAATAATAATACTTTATTATGTAATGTCTTTATCGGTCATAAGATTTTTCTGGCTCACTTTTCTTCTAACTTATTTTTGTCAAAGTTTGTATTTTTAGGAACTTCATTTATTATCAATATAATTGAAAATATTGTCATTCACTGGTGGCAAATGCTAAGATGCAGTTAAGTTTTGATGATTTTTAATTTTGAGAAGAATCTGCTTAAGTTACTGGAAATATTAAGAGTGCTCATGGGTTACGAAAATTTAGACTGTATTTCTGATACCTATATCAAAATATAAATTGTGGTACAGGTAGAACTACTGATTATCAAGGAGAATTGTTTTCTAAAAAAGATTTCTCTATGAATAAATTTCAACCTATCCATATACATCAATTTCATGTAAATCTGAATTTAATTTTAAATATAAATCTAACAAATGGCATTTTAGGAATTACTTTCAAATTTCTGGTAACTTACCGACTTTGTATAATAAAGCAAAAGTGGCTTCATTTTTCAAATGCTTATTTATTCATTTTATCATTATATTTTCAATTACAGGTTAAATTGATGCTATTTTTATTCTTTTTGTTAATAATTGATTTCTGAAACTTCATATAAAAAGACTTTTCTATTCCATGAATAATCTGTCATATTAAATTTTAAATCTTCAAATTATCTTTAAATTTTATTTCTATTTCTGATCCTGTGGATATTTGTTTTGCAATCCTGCAGCAGCTTTGAAAACTATGGATTATGGACTCTGATGATTTCTAATAACTCCCTCACATGCATTAGTGCAATGGCCATGTGTACACTTTCATTTAAAATACTTTACTGACAAAGTTTACTTCCTAAGCTCCCTAGCATTTCCTGTCCTGACACTCAGGTGACATAGTTAATAATTTTTTAGTGGACACAGGGATGGGCTCCGGGACTGAAGGGCAAGTCAGCCCCTGACCCCATCATGGGCCATTGCTGCTGCCAGGCAGAGATTCTTCTCCTTAGTGGGAAGTAGCCACCTCCACCATTGTTGTTTCATCTGCAGCTGCTGCTGTCATCACTGCCACCCGGCACTTCACACAGGGAGTTTCCTTGAGCTGATGGATTTTTATTGGTTGCAACGGTGGCATCTATTTGTGATAGTGACTGAGCCATAATATCAACGAGCAAAATTGATCCATAGATATTGGCTTGTCTCAACATATTTCAGTAGAACTATGAGATGCAGTAGCACAGGATAAAATCTCATCTGAGAGATATTATCTAATGCTAAGAGTAGCAGTGGCTACTATTAAAAACGAGACAACAGATCCAGAATGGAGTCCCGTGTGCTAATCCCAAATCACAACCCAGCCACTCCCTCGGGGTCCTGTGGTACTTGGAACAGTTGTGTGTGTGCACATGGATAGGCCAGGCCAACTGCTCCTTGTGCATGCTGCCTGAGCCCACTTGTGCAACTATTGTTGCTGGACCAAAGCTGCATGCTAACACTGCTGCCCAGCATAGCTGTTCTGCTCACATGCATTCTCAGAGACAAAATTAAGAATTGTAAGATTTCAACCACAGAGTATTAAGCAAAGCAAGGATCGTCTGAGTGTGAGATCCTAGCAAGCCCACAGGCCACATGCCCATGAGGCCAGCCCTAAGAAGAGTAGAATGAGTGAGTAGGAAGGGAATGGTGTCATGACAATCAGGAAAATTATGAAAATGTCTGCTGTTTTCATTAGAGATAATCTTAGGGAGTGTGGAATTGAGCAGAGGTACCCATTTCAGACTTCTTACCCATTTCAGGTAGTGAATAATGGAGATAATCAAGAGATCTGTATCTATTTTTGGCCCTGGCACACCATAGCCTAGGGGAAATCATGCCACATCTTTGGGTTTAGTTTGCTGAAAAACAAGATGGAGGCATTTTACCATAGAGTATTAGTAAATAGTGTAGGAGAGGAAAAATAATTTGTCCTCTATCCTAGATTTTTGACTAAAGACACCTCCTGTATAATGAAAGACAGATTAACAGGAAAAAGCAAAGTTTCACAACATGTATACTCCTACCTACATGGGAGAGACCAAGGAAAACCAACTCCCTGAAACAGCCCAAGTCTTCACCTTAAATATCATCTTCATCTAAAGACAAAAGTGTTGGGGGCAGGAGGAAGGGGAAAACCGTTATTGGAGGTAACCAGAAAAGGCACAGTAAATTAGGACATGGTTGTAATACAGGTTTAAGTTTCTGCCTTCCCCATTGATGAGAGATTCTAGAGATCCTCCACTCTTTGGTATGGAGAGGGAGACACCCTTACAAATGAAAATTTCCTTGATAAATACAAATGTCTCTTACACAAGAGTAACTTCTACTCCAGTTTCCAGAACTTGTCCTATGTCTGTTGATTCTTAAAAATAACCAGCATAAAATAACATTTATGCCAAAGAGGCATATTTTGGTGTGGACAATTCTGCTCCCCTTTAATGGCATCATTGAAATCCCTTTTAATGAAATTCCTACAAAAGCGAGAATAATTCAATTTTTCATGCCAACAGCTGTGAAAATGAGGAAACAGAGATCACCAACAAATACTGAGAAACTCCAACTACAAGAAATGACATTCTTGAAATCTTTTATTCCAGTAGTCTCCTGGCTCAGGAAAGCAGGAAGCTAATTTCTACTGATAGTGTGTCTCACCCACAGGCCACTTGTTCTCCAAAAAAGCTCTTAATGACATTAGGAAGAGCAATATAGAAAGAAGACAGAGTTTTAAAATATTCTCCAATTTTCTCCATTGTTTATGAGAATCTACTTCAGATAATTTTTAAAATTGGACAATGATGACTATGAGGCTAATATTACCCTAGTTTTCTTCCTTTCACAGGGACTCTGCTCCCTTTCCATTATGTCGCCTTTTAACCATTCTTATTATCATCCAGTTATCAACTAGTAATTATTATCTTTCACTTCTCATTCATTCTTTAATTGCTTCATGGTGTGGGGACTGGCATTGGCCACACCAAGATATGTCTCTTTGGCATGATGATTATTTGGGGCTGGTTACTTTGCAGACAGGAAAGCAACAGAAAAGTAGAGTTTACTTACCCTTTGTTAGGAGACATTTACATTGTAAAGGAAATCTCCACGTGTAAAGATGCCTCCTCTCTGTACCAGGAAGAAGGGGGGGTGACCTTATCTCTAGAAAATCTTAATCAACGCCAAAGGCAAGGACTTAAACCTGCATAATAATCTTATTCCTGTTTCTGGTAACCTCCTGTAAGTGACTGCCCCCGTCCCCAACATCCTCCTTTGTCTTTAGCTGGATATGATATTTAAGGTAGGGGCTTCAGCCATTTTGGTGAGTTGCTCAGCTTGCTTGAGCCTCTCCCATGTATACATGTTATAAACTTTGTTTAATTTTCTCCTGCTATTCTGTCTCGTGTGAATTTAATTTGTTTTCTGGCCAGAAGAACCCAGAGAGGGTAGTGGAAATGTCTTCCTCCCCTACAATGGCAAGAAGATGAAATTTTTAAAGCACATGGTCTCTATTTGGATGCTTTTATAATGCACACTGTGTTCCTTTAGTGTTTTATTATATAGTAAATTATCAAAGTTTGATTTACAGAAAGGGAAATGAATATTTCTTTTCCCCTTCCTATTTTGAGGGATGAGTATCTTTCCCACACAATGGGGTGTAGGCCAATTTTTGTGATAAATTGCCCTTACTTTCCATCGTTTTCTATTTAAGTCTAAACTGGCATTTGGAGTCTGATTCTATCAGATAGGGTTTTAAATTGAAAGCAAAATAAAAAAATGTATCCCAACTGAAACAAAAAAGAAATATATTAAAAAAGATTCAGTGGCTTACAAAATCTTCAGAAACACAGAAGAGTTAGACTTGGTGCATGAATATCATACACAACACAAAATAAGTGTCTGAAAATGAATTCTGTGAAGACACTCCCAGGACAAACTATGAATAAAGGGTATTATCTCCCCACTGAGGATTATCAGATTAAGTAACCTTAAATCCATATGCATGGTTTAAAGGAAGCCTTGCTAGGAGACAGGCTTGAGAATTAGGTCCAGGAAAGAACTAGGCACGTGACTGATGCCTCAGAACTGGCCAGAGGGAAATACACTGGAAAAGATGAGAATGTTTTCCATAGTGGCTGTAACAGTTTGCACTCCCTCCAACAGTGTATGAGAATTCCCTTATCTCCACATCCTCTCCTACACTGTTTCCTGTCTTGTTAATTATAGCCATTTGATGGGTGTAAGGTAATATCTCATTGAAGTTTTGACTTGCATTTCCCTGATAATTAGTGAGGTTGAACATTTTTCATGAGTGTGCCTATTGCCACCTATATATTTTCCTTGGAGAAATTTCTGTTCAGATCTTTTGCCCATTTTTTAATTGGGTTGTTAGATTTTTTGGTGATGAGATGTATGAGTTCTTCATCTGTTTTGGATGTTAACCCATATCTGATATATGGTTTGCAAATATCTTCGCCCAGTTGTTAGGATGTCTTTCTATTTTGCTGATGGTTTCCTTTGCTGTGCAGAAGCTTTTTAGTTTCCTATAGTCCCATGTGTTTATTTTGTCTATTGTTTCCATTGCCCAGCCAGACATACTTGAAAATATGCTGCTAAGATCTATGTCAAACAGTGTACTGCCTAAGTTTTTCTTCCAGAAGCTTAATGGTTTCAGATTTACACTCAAGTCTATAATCCATTTTGAGTTGATTTTTGTGCATAGTGTAAGATAGTAGTCTAGTTTCATTCTTTTGCATGTAGCTGTCCAGTTTTCCCAACACCATTTATTGAAGAGATTTCCCTTTCTCCATTGTATGTTCTTGGCTCCCTTGTCAAAAATTAGCTGTCCATAGAAGTGTGGCTTTATTTCTGGGCTCTCGATTCTGTTCCATTGATGTGTGTGTGTCTGTTTTTGTGTCAGTACCATGTTCTTTTGGTCCCTATGGCTTTGTAGTATATTTTGAAATCAGGGAGTGTGATATCTCCAGCTTTCTTCTTTTTTTCAGAATTTCTTTGGCTATTCAGGGTCTTTTTTTGTTCCATATAAATGTTAGGATTCTTTGTTCTATTTCTGTGAAAAATGTCATTGGAACTTTGATACGGATTGCAGTGACTCTGTAGATTGCTTTAGGAAGCATGGACATTTTAACTAAGTTAATTATTCCAATCCAAGAGCATGGAATATCTTTCCACTTCTTTGTTTCTTCTTCAATTTCTTTCGACAATGTTTTATAATTTTCAGTGAACAGATCTTTCACCTCTTTGGTTAAGTTTATTCCCAGATATTTTATTCTTTTTGTTGCAATTGTAAATGGGATTGTATTTTTAATTTGTCTTTCTGCTACTTCATTGTTAGTGTATAGAAATGCAACTTATTTTTGTATGTTGAGTTTCTATCCCATGACATGACTGTGTTCATTTATTGTATTTAATAGTTTTTAGTGGATTCTTTAGGGTTTTCTATGGGTGGAATCATGTCATTTGCAAATAGTGACAGTTTCACTTCTTCCTTTCCAATACGGATCTATTTAATTTCTTTTTCTTGACTCTGGCTTAGCTCTGGCTATGACTCTAATATTATGTTAAATAACAATGGTGAAAGTATAATGATTCCTCAAAAATTCAAAAATAGATCTACCATATGATTCATCTATTCCACTGCTGGGTATTTATGCAAAGAACATGATAACATGAATGTATAAAGATATACACACCCCTATGTACATTGCAACATTATTCACAATAGCCAAGACTTGGCAACAACCTAGGTACACATCAAGGGATTAATGGATAAAGAACATGTGGTATTTATACACAGTGGAATACTACTCAGCCATAAGAAATGATGAAATCTGGCCATTTGTGACAACATGGATAGAACTTGATGGCATTGTGCTAAGTAAAATAAGTCAGAGGGAGAAAGTCAAATATCGTATGAGCTCACTCATAAGTAGAAGGTAAAAACCATGGCAAACAAACATATGGAAACACAGATTGGATTTGTGGTTACCCGAGGGGAAGGGGGAAGGGAGGAGGGTGAAAGGTGTTTAGACACATGTGTATGGTGTTGGATTGTAATTAGTCTTTGGGTGGTGAACATGATGTAATCTACACAGAATTCAAAATATATAATTATGTACACATGAACTTTTTATAATGTTATAAACCACTCCTACTGCAATAAAAAGTTTTTAAAAATTTTTACAAAAAGAAAAGATGAAAACATAATAATACATAAACCACTATCCAATATGTAAAGCTTGTCATGGTAAAGCTGTGTGCTCTTTGAAAAACAGGCAAGAGGAACTGATGAGAGCCAATGAGGTAGAGACCCCAATGGCCTTTAGATACTTTAGATGTATGATAGATGGTAACAGACAAGGAAAGATCTCCCGGAGGGTACAATCAGGGAACATGGGCAATATTGGACCAAGAAATTTGTCCCAAAGACCAAGATCCAAACAAGAGCAAGAAATGACAGCTAAGCCTGAAGGAGAGGACAAGAAATTACTCAGAGACCATGGGCTTTTGTCAGTTGTCGTGGTTTGGTGGAACTTTGTGGTATCTTTCTTAGTGGGTAGATGAATATAATTTCATTGGTAAGAAGAAGTTTTCATACAGATAATTGGTACCAGAATGGTTCAGTGTCACACACTGTGGCAACGACCACTTTGATTTACCAACAATTAAGAATCCTATTTATAGAAATGAGAACTGTTATTGAAAAAGTTGATTAGTCAGGGAGACCAATTTCAACCTTTACTTCCAGAGTGGACGTGTGAACCCTTCCTTCCCCAACACCAGAGTGCCAGGACTCTAGAATAAAATCCAATTCCTTTCTGTGACCCACAAGAGAAAACCTAAGCAATATAGGACTATGTTAAGAAACAAAATTTCACAGAATTTTTTTCTTTACAAGTAGTGGCTGAGTTTCTTTCAACACACATTATAAATTTCACAATTTGGGGCTATCTGGTGAAGTTAGAAGTGACAACTACAAAGCTGCAATGATATTTTTCTGGTGTTAAAACTTAATTCATGAAAATAGCAACCGAACTTCAGATGTCAAATATTGATTAAAGAATCTTCATTGAAAGTAAATGAATTCAAAGACCTATAATTTGCAGAAGACATCATTAAGCTCTAAAGAAGAGGAAGTGCTTACTTTCTCACAGAGAAAACTGACTATTTGATGCTCATTTAAAATGCAAGTAGAAATTTAACTATGCTACTAATTTTTAAGTATTTGGAGTTTATGCTCTGATTAATATCTCATAAGTTTTAAATGGTCTAGCCCTATTTTCCCTGGAAATGGTGTCTTTCCAATGTGCAGTTTTACAATAAAATAGTTTTTTGAATATATGTATACCATGTTATGGCAGAACTGTTTACTTTTATATGTTGTCTACTTTACATCTTATCTGCCTCTAATAAATTATTTCATCAAAAATATAGTTGCATTATATTTTTCCAGGTAGTCTTATTTGAATGCCTCTGAATTAGTGAGTTTGTGTTACTAGAAAGATTGTTGCATATCATTTCTTTAATTCCAGAAAATACCACAAGCATAATGGAAAATGGTGATGCAATTCTTTGTTTATAGTAATCTGTGGATACATTTTTCTTTAATTTCTAAATTATTATTTCATTTTATTTTGTTAATGGTATTGAAATTGTAATAGAGAAAAAAAGCGGGGTAAATAATTCTGAACTTACAATCATTCATGTCATACTAATGTAGGGTATTTTGAAAATATACATGTTTGGGACCTAACTCCAAGTTTTCTGATTCAGTTTTCAGATGCAAATAATCCATAATCAACCTATAAATCAAAAATTGGGGTAAGTTTATTATGAGCCAGAGTGAGGATTATAACCCAGGAAGGTCTTAGAATTTGTTCCAGAGAAGCATCAGTTTCAGGACGGTCATATATCTTTTTAGAACAAAGAAGGTACATTAAACACATGCTGGATACATTTTCAAAGAGGTATTCAGTTGCAAATTAGCAGGTTAACATGACCATGATGTCAGGAAAGAGACTAATCTGGGTGTTTCCAATAGGGTGTTACCAATAGGGTGTAGGAAGGGAAGTATGCATTCTTTATCTCACAAAGTGCATTCTTTACTTTAATGGATAAGCAGATGTACAATGTATGTTTGATAGGCCATAAATCAGGCTTTCTAGTTCAAGCTGAATCAGTTTTGAACATTAATAGCTGTCCCATGTACCTCAGTATGTAAAAGTCTCCTGTCATTTTCCCCTTTTGATCAATATTCTTTCAATAGAAAACATTACTGAACAAAATACTGTCCCTTGGTTCCAGAGTGGTTGATGCCTGCCCTGGGTCCATCATGTCTCTTGGTGCTAGGCTTTTATTTGACTGATTTGCCCAGTTATCCACAGTGTGGGAAATAGTCAGATATAGTGGACAAGTATAGAGGTATATATTAATAGGGGAAGTGTTTCATAGGCTATGTAACTTAATTATTTTTAGATTATCACACAAACATTACACATGTGTTTTTACATGACTTTCTATAGTTACATTGTTTATAACAATCATAGAACAGGTAATCCAATACTTGAAATGATTAGCTTAAACGTCAATTCTTAGGCTTAGCCTTAATAAAAGGGGATTTGTTCAGGGTTGTAGGATTCATCAACCATCTCAAGTTGCTGAGAAATCATTACTCTAGCTTGCATGCCAGTCATACTACACTGAGGAAACAGTAATTAGTTTGAATATTATGACTAATACAAGAATTCCAAGGAATGGTAGATATAGGAATTGCAATCCAGGTAGCAAATGGAAACCAATACTGGAAGGGAGCAAACCAAACAAATCAAAACAAGGTATAAATTTGCTTAAGGCATTCACCTGCTTTTTTTCTATGTGCTTTAGCAGAGATGACATATTGGAAGATTCCTCAGGTATAAAAACAGCATTTAGTTTGAAAGACTTATGCGTACCACTGTGGGATGCTGTAAGAATATCTACAGCCATTTTTTTTTGAAGGACAACCTTTCTCGTTAAAGCCATTTCAGTATCTAATAAGGCTATTCCTGTGTGACTACTGTTAAGGGCTTCTGTATGTGATATGACGTCCTCTCGCCCCAAAGGAGGAAGAACTATAGCTTGCTTCTCGGTGGTCACACGAGTGGAATGCTGAATGAGCCCCTCTGGCCTTAAAGAGAGGGAGATTGACAACAGGTGTTAGCTCAGCGTGAATCCTTCCCTGCATCTAAGGGAAACTCAGGATGCAGTGTTTTAGCCAGGGACTTGTTCCATGCAACTATTGAGTTCCATTATGAGCCACTCAATAAATACCTGGCCTTCAAGACCAGTCTGTTCCAAATCAGTCTCTTTCTTTAAGTATGATAGTATTTTGATACTTTAAATAGAACAGTTATAAAGTAGGTATTACAGTTTAAGCATAGGAAAGGTCTAAATGTGGAGACACAAGGTTGGGAATGCAGGCCTGGTTTCGGGTCATGGCACAGCTGTCTACAACAGATGCTGTCTTCTTCACATCCTGTCATGGTTCTTTCCAACAGGCTGAAAAGAGTCTTTTATTTGATGTCTCCTTTGATAAATAAATTCTCCACATTATAGGCCATTATCCTTAAGGTCTGGGAGCTCTGTGGAAAGAATCAGATCAGGCCTTTCATTTAAGTATCTCAATGGGACTCTGATAACAATGTAACATCTCCGTTAAGCAAAGTTGGTTCATATATTTCCTCATCTATTTGCATAAGACATCCAGTTATTATCTCGAAAGGAGAGAGACAATGCTTACCAAAGGATATAGATGTAAGATTGAAGAGCTTTTGGACATGAGAGACTAAATGCTTCTGAAAGCATTGCCAATTAAGTTTTGATTATGCTGTTAGTCCTTTCCACCAATCCTGAGGGTCAGGGATGGTAAGTGCAGTGAAAATGCTGCATTATTGGGCAAATGTTACAAATAGATTTAAATATTTGTCTGGGGAAATGAGTTCCGTGGTCAGCGTGTAACTCAGTAGGAATTCCTCAAATAAGAAATATCCTTTTCAATAATAATTTGCCTAAAGCCACCACTCTTCTGAAGGAAAAGCCACAAAACATCATGAGAACATACAGATCATTACAAGATATTTATCCTTGAGATGATAGCATTTGGACAAAGTCCAATTGCCATACTTCAAAGGGTCCCTTAGGAAGGGGAAAGTGGCCTTGTGACTCATGAAATAGTTTCCCTAGATTACACTTTGATCATATAGCACAATGAGCATAGGTTTTATGAACTGCTGTGGGTGGAAGTTTCCAAAAGTATTGTTTTCTGCCTTTTGTTGCCACCTTTACTTGTCTTCTGTGGTGATTTCTCGAGCCTATAGGAAGAAATCTTTTAGAGGGTTAGCAGAGTAAATAGAAAGTAGCAGGCATTCTTGAGGCTAGACAGCAAATCCAGCTTGATAACACCCTTGATTATAGTTTAAGTAAGAGCCATCTGTAAACCAATTAAATAATGGCATGCAGCTGTGGTTTATTCCCCTTGTGATGTTGCAAGCAAGTTAGCAAGGTTAAAATAGTGAATAATCTTTGCCTACCAAGATAACCTAAGAAGGTTTATAATCATTTACATGACAATGCTTCCCATGCAATTTAGCATACCAAACAAGCCTAATTAGTATGACTTCCTTTATAGGAAGAGAGAAAAATTTCTTTGAGGTGAAGTCTCAGGGGCCTCCTGAAAATTCTCAGAGAAATTCTCTTCTTTCTTCTTGGTCAAAAGAAAGCCTTTATTCAGGATTTGAAAATTTGGGGGGGCAAAGAGGAGGAGCTTGTCAAAAATATCAAAAGATTTTAAAACACTTGCTCAAACAAGGTCAAGTGTCTGCTGATCTTGTCGCTGTGAAACAGTCAAGGGAAAACAGAGCATATCCCTTTTGAGAGAGAAAGCCAAATTCAATTCTTGTACCAGCTTACTTTTTATATTAAAACTCATTTACTTTATTGGATTTACTTTCATTTTAGCCAACTTGACTAGGCATAAAACTCTTAGATTTCTCTTTCACAAACATTCTATAACTTTCTTTTTACATTCAGAATTTGTCCCATGCATTTGTTCATCCATTCTAGTACTTTAGGACATTTTTTTCTTAACCTAACAAAGAAAAATACTTCCATTCTTTACACCTTTGTTACTGAAAACATATTTTACTTTCCTTGTATACAGAGCTGTTTTCCTTATTAATTTTTAGTAGTTTAATCATGTATATCACTTAGAACTTTTAACCCTTACAGACCTTAATTTCTAAGTAAAAACTAAACAAGCAATTATAAACTTTTTTTACGTTAGCACTTTGGGGCAAATTTAAAAATACATTTTATAATTTCTAGAAACTTGTTGCCTTTGTAGTACAATCTTCCAGTAAAATACAAAACGTGTTTACTAGTAGACCCAAACTCTTTTTAGTTTCTCTGTAATAAGAAACCAAAAGAAGACAAACTTGGATACATTTAGCTATAATGTTTCAGTATTTTATCTTATTTGAACATAACCCAGATACTCAAGGTTTTATCATTTAACTTAATTTAGAAAAACTCTAAAGTTTTCTTACCAAAAAGAATTTGAAAGCTGTTTTTTTCAAGTATTCAGATGATAAAATGTAATTTTTGTACCCATAAATGTTTGTTTATCTAAATCATTTGTTTCCAACAATTATGTTCAGATTACCCACAAAAACTTCATGAGACATTAGACAAAATTAGCTATCTTTTAAAGCTATTATTTTGCTGATGAATTTGTAACGGATAACAAGAGTTTATTTGACTGCTAAAGCCAGGCTGCATGCCTGCATCATATTCAAATACTGACAATTATAAGGACATGCCTAATTCAATAAAACCAACCAACTTAAGCAAGCTTTTGTTTACCAAAGATAAATTTGTATCAAGTTAACTTGAAAGACATTGGGTTACTATCTATTACATTTAGAATTTATGTAAGCACTTGCTTTAAGTCAATTAAACAGAGTTCTTGATTTTGGCCATACCATCCAGAGGTAAAATATCACACGTATATAACATACATATACACACATACACGGAATCCCCACAGCTATTCTTTTAAAATTACTGCCATGAACCAGGTACAATAACAGAAAGCTCCCTAGTTTTGAATCCAAATTTTGTTTTAAGCTGTTTTACTAAAATCTGTGGAGAAGACACTAAAGATGCTAGATTTGGGACAAGGCAAGTCTTATGGTCATTTTTCTGGCCTTTTCCTTTTTTTTAAATTCAGTTTTAGGAATTGATGATGAGCTAGATAACAGTTCCCAGAGAGGCAAGGCCATAATCCTTTTTAAGATAAAGGAACTGAGAGGACTCTGAACTGCCTCTAGAACTCCTTTTCCAGTCTTACAGGGATTTGTAAGTCGAGGACACCTGTCCAACCCCATCACTCTAATTTCCGTTTTCCCCTCTGGGTGCTTAATTTTAATTTAACTTAAAGAGGAAGGCCTGGGAAGAAAATTCCTATCAGACTCTGAATATCAGCTTCCAGTTTGGCCAAATTTCTGATCTTAATTTGCTTAAATCCTTTTGAAGACCTTGTCAATTTCAGCCAGGACAAATAATAACTACCTGGCAGTATTGAACAGTTCCAGTAATCTTTAGTGTAGCAGTTTCCCATAGAATTTCTCAGAGTCTCATTTACTCATAGATTATGGAGGTGTCTGTAAAGTCATGGCTCAATATACTCCCTTAATTACTATTTATAACAATTTTCTATGAGCTTCCTGAACAAAACTTTCAAGATTATTTTGCAATATTGAAGTTTTTGCTTTTTAAGTGCACTTTTAAATAATCTTATCTAATCTGAGTGTTCCTTCTAATGGCCAATGGAATTCCCCTGAGGCTGGCAGCAGTTTGGTAGGAACCGTAGCCACGAATGGAGTGCAACCCACATTTCTTTCTGACTATCTCTGACCATAAAATGGGTTGTGACTGCATTTTGTCTGACCACTTTTAGGGACCTCTAACCTGACTTTTATTAAGCCAAGCCCTCAGGACATTAAACGAACTTGGTTAAATACTTTTTTGCTGTTCTTTGTAAATATTTATAGCTTCCAGAACCTTTAGCTTTTGAGCAATTGTGCTGGAAGTTGGCGAGCTCAACTCTTTAAAAATTTATTTGTTACCTGGCTCTTAGAAAGCAGCTCCACTGTGGCCACTGTAATTTCAAATTATCCTGGGTTATCTTGCTGGCCATTAACAGCTATCCTTATTTTGTGAAGCACTTATAAGTCACAGCATGAGGCCAGCCAGAGTTTGGAGGTGAGGCTGCCCATTTGGGAACTGGTCACTTTTTAGAAGCTTGCTTTCCCAGTTTTCTTTTAGTTTTGTTTTGCTATAAAACATGAACAATTCCTAGGGACAGTACAGTGGGTCAGAAATGTGCTGCTTGTGAGTGTTACTCCCTAAAGAAAGGTTGTAAACACTCTCTTACATGCCTTGGTTTCTCCCACTGGCAGCCTAAAACTGCCATGGGGGTTCAGAGCTTTGGTGACCAACCCTCATATAAGCTTCCCTGGATGGGTCTTTAATCAATTAACATGAATGACAGCAGAGTTCCCTATGGGACCACTACACGTTGTGAGCATTTGACCCTCCAACACACCTGCTAAGGTTCTCAGTCACCTGAGAATGCCTTTCAGCCAGGAGGAGCAACATCCATTTTCTTCAGAGCTGAACACATTCAGTATCTCATTTCTCCATCAAGCAGTTTGTCCAGACTTTATATAAACACAATTATTTACAATTTAAAGTTGAATTAAAAAGATTAGCCTTCCACATTCACTCCAAAGTTCCCTCTACGCTCCCTTGGCCTAGGAAATTCCTCCCAGCTTTTCTCTTTCCTGGTAATTCTCCCTAGGTTCCTCTTACCTAGGACATGTACTGGTACCCCCTTAAGACACCAAGTCTTAAGGTTTGAAGCTGCTCATACAAACTCTGGAACATTGACTTAAAATGAGGCAGTCCAGGTTTCAGGAGAACTCACCAGGGTCACCTGAAGAATCCAATGATCTGGGGGGCTCAATGGGCTCCTATTTGTACCCAATGCTAGTTCAGTGTAGATTCCAGGTGGGCTCTGGTGGTTTTCTCTGAATTTCTGATACAACTATGCCAAGAAGTGTTGACACAAATAATCTATAACCAACTTATAAATCAAAATTTGGGGGAGTTTATTATGAGCCAGAGTGAAGATTATAACCCAGGAAGGCCTTAGAAGGCATTGCAGAGAAGCATGGGTTTCAGCACAGTCTTACATCTTTTATAAAAAAGAAGATACATTAAACACACCCAGGATATATTTTCAAAGAGGTATTCAGTTGCAAATTGGCAGGTCAACATGACCATGATGTCAGGAAAGAGACTAATCTGGGCATTAACATTAGGGTGTTGTTAACAATAGGGTGTAGGAAAGGAAGTATGCATTCCTTATCTCAAGAGAGTGCATTCTTTACTTTAATGGAGAAGCAGATGCACAACATATGTTTGATAGGCCATAAGTCAGTCTTTCTAGTTCAAGTCAAATCAGTTTTGAACTTGAATGGTTACCGCATGTGCCTCAATATGTAAAAATCTCTCGTTAAGTTTAATTGGGATATGTCTTTTCATTGTGTTTATGTTTTAATTGATTACTTGAGTAGTTATAAATAATATATGAAAATAATATAAGCATTACATTATAAAAGTATTTAGAATTTGAACTAATTCTGTCTCTAACTTAACAAAAAAGTTTTCCTCTACCCTTCTAAGTTCTCAACGGGGAACCCTGTAACAAAAACTCCTGGGCATGTGGCTTGTGGCTTAGAACTGACCAGGTGCAAATTATAAATACATTAGAAAGGATGAGGATGTAGTAATGAGTAAGCCCCTGAAAGATATTAACGAGAAAAAATAAACAGAGGTTTATTAACATGTGGACCTCATGTATACATGGGAGATACTCAGGGATAAATTAGTTGTTTTCAGAGGTGGCTTAGAATTCCGTCTTAAATACCAACATCAACTGAAGAAAGAAAAGAGAAGGGTATAGGGGAGGCAAGATCTAGGACGACGACCAGGAAAAGTATAGTAAACAAAAGTAAAGTTTGTCGGGAAGATTTCAATCTGTGCTTATCCCACTAAGAGCTTCTCATGATTTGGTCATTTTTCTCGTTTTGCTACATAGACGGAGACACCTTTACAAATGGAGAGTTCCTTGATAAATATAAATTTCCCTTACAAAATGGTAACTTCTCTGTTTACAGAGCTTCTTCTGTACCTTCCCTTTCTCAAAATAATCAGTTACAAGTTATCCTTTGCCAAAGAGGCATGTTTATGTGTTGACACCATAGGTTAATCTTGACTACTGATTCTGCTGTGTATGCCTTCTTGTTTTTTAGTTTTGTATGTTTATGACTCATTTATGTTTTCATCTTTCATTTTATTGACATAGACTATTTCTGTGTATGACCTTACCACAATGTATTTACCCACTTTGAGTCTATTACATCTAATGCTGCAATGGGGAGTGCAATACTAATCCACTGGTACTTTTGTGCAAGAGCTGTGATCAATTTTACACCCAGCTACAGAATTACAGGATTGCAGGACAAGTGTTATTTCACAGTTTTATAGATAATACCAAACTACTGCCAAACCTGACCAATATTATGATCTGCATTTATTGTGTGTATTTTATTTTTTAATTGTAGCAATGTTAGTACATGTAGTGGCAGTAGTAAATGATAGTATTCCTTTATATTTCTCTGATTATCATCATGGTATTTAATTTTTCATTTATATTAACATATCCATTCTAATGTTGATGCACAATTGGATTTTTTTTCATTTTTGATTATTTTGAATAATGCTTCTATGAACTTTCTTCTACATGCCTTTTGGTATACATATTTCAACATTGCTGTTTCTTAAAAACTTATGAGTAAAATTATAGGTTTCCAGGGCATAAATACATTCAAATTCTGTAAATAGTGAGAGACAGTTTACCAAAATGTTTGAGTCGATTCATATTGTTAAAACTAGTGTATAAGAGTTCAGCTGTTCCATGTATTTGCCAATACTTCTTGTGAGCAGTCTTTTTAATTTTAGGCATTCTGTTAGATTATACTACAGAATTTATTTTGGCCTGAATTTCCATTTCCCTGATTAGTAATTAGTTGATATATATGTTAAATATGTACCATATATATAGTAACTATGTATATGTATCAAGTAATTACTATTATTTGATATTAATTACTATTAGTTGGTATATGGTATTGTATATTAATATTATTTTTATTAAAAAAGAGACGACAGGTCCAAACTGGAGTCACTTTTGCTAAGCCACACATCAGCAAACCAAGACTAATTGTAGTTTCAGCCTCTCATAGGAATGTAATCTTAAACTAGTCAATCTGGAATCTCCTGGTCAGCAATAGTGAAGTATTCTGCCTCATCAACATTCATGCCCACTTCTCCCTATAAAAGTCTCACTTTTAGTACAGCTCTTGGAGGTCCTTTCTATTTCCAAATGGGACGTTTCCCAATTCATAAATCATTGAATAGAGCCAATTAGATCTTTAAATTTCCTCAGCTGTGTTTTTTTTTACATTTTTTTATTGAGTTATTGATAGGTTACAATCTTGTGAAATTTCAATTGTACATTAATGTTTGTCAGTCATGTTGTAGGTGCACCACTTCACCCTTTGTGCCCACCCCCCACCCCACCTTTCCCCTGGTATCCACTAAACTGTTCTTGGTCCATAGTTTTAAATTCCTCATATAAGTGGAGTCATACACAGATTATCTTTCTCTTGCTGGCTTATTTCACTTAACATAATTCTCTCAAGGTCCATCCATGTTATTGCAAATGGAATGATTTTGTTCTGTTTGGCAGCTGAGTAGTATTCCATTGTATATATGTACCACATCTTCTTTATCCATTCGTCTGTTGATGGGCACTTAGGTTGCTTCCACGTCTTGGCTATTGTAAACAGTGCTGCAATAAACATTGGGCTGCACAGGACTTTTGGGATTGCTGACCTCAGGCTCTTTGGATAGATACCCAGTAGTGGGATGGCTGGATCGTATGGTAGTTCTATTTTTAGTTTTTTGAGGAATCTCCATACTGTTTTCCATAGTGGCTGCACCAGTTTGCATTCCCACCAGCAGTGTATGAGGGTTCCTTTTTCTCCGCAACCTCTCCAACATTTGTTGCTATTAGTTTTAGATATTTTTGTCATTCTAACGGGTGTAAGGTGATATCTTAGTGTAGTTTTGATTTGCATTTCCCTGATGATCAGCGATGATGAGCATCTTTTCATGTGCCTATTGGCCTTCAGTATATCTTCTTTGGAGAAATGTCTGTTCATGTCTCCAGCCCATTTTTTGATTGGGTTGTTTGATGTTTTGTGGTTGAGTTGCGAGAGTTCTTTATATATTAAGGGTATTAAGCCTTTGTCAGATATATGACTTGCAAATATTTTTTCCCAGTTAGTGGGCTGTTTTTTTGTTTCAATCCTGTTTTCATTTGCCTTGAAGAAGCTCTTTAATCTGATGAAGTCCCATTTGTTTATTCTTTCTACTGTTTCCCTTCTCTGAGAAGGCATGGTGTCCGAAAAGATCCTTTTAATACTGATGTCAAAGAGTGTACTGCCTACGTTTTCTTCCAGAAGCCTTATGGTTTCAGGTCTCACCTTTAGCTTTTTGATCCATTTTGAGTTTATTTTGGTGAATGGTGAAAAAGAATGGTCCATTTTCATTCTTTTATATGTGGCTTTCCAGTTTTCCCAGCACCATTTGTTGAAAAGACTTTCTTTACTCCATTGTATGCCCTCAGCTCCATTGTCAAAGATAAGCTGTCCATAGATGTGTGGTTTTATTTCTGGGCTTTCAATTTTGTTCCATTGATCTGTGCACCTGTTTTGTACCAGTACCATGCTGTTTTGATTACTGTAGCTTTTAGTATGTTTTGAAGTCAGGGATTGTGATGCCTCCCGTTTTGTTCTTTTTTCTGAGGATTGCTTTAGCAATTCAGGGTCTTTTGTTGCCCCATATGAATTTTAGGATTCTTTGTTCTAATTCTGTAAAGAATGTCATTAGGATTCTGATTGGGATGGCGTTGAATCTGTAGATTGCTTTAGGTAGAACGGACATTTTAACTATGTTTATTCTTCCAATCCATGTACATGGAATGTCTTTCCATCTCCTTATGTCTTCATCCAATTCTCTCAGAAAGGCCTTGTAATTTTCATTATATAGGTCCTTCACTTCCTTAGTTAAATTTACCCCAAGGTATTTTATTCTTTTTGTTGCGATTGTGAATGGTATTGTATTCTTGAGTTCTTTTTCTGTTGGTTCATTACTGGAGTATAGAAATGCTACTGATTTATGCAAATTGATTTTATACCCTGCAACTTTGCTGTAGTTGTTGATTACTTCTGACGGTTTTCCAATGGATTCTTTGGGGTTTTCTATATATAAGATCATGTCGTCTGCAAACAGCGAGAGTTTCACTTCTTCCTTCCCTATTTGGATTCCTTTTATTCCTTTTTCTTGCCTGATTGCTCTGGCCAGGACCTCCAGTACTATGTTAAATAAGAGTGGTGATAGAGGGCATCCTTGTCTCGTTCCTGTTTTCAGGGGGATGGGGTTCAGTTTTTGCCCATTGAGTATGATGTTGGCTGTGGGTTTGTCGTGTATGGCCTTTATTATGTTGAGGTAGTTTGCTTCTATGCCCATTTTGTTCAGAGTTTTTATCATAAATGGCTGTTGGATCTTGTCAAATGCCTTCTCTGCATCTATTGAGATGATCATGTGGTTTTTATTCCTCAGTTTGTTGATGTGGTGTATCACGTTGATTGATTTGTGGATGTTGAACTATCCCTGCATCCCTGGTATGAATCCCACCTGATCCTGATGTATGATTCTTTTGATGAATTGCTGAATTCTGGTTGCCAAAATTTTGTTTAGAATTTTTGCATCTATGTTCATCAGTGATATTGGCCTGTAGTTCTCTTTTTTCGTGGTGTCCTTGTCAGGTTTTGGTATCAGCGTGATGTTGGCCTCATAGAATGTGTTAGGAAATGTTCCATCTTCCCTAATTTTTTGGAATAGCTTGAAAAGGATAGGTATTAAATCCTCTCTGAAAGTTTGGTAGAATTCCCCAGGAAAGCCATCTGGTCCTGGGGTTTTATTCTTTGGGATGCTTTTGATTGCTGTTTCAATCTCTTTCCTTGTGATTGGTCTGTTCAAATTGTCTGCCTCTTCTTGAGTGAGCTTTGGGAAACTGTATGAGTCCAAGAATTTATCCATTTCCTCTAGGTTATCCATTCTGCTGGCATACAGTTTTTTGTAGTATTCTCTTATAATCTGTTGTATTTCTGCAGAGTCTCTTGTTATTTCCCCTCGCTCATTTCTGATTTTGTTTATTTGAGCTTTCTCCCTTTTTTTCTTTGTAAGTCTGGCTAGTGGTTTGTCAATTTTATTTATCTTCTCAAAAAACCAGCTCTTTGTCTCATTGATCCTTTCTACTGCCTTTTTCGTTTCAATAGTATTTATTTCTGCTCTGATTTTTATTATTTCTCTCCTTCTGCTTACTTTGGGCTTCATTTGTTCTTTTTTCTCTAGTTCAGTTAGGTGTGCTTTAAGGTTGCTTATTTGGGATTTTTCTTGTTTGTTAAGATGTGCCTGTATTGCGATGAATTTTCCTCTTAATACAGCTTTTGCTGTATCCCATATGAGTTGGTATGGCATGCTATCATTTTCATTTGTTTCCAGGTATTTTTTTATTTCTTCTTTAATTTCTTCAATGATCCATTGCTTGTTCAGTAGTGTGTTGTTTAGTCTCCACATCTTTGTGCCTTTCTCAGCTTTTTTCTTGTAATTAATTTCTAGCCTTATAGCACTATGATCTGAGAAGATGCTTGTTATTATTTCCATTTTTTTAAATTTGTAGAGGCTTGCCTTGTTTCCCAACATATGGTCTATCCTAGAGAATGTTCCATGTGCACTTGAGAAGAATGTGTATTCAGCTCCTTCAGGGTGGAGTGATCTATATATGTCTATTAAGTCCAATTGTTTTAGTTTTTCATTCGGCTCCACTATTCCCTTGTTGATTTTCTGTCTGGATGATCTGTCCATTGATGTGAGTGGGGTGTTGAGGTCCCCTACTATTATTGTGTTGTTTTTAACATCTTCCTTTAGGTCTGTTAATAGTTGCTTTATGAATCTTGGTGCTCCTGTGTTGGGTGCATAGATATTTATAAGCATTATTTCTTCTTGATGAAGTGTCCCTTTGATCATTATATATTGTCCCTCTGTGTCTCTCTTTACCTGTCTTATTTTGAAATCCACTTGGTATGATATGAGAATTGCAACACCTGCCTTTTTTTCCTTGCTATTTGCTTGAAGTATTGTCCTCCACCCCTTCACCCTGAGTCTGTGTTTGTCCTTGGGGCTGAGGTGTGTTTCCTGGAGGCAACAAATTGTTGGATCTTGTTCTTTAATCCATTTTGCCACTCTGTGTCTTTTTATTGGAGCGTTCAATCCGTTCACATTGAGAGTGATTATTGATGCATGTGGACTTAATGCTGTCAATCTGTCGCTCATTGTCTTGTTTTCCTGTGTTTCTTTTCCTGTGTGCTTTAGACTACCCATTTAATACTGCAATTTCTTATGCTGGGTTTCTTAGATTTTTCCTTATCTATGATTTGTGACTCTGTTCTGTACTTTATTTTAGTGTCTACCTTGAAGTTTGTATTTAGAATCTCTTGTATAATATAGTCTATTCTCTGGTGGTCTCTTACTTACTCGACCAATACTGATTTAGACCCTTTGCTCTTCCCCTCCTAAATAATTATTTTCATTTTTTATTACAATTCGTCTTATTAATTTGTAGTTAGAGTGCTAAGATCGTCCTTGTTTTGGTAGGTTCCGTATTTTTACCCTAATGCTATAGTTGAATATTTGCTATCCTGTTCTGGTTTTATCCATCGGTCTCCCTAGTCTGTGGATTGTGTCCCCTGTCTCCCTTTTTCTTTTATCAAGTATGAGAGCCTTCTTGAGGATTTCTTATAATGGAGGGCTTTTAGTTACAAATTCCCTTAACTTTTGTTTGTCTGGAAAAGATTTAATTTCTCCCTCATATCTGAAGGAAATTCTTGCTGGATAGAGTATTCTTGGCTGAAGGATTTTATCCTTTAAAGCTTTGAATATATCACTCCATTCTCTCCTAGCTTGTAGGGTTTCTGTAGAGAAATCCGCTGACAGTCTGATAGGGGCTCCTTTATAGATTATTCTCTTTTTTTTTCTTACTTCCCTGAGTATTCTTTCCGTATCATTCCTATTTGCCAACTTTACTATTATGTGCCTTGCGGTGGGTCTTTTTACATTGACAAATCTAGGAGATCTAAAACCCTCCTCTACACACATTTCTCCATTGATCCCTAGATTTGGGAAGTTCTCTTCAATAATTTTGTTAAGCACACTCTCTGCTCCATTTTCCTTTTCCATATTCTCGGGAATTCCTATGATCCTTATGTTCTTACTCCTCATTGAATCCATTATCTCTCAGAGATTTTCCTCATTTTTTTTAATTCTTAGTTCTCTTTCTTCCTCTGTCTGGCGCCATTCAGCCTGTCTGTCCTCGATTATGCTGATTTGCTCCTCTAGGTTGTCTACACAGGCATTCAGGGAATCCGTATTCTGTTTTATCTGGTCCATTGTGTTTTTCGTCTCAAGTAATTCTGTTTGATTCTTCTTTATGGTTTCAATCTCTTTTGTGAAGTAACTCCAGAACTCAGCTTGTTTCTCTATCTTTCTCTCTACCTCATTGCGTTTTTTGATTATAGCTGCTCTGAATTCATTATCACTTAGTTTACCTAATTCCAAGTCCTCAGGATTTAATTCTATGTTTTCATTGTTTTCCTTCTGGTCTGGGGCTTTTATAAATTGCTGGATGGTAGAGGAGCAGTTTTTTCTCATGGTGGTAGAATTCAGTTGCCGTTACAGCCTGTCGCCACTAAATGGGGGTCGAGAGTGGCGTGTTAGCTCTCCACCTTGGGGCAAGATGGCTGCGCCCACTGGCTTTGTTAGGGGGGAGGGGCTGTTACTCACACGCGCCAGTCTGGGTTCAGATCAGTTCTGTTCTCTGGTCTCCCAAGGCCCTTGATTTATAGGGTCCCCGCGGATGGAAGCTTTCCCCCATCAGCAGCTCTCCACTGAATCAGAGGCAGGAGTCCTGGATGATCCCCCGGTCATGCAGCTCCTCCCCTGCTCCTTCCCGAACCGTGCCGCAGTGATCGCAGACTCTAGGGGAGGGAGCGATGTTCTCTCCTACCGTTCCAGCACCTCCGAGGGTGTAAGCAAGGTTTATGATCTCCACCTTCTTGGTATTGTAGGTCTCTAACGAGCTGGCATTATGTTTATTCTCTGAAATTCAGTTCTTCCAATCTTTTGTTGTATTTTGGAGGGGACAGAATCCCGGGTCAGCTCACTCCGCCATTTTGCTCCGCCCACTCTATCAGCTGTGTTTTTTATAACAGATTTGGTTGTGGTTGTGGAATAAAAGGACATTTCTGATGCCTTTGGGGACAAGAAGAAGCACAGGTATGGTACCTATGAACACTTTTGAGTTCTCTGTATTTGTCACCATTTCTCAGTGCAATGAGTAAGTTCCTCTTGGTTCTGAGCACCACTCTATTTTCATTGAGCTCCAAATATAATTGGCTTTCCAGTACAGGGCAGGTCAACTCTCCTGGAGCCATATTTTTTATTTCAGACCACAATTTTTATTTGATTGATGGAAATCTCCAGGCCCTGATTCTGTCCTAAGATCCACATGGGAACTGTTTTTGGCAATTTGCAGTTACTCATTTATATGGAGTCCCCAATTTGTAGTCCCCATTTCTTGAAGTCTGCTGGTTCAATCCTTTCTCCAGTCCAAGGTTCCCCAGTGGGAATTGTTCACAGTGTTTACAGGGTCTTCTCTTGGACGGGGCACACTAACATCTCCTGACTACTGCCAATATATTAAGGCACACATGCTTGTTTGTCTTGTTTTGTGTAGATAATAGATACTGTTAATGGGAATCTCAGAGGCCAAAGAACTGCAAAAATTAGTAGGCACAGGTTGAGCACTTAAAAGCTGCTAAAGCCATCACCACCTAACTCTAAGACTCCCATGTTGGGATAAGCTAGTCATGGAATGGGTTACATTGATCCTAGGTCACTTGCCAACTTCAAGAAAATTTCCATGCAAAGAGGTACATTGTAAAACACCACACAATCTTCAAACTGGCAGTATTTCCCAATTAGGTATTAGTTTGGCTTCAAGATGCCCATAGCTTTGCTAAAAAACTAAATAATAACAAAAATGGGATCCTTGATATAGAAGAGGAAGAATTTCAGCAAAAGATCCCCAATATAATTGAGGTGCTCAAAAATCTATGGGAAACTTCTGATATTGACATTGGGAGAGTAAAAAGAACAGAACCTATAAAAACTCAGACATGATTAAACTTCTTCCTCAATTGCCTCAATAGCCATTAAAGTAAAGCTCAAGTCCATATAACACCTCACACCCATAGTCGAAGAACTGGTCACCCAGGGGCTAAGCATGCCCTGTACCAGCCCACATAAAATGCAGATCACGTCTGTCAAGAAACCTAATGGGTAAGGATGGTGATTTTGTCCAGGATTTGTGAGCTGTTAACAAGAAAGTTATTCCTCATTTCCAAGTTATTCCAAAACCAAGCACCCTTTTGTCACAAGTTCTATCAGAATTAAGATGGTTGACTGCTGTAGACCTCTGTTCAGCCTTTTTCAGCATTCCTATAGACAACAACTGCCAATATATATTTGCCTTTACTGAGAAGAGTCAACAATATACCTGGACAGTAATGTGTCAAGGGTTCACCGAATCCTCTTCTTATTTCTCCCAAGTACTCCACCAAGATTCCAGCACCCTCCAGTTCCCTGGGAAATTGACCTTTTAAATATGTAGATGATCTCCTTCTGTGCTTAGTTACCAAAGGGGCATCCACAAAGGATTCCATTTATTTGCTACAACAGTTAGTTGAAAAAGGGCATAAAGTCTCTAGGGAAAAATTGCAATCATCTACAGACACTATTTATTACCTAAACATAATGTAAGCGCTGACGAACTCAAGCTATCCCCAAAAAGAATTAAGTTAATCCAAGAATTCCCTAAGCCACAAACTAAGGAATAGTTTTGTGGATTCCTAGACCTGGCTGGCTATTTTAGACTATTAATTTCTAATTTTTCTTGATTGGCTTGTCTACTCTATGAACTTACTAAAATTTTAGTCTTTTAACCATTTCCTTGGGAAGATAAACATAAACAGGTTTCATAAGACTAAAACAAGTGCGACAAGAACCACCTTGCTTACAGCTACTTAACTATTGAAAACCTTGCAACTTTTGCATGAAAGAGAAAACCAAGTCCTGGGAATACTTATGCAAGGACATTCTAATAAACATAGGCCTATCGCCTATTATAGAATACAGCTTGATTCAATTGTTCATGCCAGTTCCAAATCTCTTAAGGCTATAGCCTCAGCTGCAAAGCTGGTAGATGCCTCAGCTGATTTAAACTTAGGAAATGGTATTTATTTACAAACTCCATATACAGCCTAAAGTCTTCTTAATTCTGAATTGACCCAACCTTTCTGTGCAAGCAGGCTAACCCCCTGTGAGATCCTACTGTTTTCGCCTCCTAATCAATATCTTAAATTTTGCAACACTCTCAACTCTACTACACTACAACCTCCGCCTGATGAACGTAACTGCAGGGCAATAACATCCTACTTTGTGAGACTGAGTGCTGATTTACAAAGCACCCCTTTGACTAATTATGATCCAATTTTGTTTGTTGTGGGTGATAATGTAAAATAAAAAAGAGATTTTTCAAGACTGTCACTGTGCTATATAAATTACTTGAGAGGAGAAATGTCCCAAGAGCTAAAATAGCCCAACAGGCAGAGCTCCATGTCCTTACTGGAGCATACCAGTTATTTAAAAAGGCAAATGGTTAATACTTATACTGAAGAGCTGGCATGCTTTCAGGGTCATCCATGATTTAGGGATATTGTGGAAACAAGGGGGTTTTCTCACATCCACCGAGAGCCCAATCAAAAGTGGACAAGTAAATTATCTTCTTACTGCTACTCTCTCGCTTTCTAAAATTTCCGTCATCAAAATTGAAGCCCAAACTAAAAATACCAAATGTGAGTGTCAGGAAAATGCCTTCGTTGACTTTCATGCTAAGGCAGCAGCAACAGGATCTGTAGCACATGTGGATGAATTTCATTCTACTCCTGCAAAAAGTGACCCCTTGTTACCAGGCTTTTGCCATCCTTGTGTCCTTGCAATATGGAAACAGTCTGCTCCTGAACCACAGAATCAAGGCATGCAAGCAATGGTTGTAAACTAAAAAATAAACAGTCAGGGCTACAGGAAACCCAAGATGGCTGTTTGGTTCTTCCTGGCTCACTGGCAAACCCTATTTTTTGGTTTTTACATTTCTTCATCAATGATGATTCATTTAAGATCATAAAAGTTATGTATAAATACAGATGGGGTGACTTCTATAAAATTGCAAAAACATTTTACCACAAATGCCTGACCTGCCAGGTCTATAATCCAGGGAAAAAAATTTTGTTTTCAGATGCCTCAAATCTTCTCCCTCTAGCCCCTTTGAATTTCTGCAGCTAGACTTCATTCAACTGTCACTTAGAATGGGTAATTAATATGTCCTTGTAGTTGTATGCATGTTTTCTTGATCAGTTGAAGATTTCCCCTGCTGCAAGGCTGATGCCCTTAGAATGAAAAAGAAGTTGTTGGATTGCATGTTTTCCATTTGGGGTATATCTTCAACAATCTCCAGTGATTGAGGCACGCTCTTCACTTAACAAATCATACAAGCCTTAACAAAATCCTTGCAAATTTATTGAAATTTTCACTGTCTTTATCACCCTCAATCATCAAGAAAGTTCCAGATATCTAATGCGATCCTCAAACTTTAAATTGAATTTAAATGAATTCTTTAAACTTTCTGAAACTCCTGAACTCTCTTGGCCTAAGATATTGCCTCTAGTCTTGCTAACTATTTGCAGTACCCCTTTTGGAAAACAAAAATTAATTCCACCTGAGATAGTCAACAGTAGACCAATGTTTATAGATATACAATATTTTGATTATCCCTTGTTGTCTCATGCTAGTATGGTCAGTTACTGTTGGTCTTTAATGTCTTATGATAAAGGATATCATCAACAAGTTAAAGAAACATCCCTGAATCCCAATTCAAAGGATCTCATTGGTCACAGGCAGAAGCCTGGTGACTATGTATTCTAGAAACATCTTCAGAGGAAGAAAATTCTCAAAACCTATTGGAAGGGACCTTAGCAAATATTCCTGACCACTGACACTGCTGTAAAATTATAAGGCATTGAGTTTGGGTACACACCTCAGAGCTAAAGAAGGATTCGCTTGACATCTTGTCCTGTGCAGACACTAGAGATCTCTGAATCAAATTGATGAGGAAGAAAAATAGCTGACATTAAGGTAGACTGCTTCTGCTCAAGACGTCATAGCAAGACTTTATACTTGAATTAAAGATGAAACCCTTACTTCTCTTTATTTCCTTTACTCTGGCATTGACCTGAAAGATAACACCATTATCTGCATCTCCTAGGCCATTGCTAAGCAGGGTAACCTTTCAGACTGCTAGGTTAGTCATCAAAGAATTCAATCTATCCATGATGCTAGAGACCCTCTGGTCCTCCTTGTGTCCAATTTATCTTCTATTCCCAATGTCACCACAAACTATTATGAACCCCCCTTACCTGTCTCTTATGGAGTTCAATTCTTATGGTCAGATCATCCAGTCTTTGTTTTTTACCTTCCTCTGATTATAACTGTACTTCCACAATTAAACACAAATACATATGTAAATCTTTGTATATTTCCATCCCCACAACCACATGATTATCTATAGCAGATCTATTCCAATCATGAAAAGATCTCACCAGGAGCATCCATTTTTGCAAGGTAGTTAGAACAACACTTTATTTCAGGCTGGGAGATTTACTCCATGAATTCACTGAATAAATGACCGCCAGCTTGAACAGACAAGTGCAACAATCCCTGAAAGTGAATCCATTTACAGTACTATCCTAATGACAATATTTTTGCCCCAAAAGGATTTATCTCTATCTGTGGTGGCTATTATTCTCCTTGGGCTCATGAAGGCCTAGATGGCTAGTGCATAGCTAGTCAATAACTCCTGGGTTATCTAACTGTATCCCTAACTGTTCACAAATGAACTAAGACACCTCATTGGTCAGCTTCCCTGAATTTACATCACGGAGTTAAAAAGGACCTACCAGGAGGCATCACGATTCAATATTCACTTCCTTTGGCAGGACACTACTTCCTTGGTTATCAGTTAATGTTGAGAATATGATCAGGAACTTCTTACCTCTTGAAAATATAGCAGAATCTGCTGCTAGGTCAATAGCTGCTCCAAAAATTCCTTAGACTCTTAGGTCAATGTTGTTCCTGACAATAGGATGCCTTTGATTTTCATTTAGCTGAGCAAGGAGGTATCTGTGCTGTGGCAACACCACTTGCTATATGTGGATTAACACTTCTGGAAAAGTTGACTCTCTGTTAAATAAGATCACTGAACAAGCCACTTGGCTCAAAAAGGTAATTCCTTCAACAAGGTGCTTCTTTTACATTTGATTTTGATTGATTTGGGTCTTGGAGACCATACCTCCAAAGTGCACTCCAAACGTTGGGAAATATCCTACTTATAATAATTATGGTAGTCTCCCTGACATGTTGTCTTCTCTTAAAATCTTCAAACGCATGTTTGCAGTTGCTAAGTGCCAAGGAAGTCATCTCCCTAAGACTGGAACATCAGAAAAGGAACAAAGAGAATGAAAGAGAGTGAACCTGACGATTTGACCTGTCAATACAATGAGACTTAGCAAAAACATTATGACAAGAGAATACCACACAGAGAAGCAGAAAAAAGCTGTGAGAACTTTGGAATAGTAGCTAGCATTGGTGCCAGTGCCTTAAGTTTTTGTTTTAATTGAGCTGGCATTCTTCATAATATTATATGTTTCATCTGTACATTATAATTTGGCTTCTGTATGCACTACAGGGTTCTCACCACCAAAATCTAATTTCCATCTATCACCATACAGTTGACCCCCTTTACCCATTTTGCTCTCCCTTTACCTCCCTTCCCCCCGGTAACCACCAATCTGATCTTTGCAGTCATGTGCTAGTTTTTGTATTGTTTTGTTTGTTTATTTATTTTACATTCCACAAATGAGTGAAATCTTATGGTTTTTTGCCTTTCTCTGTCTGACATTTCATTTAGCATTGTCGATTCAAAATAACCAATAACCACTTTACAGATAAGAGCGGTAGGTGAGTTTTACTTGAGCCAAAGAGAGGATTGTAACCTGGGAAGGCTTTTCCCAGAAAAGAAGAAAGCATTCCGGGGAAGCATGGTTCTCAGTAGAGTCTTATATATTTTCAGAAGAAAGAACATACATTAAACACACCCAGGCTACATGTTCAATCAAAGTTTCAAAGGGATAGTCACTTGCAAATTAGCAGGTCAACATGACCTTGATGTCTGGAAAAGAACTAATACTGGAGTTAACAATGGGCATTACCAACAGGGCATAGCAGGGGAAGTATGCATTCTTATCTTAAGAAAGTGCATTCTTTACTTTAATAGTTAAAGCAGATGTACAACGCATGTTTGATAGGCCACAAGTCAGGCTTTCTAGTTCAGGGTGAGTCAGTTTTGAACCCAAATAGTTACCACGTATACCTCAATATGTGAAAATCTCTTGTCACATATTACCCTCAAGGTGCATCCATGAATGGCAGCATTTCATCTTTTTCATGGATTAATGTTATATATACTGTGCGTATATACATACATAACATGTCTTCTTTATTCATTCATGCATCCATGGACTCTTAGGTTGTATCTCAGCTTTTGTAAATAAGGCTGCAGTTAATGAAGTGTTACATATATCTTTTCGAATTAGTGTTTTTGTATTCTTTGTAAAGATACCCGGAAGTGGGAAAGCTGGATCATATGGTAGTTTTATTGCCATTTTTTAAAATGAATCTCCATACTGTTTTCCATAGTGGCTGCACAAACTTACATTTTGACCAGCAGTGTATGAGGGTTCCCTTTTCTACACATGCTCTCTAACACTTATTTCTTGTCTTTCTGACAACAGCCATTCTAACAGGCATGAGATGACATCTGATTGTGGTTAGATTTGCCTTGTTAAAAATAATTAGTGATGTTGAATATATTTTTATGTGCCTATTGGACAGCTGTATATCTTCTTTGGAAAAATGTCTATTTAGATTCTCTGTCCATTTTTTAGTCAGCTTGTTTTTCAGTTGTTGAGTTGTATGTATTTTTTTTACTTTGAATATTAACTCCTTATTTGATACAAAATTTGAAATATTTTCTTCTATTCAGTATGTTGTCTTTTCATTTTGTTGAGGGTTTCCTTTGCTGTGCAGAAGATTTTGAGTTTGATGCAGTCCCATTTGTTTATTTTTGCTTTTGTTTCCCTTGCCTGTGGAGACATGATATTCCAAAAGGTACTGCTAAGACCAGTGTCAAAGAGCATACTGCCTCTGTTTTCTTCCAGGAGTTTTATGATTTCAGGTCTCACCTTCAAATATTTAATGCACTTTTATTTAATTTTTTGTATGCTGTATGATAGTGGCCTAGTTTCATTCTTTTGCATGAGGTTGCCTAGTTTTTCCAACACCATTTATTGAAGAGACTTTCCTTTCTCTAGTGTATGCTCTTGCCTCCTTTGGTGTAGATTAATTGTCCTTATGTGTCTGGGTTTAATTCTGGGTTCTCAAATCTGTTCTATTGAACCATGTGTCTGTTTTTCTCCCAATAACCTGCCATTTTGATTGTTAGAGCTTTGTGGTATGCTTTGAAATCTGGGAGTGTTGAGCATAGAATTTCAACCTGTGCAAAGTTTTATTTGTGTTTTACATGTTATAGCTGAAACCGGAAGCTTCTGTTTTACATCATAAGTCACATACTGTAGCTACCTAGTCATTTGTCTCCACGCCTTTAGGTAAATTGTTTAATTTCTTTTTTTCTTTTGAGGAAGACTGGCCCTGAGCTAACACCCGTACCCATCTTCCTCTACTTTATATGTGCGGCAACTACCACAGCATGGCTTTTGCCAAGTGGTGCCACATCCACACCCGGGATCCAGACCGGTGAACCCCAGGCCGCCAAGAAGCTGAAGGTGCAAATTTAACTGCAGTGCCACCGGGCTAACCCTAACTTGTTTCTTTAAATACAAATAAATTCTTTAAGCTCATTTGAATATAAAATTTTCTCAATTTAAATGTAGAATAAATTGCCAATTATTCTCACATCATTTGCAAGTCACTTAATCTCAATATTTTTGTTGAAATCAGAAAAACTCTAAATCAAATAAGCCCCCTCAAAATAGTTTTATAAAAGGATATTAGGATAGGATGGATTCCAGATTCAATTTCAATCAGGATAAAGCAGAATAGGTAAGCAGACTTATAAACATCATGTTTGTTTTGTTTGTTACTTCACATTTCACTATCTATATTTTATATATCACAAAGATATTTTGCATATAAAATATATATAATTTTAAAAACACTTTATTGGGGGGCCGGCCTGGTGGCACAGCAGTTAAGTTTGCTCATTCTGCTTCAGGGGTCTGCGACTTACCAGTTCGGATCCCGGGTGCAGACATGGCACCACTTGGCAAACCATGCTGTGGTAGGCATCCCACATAGAAAGTAGAGGAAGATGGGCACAGACGTTAGCTCAGGGCCAGTATTCCTCAGCAAAAAGAGGAGGATTGGTGACAGATGTTAGCTCAGGGCTAATCTTCCTCAAAAAAAAAAAAAAGAAACCACTTTATTGGATGCTCTAAGGCCATGCTATCCAAGCAGTAGCTATTGGCACTGTTGCAACCGGGCACTAGAAGCGTGTAGTCAAAGTGGCAAGGTGTTCTAAGTATAAAATACACACAAGATTATGAAGACTTAGATCGAAAACAATGTAAAAGATCACATTTACAATTTTGTGTTGCTTACACATTGAAATGATATGTCAGTACAAATATAAATAGCATATCACGAATAATATATGTCCAAACATATATGTAATATATTTTTCAGTCTGTAGATAATGGGACTAAGCATGGGGTTGAGGATGACGTTGAAGGCTGCCAAAATCTCATCTTTTGCTGTCAGTAGAGATTTTGGGCCAAAGATAGGTATAGACAAAAGTTGCATAGTAAAAGATCATTATAGTTAAATATTTTTAACAGGCGGTGAAGACCTTTTTCTTTTGTCTTTTGAATGCATATGGTAGACACCAAAAGGGACCTGGCCTTAGAAAGCACACTTAGAAAGTGATGCCAAGAAAAGGAAAGAGGGAAAAAGAGGCTTGTGCTCACAAAATCCATGCCTTCATAGAGCCAGGTGTCCATATATGCCAGAGACAACGGACCTGGGAAATCGCAGAAGAGTTGATCAATAGCCATGGACTGTCATTAAGGAATGTAGAGGCTGTATATTGGGTGTGCCAAAGAGTTGATTGACACCAAAATCCGAGATCCTATGATCATCTCTACACTCATTCTTTTACTCATGCAGATAGGATAATGGAGGAGGTGGCAAATGGTCATGTAAAATCATAGATTGTGGAGGCCAGTAGTAAGGCTTCAGAATATACCATGATCAAGAAGAAACTTTGCACCCCACAGTTCAGGCAGGAGATGCCACTCTGGTCAGAGAGGAAGTTAAACGGCATTTTGGAGATGGTGATTGAGATGTACATCTGGTCCATTAGGGAGAACTGGTTGAGGAGAAAGTACGTCCTTTCATGGAGTTGGGAATCCAAGCATATGAGGCAAATCATGGCTGAGGACCCAGAAAGGTGAGAAGGAATATGAGGATGATGGCAACAAGAAAAGAAGGTCAGTTAGATTTGTGGGAAATAACCCCAGCAAAATGAAATCATTTGAAGACGGATTCCATTTCTGCAGGAAAACTCAGTGCTTTAACTTCATTGAAAGAAAAATAAAAACAAAAATAAAACACAGAACGTGAAATGAAACAAAACAGAAGCATAAAAAGGAATTATGACTTTATTAATGTTTGTTTAGGATGAATTGTTTTTCCTTCGATACTTCACCTTTTGTTCAATTGATTTAAATTTCTAAGTTGAAGCTTCCCTTCCAATTTTGCTGATAAGCATTTCAGCAAATGATCTTTAAAGATAAAGTCTCATACAGAGAAAAGATAATCAAGATAAATATAGCATTCCTCTTCTCATAACTCCTGGCCAGGCCCATAGCTCACAGTTTATCAACAAGTCACAGGAATCCCTGTATTCCCTAAGATCTGCCAATTTAATATGGTATATTGACAGCGGTAACTGGATTACACGACTCAGAAACATTTTGCATGCTTAAATTCTGAGTGTTTTGTTACCTAGCCCTCTTCCACATCTTTAATTTCTGGTCTTCCCACCCCACTGCCACTAATCCAGCCAGACAAACCTTAATTCTCTGCCTCTTACTTTCTTTATAACTTCTGTGGCTTTCATAAAAATATGCCTATCATCCAAAATCATTGTCTTGAATTATAAAGGTATTTATTGTATACCTACAAGATCTACCTTAATTATAAAATATTATTTGAATATTTTCTCTTCTATAATGATGTTTCCATTTTCTGAAGCCATACAGAACTCAAAATCAAATGAACAGATTTTTATACACAATTTTCTTTTCATTAGATAAAATAAATATGATAAACTTTGAAGATTATATAATATATATTTTGCATTCCATTTTCCACTGCTTCAAGCAATAATTAGTATGATAATGAAAATATAACAAGGGTGTCACAATTGTTGTTACCCTGCATATCTACTCTCTACCTGTACCTCTAACTATGTATATATCTATATTTATTTATCCCACTTCTATATCTTTGAGATGCTATACAATATGTGAAATTTCATTCACATTGCATCATGTATTATAATTCTCCCCCACACCAAATTCTGTCCATTTATGCATGAATATCTCCATTATTCCAATATGAAAAGTAGAATTCATAGATGGGAAGAATAATCTTCTCAAATACAGTTAGTGATGCAATCCGATTTTGAGCCTGTGTGACTGCTACAAATTTCTAGTTATTTCAATAGTGCAAGTTTCCTAATTGTTTTGTAAATGCTTTGCTCTGTGTAGCATGCATTAGTCAAATCAAATAGTGTAAGCATTACTCTTTTGCAAAAGATCATGTTTAATTCCACATTTCAGAGTAAGTCAAAGCATACTGAGATTAGAGAGGATGTTTATTTCCTCCCTCTGTAGTTTAATTTTTGTTTTTGTTTTTCCCAGTGGATGGCAGCAGAATCAAGCAGATGCAAATTTGTTCTCAGAAAAGCTGATATGAGCAGGAAGAGGATCTGGATTTGCAGTTAATGTGTCTGTACTTACCTTCTTCAGACTTAATTGATTAAGTAGAGCAGTAAAATTAAAATTGTATACTAAATTTAGACTAAAAAATCAAGAAGGGGTAAAAATGAATAAATTTTCCTTTCTGGAGAATTTTTCCAGTTTTTTATGCTTATACCTTTCCTTGGAAATTTTTATATGTAACGATTTTTAGCCCTCTTCTCCTTATGTCACCTCAATTCTGGAAATTTGTTCTTCCCTTCACTGTCTCCACAGCATGCAAAAACTGTGACTGTTGCATTTCATACATTTCTAATAGATGTTTGATTTATTCATTTACCCCATCTCTATGTGGGATTTCCTGCTTTCCATGTGTTTGTCTCTCTAAGGCAAAAGGCTGATGACTAATTACATACAAGATATTGATTTGGGTAATAATTTTAGGTTACTTATTTTTAAACAATAAATAACAATTTATAGTTTGTTGCAATTATTCACATTTAATGACTTAAATCAACTGTTACTTCATATAACTTTGGTGAACATGAATAAAATTGTGAAAAAGAATTTGTCATAGAGAAGTGGAAATTCATTCTTATAACTATTTAGTTGACAAATGCTAACAACGAACAGTGCATAGTCAGAAGTATAACAGGTGCACAATATCACTGTACATGAATGCTAGATGGGATTGTAGACATCCTCTGCTTTTTATAGCTTTCTAGAAATGAAAACTAATGACCTAACAGATAGAGATAAAACATACAGTCACCATAATTATGATACAATCATTCTCTCAAATGATATTCACTAAAGTTCTATTGAATGGCAGAGCTGCTAGGTAGTGAAATGCTTTGATGATTAAAACACGAGATTCAACAACCATGTAGTTAAAGTTTAGTGAGTGTACAGTCAATAGACCCACAAACTCTAACTTGCAATCTGATGCCATATACTTATTAGTACATTAAAGAAAGATAAAGTAGACTAAAGAGATAAATACAGATAGACAAGAGCACTCAAAAAAAGCCACTATGTTGAGGCAATATTCAAGCAGGCCTCGTTAAAGAATTTTCAACTCAGAGTGAAAAGAAAGTAAACAGTGAAACCTATTTAGTTTTTCAGGACAATAACAATGAGGCCAGGGTTTGTGAGGCACAGGGCATTAGGGCATTTGTGTAAGAAATGCCAGACCATGATAAGACCTTGGATTTAGTTCTGGGTATGATGAGAAGCCAGTGAGAGTACTACGATTTTAGGTACATTTCTGGAACTCACATGGGATGTTCTGGGTGAGTAGAGAGTTGTCAGGAGGACTGCCTGTAGGAGACTAGTTAGCAAGGCATCAAAACATCCCCAGAAAGAGACTACAGCAGTGTTTCTAGGTGGGGGCATCAGAGTTATTCACGGTTGGGGGGGCAGGGGTCTAGACTCTGGGCACATTTAATGTTGATGTTTCTTTTTGTGAGAATTAAGTTCAATAATAAATGCACATCCCTTGGCATAGACCATGGCTGTGAGTGAAGGATGCCTGGCAATCATTATTCTAACCTATTATGACCTTTACCAGGATGCTGATATGGGAACATCAGTGAAATGGTTGCCTAGCCCATCGTTTGTTCATGTCTGGCTTTCTCACCCAATTTTCAAGCTTGTTCCTTTTTGATGGGAATTGTCCTGATTTTAAAACAGAAGGCCCTAAGGACTAGGCAAATCAGGACAGTTGGTGCCTCATTCAGGGATGGGGTGGTACCTGAGGAACCATTCTTTCTCTGTGGCCTCTTGCAGTGACTATCACATGGTGGCTCCCAACACTTTACGTGCCTGATAAAATAAACCAAAGTTTTGCCTTATAATTAAATAAATATGATAGTTCATAATGATAAAATGTGACCAGTTTAGTTTAAAAATCAGTCTTTAGTATACGTGTCCTGGAAATATGAGAAAAGAGCCTCTTGGGTAGTTTTCTTCTATTTAATCTAGATTTAATTCAGGGGAAGAAAGATTCCAACCATTCCTCCCTGGAGGAGTGTTTCCAAGGGAAATTGCTCAACAGACACAGCTGGCAATGTCTCTGTATTCCATGTTTAGAAGGGAGACAAGTTCACCTTTCCCTTTGCTCATACAGGGACCACTTGTGTCCTGGTATTTTAATGAGTATTGAAATTTAGAAGAGAAAATAGTGTTCACGTATTATTTTATTTCTCTATTTCTTTGAGTCCAAATTTTCATAAAGTTTCATATAATTTCAGTAGGTTTATCCTAATTTATATAAATAAGGTTATATTAATGTATAAATCAATGAGCCAATTTGAGACATGATTAGATGAATGTTCTGCAAAAGTGTAATTTCTCAAAAGTTAAATATGTGACTGTCACATAAATATGGGATAAATGAACATATATCAAATGTTTATTTAAATCATCCAAGAGCAAGCAAACAGGTGTCAGAAATGGTTCAAAAAGCATTTGATTTGATCAGTACTTTTTATAAACCTCTGAGAAAGACACACTGAAATACATGCTATTGATTTTTATTTTGACTTTTGCAATTTGTTGCTTTATGAAAAGTATTTGGGATGGAGTTGTGCTGTCTTGAGTTGGGTATTTCAATTTTCAAGGTAAGGGAGGCTCTGATAATACCACACCTGGTTAGGTTCTGGTTAATAGTTTGTCCTGAGGGTAAGCTTGTTAAGAAGAACAGAATGCTTTGGTGCATTTCAAAATTGTTTTATTCCCTGTCCAGCTGGAAGCCTGAGAAGAAACCACACATTTGGTGTCAGGAGAAAAAAAATACTTCTGATTGCTTGGGTTTTTGTTTTCAGGTTCAGTAAAATTAGATGATTTCTTGATTCACTACTGGGCACAAATATACGTGTTAACATTCAACTTCACAGATTATGGACCCTGATTACTAGTAAATAGTAAGTCAAACACAGATGCCTTCACCTCAAAGCCAAATAACCTTTGAGTGGGCCTGTTAAACAATGCCCCAGTATAACATTGAAAGGAAAGAGTGCTCTTCCTTTGCTGTATTTTCTGTTTTAGGTAATTCTTCTTTACACTTAGGCCAGAATCAGCATAGACTCTGAGGTAGACTTTTTCTTTCATTAGAAACAATCATGATGATGATAATGTAGGGGATCAAAATTGTCCACTTCAAAATGTGTCTAACTGGCTTAATTTTAAAGCTAAAGACTCTGAAAGAATTTTTGACCATTCCCTTAACTGCCTAAAGGAATTTAAGTTAGAAGACCTGTCTGCAGGACAAGCCATCACCATAGATAATTCTTGGTATCCATAGACCGTGAGGGTCCTTGCTAAACCCATCCTTATCAAAGTTCTATCTACTGAGTGCTTGCTTTTCCGTTTCAAAGTGAATTGTCTTCCTCCCCTTTGAAGCCCCAAAACACTATCCCCAATTTCTTCCTTTGTCTTTAGCTGAAGATGATATTTAAGTTGACAACTTCAGCCATTCTGCTTGAGTCACTCAGTTTTCCTGGGTTTCTTCCGTGCATACACGTTATAACGCTTTGATTTTCTCCTGTTATTCTGTCTCATGTCACTTTAACTCTCAGACCAGCCAGAAGGACCTAGAGGGCAGAGGAATTGTCTTCTTCCCCTACAATAACAGTGAGCATTTATACAGCATTTACAATGGGCCAGATACTTTTCCAGATACTTTACAAGTATTTCACTTAATCCTTCCAGTAATGCTACAAAGCAAATAATGTTATTACTCACATATGATAGAAGAGGAACATGAAGCTTATTTATAATTGTGATACAAGATCACAAAATGGGTGAGGAATACAAACAGGATTAAAATATACACAAACAAAATTGGGAATTCAAGAGTTTATAGGCTATCAAAGCATTGACACCCAGTTCTTGATGCAGAAAAAGTTCACCTTCAGATGATTCATTTAAAGAAGTATTTTTCAAAGTGTAATTAGCAAGCCCTTTGGGTGATTCAGCTGTTCCCTAAAGTTTGAGAACCTTAAATCTAAGGTGATTTAGATGTACTTTCTTCCACTGTGCTACCACAGGATAAAAATGTTCCTTTAAAACACTAGCATTGTTTGCATTCTTGTAGAAAGTAAAAATTTGTAGATGGATGGGCTGTTTTTAAGATTAAATATAATGCATGAAAGTTTATTTAGAATGCTGAGCATACTTGCTAGCCTGTAGAAATGCTTAATAAATAAAATCTATTATTATTATCATCACACTAAGAAAAAAAGATAGTCTGTCTATTTCAGGCAATTAAGTCACATTTGTACAGTTCAAGAAGTGGAATTCCAGATATTACCTCCAATAAGTCTGTGCATTGCTGTTATCCTTAACAGTGACACACCTCTTCACCTTCCCATTCAGGGTTCTTTTGCTTTTAGCAAAACCTAGGAGATAAATAAATTAATTGCCCCATTTACTCTTTAAGAAATACTTAAATCTGTGTTCCTTTGCCAAAGGTGATTTGCCACTGAAAGTGTCATTGTGCTGGGAAAGATATTTTGTAGTTGTAGGAAACTTTAAGTGGTCTTATAGGACTTCTAAATAAAAATGGCATGAGGCCAGGAGCAGAAAGAAGTACACTCAATGCTGATGTAAGCAAACATTTGTAGTCAAATTGTCAGAAAGTACCATCTACACGCCTCATGGATGAGGACTCTCTACGAAGGAGGTGAGTTTAATTTGTTTCACAATTATTTTTCATTATGCCAGGAAGTCATTTGAATTGATTTATATTTATCATGTGTTTGGTATTTTACATGTGAATTTGGAGTTTCAGAATAACTTTTGTAAAACTGTTTACTCTTCTCCTCACTTACTGTTAGGATGAAAAAAAGGAACATAATTGCTAAGATTCTGTCAATTACTCTATCAGAAATGTTTTCTTCTTTTAAAGGGATAAATTGTCACAGGTAAATGCAGTCATAGAGATTTAATTACTCCAGCTCTTCCATATTTTTGTATTTGTTCCTTATACATTCCTATTCTATATTATATTTCATTCTATTGATAGACTGCATGTATTTATTAATTCTGCTTTTGATGAACATTTGGATTATTTTCAGTTCGGGTCTACTGTGAATTAAACTGCTGTAAACATTGCCATAATTGTCATTTAATGGACTGAGGTGATGTTTCTGCTTGGTAAGTAGACCACAGTGGAATTATTGGTTCATAAATTATAAGACTGTTGAGCTGTACTAGATAACACAAAAACTTTTTCCAAGTTTTTTATGCCAATTTATACCCTATTGGCAATTTTCAGTTGAGAATTGAGGGTTCCAGTTCTTCAAAACCTTGCAAACACTGGTATTGTTAGTCTTTTTAATTTGAGCCTTTGCAATGAGTTTCCCATTGTAGTTTTTTTTTTTTACTATTTTGTTGAGATCATAATAGTTTATAAAATTGTGATATTTCAGTTGTACATTATTATTTGTCTATCACCATATATATGTGCTCCTTTACCCCTTTGTCCAATCAGCAAACCCTTTCCCCTCTGGTAACTGCTAATCTGTTCTCTTTGTCCATGTGTTTGATTACCTTCCACATATGAGTGAAGTCATATGGTGTTTGTCTTTCTCTGTCTGGATTAATTCACTTAACCCTCAAAGTCCATCCATGTAGTTACAAATGGGATGATTTTGTCTTATTTTTATGGCTGAGTAGTATTCCATTGTATGTATATACACACCATATCTTTTTTATTCATTCATCAGTTGATGGGCACCTGGGTCGCTTCCACATCTTGGCTATTGTGAATAATGCTTCAATGAACATAGAGGTGCATAAGTCTCTTTGGATTGTTTATTTCCAGTTCTTTGGATAAATACCAAGTTGTGGGATAACTGGGTCATAAGGTATTTCAATTTTTAATTTTTTGCGAAATCTCCATACTGTTTTCCATAGTGGCTGCACCAGTTTGCATTCCCACCAGCAATGTATGAAGGTTGCTTTTCTCCATATCCTCTCCAACATTTGATATTTTTTGTCTTGGTAATTATAGCCATTCTAACAGGTGTAAGGTGATATCTCATGGTAGTTTTGATTTGCATTTCTTTAGTAATTAGTGATATTGAACAACTTTCCATGTAGCCTTGCTATCTGTATATCTTCTTTGGAAAAATATCTGTTCATTTTCTCTCCCCATTCTTTTATTGGGTTGTTTGTTTTGTTATTGTTGAGTTGTATGAGTTCCTCATATATTTTATATGTATATATATAAACTTATACATTATATATATTATATATCCATATATATTATACATATATATATATATCAACTTCTTGTCAATATGTGATTTGCAAATATCTTCTCCCACTTGGTGGGTTGTCTTTTTGTTTTGCTTCTGGTTTCTTATGACTTGCAGAAGTACTTTAGTCTGATTAAGTCCCATTTGTTTATTTTTACTCTTGTTTCCTTGCCTGAGTAGACATGGTATTCAAAAAGATACTTCTAAAACTGATGTCAAAGTGCATACTATCTGTTTTTTTTTCTGAGTTTTATAGTTTCACATCTCACTTTCAAATTTTTAATGCATTTTGAGTTAATTTCTGTGTATGGTGAGAGATAATGGTCTACTTTCATTCCTTTGCATGTGGCTGTCCAGTTTTCCCAACACTATTTATTGAAGAAACTTTCCTTTATCCATTGTATGTTCTTAGCTCCTTTGTCAAAGATTAGCTGTCTATAGATGTGTGGTTTTATTTCTGGCCTTTCAGTTCTGTTGCATTGATCCATGTGTATGCTTTTGTACCAGTACCGTGCTGTTTTGATTACTATAGTTTTCTAGTATACTTTGAAGTCAGAGATTATGATGCCTCTAGATTTGTTCTTTATTCTCAAGATTGCTTTAGCTATTCAGAGTCCTTTGTTGTCCCCTATGAGTTTTAGGATTCTTTGTTCCATTTCCATGAAGAATGTCATTGAGATTGTGATGAATCCATAGATTACTTTAAGTAGTATGGACATTTAAACTTTGTTTATTCTTCCAATCCATGTTTATAGAATATCATTCAATTTCTTTGTGTCACCAGGGATTTTTTAAAATAATGTCTTATAATTTTCATTGCATAGGTATTTCACGTCCTGGCTTACATTTATTCATAGATATTTTAATCTTTTTGTTGAGATTGTAAGTGGGATTGTATTCTTGAGTTCTCTTTCTTTAGATTTGTTAATGAAGTATAGAAACACAATTGATTTTTGTAACTTGATGTTGTACCTTGCAACTTTGCTGTAGTTGTTATTTCTAATATTTTTCCAATGGATTCTTTCAGATTTTCTATACATGAAATCATGTCATCTGCAAGTACTGAGAATTTCACTTCTTACATGCCACTTGGATGCCATTTACTTCTTTTTCTTGCCTAATTGCTTTGGCCAAAACTTCCAGTGTTGTGTTGAATAAAAGTGGCGAGAGTGGACACCCTTGTCTTGTTCTTGTTCTCAGATTGATGGCTTTCAATGTTTCTTCATTGAGTATGATGTTTGTTTCCTTAATAGAGAAACCTCAGTCCTTGTGAGCATAGAAAATTATTTTAACAGACATAAATATTCTGTCCTAAAGGTAAACTTACCAAAGTTAAAGAAAAACCTTGTATAACCTCTTTATCAAGAGCAGACAAACACTCCAGGAAAATTATCCATTTAAGAGAGAGAGAAAACCAAATTTTAATTTTTGCATCAGCTTATTTTTGACATGAAAATTCATTTACTGGGGGTCAAGACAATGTATGAAGAATTTAAAGAAAATGAGAAAATGCTAAATTCTTGCGTTTGAAAGTACTGGTCTGTGAAAATGTGTCCATGTATGTGGAAGTACGTGTGTGTGTGCATGCACTATGCCCCATAATTATGCCTTTGTGAAGATTTTCTAATGTTACAAATGTAAATGCTACTAATATAAAACACATTATTTGGAGATTTAATTATACTTTCATTGTAATTATTTTAAATAATAGTAAATCGTTAGTTTGAATTTTTGTGCCACTCGTTCTGAGTGAAAATGGCAAAGATTTATGGAAACAATAAAAACTTAAATATTCAAAATTAAATAAGTATAAAATAAAGTTCTACTTCTGGATAGATGAAAGTAGAAAACTTATTATGGGGGACAGCCTATTGGCAGACTGTTTAAGTTTGCATGCTCCACTTTAGTGGCTGAGGGTTCACAGGTTCAGATCCCAGGTGTGGACCTAGCACTGCTCATCAAGCCACACTGTGGCAGCATCCTACATAAAATAAAGAAAGATTGGCACAGATATTAGTTCAGTGACAATCTTTCTCAAGCAAAAGAAGGAAGATTGGCAATGGAAGTTAGCACAGGGCCAATATCCCTCAGAAAAAGAAAAGTTATTATGTGGAAAAGTGAAGCAGAGATTTGCACAACATGGATGAAGCTGAAGGGCATTATTCTCAATGAAATAAACCAGAGAGAGAAAGACAAACACTGCATGATATCACTTATATGTGAAATCTAAAAAAAAAAAAACAAAGGTCAAACTTATATAAACAGAAAGTAGAAAGGTAGTTGTCAGGGGCTATGCGGTGGTGGGGGAAAAGGGAGAAGCAGGTAAAAGGGGACAAACTTTCAACTCTACTGTCAAGAGCTTCTGAGGATCTAACATCTGACGTGGTGTCTAGAGTTGAGAACACTGAATTGTACAATTGAAATCAGCTAAGAGAGAAGCACTTCAATGTTCTCACACACACAAAGTCAATATGTGAGGTGAAAAAATATTGGAGGTTAGGACAGAGGAGAATCAGGGTATGAATCCCTGGGAAGCAGCCCAAATTGCGAGAACTTCAGACTTTCAAAGGCCATGAGATAGGTGCATTCAAACCAAGAATCCAGCAGATGCAAGGAACCAGGTGACATCTGGATTCCAGGTGGAAGGAATAGAAAAGTAGCTAAAGTCTAGAAGGCCCAGGAGGGAGGTGGGAGGCAGTTGTAGGCCAGTTGGTGGGGGAGGGGCTGCGGTCCAATCTGCTTCCCTGCTGTCCCCTCCCCCCATAGGAGCCCTTGTGACAAGGCCACAGTTCCATGATGAGGGCGTGGGGTTCTAATCTCCAAGTCACTCCTAGTGCTCAGTTGCCTGAGAGTAGAACTGTATTTGAGATATGGAAACTACTATCTTATATATTAAAAGCATTGTTGTTACCTGGCTGAGCTCCAGTTCTGCTTCCTGGGTGATTAGGACCATCCTCAGCATGCTGTATGGACTCGGGCTCTTCCTCCTGTTCCTTCCCTCCCTCCAGAGGGATTTGCCCTTACAACAACCTTACAAAAGTTAAGGTAAGAAATCCTGAACCGAGACCCACCAGAAGGTGAGTCTCCCTTCTTTTTTACTGTGATTTCCACTGCTCTGAATCAACTAGAGGGACTCTGGGGATGGGAAACAATAGGACATCATCCTTCTAGGGACAAGCCAGGTTGGGTGGGCAGGGGTGAGAGTGGGCACAAGGATTTCCATCCGAAGAACTCGGAGCAGGAGTCCCAGTGTGGCAGAGGGCTCCAGGGAAAGTACCCAGGCCAGTGATCAGTGGCCAAGGACGGGATGCTGAGTGGGATCTGTGGGAAGACAGTCCCTGAGCACTGGTTTCCCAGCTGCCTTTCTGGTGCAGGTGTCTTGACCAGGCCTTCCCTCTGTCATGGCTGATCTGAGGGCAGAGCTGAGCCCCCAAGAACCTCTAAGCAGGACCTGGAGTGGGGCTGTGGCCTCAGGAAGAAAAGTCCTCCCTGAGGAAGCTCATAAGATTCTGTACATCTGAGAATGTGCACGTTTCTTGAGCAGAGAAACAGTGACAGAAGATCCATGCTGGGTCCCACATGGGGACCTTCTTATGATCCTCAAAGAAGGAAGACAGCAAGTGTCCATTTTGTGTTCAATTCTCCACTTCAAAAGTAAGTAAAGGGAAGAAACACCCGAGAGCCCAAGGAGTTCAGTGTAGACAGTCATCTTGCTCATGAACGCTGGGTGTCTGCAGCAGGTCGAGAGAGAGGAGAGGGAGCCTTGGGTCTCAGACCCCACAGTTTCTTGTTTTTTCTCTCATTTCAGTGTCAAGTGGAGCCGAGAGGGAGGAGCAGCAGGAATAGGAAGAAAAGGGCAGCTTTGAAAGGTAAGCTTCTGCCATTCAGCCCTGGGCTCCAGAGCTGGCCTCCATCTCCTGTCCCTGAGCGCCCAGCTCCAGGGGCTGGAGGATGCCAGTGGCAGAGCCTGTCCCTCAGGAAACAGAGCCCTCAGGAAGGCACCCGGGAAGGAGACGAAAACCCAGATACTTGCCAGATTCTGTGCTAGAAACCAAGGCCCAGGCCAGCAGGCGTCTGGAAATGGGTGTTGCCCAGCAGGGGCATGTGGGTTGTGGTGGAGGTGGAAGCATTTGGTCAATGACAAACCTCAACCCATCAGCAGCCATGTCAGCTCCGTCAGGGATCCCGTGGCCTTAGACACTAGTGCCTGGGCTCCAGAGTCTGACCTTAAACAGTCTCCCCTAAAGGCACATTGTACGCAGCCTCCTCTAAGAGCCCTAGGCCCCTGCCTTCAGCGCTGTGACCCAGTCTCCTGATATCTACCTTACAGAGCTGGCCGGAAGGACCTGACAGAAGTGCGGGGCCAGATGTCACTTCTGCAAAGGTAAGAGCTCTTGCCCTTCTCTACTGGACTTCTTGCTCCCAGAGTCTCTGATGTAGCACCAGGGCTGCAGGAAGTTTTGGGCTGAGCTGGGAGGGGAGCCATGGGGACAGGGGTGGCAAAAGGCCTGGGTGAGGGACAACAGGAGAATTCGGTGAAGTGGAGGTGGGGCCATGGAGGGCCATGGGTCTCAAGGGGCCATCCCCGCCTGGCCTGCCCTGCAGTCCCAGGGCCGTTGGCTCCTGGATGCAGCTTGTGCCTCCTGTCTCCCACAGCTCCCCAGGGAGGCTGTCTTCTAAGGGATGCTTCCATCGCTTGTCATCTCAAGACTCCCCTGGGGAGGCCTGCAAGATAGCATCTGCCAGAGTCCGCCAATCATGCGGGAAGCCTGTGGAAGGTGCTGCTCTCACCATGACTCCAGCACTTTTCCTTGTTCCTCTGACACAGCCCACTCTACCTTTGGCCTCCACTCTGCCAGCAGAACCTCCATCTGACTTGACCAGAATCCCACTAAGCCGTGTTGCCATGAGTTCAGCTCCAGCTCACTCCTGTTGGCCATTTCCCAACTCAGGCCTCACCACATGAGCTGTCGCATTGAGTTCCTCTCCCAGTGGAACATGATCAAGGTCTTGCTCTTCCCCTGGTCATCACACTCCGAGTCCAAGCAAGGACACCTGTCCTGCCACCAACCAGTGCCCTCATTCTGGGGAGGCCGCACAAATAGGGAGGGAGAGACTGATAGCCCCTCAGTTGCCAACCCTGATGTCCAGAAGCTGCTCGAGACAGAAATCACAGAAAGAATACAAATGAAGGTCTGGGGAGAAGAAGAACAAGATGATCCATGCACTCCTCAGATGCTCGAAGCACACAGTATCATGTCTGGGCTGAATTTCCACTGGGACCTACCCCTCCTGTCCTTGGAGCCTGCAGATCTGAAAGCATGTGAGGCTCAACACTCGGCCCTTCCACGGTCCCCTTTTCCCCCGCAGCCACCTGTGATTCTGGGGCCCAATCGAAAGCTGACTTTGCACAGTTCATGGGAAAACCTCTTGAGCCTCCTCCAGGTGACAAAGTCTTAACTTTGACAACAAAAGCATCAGTTCCCAGGCTGGCCCGTCCCCTCCCTGCTGCCTCACCTGTGTATGAGGAAAATCAGAAGGCCTTGGGAGGGACCCTACCTGGAAATGGCAGTGAGCCCTCAGAAGCCTCTCTCTTGGGACACGAGGGCCGGCTGCCTTCTCCAACCTTCACATTCAGCCTCTCAGAGAGGAAAGTTCAGAGTGGGACCGTCATGGGGGCCGAGCAAGGCCATCTAGAGCTGAGTTCAGGGTGCCCAGTGGCCAGGAATGAGCTTCAGGAAGAGAGTAGGGGTGGAGCCTCACCAGAGCCCTGCCGTGGGGTGGCAACACTGGAGGGGGAGTCAGGGTCCCAGTCTTGGAGAAGGTCAGGGGAATAGGAGACACCCTCGGGACCAAACCCTTCCAGGCCCTGCCAGAAAAGGAAGAGGTTTATCACAACAGCCCTTTCAGAAAAATGTTGAGACTCCTCCTGCCCTGCCTGAGGCCCAACAAGGAGGAAGCACCAGAGGATCCCCTTGCAAGGGCAAGCCCATGTCAGCCGCCACCCAGAGGCAGGCACGGGTCACACACAGCTCGGCGTCGGATGGCAGGGCTGTTCAGGCGCCATCGACAGTGACATCCTTTGTCCGGGTCCTGGGAGAAAACTGAGGCTTGCAGAGAACTTCTGGCCTCCCAGTCGAAGCATCGTAATAACCATTTCAGGCCTGGGAAGCTGGACATGCCTGTTACAATGATGTTCCCTCCTCCCCAGAGCAGAGAAGAACAATGACAGAGGACAGTCCCCAACCTACCTCCAGGGACCACAACTGTCCAAATACGAGGTAATGGATCAAAACAGGCATGGCAACTGGACCTTGTCATCCAGGCAGCCGTGGTCCCCAGCCAAACCCTGCCACCCTATGCTGAGGGTGGCAGCTGCCTCAGCCAATCCATTACCCGTCATGCTGTCTTCAGATATGTGTCTCCTGGGATGAGTAGACTGTGCCTGACACACCTTTCCTCGTAGGAATGCTTGTCTCCCCAAACGGGGAAGTGGAGGAACAGAAAACCTGTTTTTTCTCCTGATTCCATCCTCGGTGCTAATGGCATCTTCCCACCCCAATTTTCCCCAAATACATTTTTTTCTCCTTAGAGTTCGTGGCTTCTGTCTTTGCCCTGCTAGTGGTAAAAACGGGATGAGGCTCTGCCATTCCTAAGTGTCTGCTTTTGCTTCCAGAAAGGACAGGGCCATGGGGGGAGGCTGACTGAAGCATGGCTCACCTCCCCTCATCCCGACTCCCTCATTGCACCTGAAGTCCCCATCATTCCGTCCTTACAAAAACAAATGGAAGATTTAGGATATTTCCAGATGAGCAAAACCTCTAAGACCCCAGCCCAGGATGGGCCACGCCAGTCCTCTCCTGCATTCTCTGGCCCTTGAACTTGTGGGGCTGTATGGAGGGGGTTTGCAGAGGCTCCAAGAAGTGCAGAGATAGGTTCACAGGTCACAGAGTGGGGAGGGGAGTTTGGGGCAGATCTGGCCCTGAGTCTGGATGGGGAAGAATCTTGCCCCGCACCCCAAGCTCTTGGTGGGAATAGATGACGCTGCCCCGGGAGCCTCTCTCCATGCTGAAGCTGCCCTGGACATGGGCCTGTGCATCCCTTTCAGCCAAACGTCACCCTCCCTCTGTCCTTGTCACAGTCTGGAGCAGTAGCAATGAGGATGACTGTGCTCCGGGCTCTGAGGGCAGGCGGGTGGGGAGCAGGGATGCTGCTGTGGGCCTGTCCCCTCTGCCCAGAGCAGCACAGGGCCCTGCTCTCCTGCACCTGCCTTCTCCTACTGGGGAACGCAGCCGGGGATGAGTGTGTGACATCACCATCTGATGGTGGGACACTGTGCACCTAAGGTGGGACGTGGGGGAAGGAGACAAGGTGCCACCAGAGTTTAACCACTTACCTACTGAATGACAGTTTTTGATTTTTATTATTTTACCCCTTATAAATAAAGCTGCCATGAACTTCTTTGTGAAGGTTTTTGTGTGAACCTAAATTTTTCTGCACAGTAAATATCAATGGCAATGAGTAATGAAGGTTTGAAAATGGGTCCCCTCCAGGAACTTAGAAAGAATACAACATGCATTAGAGGTTGAAAGGTTGAAACAGGTCAGAGAGAGAAACCCTAACACCATATCTTATATTGAGCCATTTCCTGAGGAAAATTCCATTACCTAATGCACGACAGGTGTTGAGTACGTGGGAGGGACAGGTTTCAACATATTTAACAAAACACTATCAAAACGTCTTTGTTCAAGATACCCATGACCTTTAACCTGTCAGAATCTCTTTACCCTTCATCTCCTGAGAACATTGACTAGACAGAGATCCGCACCTATGGAGCAGGTCCCCTGAATGAACTGGATTTCCACTGGAATTAAGAAGAAACTGATGGTTGCTGTGGACTCAAGTTATTTGTGAATGAACAGACAACTTCAGTTTCTCATTTGAATATTAGCACAGAATCACAAGATTAAATGATAACGAAATCCCCTGAATCCGAACAGAGCAAGAAAATGTCAGTGTGTTCCCAGCCTTCCTATGGCTTCTCCAGGTCCTACCAAAGCAAGGAATATTCAATAGAAGAGAAAAGGGAACCTTTCTGAAACTCGTCTTAATATCGGAGCCACAGATGCTTCCTGTGCTTCTGTCTTCTGTTATGAACAGAGAGAGAAATCATTCATGTCTGTCAGGGAAATAATCCAATGACCCTAAATTTGGGGTGGGCAGTCTTTATTTAATACCATGGGCTCATCTCTACTATACAAACTGTTCCAGCTGGATTAGATTTTCTGGAAGAGTTTTCTCATTGATTTACATTTTAATACATATTCCCTCCTCATCCTGTCTCTGAGCTGGGAGGCATGCCAATTCAGGGAACACGTGTGAGGCCTGAGTCATGTCAGTCCCTGCTCTGGGCAGCTGGCTTTGAGGAGGCCCTGAGTCCGGAACTCTTGTGTGGGAGAGCCTGAATGTGGGACTCTGGTCAGAGTCATACCCTAGCCAAGGGTCCCAATTAGGAGGAATGGCTCCCCATCTGGTCTGCAGATCCCAGAAGGCAGCTGCTGCTTTGGGTGCTGCTCCACCTGTGTGACGACCCCACCAGGCAGTCACAGAGCAGACCATTCCTCTGAGTACCTGCTGGTCACCCCAGTGGTGTTCCTTATGTTTCTGCTTTCATCAGCAGTAATGTGAGGTCCCAGGCTGCATCACAGAGACAGTCCAACAGCTGGCCTCCCTGGGAATGCCTGATTGAGGCCCCATTTCCTTACACTCTTCCCTGGAAAATAGTGACTTCTGTAGTCACCCAGAGAATCTTCAGGGAATCTTTGGCATGGTGCCTTTAAAAAGAGCCCTAATGTCGACCAAGATGGCGGGGTGAGTGGTCTTATTTGTCTCTCCCCCTTCGAATCTACAACTAATTTGATATTCACTGATTAACAAAGGATATCCAGATAGCATCTCAAGACGCCTAAGAGACTCGTGCTGCTATACATCGGAAGGCGAACGGACTTCCCCCCAGGAGGAGGTGGAAATAGGTGAAAACTCCCTGACACCAGACCCCTGACCACTGGACAGCCTCGTACCTGCAAGAGGCTCTCTTCCAGTGGACTCCCCCATAGTGTTGCCATGCACCCAGGGCGGGAGTGTGCACTCACCAGTGGAGCGATGGTGGAAACAGGTGACAACAGCCCTACCTAAGCTCCCTGCAATTACTCCTAATCCCAGGAGGAATCTCCAGGGCCCCACGCCCACTGGCAGGGAAGGCCTCCACCTGCCATTAGCAGGGAGGACCCGCCCAGAAACCAGAACAAAGGGAAGCTCCCAGCGAGCGGATTCCCCAGCACATCACCAGACCGTCAGCTGCTGCTGGGCCCACGGTCTCTGGCCCTGCATGGGTCAGTGAAGGGGGCACCCAGCCTTCCCGTGGGCGTTATTGGGGACATTGTTGGCATTCCAGCACCTGGCTCTGTGGCCCAGGTGGAGGCTCCTGGGTCCTGCACCCCCCCAAGCATGGAAAGCCTCTGGTCGCCATTAGCAGGGAGGGCCCACCCCGCATTCAGAACACCGGGAAGCTCCCTAGTGCAGAACTTCCCACAAGGCAGCAGCTCACCAGCCACCACTAGGCCCACAGATGCTGGCCATGTCCCAGATGAGGCAAGGGGCTCCCAGAGATCCTGTGAGAGGGGTGTGGAGCAGAGTGGAGCTCCGGTGAAATGGCTACATGGCCCAGGCGGGAACTCCAGGTTCCTACAGAAGCCTCAGTGAAAGCCTGGGCACAGCACTAGTGGAGAGACCCCGACTGGCAAACGCAAGGCAGTTTTTTATGCTTATACCTTTCCTTGGAAATTTTTATATGTAACGATTTTTAGCCCTCTTCTCCTTATGTCACCTCAATTCTGGAAATTTGTTCTTCCCTTCACTGTCTCCACAGCATGCAAAAACTGTGACTGTTGCATTTCATACATTTCTAATAGATGTTTGATTTATTCATTTACCCCATCTCTATGTGGGATTTCCTGCTTTCCATGTGTTTGTCTCTCTAAGGCAAAAGGCTGATGACTAATTACATACAAGATATTGATTTGGGTAATAATTTTAGGTTACTTATTTTTAAACAATAAATAGCAATTTATAGTTTGTTGCAATTATTCACATTTAATGACTTAAATCAACTGTTACTTCATATAACTTTGGTGAACATGAATAAAATTGTGAAAAAGAATTTGTCATAGAGAAGTGGAAATTCATTCTTATAACTATTTAGTTGACAAATGCTAACAACGAACAGTGCATAGTCAGAAGTATAACAGGTGCACAATATCACTGTACATGAATGCTAGATGGGATTGTAGACATCCTCTGCTTTTTATAGCTTTCTAGAAATGAAAACTAATGACCTAACAGATAGAGATAAAACATACAGTCACCATAATTATGATACAATCATTCTCTCAAATGATATTCACTAAAGTTCTATTGAATGGCAGAGCTGCTAGGTAGTGAAATGCTTTGATGATTAAAACACGAGATTCAACAACCATGTAGTTAAAGTTTAGTGAGTGTACAGTCAATAGACCCACAAACTCTAATTTGCAATCTGATGCCGTATATTTATTAGTACATTAAAGAAGATAAAGTAGACTAAAGGGATAAATACAGATAGACAAGAGCACTCAAAAAAAGCCACTATGTTGAGGCAATATTCAAGCAGGCCTGGTTAAAGAATTTTCAACTCAGAGTGAAAAGAACATAAACAGTGAAACCTATTTAGTTTCTCAGGACAATAACAATGAGGCCAGGGTTTGTGAGGCACAGGGCATTAGGGCATTTGTGTAAGAAATGCCAGACCATGATAAGAACTTGGATTTAGTTCTGGGTATGATGAGAAGCCAGTGAGAGTACTACGATTTTAGGTATATTTCTGGAACTCACATGAGATGCTTTGGGTGAGTAGAGAGTTGTCAGGAGGACTGCCTGTAGGAGACTAGTTAGGAAGGATAAAAACAGCCATGTAAAGAGACTACAGTAGTGTTTCTAGGTGGGGGCATAAGAGTTATTCACGGTTGGGGGGCAGGGGTCTAGACTCTGGGCACATTTAATGTTGATGTTACTTTTTGTGAGAATTAAGTTCAATAATAAATGCACATCCCTTGGCATAGACCATGGCCGTGAGTGAAGGATGCCTGGCAATCATTATCCTAACCTATTATGACCTTTACCAGGGTGCTGGTATGGGAACATCAGTGAAATGGTTGCCTATCCCATCGTTTGTTCATGTCTGGCTCTCTCACCCAATTTTCAACCTTGTTCCTTTTTGATGGGAATTTTCCTGATTTTAAAACAGAAGACCCTAAGGACTAGGCAAATCAGGACAGTTGGTGCCTCATTCAGGGAGGGGTTGGTACCTGAGGAACCATTTTTTCTCTGTGGCCTCTTGCAGTGACTATCACATGGTGGCTCCCAACACTTTACGTGCCTGATAAAATAAACCAAAGTTTTGCCTTAAAATTAAATAAATATGATAGTTCATAATGATAAAATGTGACCAGTTTAGTTTAAAAATCAGTCTTTAGTATACGTGTCTTGGAAATATGAGAAAAGAGCCTCTTGGGTAGTTTTCTTCGTTCTTCTGTTTAATCTAGGTTTAAATTCAGGGGAAGAAAGATTCCAACCACTCCTCCCAGGAGGAGTGTTTCCAAGGGCAATTGCTCAACAGACACAGCTGGCGCTGTCTCTGTATTCCATGTTTAGAAGGGAGACAAGCTCACCTTTCCCTTCGTTCATCCAGAGACCACTTGTGTCCTGGTACTTTAATGAGTACTGAAATTTGGAAGAGAAAATAGTGTTCACGCATTATTTTATTTCTCTATTTCTTTGAGTCCAAATTTTCATAAAGTTTAATATAATTTCAGTAGGTTTATCCTAATTTATATAAATAGGGTTATATTAATGTATAAATCAATGAGCCTATTTGAGACATGATTAGATGAATGTTCTGCAAAAGTATAATTTCTCAAAAGTTAAATATGTGACTGTCACATAAATATGGGATGAATGAACATATATCAAATGTTTATTTAAATCATCCAAGAGCAAGCAAACAGGTGTCAGAAATGGTTCAAAAAGCATTTGATTTGATCAGTACTTTTTATAAACCTCTGAGAAAGACACACTGAAATACATGCTATTGATTTTTATTTTGACTTTTGCAATTTGTTGCTTTATGAACAGTATTTGGGCTGGAGTTGTGCTGTCTCAAGTTGGGTATTTCAATTTTCAAGGTAAGGGAGCCTCTGATAATACCACACTTGGTTAGGTTCTGGTTAATAGTTTGCCCTGAGGGCAAGCTTGTTAAGAAGAACAGAATGCTTTGGTGCATTTCAAAATTGTTTTATTCCCTGTCGAGCTGGAAGCCTGAGAAGAAACCACACATTTGGTGTCAGGAGAAAAAAAAATACTGATTGCTTGGGCTTTTGTTCTCAGTTACAGTAAAATTACTTGATTTCTTGATTCATTACTGGGCACAAATATACGTGTTAACATGCAACTTCACAGATTATAGACCCTGATTACTAGTAAATAGTAAGTCAAACACAGATGCATTCACCTCAAAGCCAAAGAACCTTTGAGCAGGCCTGTTAAACAATGCTCCACTATAACATTGAAAGGAAAGAGTGCTCTTGCTTTGCTGTATTTTCTGTTTTAGGTAATTTTCCTTTACACTTAGGCCAGAATCAGCATAGACTCTGAGGTAGACATTTTTTTCTTTCATTAGAAACAATCATGATGATGATAATGTAGGGGATCAAAATTGTCCACCTCAAAATGTGTCTAACTGGCTTAATTTTTAAGCTAAAGACTCTGAAAGAATATTTAACAATTCCCTTAAGTGCCTAAAAGAATTTAAGTTAGAAGACCTGTTCACAGGACAAGCCATCACTATAGATAATTCTCGGTATCCATAGACCATGAGGGTCCTTGCTGAACCCATCCCTATCAAAGTTCTATCTACTGAGTGCTTGCTTTTCCATTTCCAAGTGAATTGTCTTCCTCCCCTTTGAAGCCCCAAAACACTATCCCCAATTTCTTCCTTTGTCTTTAGCTGAAGATGATATTTAAGTTGACAACTTCAGCCATTCTGCTTGAGTCACTCAGTTTTCCTGGGTTTCTTCCTTGCATACACGTCATAAAACTTTGAGTTTCTCCTGTTATTCTGTCTCATGTCACTTTAAATCTCAGACCAGCCAGAAGGACCTAGAGGGTAGAGGAATTGTCTTCTTCCCCTACAATAACAGTGAGCATTTATACAGCATTTACAATGGGCCAGATACTCTTCCAGATACTTTACAAATATTTCACTTAATCCTTCCAGTAATTCTACAAAGCGAATAATGTTATTACTCACATATGATAGAAGAGGAACATGAAGCTTATTTATAATTGTGATACAAGATCACAAAATGGGTGAGGAATACAAACAGGATTAAAATATACACAAACAAAATTGGGAATTCAAGAGTTTATAGGCTATCAAAGCATTGACACCCAGTTCTTGATGCAGAAAAAGTTCACCTTCAGATGATTCATTTAAAGAAGTATTTTTCAAAGTGTAATTAGCAAGCCCTTTGGGTGATTCAGCTGTTCCCTGAAGTTTGAGAACCTTAAATCTAAGGTGATTTAGATGTACTTTCTTCCACTGTGCTACCACAGGATAAAAATGTTCCTTTAAAACACTAGCATTGTTTGCATTCTTGTAGAACACAAAAACTCGTAGAAGGATGGGCTGTTTTGAAGATTAAATATAATGCGTGTAAGTTTATTTAGAATGCTGAGCATACTTGCTAGCATGTAGAAATGCTTAATAAATAAAATCTATTATTATCATCACACTAAGAAAAAACGATAATCTGTCTATTTCAGGCAATTGTCACATTTGTACAGTTCAAGAAGTGGAATTCCAGATATTACCTCCAATAAGTCTGTGCATTGCTGTTATCCTTAACAGTGACACACCTCTTCACCTTCCCATTCAGGGTTCTTTTGCTTTTGGCAAAACCTAGGTGGTAAATAAATTAATTGCCCCATTTACTCTTTAAGAAATACTTAAATCTGTGTTCCTTTGCCAAAGGTGATTTGCCATTGAAAGTGTCATTGCGCTGGGAAAGGTATTTTGTAGTTGTAGGAAACTTTAAGTGGTCTTATAGGACTTCTAAATAAAAATGACATGAGGCCAGGAGCAGAAAGAAGTACACTCAACACTGATGTAAGCAAACATTTGTAGTCAAATTGTCAGAAAGTACCATCTACACGCCTCATGGATGAGGACTCTCTACGAAGGAGGTGAGTTTAATTTGTTTCACAATTATTTTTCATTATGCTAGGAAGGCATTTGAATTGATTTATATTTATCACGTGCTTGGTATTTTACATGTAAATTTTGAGTTTCAGAATAACTTTTATAAAACTGTTTACTCTTCTCACTTACTGTTAGGATGAAAAAAAGGAACATAATTGCTAAGATTCCGTCAATTACTCTATCAGAAATGTTTTCTTCTTTTAAAGGGATAAATTGTCACAGGTAAATGCAGTCATAGAGATTTAATTACTCCAGCTCTTCCATATTTTTGTATTTGTTCCTTATACATTCCTATTCTATATTATATTTCATTCTATTGATAGACTGCATGTATTTATTAATTATGCTTTTGATGAGCATTTGGATTGTTTTCAGTTCGGGTCTACTGTGAATTAAACTGCTGTAAACATTGCCATAATTGTCATTTAATGGACTGAGCTGATGTTTCTGCTTGGTAAGTAGACCACAGTGGAATTATTGGTTCATAAATTATAAGAATGTTGAGCTGTACTAGATAACACAAAAATTTTTTCCAAGTTTTTTATGCTAACTTATACCCTATTGGCAATTTTCAGTTCAGAATTGAGAGTTCCAGTTCTTCAAAACCTAGCAAACACTGGTATTGTTAGTCTTTTTAATTTGAGCCATTGCAATGAGTTTTCAATTGCAGTGTCTTTTTACTATTTTGTTGAGATCATAATAGTTTATAACATTGTGATATTTCAGTTGTACATTATTATTTGTCTATCACCATATATATGTGCTCCTTTACGCCTTTGGCCAATCAGCAAACCCTTTCCCCTCTGGTAACTGCTAATCTGTTATCTTTGTCCATGTGTTTGATTACCTTCCACATATGAGTGAAGTCATATGGTGTTTGTCTTTCTCTGCCTGGATTAATTCACTTAACCCTCAAAGTCCATCCATGTAGTTACAAATGGGATGATTTTGTCTTATTTTTATGGCTGAGTAGTATTCCATTGTATATATGTATATACACCATATCTTTTTTATTCATTCATCAGTTGATGGGAACCTGGGTTGCTTCCACATCTTGGCTATTGTGAATAATGCTTCAATGAACACAGAGGTGCATAAGTCTCTTTGGATTATTGATTTCCAGTTCTTTGGATAAATACCAAGAAGTGGGATAACTGGGTCATAAGGTATTTCAATTTTTAATTTTTTGCAAAATCTCCATACTGTTTTCCATAGTGGCTGCACCAGTTTGCATTCCCACCAGCAGTGTATGAAGGTTGCTTTTCTCCATATCCTCTCCAACATTTGATATTTTTTGTCTTGGTAATTACAGCCAATCTAACAGGTGTAAGGTGATATCTCATAGTAGTTTTGATTTGCATTTCTTTAGTAATTACTGATATTGAACAACTTTCCATGTGGCCTTGCTATCTGTATATCTTCTTTGTAAAAACATCTGTTCATATCCTCTGCCCATTCTTTTATTGGGTTGTTTGTTTTGTTATTGTTGAGTTGTATGAGTTCCTCATATATTTTATATATATATATAAACTTATACATTATATATATTATGTATCCATATATTTTACACACACACACATATATATATATATTAACTTCTTGTCAATATGTGATTTGCAAATATCTCCTCCCAGTTGGTGGGTTGTCTTTTGTTTTGCTTCTGGTTTCTTATGCCTTGCAGAAGTACTTTAGTCTGATGAAGTCCCATTTGTTTATTTTTACTTTTGTTTCCTTGCCTGAGTAGACATGGTATTCAAAAAGATACTTCTAAAACTGATGTCAAAGTGTGTACTACCTGTATTTTCTTCTGAGATTTATAGTTTCACATCTCACTTTCAAATTTTTAATGCATTTTGAGTTAATTTCTGTGTATGGTGAGAGATAATGGTCTATGTTCATTCCTTTGCATGTGGCTGTCCAGTTTTTCCAACACTATTTATTGAAGACACTTTCCTTTATCCATTGTATGTTCTTAGCTCCTTTGTCAAAGATTAACTGTCTGTAGATGTGTGGTTTTATTTCTGGCCTTTCAGTTCTGTTGCAGTGATCCATGTGTATGCTTTTGTACCAGTACCATGCTGTTTTGATTACTATAGTTTTCTATTATACTTTGAAGTCAGAGATTGTGATGCCTCTAGATTTGTTCTTTATTCTCAAGATTGCTTTAGCTATTCAGAGTCTTTTGTTGTCCCCTATGAATTTTAGGATTCTTTGCTCTATTTCCATGAATAATGTCATTGAGATTGTGATGAATCCGTAGATTACTTTAAGTAGTATGGACATTTAAACTTTGTTTATTCTTCCAATCCGTGTTTATAGAATATAATTCAATTTCTTTGTGTCACCATTGATTTTTGAAAATAATGTCTTACAATTTTCATTGCATAGGTATTTCACGTCCTGGCTTACATTTATTCATAGATATTTTAATCTTTTTGTTGAGATTCTAAGTGGGATTGTATTCTTGAGTTCTCTTTCTTTAGATTTGTTAATGAAGTATAGAAACACAATTGATTTTTGTAACTTGATGTTGTACCTTGCAACTTTGCTGTAGTTGTTGATTATTTCTAATATTTTTCCAATGGATTCTTTCAGATTTCCTATACATAAAATCATGTCATCTGCAAGTAGTGAGAATTTCACTTCTTACATGCCACTTGGATGCTATTCACTTCTTTTTCTTGCCTAATTGCTTTGGCCAAAACTTCCAGTGTTGTGTTGAATAAAAGTGGTGAGAGTGGACACCCTTGTCTTGTTCTTGTTTTCAGATTGATGGCTTTTACTGTTTCCTCACTGAGTATGATGTTTGTTCCCTTAATAGAGAAACCTCAGTCCTTTTGAACATAGAAAATTATTTTAACAGACATAGATATTCTGTCCTAAAGGTAAACTTACCAAAGTTAAAGAAAAACCTTGTATAACCTCTTTATCAAGAGCAGACTAACACTCCAGGAAAATTATCCATTTAAGAGAGAGAGAAAACCAAATTTTAATTTTTGCATCAGCTTATTTTTGACATTAAAACTCATTTACTTGGGGTCAAGACAATGTATGAAGAATTTAAAGAAAATGAGAAAATACTAAATTCTTGGGTTTGAAAGTACTGGTCTGTGAAAATGTGTCTATGTATGTGGAAGTACGTGTGTGTGTGCATAGAGTATGTCCCATAATTATGCCTTTGTGAAGCTTTTCTAACTTCACAAATGTAAATGCTACTAATATAAAACATATTGTTTGGAGATTTAATTATATATTCATTGCAATTATTTTAAATAATAGTAAATGGTTAGTTTGAATTTTTGTGCCACTCGTTCTGAGTGAAAATGGCAAAGATTTATGGAAACAATAAAAACTTAAATATTCAAAATTAAATAAGTATAAAATAAAGTTCTACTTCTGGATAGATGAAAGTAGTAAACTTATTATGGGGAATGGCCTATTGGCAGACTATTTAGGTTTGCATGCTCCACTTTAGTGGCCGAGGGTTCACAGGTTCAGATCCCAGGTGTGGACCTAGCACTGCTCATCAAGCCACACTGTGGCAGCATCCTACATAAAATAAAGAAAGATTGGCACAGATATTAGTTCAGTGACAATCTTCCTCAAGCAAAAGGAGGAAGATTGGCAATGGAAGTTAGCACAGGGCCAATATCCCTCAGAAAAAGAAAAGTTATTATGTGGAAAAATGAAGCAGAGATTTGCACAACATGGGTGAAGCTGAAGGGCATTATTCTCAATGAAATAAACCAGAGAGAGAAAGACAAACACTGCATGATATCACTTATATGTGAAATCTAAAAAAAAAAAAGGTCAAACTTATATAAACAGAAAGTAGAAAGGTGGTTGCCAGGGGCTATGGTGTAGGGGGAAAAAGGGAGAAGCAGGTAAAAGGGGACAAACTTTCAACTCTACTGTCAAGAGCTTCTGAGGATCTAACGTCTGACATGGTGACTAGAGTCGAGAACACTGAATTGTACAATTGAAATCAGCTAAGAGAGAAGCACTTCAATATTCTCACACACACAAAGTCAATATGTGAGGTGAAAAAATATTGGAGGTTAGGACAGAGGTGAATCAGGACAGGAATCCCTGGGAACCAGCCTAAATTTCCAGGAGAACTTCAGACTTTCAAAGGCCATGGCATGGGTGGGTTGAAACCAAGAATCGAGGAGACATGAGGAACCGGGTGACATCTGGCTTCCAGGTAGAAGGAATAGAAAACTACCCAAGGTCTAGAAGGCCCAGGAGGGTGGAGGGAGGCAGTTGTAGGCCAGTTGGTGGGGTAGGGGCTGTGGTCCAATCTGATTCCCTGCTGTCCCCTTCCCCCCTCAGGAGCCCTTGTGACAAGGCCACAGTTCCATGATGAGGGCGTGGGGTTCTAATCTCCAAGTCACTCCCAGTGCTCAGTTGCCTGAGAGTAGAACTGTATTTGAGATATGGAAACTCCTATCTTATATATAAAAATCATTGTTGTTACCTGGCTGAGCTCCAGTTCTGCTTCCTGTGTGATTGGGACCATCCTCTGCATCCTGTATGGACCGGGGCTCTTCCTGCTGTTCCTTCCCTCCCTCCAGAGGAATTTGCCCTTACAACCACCTTACAAAAGGAGAAAGGTCAGGAAGGTAAGAAATCCTGGACCGAGACCCACCAGAAGATGAGTCTTCCTTCTTTTTTACTGTGATTTCCACTTCTCTGAATCAACTAGAGGGACTCTGGGGATGGGAAACAATAGAATATCATCCTTCTAGGGAAAAGCCAGGCTAGGTGGGCAGGGGTGAGAGTGGGCACAAGGATTTCCATTTGAAGAACTCAGAGCAGGAGTCGTGGTGTGGCAGAGGGCTCCAGGAAAAGTCCCCAGGCCAGTGACCAGTGGCCAAGGACGGGATGCTGAGTAGGATCTGTGGGAGGACAGGCCCTGAACACTGGTTCCCCAGCTGCCTTCCTGGGGCAGCTGTCTTTACCAGGCCTTTCCTCTGTTGTAGCTGATCTGAGGGCAGAGCTGAGCCCCCTACAGCCTCTGAGCAGTACCTGGAGTGGGGCTCTGGCCTCAGGAAGCAAAGTCCTCCCTGAAGAAGCTCATAAGATTCTGTACATCTGAGAATGTGCGCATTTTTTGAGCAGAGAAACAGTGACAGAAAATACATGCTGGGTCCCACATGGGGACCTTCTTATGATCCTCAAAGAATGAAGACAGCAAATATCAATTTGGTGTTCAATTCTCCACTTCAAAAGTAAGTAAAAGGGAAGAAACACCCGAGAGCCCAAAGAGTTCAATGTAGACAGTCATCTTGCTCAAAAATGCTGGGTGTCTGCAGCGGGTCCAGAGAGAGGAGAGGGAGCCTTGGTCTCAGACTCCAAAGTTTCTTGTTTTATCTCTCCTCTCAGCATCAAGTGGAGCCGAGAGGGAGGAGCAGCAGGAGCAGGAAGAAAAGGGGAGCTTTGAAAGGTAAGCTTCTGCCATTCAGCCCTGGGCTCCAGAGCTGGCCTCCATCTCCTGTCCCTGAGCGCCCAGCTCCATGGGCTGGAGGATGCCAGGGGCAGAACCTGTCCCTCAGGAAACAGAGCCCTCAGGGAGGCACCTGGGAAGGAGACAAAAACCCAGATACTTGTCAGATTCTGTGCTAGAAACCTAGGCCCAGGTCAGCAAGCATCTGGAAATGGGTGTTGCCCAGCAGGGGCATGTAGGCTGTGGTGGAGGTTGAAGCACTTGGTCAATGACAAACCTCAACCCATCAGGAGCCATGCCAGCCCCATCAGGGATCCTGTGGCCTTAGACACTAGTGCCTGGGCTCCAGAGTCTGACCTCAAACAGTCTCCCCTAAAGGCACATTGCACGCAGCCTCTAAGAGCCCTAGGCCCCCGCCTTCAGCGCTGTGACTAGTCTCCTGATTTCTAGCTTACAGAGCTGGCCGGAAGGACCTGGCAGAAGTGCAGGGCCAGATGTCGCTTTCGCAAAGGTAAGAAATCTTGCCCTTCTCTCCTGGACTTCTTCCTCCCAGAGTCTCTGATGTGCCCCAGGGCTCTAGGAAGTTTGGGGCTGAGCTGGGAGGGGAGCCATGGGGACAGGGGTGGCAAAAGGCCTGGGGTGAGGGACAGCAGGAGAATTTGGTGAAGTGGAGGTGGGGCCAGGGAGGGCCATGGGTCTCAAGGGGACACCCCCACCTGGCCTGCTCTGCTGTCCCAGGGCCCTCGGCTCCTGGGTGCAGCTTGTGCCTTCTCCCGCAGCTCCCTGGCGAGGCTGTCTTCTAAGGGATGATTCCATCGCTTGTCATCTCAAGACTCCCCGGGGGAGGCCTGCAAGACAGCGTCTGCCAGAGTCTGCCAACCATGCGGGAAGCCTGTGGAATGTGCTCCTCTCACCCCAACTCCAGTACTTTTCCTTGCTCCTCTGACCCAGCCCACTCTACATTTGGCCTCCACTTTGCCAGCAGAACCTCCATCTGACTTGACCAGAATCCCGCTAGGCCCTGTTTCCATGAGCTCAACTCCAGCTCACTCCTGTTGGCCATTTCCCAACTCAGGCCTCGGCCACATGAGCTGTCGCATTGAGTTCCGCTCCCAGTGGAACATAATCAAGGTCTTGTTCTTCCCTATGTCATCACACTTCGAGTCCCAGCAAGGGCACCTGCTCTGTCACTGACCAGTGCCCTCATTCTGGGGAGGCCCCGCAAATAGGGAGGGAGAGACTGATAGCCCCTCAGTTGCCAACCCTGATGTCCAGAAGCTGCTTGAGACAGAAATCACAGAAAGAATACAAACGAAGGTCTGGGAAAAGAAGAACAAGGTGATCCAGGCACTCCTCAGATGCTCGAAACACACAGTATCATGTCTGGGCTGAATTTCTGCTGGGGCCTACCCCTCCTGTCCTTGGAGCCTGCAGATCTGAAAGCATGTGAAGCTCAACACTCGGCCCTTCCACGGTCCCCTTTTCCCCCCGCAGCCACCTGTGATTCTGGGGCCCACTCGAAAGCTGACTTTGCACAGTTCATGGGAAAACCTCTTGAGCCTCCTCCAGGTGACAAAGTCTTAACTTTGACAACAAAAGCATCAGTTTCCAGCCTGCCCTGTCCCCTCCCTGCTGCCTCACCTGTGTGTGAGGAAAATCAGAAGGCCCTGGGAGGGACCCTACCTGGCGATGGCAGTGAGCCCTCAGAAGCCTCTCTCTTGGAACAGGAGGGCCGGCTACCTTCTCCAGCCTTCACATTCAGGCTCTCAGACAGAAAAGGGCAGAGTGGGTCCATCAAGGGGGCTGAACAAGGCCGTCTAGAGCTGAGTTCAGGGTGCCCAGTGGCCAGGAATGAGCCTCGGGAAGAGAGTAGGGGTGGGGCCTCACCAGAGCCCTGCCTTGGGGTGGCAACATTGGAGGGGGAGTCAGGGTCCCAGTCTTGGGCCCATGTCAGGGGAATAGGAGACACCCTTGGGACCAAACCCCTCGAGCCCATGCCTGAAAAGGAAGAGGTTTATCACAACAGCCCTTTCAGAAAAATGTTGAGATGCCTCCTGCCCTGCCTGAGGCCCAACAAGGAGGAAGCACCAGAGAATCCCCTTGCAAAGGAAAGCCCGTGTCAGCCACCGCCCAGACCCAGGCACAGGTCACACACAGCTCGGTGTCAGATGGCAGGGCTGTTCAGGCGCCATCGACAGTGACATCCTTTGTCCGGGTCCTGGGAGAAAACTGAGGCTTGCAAAGAACTTCTGGCCTCCTAGTCGAAGCATCATAAAAACCATTTCAGGCCTGGGAAGCTGTACATGCCTGTTACCATGATGTTCCCTCCTCCCCAGACCAGAGAAGAACAATGACAGAGGACAGTCCCCAACCCACCTCCAGGGACGACAACTGCCCGAATATGAGGTAATGGATCAAAACAGGCATGGCAACTGGACCTTGCCATCCAGGCAGCCACAGTCCCCAGCCAAACCCTGCCAGTCTGGGTTGAGGGTGGCAGCTGTCTCAGCCAATCCATTACCCATGCTGTCTTCAGATATGTGTCTCCTGGGATGAGTAGACTGTGCCTGACACACCTTTCCTCGTAGGAACGCTTATCTCCCCAAACGGGGAAGTGGAGGAACAGAAAACCTGGTTTTTCTCCTTATTCTACCCTCTGTGCTAATGGTGTCTTCCCACCCCAATTTTCCCCAAATACAATTTTTTTCTCCCTAGAGTTCATGGCTTCTGTCTGTGCCCTGCTAGTGGTAAAAACGAGGTGAGGCTTTGCCCTTCCTAAGTGTCAGCTTTGGCTTCCAGAAGGGACAGGACCATGGGAGGCTGACTGCAGCATGGCTCACCTGCCCTCATCCCGACTCCCTCATTGCACCTGAAGTCCCCATCATGCTGTCCTTACAAAAACAAATGGAAGCTTCAGGATATTTCCAGATGAGCAAAACCTCTAAGACCACAGCCCAGGATGGGCCCCACCTGTCCTCTCCTGCGTTCTCTGGCCCTTGAACTTGTGGGACTGTATGGAGGGGGTTTGCAGAGGCTCCATGAAATGCAGAGATAGGTTCACAGGTCACAGAGTGGGGAGCGGAGTGTGGGGCGGATCTGGCCCTGAGTCCAGAGCGGGAAGAATCTTGCCCCGCACCCTGAGCTCTTGGTGGGAATAGATGACACTGCCCCAGGAGCATCTTCTCTCCCTGCTGAAGCTGCCCTGGAGATGGGCCTGTGCATCCCTTTCAGCCAAGCATCACCCTCCCTCTGTGCTTGTCACAGTCTGGAGCAGTAGCGACGAGGATGACTGTGCTCCCGACTCTGAGGGCAGGAGGGTGGGGAGCACGGACGCTGTGGTGGGCCTGTCCCCTCTGCCCAGAGGAGTGCAGGGCCCTGCTCTCCTGCACCTGCCTTCTCCTCCTGGGGAGTGGAGCCGGGGATGAGTGTGTGGCGTCACCATCTGATGGTGGGACACTGTGTGCCTAGGGTGGGATGCTGGGGAAGGAGACAAGGTGACACCAGAGTTTAACCACTAACCTACTGAAGGACAGTTTTTGATTTTTATTATTTTACCCCTTATAAATAAAGCTGCCATGAACTTCTTTGTGAAGGCTTTTGTGTGAACCTAAACTTTTTTGCACAGTAAATATCAATGGCAATGAGTAACAAAGGTTTGAAAATGGGCCCTCCTTCAGGATCTTAGAAAGAATGCAACATGCATTAGAGGTTGAAAGGTTGAAACAGGTCAGAGAGAGTAAACCTAACACCATATCTTATATTGAGCCATTTCCTGAAGAAAATTCCATTACCTAACGCACGACAGGTGCCGAGTATGTGGGAGGGACAGGTGTCACCACTTTTAATAAAACACTATCAAAACGTCTTTGTTCAAGAGACCCATGACCTTTAACCTGTCAGAAGCTCTTTACCCTTCATCTCCAGAGAATATTGATTAGACAGAGATCCACACCTATGGAGCAGGTACCCTGAATGAACTGGATTTCCACTTGAATTAAGAAGAAACTGATGGTTGCTGTGGACTCAAATTATTTGTGAATGAACAGACAACTTCAGTTTCTCATTTGAATATTAGCACAGAATCACAAGATTAAATGATAATGGAATCCCCTGAATCCAAACAGAGCAAGAAAATGTCAGTGTGTTCCTGGCCTTCCTATGGCTTCTCCAGGTCCTACCAAAGCAAGGAATACTCAATAGAGGGGAAAAGCGAACCTTTCTGAAACTCGTCTTAATATCGGAGTCACAGATGCTTCCTGTGCTTCTGTCTTCTGTTATGAACAGAGAGAGAAATCATTCATGTCTGTCAGGGAAATAATCCAATGACCCTAAATTTGGGGTGGGCGGTCTTTATTTAATACCATGGGCTCATCTCTACTATACAAACTGTTCCAGCTGGATTAGATTTTCTGGAAGAGTTTTCTCATTGATTTACATTTTAATACACATTCCCTCCTCATCCTGTCTCTGAGCTGGGAGGCAGGCCAATTCAGGGAACACACATGAGGCCTGAGTCATGTCAGTCCCTGCTCTGGGCAGCTGGCTTTGAGGAGGCCCTGAGTCCAGAACTCTTGTGTGGGAGAGCCTGAGTATAGGACTCTGATCACAGTCATGCCCTAACCAAGGGTCCCAATTAGGAGGAATGGCTCCCCGTCTGGTCTGCAGATCCCAGGAGGCAGCTGCTGTTTTGGCTGCAGCTCCACCTGTGGGATGAGCCCACCAGGCAGTCACAGAGCAGACCCTTCCTCTGAGTAGCTGCTGGCCACCTGAGTGGTGTTCCTTATGTTTCTGCTTTCATCAGCAGTAACATGAGGTCCCAGGCTGCATCACAGAGACAGTCCAACAGCTGGCCTCACTGGGAATGCCTGACTGAGGCCCCATTTCCTTACTCTCTTCCCTGGAAAATAGTGACTTCTGTAGTCACCCAGAGAGTCTTCAGGGAATCTTTGGAGTGGTGCCTTTAAAAAGAGCCCTAATGTCGACCAAGATGGCGGGGTGAGTGGTCTTCTTTGTCTCTCCCCCTTCAAATCTACAACTAATTGGACATTCACTGATTAACAAAGGCTATCCAGATAGCATCTCAAGATGCCTAAGAGACTTGTGCTGCTATACATCAGAAGGTGAATGGACTTCCCCATGGGAGGAGGTGGAAATAGGTGAAAACTCTCCAACCCCCAACCCCTGACCACCGGACAGGCTAGTACCTGCAAGAGGCTCTCTTCCAGTGGACTCCCCCATAGCATTGCCATGCACCCAGGCGGGAGTGTGCACTCACCAGCGGAGCGATGGTGGGAACAGGTGACAACAGCCCTACCTAAGATCCCGGTGATTACAACTAAGCCCAGGGGGAATATCCAGGGCCCCACACCCACTGGCAGGGAAGGCCTCCACTTGCCATTAGCAGGGAGGCCCCACCCAGAAACAAGAACAAAGGGAAGCTCCCGGCAAGCAGATTCCCCAGCATGGCACCAGACTGCCAGCTGCTTCTGGGCCAACAGTCTCCGGCCCTGCACAGGTCGGTGCAGGGGGCGCCCAGACTTCCTGTGGACGTGCTTGGGGACAGGGTTGGAGCTCCAGGGCCTGGCTCTGTGGCTCGGGCAGAGGCTCCAGGGTCCCACACACCCCCGGATGGAAAGCCTCTGGTCGCCATTAGCAGGGAGTCCCCACCCAGAAACCAGAACAAAGGGAAGCCCCCAGCAAGTGGTTTCCCCGGCATGGCACCAGACCACCAGCTGCTGCTGGGCCCATGGTTTCCGGCACTGCACGGGTCAGTGCAGGGGGTGCCCAGACTTCCCATCGACATGTTTGGGGACTGAGTGGAGCTCCAGTGCCCAGTTCTGCGGCCCAGGGGGAATCTCCAGGGTCCCGCAACCCCCACCCCCACAGGGAAAGCCTCTGCTCACCATTAGCAGGGAGGGCCTGCCCCACATTTGGAACACTGGGAAACTCCCTAGAGCAGAATTCCCCACAAGGCAGCAGCTTACCAGCCACCGCCAGGCCCACGGACTCTGGCTGTGTCCCAGATGAGGCAAGGGGCTCCCAGAGATCCCTTGAGAGTGGTGTGGGGCAGAGTGGAGCTCTGGTGAAACAGCTACATGGCCCAGGTGGGAATGCCAGGTTCCTACAGCAGCCTCAGCAAAAGCCTGGGCACAGCACTAGTGGAGAGATCCCAACTGGCACTCACAAGGCAGGAAGAATCTGGGGCAAAAGTAGCACAGCTAGTGAGTTAACGACATACTGAAGAAGATACCCATAGCTCTGTTGGGACCTATAGTGGACAAGTGTGATCTTGGGGGCTCTGTCAGTGACAAAGATGCGATTATAGGTGATCCTGCTCCCGGCTGCTGGGAAAGCCCATAACACCACTGAAGAACACAAGGAGGGAGCATGTCTAAGTGGGCTGCAACAGTAGGCACAAGCAGCCTGAGGCCCCCTTGCGATTGCCCCACAACTGACGAGGGACCCCACAGGACCACTGTGACTACTATGAGGGGTCCAGGTACAGTCAGTAACAGCTGACAGGGCTCCTGGTTGGTGCAGTCTAAATAGCTGACCCCCCACACACACACCAGTCACAACAAGTGGAAGCAGCGACTAAACTCTATCTCTACACGGAGGCACAAATCCATGCCATCAAGCAGTATGAAAAAATACATTAAATCTCCAGAACAGAAGGAAAATGATAAGCACCCAGAAAACAATCCCAAAGACAATGAAATCTATAACCTAAATGACGATAATTTCAAAACTGCCATTATTAAAAAACTGAACGAGTTAAAAGAGAATTCAGATAGACAACTCAATGAGTTCAGGAGCTATGTCACAAAAGAGCTTGACACTATAAAGAAGAACCAATTAGAAATACTACAGATGAAGAACACAATGGAGGAGATTAAGAAAAATCTGGACTCTCTGAACAGTAGGGTCAATAATATGGAGGACAGAATTAGCAATTTGGAGGATAGGAATATAGAAATGCTGCAGACAAAGGAGGAGAGAGAACTAAGACTAAAAAGAAATGAAGAAACTCTCCGAGAGTTATCCGACTCAATTAGGAGATACAACACAAGGATTATAGATATACCAGAGGGTGAAGAGAAGGAGAAGGGAGCAGAAGGTCTGTTCAAAGAAATAATAGCTGAGAAGTTTCCAAAGTCGGGAAGAGAGATGGAACTTCATGTGACAGAAGCCAATAGATCTCCAAACTTTATTAATGTAGGAAGACCAACCTCAAGGCATATAGTAGTGAAACTAGCAAATGTCAATGACAAAGAGAAAATACTAAGGGGAGCCAGGCAGGAGAAAATAACTTACAAAGGAAACCCCATAAGGCTATCAGCAGATTTCTCAGGAGATACCTTACAAGCTGGAAGAGATGGGAATGAAACATTCAAAACTCTGAAGGAGAAAAACCTGCAGCCAAGAACACTCTACCCAGCTAAAATATCCTTCAAATATGATGGAGAAATAAAAACTTTCCCAGATAAACAAAAGTTAAGGGAGTTCATCGCCACAAAACCTCCTCTTCAAGAAATGCTCAGGAAGAACCTCATACCTGAAAAATCAAAAAAAGGAAAGGCGTTACAAAATCCAGAACAAAGGAGATAAGCAGAAGGATAATAACACAAACTAACAGCTCTCCATCAGGACAAAATGCAAAAGAACCAGAAAACAAGTGATAAAATGGCCACAGTAAGCCCCCACATTTCAATAATCACTCTAAATGTGAATGGATTGAACTCTCCAATCAAAAGGCACAGAGTGGCAGGATGGATCAAAGAACAAGACCCAATAATATGCTGCCTCCAGGAAACACACCTCAGCCCCAAAGACAAACACAGACTCAAAGCTAAGGGATGGAAGACAATATTCCAAGCTAATAATGAACAAAAGAAAGCAGTTGTTGCCATACTTATATCAGAAAGGTAGACTTTAAAGCAAAACAGATAAAGAAAGACAAAGAGGGGCAGTATATAATGATAAAAAGGACGCTCCACCAAGATGACATAACACTTATAAATATATATGCACCTAACACAGGAGCATCAAAATTGGTAAAGAAACTATTGACAAAACTAAAAGGAGACATCAACAGCAATACAATAATAGTAGGGGACCTCAACACCCCATTAACAACAATGGACAGATCATCCAGACAGGAAATCAACAAGGAAATTATAGAATCAAATGAAAAATTAGCTCAGATGCACCTAATAGAAATATATATATAGGACACTTCATCCAAAAACAGCAGGTTAAACATTCTTCTCAAGCACGCATGGAACATTCTCAAGGATAGACCATATCTTGGGAAACAAAGCAAGCATCAATAAGTTCAAGAGGGTTGAAATAATATCAAACATCTTTTCTGATCATAATGCTATGAAACTAGAAATCAACTACAAGAATAAAGCTGGGAAAGGGCCAAAAATGTGGAGACTGAACAACATGCAACTGAACAAACAATGGAGTATTGAAGATATTAAAGAAGAAATCAAATATTATCTGGAGACAAATGAAAATGAAAACACACCGTACCAAATTATTTGGGACGCAGCAAAGGCATTCCTAAGAGGGAAATTCATTGCAATACAGTCTCACCTCAATAAGCAAGAAAAAATCATACATAACCTCAAACGACACCTAACGGAATTAGAAAAAGAAGAAAAAACAAAGCCCAAAGTCAGTAGAAGGAGGGAAATAATAAAAATTAGAGCAGAAATAAATGATATTGAAACAAAAACGACAGTGGAAAGGATCAATGAAACAAAGAGTTGGTACTTTGAAAAAATTAACAAAATCGACAAACCCTTAGCCAGACTCACTAAGAAAAAAGAGAGAAGTCTCAAATAAATAAAATTAGAAACTAGAGAGGAGAAATCACAACAGATACTGAAGAAATACCAAAGAAAGGATGAAAAACTATATGCCAACAAATTGAACAACCTAGAAGAAATGGATAAATTCCTAGACTCATACAACCTCCCCGAAATGAATCAGGAAAAAATAGAGAATCTGAAGAGACCAATCACAAGTAAAGAAATAGAAACAGTAATCAAAAACCTCCGCCAAAATAAGAGTCCAGGACCAGACGGCTTCTCTGGAGAATTCTACCAAACATTCAAAGAAGATTTAATACCTATCCTTGTCAAACTATTCCAGAAAATAGAGGAAGATGGAGCACTCCCTAATGCATTCTATGGAGCTAACATCAGCCTGATCCCCAAACCTGACAAGGACAACACAAAGAAGGAAAACTACAGGCCAATATCACTGATGAACATAGATGCAAAAATCCTCAACAAAATTTTGGCAAACCGAATACAGCAATACATCAAAACGATTATACACCATGATCAAGTGGGATTTATACCAGGGACACAGGGATGGTTCAACATCCGCAAGTCAATCAACGTGATTCACTACATTAACAAAATGAGAAACAAAAACCACATGATCATCTCAATAGATGCAGAGAAAACATTCTACAAGATCCAACATCCATTTATGATAAAAACCCTCCATAAAATGGGTATAGAAGGAAAGTACCTCAACATAATAAAGGCCATATATGACAAACCCACAGCCAACATTCATACTCAATGGACAAAAACTGAAACCCATCCCCCTCAGAACAGGAACCAGACAAGGATGCCCACTTTCACCACTCTTATTCAACATAGTACTGGAGTTTTTGGCCAGAGCAATTTGGCAGGAAAAAGAAATAAAAGGAATCCAAATAGGCAACGAAGAAGTAAAACTCTCGCTGTTTGCAGAAGACATGATCTTATATATAGAAAAGAACAAAGAATCCATAGAAAAACTATTAGAAACAATCAACAACTACAGCAAAGTTGCAGGGTATAAAATCAACATACATAAATCAATAGCATTTCTATATGAGAACAAGGAACTAACAGAAAACGATCTCAAGAACTCAATCCCATTCACAATCACATCAAAAAGAATAAAATGCCTTAGGATAAATTTAACCAAGAAAGTGAAAGATCTATACAACAAAAACTACAAAACTTTCTTGAAAGAAATTGATGACGACATAAAGAGATGGAAAGACATTCCATGTACATGGATTGGAAGAATAAACATAGTTAAAATGTCCATACTACCTAAAGCAATCTACAGATACAACGCTATCCCAATCACAATTCCAATGTCATTCTTTACAGAAATTGAACAAAGAACCCTAAAATTCATATGGGGCAACAAAAGACCCCAAATTGCCAAAGCAACCCTGAGAAAGAAGAACAAAGCTGGAGGCATCACAATCCCTGACTTCAAAACATACTGCAAAGCTACAGTAATCAAAACAGCATGGTACTGGTACAAAAACAGATGCACAGACCAATGGAACAGAATTGAAAGCCCAGAAATAAAACCACACATCTATGGACAGCTAATCTTTGACAAAGGAGCTGAGGGCCTACAATGGAGGAAAGAAAGTCTGTTCAACAAATGGTGCTGGGAAAACTGGACAGCCACATGTAAAAGAATGAAAATAACCATTCTTTTTCACCATTTACTAAAATAAACTCAAAATGGATCAAAGACCTAAGGATTAGGCCTGAAACAATAAGTCTTCTAGAAGAGAATATCGGCAGTACACTCTTTGACATCAGCTTCAAAATCTTTTCGGACACCATAACCCCTCACATGAGGGAAACAATAGAAAGAATAAACAAATGGGACTTCATCAGACTAAAGAGCTTCTTCAAGGCAAGGGAAAACAGGATTGAAACAAAAAAACAGCCCACTAATTGGGAAAAAATATTTACAAGCCACTTATCCAACAAAGGGTTAATCACCACAACATACAAAGAACTCGCACAACTCAACAATAAAAAATCAAACAACCCAATTACAGAATGCGCAGGGGACTTGAACAGACATTTCTCCAAAGAAGCTATAGGGATGGCCAATAGACACATGAAAAGATGCTCATCATCACTAATCATCAGGGAAATGCAAATCAAAACTACACTAAGATATCACCTTACACCTGTTAGAATGGCAAAAATATCCAAAACCAAAAGTGACAAATGTTGGAGAGGCTGTGGAGAAAAAGGAACCCTCCTACACTGTCGGTGGGAATGCAAACTGGTGCAGCCACTATGGAAAACAGTATGGAGATTCCTCAAAAAGTTAAGAATAGAAATACCTTATGACCCAGCCAACCCACTACTGGGTATCTATCCTAAGAACCTGAAATCAGCAATTCCAAAAGTCCCATGCACCCCTATGTTCATCGCAGCATTATTCACAATAGCCAAGTCATGGAACCAACCTAAGTGCCCAGCAACTGATGATTGGATAAAGAAGATGTGGTATATATATACAATGGAATACTACTCAGCCATAAAAAAGGACAAAGTCGTCCCATTCACAACAGCATGGATAGACCTTGAGGGTATTATGTTGAGTGAAGTAAGCCAGACAGAGAAAGACGAACTCTGTATGACTCCACTCATAGGTGGTAGTTAACATATGGACAAAGAGAACTGATCGTTGGTCACCAGGGGAAAGGGGGGTGGGGGGAGGGCACTAGGGGTGAAGTGGTGTACCTACAACATGACTAATAATGATATTCAACTGTAATTTCACAAGGTTGTTAACTATCATAATCTTAATTTTAAAAAAAAAAGAGCCCTAATGTCTTCAAAAGAAATGGACGTGGAGGTCTAGAACAAGTACCGAACAGGGTTAGGTTTTAAACATCGTGGAATGTGAGAAAATCACATTGGGATTGTCAAGAATATGATGCACTGGGAAAATAAGTCATCCAAAGTACAGAATTGCACCAACTTTTTTTTCATTGACTAAGGCGATCACTGGATGTCTCTCCATCATTCTGTTAATGTGATCCATTATAATGATTAATTTTTTTGAATATGAACACAACCTTGCCTTCAGGAGCTCCACTCTCTTTATCAGTTTTTGTGCCCATTTGCATTTCCCCAAGAATTTTCAGTTCTTTATCTGAAGCGCTGGTGGATTTCCCTCATCCTCTTTCATTCCCTCCACCTTGCTGGAGCTTACCACGCATTCTGATGCAGACATCAGCATTGTCCTTCCTAACAGAGGAGTCTGAGATCAAAGAAACAGGCAAACTGGGAGACTGAGTTGGCGGACGCGGCATAGCTGTTAACAAGACAAGGAACCTCATGTTTCAAGAAAAGCCACAATCTGCTTCATGAACGGAGATGCACAACTGGTAAACGAATCGTAAGCAGAATGTAGCACAGTGAAGATGAGCAGATGAGTGATATTAAAGTGAACACATACATTGTGTTCAGATCCAATGACAACTCGTATCATTTGCAGTTCAGAAATGAGGAAAAGTAGTAGGGTATTTCTTCAAAATGGTACTTTATTATCAGGATGAAGGCTAAAAATTTCAGTTTGGTGGCCTATTAATAAACACATGATGATTCTTTTTCGTTTTCCCTTATTTCTTACTTACTCCTATGTTGCTATGTTAGGCATATTTGAGTGCCCAGTATCTACTTAATAGCTTATCAGAAGGCCATCCTTATGATATAAGCACAATCAGGTCAAAATTGTGTTGAGCTCCCTGGGGTCAAGAAAATAAGACTGAGAGTCAAGGGACTGTGTGATAGGCCTACCTCTGCCACAAACTAGACATATGACCTTAGGCAAGTAAGTCACATGGCTCTGACCCTACTCAGGCTTTGTCTGGAAGAGGTATGCCTGGGCCCACAGAATCTTGAGGTTCCTCCATATTGCTTGAACCTGTTAAAAAATTCCTGCTCTCCAAAAATTTGTGATCTAGGAGAAAAGTCATACATGCCCGTGGATGATTCTGTTACCAAGCAAATGCTAAAAGAAGTTTAATAGAAGTGGAATGAAGTATTTGGAGAGATGGACTTTGGACGTTTCTCTGAAATTCTCTTAAAAGGAGGCTTTTCTGGAATTGGACTTTAAGTCACGCTTAAGATGTTACAGAACTGTGGGGAAGGTGCAGAGTGAAGGAAAACCTTGATCAGAGCAGCAAAGCAGCGTTGCAGTGCTTAGCATCTTCAGAAGCAGTGAGTCACAGACGGTATTGGTGAGAAGTGAGCCCCTGGGAACGTGCCGGTTAGAATGCCTGGACAGAATGCAGAGCTAGGGGTTGGCCCATGCTCTCAGTAATTCCATATTCAGAGACACTTCTGATGCTCTTTTTTGTACAAGATCCTACAGATACATATTATTTCTGCCACACTTGAACTATTAAAGTATTCATTGGTCAGTATTTTAAGTGGAAGCATGTCTGACACTTCATAACTGCGATGAAAGTGTTTGGAAATAGAAAGTAAATAGCTTCCCACTATGGCTGCTCCCTTTCTTGATATGCTCTATGTGATTCTTAATTTTCCCTACATCATTTGAACATAGGAGGCAATAACATAGGAGACTGGAATTCTCGTCCCAACTCCAGAAAAACGTCTTTGTTTGACCGATGAAGAATAAAGTTGCTCTATCTGTTGAGAAAGACATTAAAGATCACTTTGGTGCCTGCTAAGAGAGTTACTCTGCAGCAAATTATTCTGTGATCACACATATTCATAAATTAGAAGCATATTTATCAGATTAAGATAATAAGAACAACTTATATAATACCTGTTTTAGTATAACTAAGATTATCTTTTTATCAGGGAAAAGATTATGTTTCCCTAGGTCTTTATATATAATTGTGTAATAACTATAAAATTGGATATCTAAGCACTCGTGTGTACCAAAGTATTCCTAGAATCAATCATTTGTAGTCAGGAAATGATGCCTCTGTTCTCAGGTGGATTTCTAGAAGATTAAGTCCAAGGGAGGAGCCACGCACAGTGATGGCTCCTTTCCTGCCCACTGAATCCATGCTCCTGGCACTCTCCCATCATCCCACAGTCCCCCCTTGCCTTCCTTCCACAGAAATTAGGAAAGAGGATGGGCAGCGGGTTCCAATGGCTGACAACCAAAATGTACTATGAAATGTAACTCAGGGTCTGCAATGGGACAGACACCCATTTACACTGAGAAGGCTGTGCTACTCAGGTTACGTGAACTTCTTGCATATGCAATGCGAGGGTTATCTACGGGAAGTTCAACTTCATAATGTGCCATGTCTGTGTGGGTATATTTGTTTGTTTTATGTACTTCAGGCTGATCAAAGTAAATAATAAACTAGACTACAAAATAGAAATTCTCTCCTATTTCTTGCTGTTTTTTTAAATCGTGGTAACATTGGATTATGACATTATATAGCTTTCAGATGTACATCATAATATATCTCAAATTCTGTGTAGATTACATCATGTTCACCACCCAAAAACTAATTATAGTCCATGACCACACATGTGAGCCTAATCACCCCTTTTGCAGTCCCCCGCCTCCTTCCCCTATGGTAACCACCAATCCAATCTCTGTGCTATGTGCTTTTGTCATTGTTTTCATCTTTTACTTATGAGTGAGGTCATATGGTATTTACCTTTCTCCCTCTGACTTATTTCACTCAGCATAATACCCTGAAGCTTCATCCATGTTGTCACATATGGCCAGATTTCATCCTTTCTTATGGCTGAGTAGTATTCCATTTTGTATATATACCACATCTTCTTTATCCGTTCGTCCTTGTTGGGCACCTAGGTTGCTTCCAATCTTGGGTATTGTGAACATGGCTGTGATGAACATAGGGGTGCATGTATCTTTATGCATTTGTGTTTTCAAGTTCTTTGGATAAATACCCAGCAGTGGAATAGCTGGATTCAATGGTAGATCTATTTTTAATTTTCTGAGGATACTCCTTACTGCTTTCCATAGTGGCTGCACCAGTTTACACACCCACCAGCAGTGTACGAGGGTTGCCTTCTCGCCACATCCTCTCCAACACTTGTTGTTCCCTGTCTTGTTAATTATAGCCATTCTGACCGGAGTGAGGTGATATCTCATTGTACTTTTCATTTGCAATTCCCTGAAAGTTAATGATGCTGAGCTTCTTTTCGTATGCCTGTTGGCCATCCATATATTTGCTTTGGAGAAATCTCTGTTCAGATCTTTTGCCTATTTTTTAATTGGGTTGTTGGTGTTTTTGTTGTTGAGATGTATGAGTTCTTTGTATATTTTGGATATTAACCCCTTATCTGACATATGGTTTGCAAATATCTTCTCCCGATTCTTGGTTGTATTTTTGTTTTGTTGATGGTTTCCTTTGCTGTGCAGAAGCTTTTTACTTTGACGTAGTCCCATTTGTTCATTTTTTCTTTTGTTTCCTTTGCCCAGTCAGACACAGTATTTGAAAATATGCTGCTAAGACTGATGTCAAAGTGTGTACTGCACATGTTTTCTTCTAGAAGTTTCATGGTTTCAGGTCTTACATTCAAGTCTTTAATCCATTTGGAGTTGATTTTTGTGCATGGTGTAAGGGAATGGTCTACTTTCATTCTTTTGCATGTGACTGTCTGGTTTTCCCACCCCCATTTACTGAAGACACTCTCCTTTCTCCATTTTATGCTCTTGGCTCCCTTGTTGAATATTAGCTGTCCATAAATGTGTGGGTGTACTACTGGGCTCTAGATTCTCTTCCATTGATCTATATGTCTGTTTCTGTGCCAGTGCCATGCTGTTTTGGTTACCATGGCTTTGTAATATATTTTGAAGTCAAGGAGTGTGATACGTCCAGCTTTGTTCCTTTTTCTTAGGAATCCATTGGCTATTCGGGGTCTTTTGTTGTTCCATAAAAATTTTAGGATTCTTTGTTCTATTTCTGAGAAAAATGTTGTTGCAACTCTGATAGGGATTGCACTGAATCTATAGGTTGCATTAGGGATTATGGACATTTTATCTATGTTAATTCTTCCAATCCTAGAGCACGGAATATCTTTCCATTTCTTTGTGTCTTCTTTGATGTCTTTCATCAATGTTTTGCAGTTTTCGGTGTACAGATCTTTCATCCCTTTGGTTAACTTTATTCCTAGGTATTTTATTCTTTTTGTTGCAATTGTAAATGGGATTGTATTCTTAATCTCTCTTCCAGCTACTTCGGTGTTAGTGTATAGAACACAACCCATTTTTGTATGTTGATTTTGTATCCCACGACTTGACTATATTCAGTTATTATTTCTATAAGTTTTTTAGCAGATTCTTTGGGTTTTCTATATATTAAATCATGTCATCTGCAAAGAGTGACAGTTTCACTTCTTCTTTTCCAATATGGATCGCTTTTATATCTTTTTCTTTCCTGATTGCTCTCGCTAGGACTTCCAATCCTATGTTAAATAAGAGTAGTGACAGTGGGCAGCCTTGTCTGGGTCCTGTTCTTAGAGGGATAGATTTCAGTTTTTCTCCATTGAGAAGGATATTTGCTCTGGGTTTGTCATTTGTGGCTTTTGTTATGTTGACGTATTTTCCTTCTATACCCATTTTATTTACAGTTTTTATCATAAACGGATGCTGTATCTTGTCAATTGCTTTCTCTGCATCTATTGAGATGACCATGTGATTTTTATTCTTCATTTTGTTAATGTGGTGTATCACATTGATAGATTTGCGGATGTTTAACCATCCCTGCATCCCTGGAATGAAACCCACTTGATCAACATGTATGATCATCTTAATGTATTGTTGTATTCAATTTGCTAGTATTTTGTTGAGGATTTTTGCATCGATGTTCATCACTGATATTGGCCTGGAATTTTCTTTTTTTTTGTCTCCAGGAATTTTTTCATTTCTCCTTTGATTTCTTCATTGACATAGTTATTATTCCGTAGCATTTTTGTTAGTCTCCACATTTCTGTGGCTCCTCTGATTTTCTCCCTGTAGTTGATTTCTAGTTTCATACGTTTGTGGTCAGAAAAGATGTGTGGTATTATGTCGATCTTCTTAAATTTATTGAGACTTGTTTTGTGGCCTAATATGTGATCAACCCTGGAGAATGTTCCATGTGCATTTGAAAAGAATGTGTATTCTGTGGTTTGTGGGTGGAATGTTCTGCATATATCCACTAAGTCCATCTGGTCAAATGCGTCATTTAAGGCCAGCGTTTCCTTATTGATCTTCTGTTTGGATGACCTATCCATTGGTGTAAGTGGAGTGTTAAAGTCCCCTACTATTACTGTGTTACTCTCTATTTCTCCTTTTATGTCTCTTCATAATTGCTTTATATATTTAGGTTGGGTCTATAGATATTACAAATGTTATATTTTCTTGTTGGATTGTTCTCTTAATCATTATGTAGTGCCCTTCTTTGCCTCTTGTTACAGTTTTTCTTTTAAAGTCTATTTTGTCTGATAGAAATATTGGTACCTCCTCTTTCTTTTCGTTCTCATTTACATGGAACATCTTTTTCCATCCTTTCACTTTCAGTTTGTGGCTGTCTTTAGGTCTGAAGTGTGTCTCAAGTATGCAGAATTTATATGGGTCTTGGATTTTTGTCCAGTTGACCACCCTATGCCTTTTGATTGGAGCATTTAGTCTATTCACACTTAAAGTAGCCATTGATAAATATGTATTTATTGTCATTTTGTTCATTTTTTTCTGGGTGTTTTAGTAGTTCTACTCTATTCCTTTCTTTTTCTCTTGCTCTCTTCCCTTGTGGTTTGAGGGCTTTCTTTAGTAATATGTTTGATTACTTTTGTCTTACTTATTTGCTTACTTATTATAGGTGTCTGATTTGTGATTACTATAAGGATTCTATATAATATTCCATGTATATAACAGTTTATATCGAGTTGACAGACTCTTTGGCTAAACCTCTTTCTAAAAGCTCTAGGTTTTCACTCCCCTCCTCCCACATTTTATGTTTTTGAAATCATATCTCTTCTCTTGTTTTGTGTGTGTCTGTCCATTACCCTCTTATCATTGAAATAGGTAATACTATGACTTTTGCCTTTTAACCTTCATATTATCTTCACAGGTGGTTGATCTGCTGCCTTTACTATATTTTCCCCTTTACTAGTGATTTTATTGCCTGGTATTTTGGGAAGTCTTTTGGATAATTTTTTATCCCTATTTGTGGTCATTGCCTTCCCACTTAAATGAGACCCTTCAGCATTTCTTGTAGAACTGGTTTCTTGGTGATAAATTCCTTCAATTTTCGCTTGTCTGGGAAGCTCTTTGTCTCTCCTTGCATTCTGAATGACAACCTTGATGGATCGAGTATTCTTGGCTGTCGGTTTTTCTTTTTAGCACTTTAAATATGTCATTCCAATCTCTTCTTGCCTGTAGGGTTTCAGCTGAGAAATACATTAATGGTCTTATGGGCTTTCCTTTGGATGTCACTTCTTGCATTTCTCTTGCTGGTTTTAGGATTCTCTCTTCATCTTTAATTTTGGACCTTTGGATTATAATGTGTCTTGGCATGGGCCTCTTTGGGTTTATCTTGTTTGGAGCTCTCTGTGCTTCCTGTACTCGGATGTCTGTTTCCTCCCTTAAGTTAGGAAAAGTTTCAGATTTAATTTCTTCAAATAAATTTTCTGACCCTTTGTCTCTCTCTTTTCCTTCTGGGACACCTATAATACGAATGTTACTGTGCATGATATTGTCCCAGAGTTCCCTTAGACTGTTCTCATTCTGGCTAATTCTTTTTTCTTTTTTCTGTTCAGCTTGGGCGATTTCCTCTAGTCTTTCGTCTAGCTTGCTGATCCATTCTTCTGTATCCTCTACTCTGCTATTGAGACCTCCAGTGAATTTTTCACTTCCAGTGTGGCATTCTTCATTTCTGATTGGTTCTTTTTTATCTTTTCCAGTTCTTCGTGGATGAGCTCACTGTGTTCATCCAGTCTTCTCCCAATATCTGTAAGCATCCATATGACTTTTTGTTTGAACTCTTTGTCAGGTAGGTCACTTCTTTCTGTTTTGTTTAGTCCTTTTTCTTGGGCTTTGTCCTATCCCCTTGGTTGGAATGTATCCCTTTGTCTCCTCATTATGCCTCTTTCTCTGTGCTTATGTCTATGTATTAGGTGAGTCAGCTATGTCTCCTGATCTTGGAGAAGTGCCGTAGGTAAGAGATGCCTTTGCAGGCCCAGCAATATGCTTCCTTCTCATCACCAGTCTAAATGATACAGGAGTGACCCCCTTGTGGGCTACTTGTGTCCTTCTGCTGTGGCAGGGTTTCTCTTAATGCAGGTACCCAGGAGGACTAGTCATTCCTTCCCTGGCCAGTTGTTTCTAAATCTGGTTTGGGGAGCCTCAGCACCATTGGCTACAAGGCTTAAGAGCACACTACTGTTTCAGTTTTCCTGTTAATTGAGTAGGTACCCAGTGTATCTGGTTGCTAGGCTCAGGGGCTTACAGTTGCTATAGGCCTCAGACCTGGAAGGCTGTTTTCAGTTCTCTTAGGAGTGTAGATGAGTGGGGCAGACCCCAGGCACAGGAGCACTCAATTGTGTCAGGCTTTGGAAGGTGGGGCTGATCCTTTTAATGGCTATTTCTGAAGACCAGGTCTTCTGCCACTGATACGCCTCAACCCCCACTGGACCACACACCATCAATGCAGTCCTGGTCCATGCACACTTCCCAGCCCCCTGGATTGTAACCCAATGCCCCACTGCAGAGGCCACCACCTCTCCAACAATGCCACCCACAGTTCACCTGGTCCTCACACAGGCCCTGCCCCACAGAGGCAGACACACTCACCTGTCTGTAGAGGATCAAGGCCCCCTGTCAATACAGGCTGACAAGTAGCCTGAGGGCTTGTTTCGGGGCATGGCAAGTCCCTCGGGTGGGGTGCCATCCCTGCCTGAAGAGATTAAATCTGCCCTTTAAAGAGTGTGACAGACACCAGGCTAACAGGCCAGTGGAAGAACTTCAATGGCGTCTGCCAGGGTCTGTGTCAGCACGCCTGGACTAGGTCACAACAATGGCCACCACCAATGTCTCAGTCTCCAGAGAAGTCTCACCTCTCACCAAGATGCACCCAGAGCCTACCAGGTGAGTCTCTTTTCACCAAAGGACTGTCAGCCTTCTATCTGGTGATTTTAGGTTGCTAAGATGGCTGACTTTGTGCCCGGGCCTTAAAGGGCTGGGTCTTTTCAGCTTCCATCCGATAGTTTTTCTGCAGGTGTCCTTGCTGCACTTAATAGCCAGTGAAGCGAGATAGTAAGACCCTCATCTCAGTTGTGCTGAGTCTGAAGGATGCTTATAGTCCTCTCAGTTGTGTTGAGTCTGAAGGATGTTTATAGCACTATTGGCCCCCACTCTGGACCTCACTCCTCGAGGGATGGCTGTATAACTTAACGTGGCTCTGCCTGGCCAGATGAGGAACTCCACTGCTCCTGAAGTTTGCTTTTTCCCTCTCCACAAGGAATTTCTGCCTCTTCTACCTTACTCGGGACTGTCCCTTTCTCTGCGGGTTCTTTTTATCCAGTTTTTAGTTTTGTATCAAGGATAATTTTTCCAAAAATAATTGTAACCTGGTTTTGATCATGGGAGGAGATGAGTTCAGACCTGCCAATACCACCATCTTGATGAGATCAAGCTTCCCTCACCTTTCTGAGGCTGTTTTTCTCTGCTCTCCTTCCTAACAATGAAAACATGTGGGAGAGCAAAGCTGTGACTCAAGCCCACACCAGATCCCAGGAAAATTTCCAAGACCCTAGAGATGCCCAAGGACCGGGGGCATGTTCAATGCAGGAAGAAGTGTCTTCATGGCACTCTGAGGATTAGCTGTGAATGATAAAAAACTCTGGAGTGACAAGGACGAGGAAGCCAAAAGGCACCCAGTTCTGCCCACCTAGGACGAGATGCAGAGTTACCTCAAAGAGGGTGTCCCAGCCTGTAATAGCCCCCAGGGAGCTATGATGGGCTGAGCAGTGTGGGGAAGGGTCCATTTCATCTGCAGCACCAATGGGGGAAGGGCTAACCCAGGGAAGAGTCACTGTCTTTGTATTACTCACACCGGATGAGTAGTTGGATGGACAGCAGTTAAGATCTGTGTAAGCAGAGTTAAGTCTATGATGGAGGCATGTGTTGAGGAAAACACGCACACAGAAAAACAGTGTCTCAGGCAACCCCACTAGAACCATGCAATCCTGTTTGTTCTCTAGACAAACTGCAGAGGTCTGGAAAAGGCTGGGTCCTCAAACAAATCTTTGACCTGACTATTGAGCTACAGTGGCCACACTCACAGCTCTCCAGCTCCTGTTCCCCGTCACAGAGCTCATCTCCTGGCAGAGCAGTGATCAGGTAGGAGTCTGTGTATGAAAAAGGCTGTCTTTCCCTCCTGAGGATGGAAAAACTCAGCTCTACACCTCAGGTGTGTTTCTCTTTTACATTTACACAGATCACTTCACTTCTGACTCTTACGGTCACCCAATATGTGGGGTTTCTTCCCCCTACCAAGCAATTCTCCACGACACCAGCTGAGTGCTCTAGAGTTTACCTCCATTCTGACACTGTAATGTCATATCCCACAAGTTTAGGGCTCAGTCTCACAAGACTGCTCCCACCCTACTTCAGACACAAATCACAAATAGTAGGTGCCCAGGTTACCCACAACTTCCATCCAACTTCACTACAAATTGGAGGTTTTCACAACCCCCTCCTTGGGTTCCAGTAATTTGCTAGAGCACCTCACATAACACAGGGAAACATTTACTTAACGTTTACCAGTTTATAAAGGATAGGATAAAGGGTACAGATGAACATCCAGATGAAGAGATACGTGGGTCCTGGTCTGAGAGGGTCCTGAGCACAGGAGCTTCTGCTCCCATGGTGTTGGAGTGCATCACTCTTGGAACACAGATGTGTTCACCCACCTGGAAGTGCCCCGAACCCCATACTTTTGAGATTTTATAGAGGCTTCCTTATGCAGGCATGGTCAATATTAACTCCATTTTCAGCCCTTCTCCCTTAACAAAGGAATGAGAGGGTGGGACAAAAAATTCCCAGCGTCTACTTGTGACTTGGTCTTTCTGTTGCCCAGTACCCATCCAGGAGCTATTCAGGAACCCACCTAATCAGAACTTCAGCTCACATGACCCACACTGGGCTTCTGGGTGGGCCACACAGGCGTCTAAACTCTGGAGAGTTAAGACAGACTATTTTAGGCAGAATAAGAAATTGGGTGAAGACAGCATAAGAGATTAAAGAAAATGAGAAAATTCTTAATTCTTGTGTTTGAAAATACTGAATTAGTCTGTGCAAATGTGTGTCTGTGTGGGACTATGTAGGTATGTCTGTGTGTGTGTACGTGTCCAGCATGTCCCATAAGTCTTTGTGAAGCTTTTCTAACTTCATAAGTATAAATGCTACTATCATAGAACACAGTACTGGGAGGTTTACTTACTTACATTTTTCTTATATTTAGTTTAAATAATAAATGACTACTTTGAATGTTTGTGTCAGTTGTTCTCAGTGAAGATGGCAAATGTTAATGGAAAACATAACAATATTAATATCCAAAATTAAATAAAGTATACACTAAAGTTCGACTTCTGGAATGACGAAACGAAAAACTTACTATGTGGACAAATGGAGTTGAGATTTGCACAACATGGATGAACCTGGAAGGCGTTATGCTCAATGAAACAAGCCAGTCAGAGAAAGACAAGGTCTGCCGGGTGTCACTGACATGTGAACTCGAAAAACAATAAAAGAAAGGTCAACTCATAGAAACAGAGAGTAGAAAAGCAGTTGCCAGAGCTGTGGGGTGGGAAGAATAGGGAGAGGCAGGTAAAAGGGGACGAACTTTCAGCTCTGAGATCAAGAAGGTCTGAGGATCTCATGTCTGACGTGGTGACAAGAGTCAAGAACACTGAATTGTGTAATTGAGATCAGCTAAGAGAGCAGCATTTCAGTGTCCTCACACACACAGTCAATAAGTGAGGTGAAAACAACAGAGTTGAGGACAGAGGAGAATCAGGGTATGAATCCCTGGGAACTAGATCAAATTCCTGGGAGAACTTCAGACTTTCAAAGGCCATGAGATACCTGGCTTCAAACCAAGAATCCAGGAGATGCAAGGAATCGGGTGATGTGTGGCTTCCAATTGGAAGGAATAGAAAACTAGCAAAGGTCTAGAAGGCCCAGGAGGGTGGAGGGAGGCAGTTGTAGGCCAGTTGGTGGGGGAGGGCCTATGGTTCAATGTGCCTCCCTTCTGTCCCTTCCCCCCCTCAGGATCCCTTGTGACACGGCCACAGTTCCATGATGAGGGCGTGGGGTTCTAATCTCCAAGTCACTCCCAGTGCTCAGTTGCCTGAGAGTAGAACTGTATTTGAGATATGGAAACTCCTATCTTATATGTAAAAAGCCTTGTTGCTACCTGGTTGAGCTCCAGTTCCGCTTCCTGTGTGATTGGGACCATCCTCCGCATCCTGTATGGACTGGGGCTTTTCCTCCTGTTCCTTCCCTCCCTCCAGAGGAATTTGCCCTTATAACCACCTTACAAAAGGAGAAAGGTCAGGAAGGTAAGAAATCCTGGACTGAGACCCACCAGAAGATGAGTCTCTCTTCTTTTTTATATGATTTCCCCTTCTCTGAATCAACTAGAGGGACTCCAGGGATGGGAAAGAATAGAACATCATCCTTCTAGGGACAAGCCAGGCTAGGTGGGCAGGGGTGAAGGTGGGCACAAAGATTTCCATCCAAAGATCTCGGAGCAGGACTCCCGGTGTGGCAGAGGGCTCCAGGGAAAGTCCCCAGGCCAGTGACTAGTGGCCAAGGATGGGATGCTGCGTAGGATCTGTGGGAGGACAGGCCCTGAGCACTGGTTCCCCAGCTGCCTTCCTGGCACAGGTGTCTCAGGCGGGCCTTTCCTCTATCGTGGCTGATCTGAGGGCAGTGCTGAGCCCCCAAGAGCCTCTAAGCAGGACCTGGAGTGGGGCTCTGGCCTAAGCAAGCAAAGTCCTCATGAGGAAGCTCATAAGATTCTGTACATCTGAGAATGTGCACGTTTCTTGAGCAGAGAAACAGTGAGAGAACATCCATGCTGGTCCCACATGGGGACCTTCTTATGATCCTCAAAGAAGGAAGACAGCAAGTGTCCATTTTGTGTTCAATTATCCACTTCAAAAGTAAGTAAAAGGGAAGAAACAACCCAGAGCCCCAGGAGTTCAGTGTAGACAGTCATCTTGCTCACAAACGCTGCACGTCTGCAGCTGGTCCAGAGAGAGAAGAGGGAGCCTTGGGTCTCAGCCCCCACAGTTTCTTGATTTTTCTCTCATTTCAGTGTCAAGTGGAGCCGAGAGGGAGGAACAGCAGGAGCAGGAAGAAAAGGGGAGCTTTGAAAGGTAAGCTTCTGCCATTCAGCCCTATGCCCCAGAGCTGGCCTCCATCTCCTGTCCCTGAGCGCCCAGCTCCATGGGCTCGAGGATGCCAGGGACAGAACCTGTCCCTCAGGAAACAGAGCCCCCAGGGAGGCACCCGGGAAGGAGATGAAAACCTGAGTACTTGCCAGATTCTGTGCTGGGAACTAAGGCCCAGGCCAGCAGGCATCTGGAAATGGGTGTTGCCCAGCAGGGGCATGTGGGTTGTGGTGGAGGTTGAAGCACTTGGTCAATGACAAATCTCAACCCGTCAGCAGCCTTGCCATCCACATCAGGGATCCCGTGGCCTTGGGTACTAGTGCCTGGGCTCCAGAGTCTGACCTCAAACAGTCTCCCCTAAAGGCACATTGCACCCAGTTTCCTGTAAGAGCCCTAGGCCCCCGCCTTCAGCTCTGTGACCCAGTGTCCTAATTTCTAGCTTACAGAGCTGGCTGGAAGAACCTGGCAGAATTGGGGGGCCTGATGTCCCTTTCACAAAGGTAAGGAATCTTGCCCTTCTTTCCTGGGCTTCTTCCTCCCAGTGTCTCTGATGTGCCCCAGGGCTACAGGCAGCTTGGGGCTGAGCTGGGAGGTGAGCCATGGGGCGGAGGGTGGCAAGAGGCCTGGGGTGAGGGACAGCAGGAGAATTCAGTGAAGTGAAGGTAGGGCCAGGGAGGGCCATGCGTCTCAAAGGGCCACCCCCACCCCACCTGGCCTGTGCCACAGTCCCAGGGCCCTCTTCTCATGGCTACAGCTTGTGCATCTTGTTTCCCACAGCTACCTGGGGAGGCTGTCTTGTAAGGGATGCTTCCATGGCTTGTCATCTCAAGACTCCCCTGGCAAAGTGTGCAAGACAGCGTCTGCTAGAGTCCACCAGCCATGCGGGAAGCCTGTGGAAGGTGCTCCTCTCACCACGAATCCAGCACTTTCCCTGGCTCTTCTGACCCAGCGCACTCTACCTTTGGCCTCCACTCTGCCTGCAGAACCTCCATCTGCCTTGACCAGAACTCCACTAGGCCTTGTTGCCATGAGCTCAGCTCCAGCTCACTCCTGTTTCCCATCTACTAACTCAGGCCATGGCCACACAAGCTCCTCAGCAAATCTATGAATCATCTGTTTGTTGGTTTGAGTCAAGGGTGGAGGAAATGTCCTGTAGAAAGTTCCAAGCGTGCCAGGTCTTCATTTTCTTACTGGACATGGGCTAGTTTAGGAGCATCGTGTGATGGAGTATAAAGTGTGGACTTTGAGTACAACCAGGTCTGGGGCTGAACACAAGCTTAGCCATTCGTGAATTGCCTGACCTAAGACATGTTCTTAACCATTCTGAATTTCAGTTTCTCAATCCGGGTAAAGAGGATAAGATTTACCAGTAGGAGTTATAGGATTTAGTTTCTTTTCTGGTTCTCTGATCTACTCTGTAATTTTGGCAAGTCATGTGGCCTCTTCAGGCCTACTTATCTTTGAGTGAAAATGAAAGTCTTAGTGTTTCTCCACAGGAATATGGATTTTCTCCCACCCGGGGGCATCTGGAAGTGTGTGTGGTGTTTGTTGATTGTCATGAAACTAAGGGAATCAAGAACGTAAAGTGCCCTGTAAGGGGGAGGACAGTCCCATACAACAGAGAATTGTTCCATCAGAAAATCAACATAGCCCTGTTGTGAAACCCAATTAGATCATCTCTGAAGTCCTTGTCACCTTAACATTTCATCATTTTACTCTATGTCATTGTTTCCTTACAATTACAATGGATGAAGTAGATAATTAAATGCTATGAGCCACCCTGCCACACATGAGCATGTTTATCAAAATGAAGGATGGTGGAATAAAGAACTGGCTTTTTTTTGTGTTGGAGTAAAGGGCTCAAGGCAAGTCTCAGAGAGTGTGAGACAGAAGCTTCTCTGGAAACAGTTCCTAAAGTGCTCACTATGGAAAGTAAAGGAAACCCACATTTCATGAGCAGAGTTGCAGGTACTCTGACATGGGTTATCCCACTTAATCCACACAGCAATCCTATGTGATGTGTCCTATTTTCCTCATTTTACAGATGAAATCTACTCATAGCTCCAGGGATTTTTTTTTTCCAATCTGGGTGACTTGAATTGTGTGTGTGTGTGTGTGTATTTCAAAAGTCATGGAAAAGTACAACACAGAGAATAGATTAAAATGCTACAGGTTGTTCTGAGTGCCCCTATTCTGCCTTTACGTCACATGGCCCAGCACCCCTCACCACCACATGTGGGTTCTGAACACCTCCACTTGTCAGCATCCAGGCCTAACTGACCTGAGGCATTGGAGAAAAGAGACCGTCTTTCCTCTGCCTCTGCTAAGACCCATCTCTTATGCTCCCACCTCCTTCGCTGGGACTGACCTCTTTCCAGGATGACTGGTGGTCAGACTGTCCATTCCTTTTAGGGGAAACTCCAACATCCACCTCCTAGGAGTGTAGTTTTGTTCTTTAGCCCCAAAAGACATCAGAACACATTTTTATATCAGCAGGTCTGCCAAGTAGGTTATTCAATCTTTAATAACACCGCATGAGGTCAGCCACAATCCCATCCAGGTCCCTTTGCTCCAAGCAAAGTTCCTTGGCTCTGTCTCTGCTCCAGCATAAGGAAAGAGAAGATTGTGGCTTGTGTGTATTCCCAGACTCTTTGGGATCTCTGCTGCTGACCTGGGAGCAAGAATACATATTGTTCCAGTGTTTGGAGTAGTGACATGCAAAACATCATGACCCAGATGTGGACCTAGAAAAGCCCCACTGAAGCAAAGATAATGGGTGGTAAGACAGCTCTGCCCACAGTGATGGTCCTTGTGTACATAATTAGACAAATCGTTCAGTTTATACCTCTCCATTCCAGAAGAGGGTCTTCGCTCCACCTTTCTTTACTAAAGCCTGTTGTGACTAGTTCCCCCAGAACAAAGGAAAAGCCAACTCAACAAATTAAAACTCAGGAGACAGAAAACAACAAGTTTTTCGAGTTTCAGCTCACCAAGTGTTCAAACTTTGGACTATAATATCAGTCAAGATCATTTGTTACAACCCCACAAACATACACTCATTGCCCATTAAGTGCCAGGTACAATGCCAAGTCTTAAAAGACAAAAATAATTATGAAGAAAGGACTCCAGACTCAGGAATAAACATGTATAGAAACTCAGTCACAAGATCCTGATAAACACACTCTAGCAACAAACTCTTACTGCTATACATCTCTTTGTCAAGCCCAAGAGTGTTGATCCCAGTAAACCGAAGTCATCCCTGATAGGCATACTTAGAAAAGGAGGAATGGGGTGGAAGTGGGGTAGTTGAAAATAGCAAATGAAGGTAAATCGTAGAGCATTTCTGCAATGAAGCCTCAGGAAGATAAAGGAAGCTGAGAGAAGGCTACTTCCTTAGGATTGTACTCTGAGATCGTACAGAAGCAAGGGACTGAGACATCCATAAGAGGGCTTGACAGACAGGGCTGAGCAGAGACACAAGGCACCCTGGGAAGGCCGACAGTGTAGCACTTCTTCAGATCAATGTTATTTTTAAAAATGGCTCAACATGTATTTAGTGAGGTTAGGGTTAGGGGTTTTTTATTAGTGAAAGTGCATATAATTCCTCCTCCTCCTTCAGATCCTCCTCCTGCTCTTTCTTCTGCTTCCCATGTCAAATAATTCAGTCCTAAAGCTATCCGGTGAGGCAGGACAAGGTAGGCTTCCTCACCATTGGGGGGAAGAGCCATAATAGCCCCAAGCAGGGTATTGGAGCTCACAAGGAGAACACAGTGTCACACATGGGGACAGCCCACTAGGACACATCAGAGCTCTAGCATGAGGAGGACGGCGCCCCCACAGGGGAGGCCCCAGGTAGGGCATTGTGGCAAGGGTGAGAGGATGTCTTTGTGGAAAGGCAGCCTGGCAAGGGCTGTCAGCACTCTGGGACAAAGGAGGGCATCTGGGCAGAGGAAAGGATGGCAGCAGAGATGCTAGATTGGTTACATACAACAGAATTGATCAAAAGAGGAAATAAAATAAAGATAATGGAGCCAGGCTTCTCATGCAGAAGAGAGGTACACATATGGGAAGGAATGCCTGAACCCTATGGTGATGGATTGGAATTGGAGGTGTTGGTGTGAAGTCATGGTTCTCAATAGATATAGGTAGAGACATATAGACATAAGTATGTTTGTATACATACATATATCAAGAAGGAGAGAATCCATCCACCAAAAAGGCCTGGGAGCAACAATACACCAGTAGCAATGAGCACACTTAGCACCCAGATCTTGAATCCTAAACACCATTCTCCACTCAAAGGAACCAGGGCTCCTTGAGAGGAAATGACTGACTCCACCCTGGGGCAGGGAATGTAAAAATGAGCCTGGACCATGTGATGCCAGACAGCAACAAGTGCTCACAGAGTGAGGGACATGGCAAAAGGACACAGAAGCCAGCCTGAACGGGGGCCAAAAACAAGAACAATTTATCAAGATAAATTATGGTAGTAATCGATTATTACCCAAACACATGAGCCCATATTCATATTGAGAAAACAATCAAGGAATTGTAAGATGAATGAGATACAAGATACACACATAGTTTCAGAGTCTCTCCCCACAAAATACTTACTAATTACAAAGGGGAAAAGACAAGTCTCAGAGGTGAAAAAGTTCTCTGTGTTGCACTTGCAATTTTTCTGTGTGATTGTTTCAAAATTATATATGTACTTTAAAATTTATTGTAGAAATACTAATTCTGATTGAAACAGAGTCAGTGGTCTGAAAAAAATTCAAAAAAACATTTCCAGCTTTTCTTGTAGCTCTTTCTTTTTGGAATTTTCTAATCCTGGTCAATTATTGGGAGGGGTATTCAATAACAAAAGAAATCCATCATTTATTCCCACCACAGGAAGGTCGCCGTGCCAGGCTTCACTCAGTTTCAGAATTCCAGTTGCCTGGGACTGCTGACTTTCAAACTGGATGAGACTGCATGTGGGCATTGAAAAAATATTTGGAAGACAAGGCTTGGCACTCAAGTTACTTTATTTCTCCTCAAGGGTGCTGTCTGTGGGCAGAACCAATCTACCATTGTACTGCTGTATTCCTCTGCTGCTTAAGCCCCAGATCCCTGCTCCCACCATCCCTCCCCAGGCTCTGTTGTGGGCATCACAATTGGAATTACGGCTGAGTGTGAGAAATGACTCAACAGTCCTGACTCGCAGACCGTTTGAATAGACACACAGACTCAGAGGAAGGAAAATGCCTCTTACTGTACATGCTATCTCAGCAAAGCCAAACAAATTTGCATGCATATTGTTGCAAGTGCAGAGGAGAGAGACCTGAAAATGTTTCCACCAAGCAAGGGGTTGCACATTTAAGTTGTTTGTAGCAGGGGCCAGCCCTGTGGCACAGCGGTTAAGTTCACACGTTCTGCTTCAGCAGCCTGGGGCTCACTGGCTTGGATCCTGGATGTGGACCTACACACTACTTGTCAAGCCATGCTATGGCAGGCGTCCCACATATAAACTAGAGGAAGACTGGTACGGATGTTAGCTCAGGGCTAATCTTCCTCAAAATAAATAAATAAATAAATTCTTTGTAGCATATTCATATTACTATATTAAGATGTGTACAATGCCATGGATAGTCCCTCTCAGAGCTGCCATGTATGGTTGGGCCTGTTGTGTCCTGTGCAAGGGCACCTGGCTGATTAAGGCTGTGTCCACCCAGAGAAAGAGCTGTATTTTAAATTTTGCATGGAGGAGCTGTATGGCCCAGCTGCAGCCCTGAACGTATTATCTGTACTGCTCTAACTTAGTGATCAACAAAAAAATTCTATAAGAATCTTGATATGTTCACTTCTGACTCCACTCCCTCAACTCTTTAAAATCTTGTTTTTCACCCAGAAATTCTCCTTCCCTGTAGGGTGTCAGCAACCTCATCCTTGCAATCTTGGAAGACTGGAGAAACAGTACAACATGATACTTGCAGAGTTAAGCATGTGCAGAGAACTAGGTGACTAGAAAAGAACAGGCAAGAAGATTGGCTTAAATTTCTAAATGGCAGTGACTTTAAACTTGTCTGTAACATTTTGCATAAGGCAGAAGTGTAGAACTGGTGAAGGTGGATTCTCTTACCATTATTTGGGTAAAGTCATATTCAATATCACCACAGTGAAGAGATAATTCTGTACTCATTATAAAAATTTTACCCAGCTTATGTTTCCATCTAGTTCCACAGAGAAAATGAATATCTGTTGCATAAGTCCCTGGGGAAAAAAATTCTGGGACAATGGCTTTCTCCTGCTAAAGTAAGTTCATGCTGGAGGTGTCATACTACAGAGGCTTTTAGTAAGAATTACTGTTGGTGGAAAATTCCCCTTAGCCCCTTTTCAAGTGGAATTTTGTAAAAAAGGAAGCAAGAGACAATATTCTCACTGACAAGCCTGTTCGGAAAGACAGGTAGACAAATTACTAATTATATAATGATTAGTGAGTCGAAGAATGCATGCCAAATCAAGTTTTAAGTCAAGGTACAGTATTGAAAAACTGTAAATCGCTCTTTGGCTCACCAAGTGGTTTGACTCGATAACGAGACTAGTTTGAATTTCTTTTTAAAGTTATATTGTTTTTAAAAAGTTGCTTTTTAACAGTAATCCAAATAACTCCATTATGTCTTATGCTGAGATTTTTAATTAATTATTGCTTTATTATTAATATTTCAAAATCATATGAAAGAGTATAGAGAATGACATAATAAACACATAATCACTCTCACTCAGCTGTAACAAATATTTTGATTTTGCCATATTCACTTCAGTTTTTTTGTTAAAGAAGTGAAATTTACCAATGTGGCCACTGTCCTTTACATGGCCTCATCCAATGCCATTCCCTCGCTCAGACCCAGAAGAAACCACTATTTGGAAGCTGGAGTCTCTTCATTCCAAGCATGTTTTTATACTTTTACCTGCTATGTACATAAACAACATAATTCTATAACTTGGGATTTTTTTCACTTAACATTATATTTGTAATATTTTTCTATATCGATGTACATACTTCTAAGTCATTCATGCCGATTACTGTAGGGTATGTGAATAGTTTACATACCCATTCTGCTACTGAAAGAAATTTTAGTTTTTTGCAGTTTTTCACCATTACAAACAAGACTGTGATGAATATTCTCATGCATTTTTCCTGAAGCACATGTATGGGAGTTTTTCCAGAGCGATATATCCATTCCGTTTGCTCTTCTATGAAGCTTGCTTAAGTATGACAGATTTGTATTGCTGTAGCTAGCGCCAGAGGTTGCTGAGAAATTCTTCTCTTTGTAGAGGAAAATGTAACTGTCAGGAAGGGGTCTCGGGGTGAGCTGGGCCTCTACCACATGCACGGGCTCTTATAGAAGCCCGCCTCACTCAGGGGAATGGCACATACCTTCCAGCCCCATCCTCCTCCACAAGGAGAGCTAGTACATGCAGGGCACGCAGCTTTCACCCTGCAGATACCCAGGCGGGTGCTTATAAAATCTGGAACAGACTGATGAGAGCATTGTGGAAAGGATACATGCATATGACAAACAGCCAAAGCTGTTTCGGAGGTTTAAAGGTGAACGCAACAGCTGTGGTGCCTTGCTTAGTGGTCCCCTAAAGATTTCCACATCTAATCCTTGAGACCTGTGAATATGTTTCCTCACATGGCAGAAGTGACTTTGCAGTTATGATTAAATTAAGAACCTTGAGAAGAGGTGATTATCCTGGATTATCTGGAAGAGGAGTGGGGTCCAATGCAGTTACAAGGGACTTCATAAGAGGGAGGCACGGGGATCAGAGTTAGAGAGACACCAGAAGATGCTAGGCTGCTGCCTTTGAAGCTGGAGGAAGGGGCCATGAACCAAGGAGTGCAGGCGGCCTCTAGAAGCTGGAAAGGGATCTTCCCCTAGAGCCTCCAGAAGGAACACAGCCTTTCCAACACCCAGGGAGACACATTTTTTACTTCTGAGCCTCCCAAACTGTGAGATAATAAACTCACGCTGTTTTAAGTCACTGAGTTTGTGGTAATTTGTTACAACAGGAGTATGAAATGAACAATGCCAAAGGTGAATGAAGACCCACCTTGTGGATAATCACAAAGTGGAGGCACAGCACTCTTTATGGATCCTGAGAACAAAGCTGGCTGACATGAAGCCTGACCTTTAGAATGTGTGGGTATAGTTGGTTGAAGTAAATCAATGTGCTGTTTGTGTTGACTTTCCCTTCTGGGAATTGGAGGAAATTCCTTCTGGCATCACTTGGCTGCCTAGTCAATCCCTGATTTTAGAATCCAAGACATTCTTCTCTGTCTCCCTGTTCTGTGTCTGAGGACTTCTCCCTGACCTCCATCCAGCTGGGATCCTACACTCCAGCCTGAGTAGGTATGTGCAGACCTCACTTTGGGCTGGACCTCCTCCTGGTTAGACCCCTGTCTGTGCCCTCTCACTTTGATTGGACCTCTGGATGTTGACCCCTGGCCTGTTCCATCTGATCATGTGTGTGCTTTATAACAAATCTAGATCTTACTGCTCCAATTGCCTGGACTTCTGACCTGGTTTTATTTGTCCTCCAGCTTGCCCTGACCTCTGAGACCTACATCTTGACCTGACAGTCAAGCCTTTTCTAATTCTGTGACTTTTATACAAAGCACACTTTCTAGCTAGTTCTTCCACCTGCTTAATTTAGCATCCCCACATTAAAAGGAGGGTCTTTCTTTTCTGCAACCTGAATAGAGGAGAAGCCACCATGAATCAACAACCTGTTCCAGAGCCAGGAACTGTGTTGGCAAGCTCTATACACATATGCCATTAGATCCTAAAAGATCCCAGGGTATATCAAAGCTCAGAATATCAGTGCCCCAGGCATATACTTCTGGAAAATACACCTTCTTTCTTTCAGAGAACTGCTCCCCACCACCCCATTAAGACTATATTGATATGGCAGATGTGGCTAATCATAGTTTTCCACTCTCCCAGCCACAGTAGTGGCAGTGAGCTGAGCTGGTTAGAAAACCCCACTCACCAGCCCACCAAGATTGAGTAGATGACCTCAAGTCAGGGGCTAATCATAGTCCTTCTCCAGAATGGTTTTCATAAAACATTAAGGGGTAGGAGCACTTTCCTGGGAAGCAGGTGAGGGGACAAGCTAAGAGGTGGGAGCCAGGTCTCTACTCTCATGGGGAGAGTTGGCTGAAGAGAATGAAATAGACCCAAGGACACAAGAGTCACACAAAGAAGATAAACTCTGACAGCATTTAAGTCCCAGGAGACAGGCAGTGCATAGTGTTTTCATGTGTGGACTTGGAGTCAGATTGCTTAGCTAACCTTTGGAAACAGCCTCTCTCAACTTGAGTTTCCACTTTTGTAAAAAGAAGATAATAATAGCACTTAACTCATGGAGCTGTTGTAATTGAAAAAATTAATACATGTGAAGCACGTTGAACAATGCCTGGCACATGGTTGTCTCACAATAAATATTAACTATTATAAGCTACTCCAGTTGTCCAGGGGGCTCTCTCCACCCTTGGCCCTCCTTTGATTTGGTCACCCGAGCACTTTTTCCACTTTTTCCACTATTTGCCTAAGCTAGCGTTGGGTCTCTATGACTTGCAACCTGGAGAGTCCTGAAGAATGTAGTCATTATTTCGCTAAATTCCTGAATTCCACGAGATGCTCCAGGAGTAAATGTTACCATAAATATTTTTGGGCAACTCTTGGATATTCATTGTGTTTTAATTTATATATTGCTCCCCTCTTTGATAGTCTCATTATATTTTGATATATTAAAGGCTCTGAGCAACCCTACAATTAAAAAGGCAGCTGAACTTTATTCAACCCAGCACTTCCCAAACTTATTTAACTTCAGTTCTCTTTTTTTTTTTATCCTGTGATCTTTCTTTCCTGTTCTACAAAACTAGCATTCCACAGAACACACTTTGGAGTGATAACATAGACATGGTAAAACTGAAGAATCTGCTGAGTAACACGTTGGATCAAGATCTATTTGAATCTAAAACGTAGGCTCTTTCCACATTCCATACACATATACACAAACACAACACCAATATCACTAATCTTTTGGATGGTTAGACTTACTGATCTTGAGTTTGCTTTTCCATTTTAAGTGTTACTTTCCCGGAGAACAAAGTTTTAAGTGCTTATTCTTGCAGATTCATATATACCAGGCAAAATTAAGTAGAATTAAATTATTTTTAAGACAATTTGGAATAAAAATCATCAGACATGCAATGGCCTCATCTTTGAAAAATTACAAGAAAGATGGCTTTTCTTTTCTGGTTGCCAGAGTCGATTGTGGAAGAAGTTTGGGAGATGTTTTCTTTCTAATTCCGCTGTCAGGTACCTTTGTCTCCATTTGTAGGATGGCCAAATTATTGCACAAGTACTCACATGTACCCCCCGGGCCAAATTCTAGCTTCTGATTATTCAAAGTTGTGTGTCTTGAACTGTAGGTCTAATCTGGACAATGAATATTATTCTTGTTATTATTATTCTACATTGATATCAATCGTTGGGCCCTAAGAATTGTCAGAGGGGACTTTTGGACCAAGGAAGAGACCTGGTTCCCTCTGGAAGTCTTACAATCTAAATTAGACTGAATTGTATAACAGTTTTAGGCATCTGATATGGGACTTGCCAAATTTCATGGCTTCAGGCACACGGAATGCATGTCCCCATTCCAGGGCGGCTAAATATTTTTCCAAATCAGTAGATAAAACAAACTCCCTGACCTCAAATTACTTCCTGGCACCTGGAGTCCTGAGTAGCTGATGAAGAGTGTCTGTCTGCTATCAAGTGACAGGACACATTCAGACTGGCTCCTGTGCTCAGGACCATGTGGTACCTGATGCTGTCTCCATCCTCAGAGCTAAGATTTTGGCCACAACTTAAAGATCTAAGTCCAGAGGGCAGTGGGCCAGGGTTAGTTACCATTAAATGCCATTGAATCAGCCTTGAAGGGCAAGTGTGGCTTCTTAGAGCATGAGGCAATGTGGTGCAGCTGGAGGCCGGTGAAAGCCAGTGATCACAGACCCCAGGCAAATCACGTCTTGAATGTCATGTCTGAAATGGAGACGTGGCTACATCTCTGTCTTCAGTAAATACTATGCACAGATGTTAGACCTTTCAGAGCCAACCAAGTAGGGAGTAAATCCATCAAAGGGAACGTGAAGCTTCTGACTTAAGGGCTTCTTTGGATGGACAACTTAACTAATCGACAGTGACATCTACTGACTGTGTTAGACACTGCCACCTTACAGATAAAATAAGAATCAGCTAAGCTTTGAAGACTCAAAGGAATGTTAAATGAGGGGGGAGCTGGAAATTCCCATAGACGGGAGAAGGAGAGATTAATAGCAAAAGGGAGATCACAGAGATTGAAAAGCCTTACTGAGTATTATGGACAATAAAAATGGATTTCATAATGTCACAAAGTCCTCTGAGTCTCTTCCGGGATAGGTATTCTGAATCTACTGGGTACTGAATTAGAGCCTTTCTATATTCTTCAGCTCATTCCGATGGCATTTACCTTGAAGTCTTCTCTTTCCAGTCAATTCCATTTGCCTTTTAGACTCTTCTGCATTTGCACTGATGTACGTACGCATGCTTTTATCCCCACTTTCTCCTGTCCCTGCCGCATCCTCCTGCAAATGAGCCATATTTGATCAAGAAGCCTGGGTTCCTACCTCTTCTTCTTATTGAGTCATCTAAATAGCTTTCCTTCTGACATCTCCTACTGAACCCAGGGAGCCATGCAGCTGCGTTCTCCCCTCACATCCTACTTTGTATAGCTGTGAATCAGCCAGTGGCTCAGGTCCTAAAAGACACACAACCCCACTTTGTCCCAAACTGCTCTACACCTAGCAGCCACCCTTCTCGCCACCCAGGCCACCAAGCTGGCTGTGCTACTGAAGTGGGCTCCTTGAGGGAACCGTTTACTCTCAGTGGGTCCTGATTGCAAACCCTCAGGAGGCAAGAAGGGCATCACTTTCCCCTTTTCCGTCCCTCAAGAACTGCCTGCTGTACTGCTATGCATACAGGTGGCCCTCAATAAATGCTTGCCGTATCAGTGAATGATTGAGAGGCTTGTTTTAATTCAAGGACATCCGTGGATTGAAAAGGTTTTGCTCATGGGTAAGGCCATGACCAAATATTCAAAATTGGAGTCATGGAAATTAAACATTTTCAAGGGAAAAATTGAATCTGTCTTCCTGGCCATTTCTATCATTGTCTGTTTTAAAATAAAATCCTTTTGAATATTTGTCTCAACTAAGATCAGAACACCAGTGCTCTAATTTTCTGTAATTTTCTCTTTAAGGAACAGGGGTTAAGTTCTTCAAGGGAATGCTCAAAGAATCCTGTACACTGAGAGTCAGGAGCTGAATGTGGAATTGGCATCATCTCCCATATCTCAAATGGGGGACGTTCTCTGAGGAGAGACGGCAGAAGGCTGAGAATTACAGGTTCAACTGATTTAGGAAAACAAATGAAACCTTGGTTTTTGGTGCTAAAATTCTCGTTTGCTAGAGTAAAACATTTTCTATCAACTTTTTATTTGGTAGATAAAATGCACATATGAAAAACAGTACTTTTTTAATGTCATCTTAAAGATTAGATGCTCATAGCTGTAAATAGAGGTTTCAGTCCTTTCATCGTTGCTGTGCAACTATGGGGAAGACTAGAGGGGTTTCAGGATGCGTTTTCATTTTGTCTGAGCTTGGTTAGTAGCTGTGAAAAAGTAACTCTCCAAGCAAGATCTGATATAATTAAGTGGTCTGAACCCTTTTGACATCTTTAGTGGGGGCACTGGATGTCTGTCATTTAGAAGGAAGGATGATGCAAGAGTGAACAGAGGGAATAAAGAAGAGATCATCTAGGACCCAGATAGAAAGATGACGTGTAAGCAATTTATCCCACAAAGGGTGCCTAGCACATGTTGGTTTTTAATCTGGAGCGCTGGGAAGATAAAGATGACTTACCCATGGATACAAAGGGGTGACAACTCCCAGCAAATGGCCATCCTGTTACAAAATGTTGAGCAGCATTCCTTTGGTTATCTTGTTGGGTTTCTGCCTCCATGACTTCCTCTACAGATCGGTGGTCACTGCTCGGGTAACCAGCTAGGGGGAAAATGGGAAATAGGAATTCTCTCTTGGGATAGAACTTGGAAGCTTTAGGCATCTTTAATGCCCCAGGAAGTAGGGAACAAGGTAGCTCCTCCAGTGGACCACAAATGAGGAAGATTTAGCCAAAGGATCATTGTGCTTCCTATTGCAGTCAGTACTTCTCAGCCTTTTGTCACTTCCTAGCTCATAGAAAAGCTTCTCTTAGATGATGTAATCTTGGCTTGGCTGTGCTATAGGGCAGGAGTGGAAGAGTCATGCTTCCTATTTAGGCCAGTTTTGTTAAAAGGAAAGTGCTACTCCCCACTCCCACACCTATCCCACCAAGGATGGAGGTGATGGCAGGGATACATAGGAGAGATCTCCCACAGGACAGTAGAACATGGGGGACAGACAATAAGACTGTAGGATCCAGCTGCTTCTCCTCTCCAGGAAATTCTCTTTCCAGTGTTAACCTGGAAGGATATAATTATTGACTTTTGACAAATTTTGGGGTAGGGGAAAATTACCTACAGGCTCTACTATTTCCTAGATGAAATTATCTGATACGTAAAATAGAAGAAGTTGTTATGGACTGAATTGTGTTCCCCACCGAATTCATATGTTGAAGCCCTAACCACCAACGTGACTGTATTTTGAGACAGAACCTTTAAAGAGGTGATTTAAGTTAAATGAGGTTATAAGGATGGGGCCCTAATCTTATAGGACTGGTGTCCTTATAAGAAGAAGAAGAGACACCAAAGATCTCTCTCTCCTTCAGCACACAGGGAAGAGGCCATCTGAGGACACAACCAGAAGGAGGTCCTCTACAAGCCAGGAAGAGACCCTTCTCCAGACATCAACCTGATGGCACCTTGATCTTTGACTTCCAGCCACCAGAACTCTGAGAAAATAAATTTCTGTTGTTTGAACCACCTGATCTGTGGTATTTCATTATGGCAGCCCCAGCAGAGTAATACAGAAGGCCAGACCCCTAGATCCTGGAAAAGTCTTGCTCTTTGCTGAGGTGCCTGTTAAAATTTAACGTATTCATGAGCTAATGCAAGATCTCCAAGGGCTGACCACCCTGGGGAAAGACACATCTCAACAAACTCGCTGATGGTTTGAACAAAATGCAGTATATGCTCCAAGGCTCCAAGGGGAAAGGCACTCCGTGATTGAAAGAGGATAGCATCTCTGTGGTTCAGCAACATTTCCTTTCCAGAAACATCTGCATTCTGAGAGAATTTAATTCTTGTATCTGTAAACAACTTGGAGGTATTTTACCGTACTACTCAGTAAGCTATGTATTCCTGTTTTCATCCTGTAGTGACTTTCAAATGCTTAGCATGTTGTCTAGGATGCACGAGGCCCTTGGATATTATTTGTCAACTTCAATTGAACTTCAGAAGAAAATACCAATGACTGCATTTCTGAATTTCACTCCTCCTGAGAGTAAGAATGTGTGTGTTGAATTTATCCCTATATCCCAACCCTAGGGCACTTAAGAGAGGGTATGCAATAGTCAGTCAATAAATCTTGACTTACACGGTGAAATTTAATAAAACAAACACCCAACCATTTGAAATATTTGCTGAAAACTGCCAATTCTACTTTCATCTGGATGAAATTTGCTCATTTGCCTCAGTTTGATTCAGGTTTCTCAATCTGGTTTCTTTTTGCAACATTCTTGGCATCATGTCAGAAAAATATTATAAAACAGCAGTCTTGAGACAATCAGCAGAACATCTGAGTCATAACTAAGACATAACCCAGGAAATTGAAATGCAAATAAACTATTTTTTTCTTGAAGTATCTGAACCAAAAATACACAGTAAATACAATCTAGTAATACAGATGGTTAAAGAGACTTGAACTTTAAGATATAGCAATTTTCTTTGCAGTATTGAATTAGTAAAACAGGTATTTCTAAATGATGTTCTTTACTTTTGATAATTTGAAAGCTGTCTCTAATCCTTATAAGTCAGAAAAATGGATTGACTTGGATATGCAATAACTTTCATCACAGAACAGCCGAATGATTATTCATTAAGATAATTGATGTCTCTATAAACTGAAGTATTTTCCCCTCATCCATTCCTGTTGTTAAAATGTTTATATTGTTGAGATGTTTTCCCATGCTATGATTTTGGAGTTGTACAATGAAGACTTGAGGGTCAACTAACAACTGTCTGCACTGGAGCATGGAAACACCATTCCTCTCCCTTGCCTGTGGATGAAATGTTGACATGTAACACTTAGGATCATTGGGGCAAATCATTCTCTGTATTGGGGCTCTTTCACATCTGGAGGCCAATCCCTACCATCGTTGTCTATCAGCCTGTGCACATATTGGGAACTTCTCTGACATTTGACCCTTAAAAAAAAAGCAGCTTGGTTTTTGGGTTTTTTCTTTAACTCCTACCACAATCTCTTTTATTTAGTCTGCCCATTTCTGGAAGCTCATGCCCAAAGTCTGGCCACCTACAGCCGACATTCCTACAAGCTCCTCTCTCCGCAAAGAAGCTGTTTCAGGTGCAATGCTTTGGTTCATCTGCAGGATTTGAAATTTCATGGTTCGTGGACTACGTCAAGGCTCCAATGTGGTTAGATTGTTGTGGGGTTTTTTGGTTTTTGTTGGTTTTTAGCCTTTATATTGTTGTTTTTAAAAATCCGTTATCAATGCAACAAAAAAAGAGTAAAGATCTGATACCTGTGGGCTTGCATTTCCAAATGGCAGCAGCTGGCTAAATCTGAGTAACAGCCACTCTTTGGACAAAGACATACTCTCCAGTGTGACCCTGTCCCCACCATTCCCATAGCACATCTTTATCTGTCTGGCTCCTAAAGGACTTTGAGTCTTTGACCTCTTATCTGCGTCAAGATGTTGATTATTGGATCAAACGAGCACAGTAATGTCCGCCCTACATTCACAGGGGTGTAATCTAAACCTGTGCTGTCCAAAATAGTAGCCACTGGCCACAGGTAGCTACTTGAGCACTTGAAATGTGGCTAAGGTGACCACAAAACAGATTTTTTTTTATATTTACTTAATTTTTAGCAATTGTTTAAAATTAAAACATAAAGTTCTATTGGCCAGTGGTGGTCTAGACCAAGAGAGGTTATAGGATTGAAAGATTTTGTTGCCCACATGCAAATGTTTGTCTGTTATTTTCCTTGGATCAGAACAGGCATCTTCATTTTAGGTGCTCTTTCATGAACACCTCTTTACTACAAGTATGTCATGTCTTCTGAACAGAGATGTTAATTAAGCCCAAGGACACAAAGTCCCCAAGCTCTGTCCTCTCTGTCCTACTTCCAAGCAGCAGTATGCAGAAAATCAGTAGGATGCCATTTACATGCTGAAATTTAAGAGAAGACAAAAGTGACCAACCTTCAGAGCCTTCCTTTACTGCTTGCCACCTTGCCTGCAAATCGCTTAGACTTTGGAGGACATCTGTCAGAAAACCTAGAGGGCAACTGGGGACATAATACACTGGCCCTCTCTCACTTGCTGAGCTAAGCTATGCTAATATGTATGTTACAGACCAGCTTAGAATACAAGAAAAACCCTTGAGAGAAGGGGACAAAAGACATTTCTATGCTGTGCAAGTGGGTTGATCCTGGGGCTTTTCCTAAGAGAGTCCAGGGCCTAATTAGACATCAGTGGAAGGCAGGGACCCTCAAGGAGCAATAACAGAAGACAGACAGCCCCCAAGGCATAGAAGGGTGCTTAGAGAGGAGAATAGATCAAAGGAAGAATTGCTTTTCCATCACACACTCCACCAGGACAGGCTGCTTTGGTTTCCTAGAACTTGGCAGTGCTTGTGCTTCTATCAAAGCAGTTGGAACAGAAGCTCTTTCTCTACAGCACCCTTCTGCTCCTAAAATATGACCTAAACCTCTCCTCTGGAATCCTTCTGGATGGTTATAAAACAAATTCCAAACAACAATGACTGGAAGGACAAGCTCGTGAACACTGGTGCATATGGGAATACAGCTTGTTACACCACATAATGTACTAGTTTGATTAGCTACATGTCTTACTGTATTGTCCTTAGCTCCCAAACAGAAAAAAGCAAGAATAATCCCTTATACAGAGTTTATTATACATGCTCACATATGATAAAACATTCGTTTCACTTCAGCAATACTATTATTAATAACATCCCCTTTCCACAGATGAGAAATTGAGGCTCTGAGAAGTTAAGCAACTTGTTAAAGGCCCCACTGCTGTTACAGTGCAAAATTGGGGTTCCGTTTCTGATGTACATAAACAAGCCAATTAATTGTGGCATCGGCCTTTGGGGGAGAAGTCAACTTTTATTCTGCAAGATCAATCTGCAGGGAGACAGGGGGCATGTGCCCTCAGATCTGTCTCCCCAACTGAGGATTTGGGGCAAAATGTAAGAGGTTAGGGAAAACAGGTTGGGGTGCAGAAATGCTGGTGGTATAGGCTTTGATTGGTAGGCTTCAAACATTTATGGTAAAGTTCTAAACATTTATGACAGGTTGGGGGAGGAGTTTTAACATTGGATCTTCCTGAATGAGGGACCCCCTCATTTCTGATCAGAGTCTAACATTCAAGTTCTGATCATGCTTGCATCCCAGGATTCCATGGGGAGGAAGATCTTTAGTTCTGTGGTTATTTCAGGTCACGATTTCTTCTTTCATGGGTGCTCTGGCTACGTGACTGCAGTTTTTCTGAAAGACAATTCTTAATAACTTTCTGGATAAGAGATGGGGTCACTTGAACTGATCCTGGAGGCCTGTGGTTTACAAATCCCCCCTTTTTGTTCTTCATTCCTCAGTCTTGAAGGACATAGGGAGATGACTGCTCCAGCTTCTTCCTACTGATAAAGGGTGTAGGTTGAGCCATCTCATTAATCCACTCTCTGAGTAAGATGGTGATGCAGGTGGCTTTTATTTTGTTGTACTTTCCTTCTATACCCATTTTATTGAGAGTTTTTTCATAAAATGTTGAATCTTGTCAAATTTTTTCTCTGCATCTATTGAAATGATCATGTAGTTTTTATTCCTCATTTTGTTAATGTGGTGTATTACATTGATGATTTTGCAGATGTTGAGCCATCCCTGCATCCCTGGTATAAATCCCTCTTGATCATGTTCTATGATCCTTTTAATGTACTACTCTATGTGGTTTGCCAATACTATGTTGAGGATTTATGCATCTATATTCATCAGCTATATTGGCCTATAATTTTCTTTCTTTGTTTTGTCCTTGTCTGGCTTTGGGATCAGGGCAATATTGGCCTCATAAAATGTGTTAGGAAGTGTTCCATCTTCAATTTTTTGTAATGATTTGAGAAGGATAGGCAATAAATCTTCTTTGAACCGTCAAATTCTCCAGAGAAGCCATCTGGTCTTTGACTTTTATTTTTTGGAAAGCTTTTGATTACTATTTCAATCTATTTACTTGTGATTTGTCTATTCAGATTCTCTATTTCTTCTTTATTCAGTTTTGGAGGGTTCTATGAATCTAAGAATTTATCCATTTCTTCTACATTGTCCAATTTGTAGGCATGTAGTTTTTCAGAGTATTCTTTTACGAGCCTTTGTATTTCTGTGGTATCTGTTGTAATTCCTCATCTTTCATTTCTAATTTTATTTATTTGAGACTTCCCTCTTTTTTCTTGGTGAGTCTGGCTAAGAGTTTGTAAATTCTGTTTATCTTCTCAAAGAACCACCTCTTAGTTTCACTGATCCTTTCTACTGTTTTTTTAGTTTGTTTCTATTTCATTTATTTCTGCTCTAATTTTTATTTCCCTCCTTCTGCTGACTTTTGACTTTAATAATTTTTCTAGTTCTTTTAGGTGTAGGGTAAAATTTATTTTTTCAGATTTTTCTTCTTTGTTAAGGTTAGCCTGTATTGCTATGAATTTCCCTCTTAGGACCATTTTTGCTACATCCCTTATGAGTTGGTATGGTGTGTTTTCATTTTCATTTATCCCCGGGTATCTTTTGATTTATCCTTTAATTTCTTCATTAATCCATTGGTTGTTCAGTAGAGTGCTCTGTAGTCTCCACATATTTGTCAATTTCTCAGCTTTTTTTCTTGCTGTTTATTTCCAGTTTCATAGCATTATAATCAGAAGAGATGCTTTATGTGATTTCAATCTTCTTAAATTTATCAAGACCTGCATTGTCTCCCAACATATCATCTATCTGCTTTTGGTGTCATATCCAAAAAATTATTGCCATGAACAATGTCAAAGTTAATTTTCCCTATATTGTCATCTAGGGCTTTCATGGTTTCAGGTGTTACATTGAAGTCTTTAATCAATTCCAGTTAATTTTTGAGTGATGTAAGATAGGGGTTCAATTTTATTCAATTGTGTGTGAATAGCCAGTACTCCAAACATCATTTATTGAAAAGACTATCTTTTCCTCTTTAGGTATTCTTGGCTCCCTTGTCAAATATTGGTTTACCATATACACATGGATTTAGTTCTGGGCTTTCGATTGTGTTTCATTGATCTCTGCACTTACTTTTTTGTCAGAAACATCCTGCTTTGATTACTACATGTTTGTATTATAGTTTTAAATCAGGGAGTGTAACACTTCCAGCTATGCTATTTCTCAAGATTACTTTGGATATTCATGGCCTTTTGTGATTCTTATAAATTTTAGAGTGTTTCTTCTATTTCTATGAATAGCAGCACTTGAATTTTGATAGCATTGAATATATAGATCACTTTGGATAGTATTGATATTTTAGCAATATTAACTCTTCTGATCTATAAATATAGAACATCTTTCCACTTTTTTTGTCTTCTTGAATTTCTTTCATCAATGTTTTATAGTTTTCAGTGTATATACCTTTCCTCTCCTTGGTTAAGTTTATTCCTAAATATTTTATTGTTATTAATGGTATTGTAAGTGTGTTATTTTCTTTTTTTTACATTTTTCAGATAATTTTGGGTTAGTGCATAGAAATAAAACTGATTTTTTAGATGTCAATTGATTTTGTATCCTGAAATTTTACCAAATTTATTTATTAATTCTAAGAGATTGTTGGTTGGGTCTTAAGGATTTTTATATATAATATGTCATCCGTAAACATAAAATTTTACTTTACATTTCTGAGTTAGATGACTTTTCTCTTTTTCTTACCTAATTTTCCTGCCTAGGACTTCCAGTACTATATTGAATAGGAGTGATGAAAGTGGACATTCTTTAATTGTTCCTAATTTTAGAGAAAAAGCTCTCAAATTTTCACTACTGAGTATAATAGCTGTGGGCTTGACATACATGGCCTCTATTATATTCAGGTATATTATATCTTTGCCCATTTTTTGAGTGTTTATCATGAAAGAATGCTATTTTTTAAAATGTTTTTTTCTCTATCTATTAAGAAGAGCATAGGATTTTTATCCTATGATTCTTCAGTAGCATGTTGATTAGTCCCCAGATATTTGTGACTTTCTCAACTTTTTTCTTCTACTTCTTTCTAGTTTCATAGCATTATTTCCAGAAAATGTGCTTTATATGATTTCAATCTTCTTCAATTTATTGATGCTTGCTTTTTTCCCCAACATATGGTCATCTTTGAGAATATATACACTTGAGAAGAATGTGTATTTTGCTGTTTTTGGATGGAATGGTCTATATATGTCTATTCAGTCCATCTACTCTAGTGTTTCATTTAAGGCCACTGTTCCCTTGTTGACTTTCTGTGTAGATGATGTATCCATTGATATAATAGAGATGTTAAGGTCCCCTACTATTATTTCACTGCTGTTAGTTTCTCCATTTAGGTCTGTTAGTATTTGCTTTATACACTTTGTTGCTCCTGTGTTTGGTACATACATATTAATAAGTATTATGTCTTCTTGAAGAATGTAACTTTCATCATTATATAATGACCATCTTTGTCTCTCATTATCTTTTTATCTCGAAGTCCACATTGTCTGATATAAGTATGCCTACACCCACTTTCTTTAGCTTGCCATTTGCCTGAGGTATCATGTTCTATCCCTTCACTCTGAGCCAATACTATACTTGTCAAAGCTGTCTTTCAGAGATGCAGAAGACATAAAGTCATTCCCAAATGCACTAAAGCTAAGGGAATTCGTTAGTAGTAGACCTGCCTTACAAAAAATACTAAAGAAAGTTCTCCAAAGTAAAATGAAAAGACCCTAATTAACAATATAAAGTCATATGAATGTGTCAAACTCACTGGTAAAAGTAAGTATATAGTCAAAGTCAGATTCATGAATATATTATTATTCATTGACCTTTATTTTTTCTTTCAACATTTTGAATATATCATCATACTCTTCCCTGACCTGCAGAATTTCTCCTGAGAAACTGCTGATAGGTTTATTGATGATCCATTCAATATGACAAGTTGCTTTTCTGTTGTTGCTTTCAGAATACTCTCCTTGTCTTTGACTATTGATAATTTAACTATAATGTACGTCTGTATAGCCCTTTTTGGGTTCAACTTATTTAGGAACTTTTGGTCCCCATGAATCTGAATGTCCCTTTTTCTCTCTTCTCTTTCTGGGTTTCCCATAATATGAATGTTGCTTTGCTTGAAAGGGTCATATAAGTCCTGTAGGAATTCTTAACTTTGTTTTATTCTTTTTTTTCTTGTTGCCACTCTGATTATATAATTTTAAATGCTTTTTTTTCCAAGTTCACTGATTTTTTCTTCTGCTTGTTAAAAAATGTTATTTGAAACTCTATATTGACTTTTTCAGCTCAGTCATTGTATTATTTAGCTCTAGAATTGTTTGTTTTTTTGATGGTTTATATTTCTTTGTTGAAGGTCTCATTTTGTTCATGCATTTCTTTCCTAATTTTGTTTAGTTGTTTACCAATTCATTCTTGTATTTCACTGAGCTTCTTTAAGAGCATTATTCTGATTCTTTACCAGACAATTCATAGATCTGTATTTCTTTAGGGTCAGTTATTGGAGCTCATTATTTTCCTTTGTCAGTATCATGTTTACCTGAATCTTTCTCATACTTGTATTATTGCATTGGTATCAGCACATTTGAATAAGTTGTCTTATTTTGCATACCTTACAGCTGTGCTTCAGCAGAAAAAGGCCTTCACTGTTTGGGTAAATTTGGTCTTCTAAAAAGTTCTTCTGGTGACATCCACAGGAATGTAGGGTGTACTGCTGGGGTCTTTTGTTGAATAAGTTCTCTGCTTGTTCTCTGAGGTCACAGGAAGGACTGATGACTGGGCTCCACGTTCAAGCAGGACTTGAGTGGATGGCTGTGCTCTATGTTCAGTTGGGCCTGCTGGCTGTGCTTCAAGGTCAAATGGGGCCACAAGGTATGCTCTCAATCACCTCTAGTCAGAGTAACACACTGTGTTCCATGGCAAAGTAGTGCTCTGGTTGGACTACATGATTGGTCATGACTACAAGCAAGGGTCCCAAAAGAGACAATGCTGCTGAGTGAACATCCTGGTCAGAGGGACAACAAGCTTGGCTCTATAAATGAGCAGAGGCTCTACAAATGAGATTTCTGCTCCAGCACCACACCTGCAGGAATTCAGCCTGCCAATACCTGTATGTTTGTTGCTGTAAGCCCCCTACTCTCTCTCTTTATCTGACCCCTTGTGGTCCACCCCTGCTGATGCTCCAGCAATCTTCGTGAGGCAAGATCCAAGTAGACTTTCTGATAAGTGTTTCACAACTCTTGGGAAGCTGGATGTTCATTTTTAGCTCTCTTTTTCTCAGTAGAGAAACTATAGTGAACCCTTACAAGATAGGCTCTGCTGGCTGGGGGAAGGGACAAAATAGTCAAACTGAAAGTGTTTTTCTTACCTTGTCAAAATGGTAATTCTCTCTTTCTGTGGTCTAAGGTGTTTCTTGAGCCTCATCCCAGGTTCTGGGATTTTCACAAAGTTTTTTGGTTTTTTTTATGGATAGTTGCTAGCCTTTTTGTGATGGAGAATGAACTCGGGAGCCACTTATTCTACAATCTTGATGATAAAAATTTTAGAATCTGCTTGTAACTTCACTCACGAAATTGTTCTGAGATTATTTTATTGATATTTCAGTAGATTTTTACATCAGTTCAGGGAAGAATGACACTTTATTCATAATAGCTTTTAAATTCTTCTTATTACAAATTTATATTGATGTATTTTTGTGTTTGAATCACATGCAGTTGCAAAAATAGTACAAAGTGTTCCTATGTGCCCTTCACTCAGCTTCTCTGAATGATTATATGTTAGGTAACCACAGTGCATTATCAAAACCAGTAAAGAGACTTTGGTAAAGTACTATTGACTTAGGTACAGACCTCATTTGAATACCACCAGTTTTTATATAAATTTTTCTGGTGTTTGAGTATAGAGTTCTATGAATTTTTACCACATGTCCAAATTTATGTAAACATCACTACAATTATAATACTGACTTTCATTACCATGAAGAAACTGCTTTGTGTTATTTCTTAGTAGTTGCACCCTCTCCCCAGTGCTAAACCTTAGAGACTTCTGATCTATTCTCCATCAATACAATATCATCAATTTGAATACATATATATAGTGTATAGTTTTCTGGTTGGCTTTTTTAACTCAGCACAATTTTCTTGAGGTCTATCCAGTTGTTGTAAATATCAAAAAAAGTCTTCCTTTTTATTGGTGAGTAGTGTTATGTTGTATGGATGTGTCAAAGTTTTTTTATATATGAACATTCAATCATTGTTGAATATCCTGCTAATAATAATCATTGTCATCATCATCATCACTATAACATATATCATTTTTGATGTATGTTTAGCTTAACTTTTAATGTCTATAAAGCAGTTTGGTATGTTTGTTACTTTAGTAATCTCATTTTATCTTATGCTTAAACTCTTTATCCCCTCTATCCATTTCTCCCTCCTCCCATCCCCCACCTCTGGCAACCACCAACTTGGTCTCTGTATCTATAAACTTTATTTATTCATTTTCAGATTTCACAAATAAGAGAGATCATACAGAATTTGTCTTTTTGTGACTGACATATTTCACTTAGCATAATGCCCTTGATGCCCATCCACGTTGTCATAAAGGGCAAGGCTTTCATTGTATGACAGTGATAGCTATTCTCTATGGTGTATACTGAAATGATTGAAAAGACTTATGGGAAGATTAACCTAAACAGCTTCTTGCAATGTGGTTTCTCTAGAGTGTTCTTTATTTCCATGAATGTGATAGTTATTCTGTACTACACACGGTGAAATGTTTGAAAAGTTATATGAAAATATTCCTAAAGAGCTACTTGCAAACTGGATTCAGCACAGTGCTCTTTCATTATACACAGTGATAGCCACACTGTATGGCTTATAAAAAATGTCTGAAATGACGTATATGAAGGTTTTCCTAAGTGGCTATTTCAGTGCTGAGTTCAGCACAGTCTTATTTCGTTGCATGAATGTGTTAGCTATTCTTTATGGCATATAGTCAAATGTTTGAAAAGACTTGCCCTGAAAATGTTCCTAAACAGCATCTTGCAAACTGGATTCAGCATGGTGATCATTCACTGTATGAAAGTGATAACCATTCTCTATGGCATATACTAAAATGTTTGAAAAGGCTCATAGGAAGGTGTTCCTAAACACCTATAGGTAATGCTGGGTTCAATAGTGTGTTTTAAAATTATGTGAATGTGACAGCCATTCTGTATGGCTTATGCTGAAATGTTTTTAAAGAACTACATGAAGGTGTTCCTAAACAACCACTTGCAAGCTGTTTCAGTTTTATTCTATTATGAAAATGATATCCCTTCTTTATAGGATTTAGGAAAAATTGTGAAAAGACATACAATGAAGATGTTGCTAAACAGCATCTGCAAACTGGGTCGAGCACAGTGATATCCATTGTATGAATGTGCCAGCCCTTATGTATGGCTTATAGTGAAATATCTGAAATTACTTACATGAAGTTGTTCCTAAACAACTATTTGCAAGCTGAGTTCAGCACAGAGCTCTTTCATTTAATGAAAGTGATAACCATTCTGTACAGCATGTGCTGAAATGATTAAAAGATTTATATGAAGATGATGCTGACAGCTACTTGCAGCTGTTTGTAGCACAGCATTTTCATTGTATGAAAGCGACAGCCATTCTGAATGGCTTAGGTGAAATGTGTAAAAAGAATTACATGAAGATATTCCTAAGCAGCTACTTGAAAGATTGATTCAGCAGGGTTCTCTTTAAGTGAATGAAAGTGATAGGCTTTCTAGAGAGCATATACTGAAATGCTTGAAGAAACTTATATCAGGTATTTTAAAACCACTATTTGAAAGCCAGGTCCAACACAGCACTCTTGTATGAAAGTGATAGCAATTCTGGACAGCTTATAGTGAAATATTTGAAAAGACTTACATGAAGATGATCTTAAGAAGCTAGCTTCAAGTTTTTTTCAGCAGAATGTTCTTTCATTATGTGAGACTGATTGGTATTCTCTACAACTTATAGTGAAATATTGAGAAATTTATGAAACTATTCTTAAACATCTTCCTGCAAGTGTGTTTCAGCACAGTGTTCTTTAAGTGAATGAAAGTGATAACCATTCTGTACAGCATATACTATAATCTCTGTAAGGACTTATGTGAAGATGTTTCTAAACAGCTGCATGCAAGTTGGGTTCAGTAGATTTGTGTTTTACTGAATGAAAGTAATAGCCATTCTTTATGACATAGTTAAACATGTGAAAAGACTTATATGAAGATGTTCCTCACAGCTGCATGCAAGCTGAGTTCAGTAGAGTATTTTTTACGTTGGATGAAAGTGACGACCATTCCAAATTACGTATAGTGAAACGTTTGGAAAGCCTGTATTAAGTTTTCCTAAACAGCTAATGTCAAACTGGATTACAGCACAGTGTTCTATAACTGAATGAAAGTGATAGACATTCTTTCATGATCATAGTGAAATGTTTGAAAAGCTTTGTTGAAGCTGTTGCCAAAACTACTTGCAAACTGTGTTCAGAACAGTGTTCTTTCATTATAAGAAAGTGATAGGCATTCCATACGTTGTATGCTGAAATGATTGATAATAATTATATGGAGATATTCCTAAACAGGTTCTTGCAAGTTGGGTTCAGCACAGTGTCTTTACAGGGAAATGTTTGAGAAAGCACATGAAGATGTTCCTAAGTGGGTATTATAAAGTTGGGTTCAGCACAGTTTTCTTTCATTGTATAAAAGTGACAGCTATTCTGTATGGCTTATATTGAACTTTTGAAAAGACTTATATGCAGATATTCTTAGCAACTACGTGCAAGCTGTGTAAGCAGTTTTTTTTCATGGTGTGAAAGTGATAGCCATTCTCAGTGGTGCATAGTGAAGTGTTTGAAAAGACTTTTATGAAGATGTTCCTAAACATCTGCCTGCAAGCTGAGTACAGCACAGTGTTCTATCATTTTATGAAAGTGATAAACCTTTTGCATAGCATATACTAACATGTTAGAAAAGACACAAATGTAGATGTTACTAAACAGCTACTTGCAAGCTAAGTTTAGCATGTGTTCCTTCATTGCATGATAGTGATAGGAATTCTCTACAGCATATAGCAAAATGTGTGAAAAGACATGTGAAGATCTTCCTAAACAGCTACTGCAAGATGAGTTCAGCACGGTGTTCTGTAAGTGAATGAACGTGACAGATATTCTGTGATGCCAGTACTGAAATATTTCAAAACACTTTTATGAAGATGTTCCTAAACAGCTACTTGTAATATAGGTTCAGCACAGTGTTATTTTGCTTTATGAATGTGATAGCCATTCTGTGCAGCTTCCACTGAAATGTTTGATAAGACTTATATGAAGATGTTCCTAAACATCTACTTGCAAGCTGGGTTCAGTAGAGTGTTCTTTCATCCTATGAAATGACAGACAAAGACATAAAAGGGCTCAGAAAACATTCTTTGGGATAGCAGATATATGAGGACCAATTGTCCTAGTGTTTAAGAAGTGCCTGTGATTGCAGGGTTCAAAGCTCAGAGCCAGAAACTGTGATTCCTCTCTCATTGTGGAAGTAGAACATACCACTTTCATTTTTTCCTGGAATTTTTATTTCTTTGATTTCAACATCTCTGTACAATTTACTTAACTATATTATTAAGATTTGTGATCTCTCTGATATCCAAGAGTTTTTCCTTTTGTCGTTTTCCTACTCTCCCAGTGTTATTCCTAACATTGAGTGTGAAATATTTGGAAATTTCCATTTATTTCAAGGGACTACATGAATCTCTTAAAAGCAATTTCTTCTGAAATAAAATATATCATACTGAGTATTGTTTCTTTTGTTTAACTAAGATGCGTTTTGCTATTCCTATGGAGAAAACTACTCTTGGCAACCACAGGTATTTATATAAGTTTAAAATGAGGAAAATCTGTGACAACTGTTTTTCACTTTTGTGAACATTCCTTTGCATATCACTACATTAACTGATCTTCCTCATAGTGCAGACTTTACATCCTGCTTATTAAACTGACCGTGCATTTTTAATACTCATTAGGATCCTTTTTTTGTTATTCACATCACTGTCTATCATGCCTACCGTAGTCACTAGCAAAACTTGACAATGAAATACAGGTCTTCAATTGAAAGCTACTTGGATAGACAAACACGAAAAGCAATAATTAGATTTACACAATATAGCTTTAGAGTCAGAGTTCATCTTAAGTATGTTGAGGCAAAATATTAAATCATATGTTACCAGACAAAAAATGGGTGTGTATATGTGTGTATTTGTATACATTTTTGTTTCAAAGAACCACATTATTTCACATATATGTACATGCATATATAATCATTCATAATCTCATATATTACATTGAAAGAACCTTTAGAGGAAGTTGGAAGATAAATGAAAAGAGTGAACATTAGAATTCACATGAAATTCAAGGAATGTAGAAATTTGGACCAAAAGATTTAATGTAGAATGGGTGACCTAAATTTTAATGATGTTATTTTTCCTATCTTAAGGCTTCAAATTCAGAGCCACATTTGAACTTATGAAATGGAGAATTCACTGTATTAGCTGGTGGAACCAAAAATCTCCAAATTGACGCTAAATTTCTTCTTCTAATGACAAATAGAAATGGCAAGCAAAAGGAGTATATGAGAGAGACATTTGGTGTAAACCTAATTCAGCCTGACTTTGTTTTTCCAAAAGGGCCTGACATGGCCATTGAGCATGCATTGTATATCTGCTTTAAACATTTCATATGGCAAGAACAAATGCCCTTAAGATAAAGGTGCAACGTCCCCCTCACATTGGCATTTCCTTAAGGATAAGCATCTTTCTTTAGGCCAGGAACTGATTGCTCTGCTCACCCGTGACCACCCAGCTTGAGACAACAGACCTGCCACCCTGTGTCCACTGAGACAGCAGAGCTACCTGCTGTGTCTACTAATCTCTGTTTTGACAGAGCAGTCTCATGACTATTGTAAAAGGGACATTTCAATCCTATGCAAAACATCCTCTTTGAGGGTATATAACCACTCTGTACACCCCCCTTCTTTGGGGTCCTTTTTTCCTTGTGAAAGAAACGCCCTGGGCTATGGTCCTCATGTTTTGTCTCAGAATAAACTCACCCAATTTTTCATTTATAGATTGGTTATAGATTATTTTCATTGACACTATTAAGGTGGTATTTCAACACAAAATATTTTTACCCAAGGGAAACCAGAAGAATTTATTGAGAGTTTTAAACTCAGTTCTCACAAGCAAAATGTTGTTGGGTAAGTGTCTGAAATGGATTCCTATTATTGCTGTAACAAGTTACCATTTTAGGCTTAAGAAATGATCAATTTTATCTTAAATTTCTGGAGATATGAAGTCAAAATAGGTCTCATTAAGAGAAAATCAAGATATCTGGAGGGCTGCATTCCATCTGGACTTTCCAGGGGAGAATGCATTTCATTCTTAAATCACTTTCAAGAGGCCACCTGCATCCTTTGTTTTATTCCTTCCCTCTCTCTTCAAGATGAGCAGCATAGCATTTTCAATGGTCTCTCTGACTCCAACTTACTTTCTCTCTTTCCATATTTAAAGGAGCATTGCCATTGTTATTATATTACATCAACCTGGGTAATCCAGGCTAACCTTAAGATCAATGATTAGCAATCTTATGTCATCTGTAGCTCAATGCCTCTTTCCTCTGTGAACTACCATATTCAAGTTTTCTTGGTATTAGGATGTGGACATTTTTTTGAAGGCTCTTATTCTGCCTACTACAGTCTTTTTCAGACGTTTACTAGTTGATGGCACTTAAGTGCCCTTAAACGAAAGAATCAAACACAAAAGTTATCACAGTCTCTGCAATGAGTGGAACACTTTTCTTTTAAATTTACATGCAAAACCAATTTTTGGCGGAGACCTAAAACAACCTATACATGTCTCTAACACAGGACCATACCTTGCTACTCAAGGTGTGATCCACAGACCAGAATCTGCAGCATGAATACCACCTGGGAGCGTTTTATAAATGCAGAGTCCTTGGGGTCACTTGCTGAATCAGGATTTACATTTCAACTAAAAGCCTTAAGGATTTGTAGCATAATGAGGTTGGAAAATTCTGATGTAGAGTAAGTTTTGTCACTTCCTTACTCTTAACATTTGGGGCTAGATAAATGTTTCTGCTGCGTTTCCACCTGTGCATTGTAGATATTGGGCAGGATCCCTTTAGTCTTTATCAAATATACCCATGGGCAAAATCATCTCTGTCTCAGAGTTTGCAAAAGTGAAGCGTTCTAGCAGAATTCCCACCAAGGCTCCATCCTGTACTCAGTTTATAACTTTGAGCAGAACATTAAATCCCTCTGAATCCTATTCCTGAGAATGGAGCACATAATTGTACTACAGCCTAGAACAAATATTTCTGAAAATTAAAGCAGACAAGCTCTAAAATGTTCTAAGTGAAACCGACAAACAGCCATTGATGATTAAGTATCTAGGTACTAAAGTTTTCTCCTTTTTGCAATTTCTGATTATAGCTTTTAGCTGTGTAACTCACCCATTGTTAACTGCGCTGCTTAGGCAATATGCTGACTCCCGCTGGGCTCCTATAGATGACATCTCCCTGGAGCCTGTGTCACCATGGTAATGGGTGTGTGAGCTGTTTTTCAGGAATTAGAACTCCTTGTCCATTTCAGGCCAGTTGAGACCACCAACTCATCAACCAGGCCCTCACAGATGTCTGAGAGGCGGCCGTTTGATGTCAATAGGCTAAAAACTCCACCCTCATATCATGCTAATACTGTCATTTTGTGAACATGGGTCCTGTGAAGAGGCATGGAGTCTGACTATTCTTGCACAGAGCGTCAATTAACTCACCTCCAACCACCTCTTTCCACATTTCAGACCACCTTGCCCCAATCCCATAAGTATCTCTGAGTCCCTATTTTCAGGGAGGTGAATTTGAGGTTCATGCTCTTGTTTCCTTACGTGGCTGCCTTGTGAGCAAATCCTCTCTTTGCTGCAATCTCGTCGTCTCAGTGTTTGGGTTTCTGGGCAGTGGGCAAAAACGAACCTGGCTCAGTAACATAAGATACATCATGGTGCATAAAAAGATCTAAATATATATTTTATAATTAACAAATATTTTATAATGAGGCTTTTAAACTGAGATATAGCAGTGAAATTTCTGATAGTTTTTGCAAAAGGGTCAGGAAGTCAAGAATAATAGTGCCTAAAGTTTATATTAAAGGAAAATTTGACCCTTTTATAAGGGAGGAATGTTAATTTTCTAATGATATCACGGGTTGTGTTCCCATCACCAGTAAATGCATTGATGATCCAACGGACTCATCAAGACAGATTCCTCTCTCTTAGACTTTGGAGAAAACTTTACTTCAGGCTTGGGAAAGTGTGCTAAGGGGTTTAAATTGTTGGACGGATAGTGAGTTAATAGGGAAGGTGCAATAAATACTGAGTTCAGCTGGCTTATAGCCTCCTCTCCTAGTTACAGAGAATCAGTAGGAAAAAATTTACTTTCTGTCCAAACCACTGTCCTGCAGGAAAATCATATACTTAGAAGTGGTAGTAACATGAGTAAATGTGTCTAATGAGCAGATATAGGAAGGTGTAAATATTTCCTCTGCCGCAGTCCTTCAGTGTGTGCAACCTTAGGCTAGAAGGGACATAGTTGTTTCTTTTGAGCTCCTAAGTCTGGCTCAGGGACTGGTACTTCACTCTTTCCCACTGTCTTGTCTGGGATCAGAACTTCAGTCTCCATTATCAACCATCCAGGAAGGAATTTGGACTTCCACATTGAGACCTCCCACTGGATGGATTTCCCATCCAGGTGAGTCTGAGAAACTAACAGACACTGAATGAGTGGATCAAGAAAATGGGAGCAAAAACTTTTACCTGAAGTCAACTGAGAGATAACCCAGGTTAGTCCAGATATCAGAGGTGTCCACAGATGTTTGCTGGCTAATCAATCAACTAGAGTATTTATCAAAGATGGTAACACAAAAGTGAACATAGCACTGTGAAATGGAAGTGCTCATGTTGACAATTAGGTGATATTAATGAAGACCCAACTTGAAGAGAAAATAGGAAGTGTAAAGTGCTTCGAAGTGTCACTGCAAATGATCCATAACCAATATATAAATCAAAATTGGGGTGAGTTTATTATGAGCTAGATCTGAGGACTATAACCAGGGGCCTTTCCTCCCCAGGGAAGGAAAGGCACCAAAGAAGTGGGGTGTACAGGGTGGTTATAGACCATCTTGGAGCAAAGAGCCTACATCACATAAGACAGGAATATCTCTTTTACTACTGTCATAAGATGCTTAAATAAATGATGATTTCCCCCTTGAGCTACTTGACAATATCTTAATGACCGCTGCTAATCACCTAAAATGCACGAGACAACACACAACTCAAATACTTATCCAGTCCCAAATGCCAATGGTGGAGGTGAGATAATCTATTCAAGACCAGCACTTCTCTAACTTCACATGAGTCACCAGGGATTCTAGTTCAAATGCAGATTCTGATTCAACAGGTCTCCTGTGGTCCCAGAGACTCTGAATTTCTAACAAGCATCTAGGTGATGTTCATGCTACAGATCCTAATCTGTGCACCAGTATTTGAATAAAATTGTCATGGTCTTGTATGAGAGTAAGGTGTAAGTAGTTTTAGGACTTTCCCATGAAAAAGTATTTCTGCAAGTAAATTTTAAAGAAAGATGTATTCATGCACTCCTCAGTTTGTGATAAAATCTCTATTTGTTTCTTTATACAAGAAAATTTGAGTTACAGCAATTCTGAAAATTACTTTGCAGGAGGAAGTATAAGGGTCTCCAAAAGATGCCCACATTCAAATCTCAAGAACCTTTGAGGTCCTACATGACAGTTAAGTGAGATTTATTCTAGGAATGCAGTGACAGTTATACATCTGCAAATCAATCAATGTGATACACCACATTAGCAAAATAGAGAAAACAATTGCATGATCATCTCAATAGATGCAGAGAATATATTTGATAAGATTAAATATCCATTTATGCTAAAAATTCCTTTGAAAATAGCTATAGAAGGAGAGTACTTCAACATAACACAGGTCATATATGACAAATACGTAGCTAAAATTGTAATTAAAAATAAAAAATTGAAAGCTATCTCTCTAAGAACAGGAACAAGACAAGGATGCCCACTCTTGCCATTCTTACTCCACATAGTATTTGAAGTTCCAGACAGGGCAATTAAGCAAGAAAAAAATTAAAATGATCCAAATTGGAGAAGAAGTAGATCTATCACTATTTGCAGATGACATGATTATATATCTAGAAAACCCTAAAGAACCCACAAAAAAACTGTCAGAAATAATTAATGAATAAAATTTCAGGGTACAAAATCAACATAGAAAAGTCAGTTGTGTTTCTGCACACTAACAAAAACTAGCAGGAAGATAAATCAAGAATACAATCCCATTACATAGGAAATAGAGCAGTCGATCAGTTCATGTAAGTGTACGTTCACCCATGTGGTCAGTGATCTCAGGGTCAAGAAGAGAAGCTAAGGGTGACTCCCAGGTGTTGAATTTGGAGTGCGCTGGGTGGACTTGACATCATATAACTGGAACAGAAGCTGAAGAGCAGAGTCAGGAAAATTTGGGGATCTGCCTTCTGTACACTGCAAGGCACCACGGCAACTGCACCCCCTACCTGGGCAAAGGCTGTTTCACTGCCAGAATGTGTGCGTCTTGGGAAGTGTATCTATTACTCACAGTTCCCAAGAGGAGGGGCTTGCCAGGCCTCTTAAGGCTGCACAGAGAAGTGCCAATGTCACAAAGGAGAGGGGGTGATGAGGAAATAGGAAGGAAATACCATTTACAGTTACAATTAAAAAATAAAATATCTGGGAATAAATTTAATCAATGATGTGAAAGCCCGTACACTAAAAACTATAAGGCACTGTTGAATGAAATTGAAGAAGACATAAAGAAATGGAAATATATTCTACGCTCATGGTTTGCAAGAACTAACATAGTTAAAATGTCCATATTACATAACACAATCTTCAGGTTCAATGAAACCCCAAAGAAGAATCCCAACAACATTTTTCATGGAAATAAAACAAAGAATCTTAAAATTTATATGGAAGAAGAAAAGACCCTGAAAGTCCAAAGCAATCCTAAGAAAAAAGAACAAAGCTGGAGGTATCATACTCCCTGATTTCAAAACATACTACAAAGCTATAGTTATCAAAACAACATGGAACTGGCACAAAAACAGACACAGATTGATGGAAGAGAACTGAGAGCCCAGAAATTAACCCACACATCTGTGGACAGCTAATTTTCAACAAAGGAGCCAATAATATGCAATGGAGAAAGGAAAGTCTTTCCAAGAACTTTTGATCTTTGAATACGTTATTTTATAGCAAAGAGAGTTTAAGGTGCAAGTTGGATAAGGTTGCTAATAAACTGACCTTAAAAATATTAGCATTGCTTTGCAGGTGGAAATAACTTAGTCACACGGTTCTTTAAATACAGAAGAGAGAGACAGAAGAATTAAAGTGAGAGAGAGACTTGAAATTGTTAAACTGCTGGTTTTAAAGTTAAGGGAAGAGCCATGAGCCGAGGCATGCAGGTGGCCACTAGACCTGGAAGAGAAGAGCAGTCTGATTCTCACCTGGAGTCTCCAGAAGGAACCAGGATGTGAGACCTCGTTGTTTTACCCCAGTAAGACTCCTTTCAGGCTTCTGACATCCAGGATTGTAAGATGAAATGTTGTTGTTGTTGTTGTTAAATTGACTAGTGTGGTAATTTTTTATAGCAGCAAAATAAATCTAATGCATTCATTTATCTGATGAAATTTTGTTTAAGGAACCTGAATTTAAGCCTCTCAATTTATTTAGCCTCCTTCGGGTAAATCATTTGGTGTTGGTTTTCCTCCTCAAATAGAAGTAGAAATCTAAAATCAATTTGGAGATATTGATCCTCATTATCTGATTCAGAGAATTTCATATTTTAGAAATGAAAATGTGGTTCTGACTTTGAGGTTTGTGAGACACTAAGATAGAAAAGGCAATTTATTTTTAAATTTGGGGTCACCTAGGCTACTTTAAATCCTGGATCTAAATTTCTACATTTCTTTAATGTCATGTTAATTTAAATGTTCATCCTTTCATTCCTATACCCTCCAATTTTCTTTCAAGTTGCCAGTAAGCATTAAAGAAGGGATAATAAATGCACTTGGGTATGTACATATGTGTGCATGTGGTTATTTGAAAGACAATATGTACAAGCACACCCCTACATGAAGACACATCTTCCTCTTGAATATTTTCTTGGGACTCAACAAAGTATTTCCACAAATTTCGTTTACTTCTTTAAACATTTACCTAAAGTTATATTTATTATCTCATATTACATTTAGAAAAGAGGAAATTGAAGCTAGGGAGTTTAAAATTTTAGGAATTATGTAACAACATTGAAAGCTTACTGTGCATACTCTTGAATATATGCAAAAAGAGTCAGGCACTAAGTGCTGTCCTCTTTTGTATGGCTAGTTCAAATCTGCAAATTACACATTTTATTTAATTTTATCTTTTTCCAGCTCTATTGAGATATAATTGACATGTAACATTGAGTAGGGGTACAATGTTATGATTTGATATAGACACATTATGCAATATGATTGCCACAATAAGGTGAGCTAACACCTCCATCACCTCAGGGACTCAATCTTTTCTCTATGGGTTAGAACATTTAGGATATATTCTCTTCACAACTTTTAGGTGTGTAATACACCTTGGCTCACTATAGCATCGATGCTGTAAATTAGATCCTTAAAATGTATTCATACTATAACTGGAAGTTTGAGCATGAGTATTCTACTTATTTGCATTTGTTTAACTTTTTAGATTCCACATATATGTGATATCATACAGTATTTTCTTTTGCTGTCTGACATTTCACATAGCATAATATCCTCAATGTGCCTCCACGTTGTTGCAAACGGCAGGATTGTCTTCTTGTGGCTGAACAATTTTCCATTATATATATTTATACACAAACACACGCATATAAATGTATATATATATATATATATATCACATATATAGCATTTTCCTTATTCATTCATCCAATGATGGACACTTAGATATTTTCTATGTTGTAGATATTGTGAATAATGCTGCAATAAACATGGGGGAGCAGACATCTCTTTGGGATTGCAATTTAGTTTCCTTTGGATATGTACCCAGAAGTGGGATTGCAGCATCACACGGTAGTTCTATTTTTATTTTTTATTTTTTTGAGAAATCTTGTACTGTTTCACATAGTGGCTGTATCAATTTACCTTCTAACAAACAGTGCACAAAAAGTTTACTTTTCTCCACCTCCTTGCCAACAGTATTTGTCTCCAGGATTTTGGATAATAGACATTCTAACAGATGTGAAGTAATAGCTCATTGTGGTTTTGATTTGTATTTCCATGATGATTACTGACGTTGAGCATCTTTTCATGTAACTTCTGCATTTATATGTCTTTTTTGAAAAATGTCCATTCAGTTCCTCTGCGCGTTTTCTAATTGGATTATTTATGTTTTGCTATTAATTTGTATGTTTCTTATATGTTTTGGTTATTAACCACTTATCAGATCCAAAGTTTGAAAATATTTTCCCACAGTCCATATGCTACCTTTTCATTTTGTTGATTATTACTTTTGCTGTGTGAAAGGATTTTAATTTGATGTTGTTCCACTTGTTTATGTTAACTTCTGTTGCTTGTGTTTTTGGTGTCGTATCCAAAAAACTGTGGCTCGAACCAATGTCAAGGAGATTTTTTCCCTATATTTTGGTCTAAAATTGTTATGGTTTCAGATCTTACGTTAGAGTTTTAAATCTATTTGGAGCTAGTATTTGTGAGAGGTGTTGGATAGGAGTCCAATTTTATTCTTTTGCATGTGACTATCCAGTTTCCCCAGCACCATTTATTGAAGAGACAGTCCTTTCCTCATTGATTATTCTGGCTCTCTTATAAATGTAGTGGCCCATATACACATGGGTTTATTTCTGGGCTCACAATTGGGTTCTATTTGTCTATGTTGCTCTTTTTATGTCAGTACTATACTGTTTTTCTTTTTACTAATAATTTTTATTGTTTATGATAGTTTACAATCTTGTAAAATTTTAGCTGTAGATTATTGTTTGTCAGTCACGTTGTAGGTGCACCCCTTCATCCTTTGTGCCCACGCCTCCTTTCCTCTGGTAGTGACTAATCAGTTCTCTTTGTCTAAATGTTTAAATTCCACATGTGAGTGGAGTCATACAGAGATTGTCTTTCTCTATCTGGCTTATTTCACTTAACATAATTCACTCAAGGTCCATCCTTGTTGTTATGAATGGGTCAATTTTATTCTTTTTTATGGCTGAGTAGCATTCCATTGTATATATATACCATAACTTCTTTATCCAATCATCAGTTGATGGGAACTTAGGTTGCTTCCACGTCTTACCTATTGCAAATAATGCTGCAATGAACATTGGGGTGCATGAGACTTTTGGAATTGCTGACTTCAAGTTCTTTGGATATATACCCAGTAGTGGGATGGTTGGGTCATATGGTATTTCTATTTTTAATTTTTTGAGAAATCTCCATACTGTTTTCCATAGTGGCTGAACCAGTTTGCACTCCCACAAGCAGTGTATGAGGGATAATTTTTCTAATGGGTGTAAGGTGATATCTTAGTGTAGTTTTGATTTGCATTTCCCTGATGATCAGTGATGGTGAACATCTTTTCATGTGCCTATTGGCCATCCATATATCTTCTTTGGAGAAATGTCTGTTCATGTCTCCTGCCCCATTTTTGATCACGTTGTTTGATTTTTTGTTGTTGAGTTGTGTAAGTTCTTTATATATTATGGAGATTAACCCTTTGTTGGATATATGACATGCAAATATTTTTCCCAATTAGTGGGTTGTTTTTTCTTTCAATCCTGTTTTCCCTTGCCTTGAAGAAGCTCTTTAGTTTGATGGGGTCCCATTTGTTTGTTCTTTCTATTGTTTCCCTTGTCTGAGAAGACATGGTGTCCGAAAATATCCTTTTAATACTGATGTCAAACAGTGTACTGACTACATTTTCCTCTAGAAGCCTTATGGTTTAAGGTCTTACCTTTAGGTCTTTGATCCATTTAGACTTTATTTTTGTGAATGGTGAAAAAGAATGGTCAATTTTCATTCTTTTACATCTGGCTTTCCAGTTTTCCCAGCACCATTTGTTGAAAAGACTTTCTTTTCTGCATTGTAGGCCCTCAGCTCCATTGTCAAAGATTAGCTGTCCATAGATGTGTGGTTTTATTTCTGGGCTTTCAATTCTGTTCCATTGATCTGTGCACCTATTTTTGTACCAGTACCATGCAGTTTTGATTACTGTAGCTTTGTAGCATGTTTTGAAGTCAGGGATTGTGATGCCTCCAGCTTTGTTCTTTTTTCTCAGGATTCCTTTAGTAATTCTGTGTCTTTTGTTGCCCCATATGAATTTTAGGATTCATTGTTCTATTTCTGTAAAATATGTCATTGGGATTCTGATTGGGATTGCATTGAATCTGTAGATTGCTTTAGGTAGTATGGACACTTTATTATTCCAACCCATGTACATGGAATATCTTTCCATCTCTTTATGTCATCCTCCACTTCTTTTAGGAAAGCCTGGTAGTTTTTGTTGTATAGGTCCTTCACTTCCTTAGTTAAATTCACCCTGAGGTATTTTATTCTTTTTGTTGCAATTGTGAATGGTATTGTGTTCTGGAGTTCTTTTTCTGTTAGTCCATTATTAGTGTATAGAAATGCTGCTGATTTATGTGAGTTGATTTTATATCCTGCAACTTTGCTGTAGTTGTTGATTATTTCTAAAAGTTTTCTAATGGATTCTTTGGGGTTTTCTGTATGTAAGATCATGTCATCTGCAAACAGCGAGAGTTTCACTTCTTCCCTCCCTACTTGGATTCCTTTTATTCCTTTCTCTTGCCTAATTGTTCCGACCAAAACCTCCAGCACTATGTTGAATAAGAGTGGTGATAGAGGGCATCCTTGTCTTATGCCTGTTTTCAGGGGGCTGGTGCTCTGTTTTTGCCCATTGAGTATGATGTTGGCTGTGGGTTTGTCATATATGACCATTATTATGTGGAGGTAATTTCCTTCTATCCCCATTTTGTTCACAATTTTTATCATATATTGCTGTTGGATTTTGTCAAATGCTTTCTCTGCATCTATTGAGATGATCATGTGTTTTTTATTTCTGAATTTGTTGATGTTGTGTTCCATGTTGATTGATTTGAGGATGTTGAACCATCCCTGAGTCCCTAATATGAATCCCACTTGATCATGATGTATGATCCTTTTGACGTATTGCTGAATTCTAGTTGCCAAAATTTTGTTGAGAATTTTTGCATCTATGTTCATCAGCGATATTGGCCTGTAGGTCTCCTTTTTTGTGCTGTCCTTATCAGGCTTTGGTATCAACGTGATGTTGGCCTCGTAGAATGTGTTAGGACGTGTTCCACCCTCCCTAATTTTTTGGAATAACTTGAAAAGAATAGATATTAAATCCTCTTTGAATGTTTGGTAGAATTCAGCAGGAAAGCCATGTGTACCTAGGGTTTTATTCTCTGGGCTGCTTTTGTTTGCTGTTTCAATCTCCTTCTTTGTGATTGGTCTATTCCGACTGTCTGCTTTTTCTCGACTTAGCTTTGGGAGATTGTAAAAGTCTAAGAATTTATCCATTTCCTGTAGGTTCTCCATTTTGTTTTCACATAGTTTTTCATAGTATTCTCTTAAAATCCTTTGTATTTCTCCGGAATCTGCTGTTATTTCTCCTCTTTCATTTCTGATTTTGTTTACTTGAGCTTTCTCTCTTTTTTTCTTTTTGAGTCTGGCTAGGGACTTGTCAATTTTATTTATCTTCTCAAAGAACCAGCTCTTTGTTTCATTGATCCTTTCTACTGCCTTTTTTGTTTCAGTAGCATTTATTTCTGCTCTGATTTTTATTATTTCTCTCCTTCTGCTGACTTTGGGCTTTGTTTGTTCTTTCTCTAATTCAGTTAGGTATAATTTGAGGCTACTTATTTGGGATTTTTCTTGTTTGTTAACATGTGCTTATATTGTGTTGACTTTCTCTCTTAATACAGCTTTTGCTGTATCCCATATGAGTTGGTATGGCATTTTATCATTTTCATTTGTCTCCAGATGTTTTTTGATTTCTTCTTTAATTTCTTCAATGATCCATTGCTTGTTCAATAGCATATTGTTTGGTCTCCACATCTTTGTCCCTTTCTCAGCTTTTTTCTTATAATTAATTTCTAGCTTCATAGCATTATGATCAGAGAAGATGCTTGTTATTATTTCGATTTTTAAAAAATTTATAGAGGCTTTCCTTCTTTCCCAACATATGGTCTACCCTTGAGAATGTTCCATGTGCACTTGAGAAGAATGTGTATTCTGCTGTTTTTGGATGGAGTGTTCTATATATGTCTATTAATTCCAGCTGTTTTAGCTTTTCATTTAATTCTGTTTCCTTGTTGATTTTCTGTCTGGATGATCTGTCCAATGATGTGAGGTCCCCTACTATTATTGTGTTATTTTTAATATCTTCTTTTAGGTTTGTTAATAATTGCTTTATGAACTTTGGTGCTCCTGTGTTGGGTGCATATTTATAAGAACTATTTCTTCTTGATGTAGTGTCCCTTTGATCATTATATACTGACCTTCTATGTCTCTCTTTGCCTGCCTTATCTTGAAATCTATTTGTCTGATGTAAGTGTTGCAACACCTGCTTTCTATTTTTTGCCATTAGCTTGGATTATCATCTTCCACCCTTTCACTCTGAGCCTGTATTTGTCGTTGGAGCTGAAGTGTGAATCCTGGAGGCCACAAATTGTTGGATCTTGTTCTTTAATCCATCTTGCCACTCTGTGTCTTTTTATTGGAGAGTTCAATCCATTTCCCTTGAGGGTGATTATTGACTCATGAGGCTTAATGCTGTCTTTCTGTCACTCGTTTTCTGGTTTTCCTGCATTACCTTTGTTTCTTGTCCTGTGTGTTTTGGACTACCCATTGACATCTGGAGTTTCTTATTTCCTTACTTAATTTTTGTGTCTCTGTTCTGTTTTTAAGTTCAGTGGCTATGCTGAAGTTTGTATTCAGAATCTCGTGCATAACATAGTCCATTTTCTGGTGGCCTCTTATTTCCTTAGCCTAAACTGATTCAGTCCCTTTCCTCCTTCCTTCTTAAGTTATTATTGTCATCTCTTATTCCAACTTGTGTTGTGTTTGTGGTTAAAGTGATAAGATTGTGTTTGTTTTTGCTGTTTCCCTTCCCTTTATCCTATTGCTATAGTTGTATATTTGCTATCCTATTTTGATGCTGTCTATTTGTCTCCTTACTCAGTGTTTTGTGACCCCTTTCTCCCATTTTTCCTTTTTTCAGGTATGAGGGCCTTCTTGAGGATTTCTTGTAAGGGGGTCTTGTGGCTACGAAGTCTCTTAGCTTTTGTTTGTCTGGGAAAGATTTAATTTCTCCCTCATATCTGAAGGATATTTTTGCTGGATGGAGTATTCTTGACTGAAGATTGTTATCTTTTAAAGTTTAGAATACGTCATTCCAATCTCTCCTAGCTTGTATGTTTTCTGTGGAGAAATCTGCTGAAAGTCTGATAGGGGTTCCTTTGTAGGTTATTTTCTGCTGCCTTGCTGCCCTGAGTATTCTTTCTTTGTCATTCACTTTTGCCAGTTTTACTACTATATGCCTTCCAGTAGGTCTTCTTACATTGACATATCTAGGAGACCCAAAAGCTTCCTCCACAAATATTTCTCTCTCATTCTCTAGATTTTGGATGTTTTCTGCTATTATTCCTTTGAGCACACTTTCTGCTCCATTCTCCTTTTTATAGCCCTCGGGGAGTCAAATAATTCTTATATTGCATTTCCTCATTGACTTGGCTATTCCTCTGAGATAGTCTTCATACTTTTTTATTCTTAAGTCTCTCTTTTATTCTGTCTGGAGCCATTCAACCTATCTTCGATTATGATGATTTGCTCATCTATGGCATCCACACAGAGATTCAGGGGTTCTGCATTTTGTTTTATTTCTTCCATTGTATTTTTCATCTCTAGTATTTCTGATTGATTCTTCTCTATAGTTTCAATCTCTTTTGTGAAGTAGCTCCAGAACTCGTTGATTTGTTTCTCATTGTTTTCCTTTACCTCATTGAGATTTTTGATGGTAGCTATTCTGAATTCATTGTTGTTTAGTTTACTTATTTCTGAGTCCTCAGGGCCTAATTCTGGATGCTTGCTTTCCCTGTGGTCTGGAGATTTGATGAATTGGTGGATGCTAGAAGAAGCATGGGTCTTCCCCATGGTGATATTATTCGGTTGCAGTTACAGCCTGTCGCCACTAGATGGGGGTCGAGAGCTGTGTATTGTGAGCCCTCTGCCTTCAGCTGAGATGGTTGTGCACAGCGCAGGTTGGGCAAGGAGGGGCGCTTTCTCTTGAGCACAGACCAGGTTTCCGGATCAGCTCTTGCTATCTGGTCTCCTGGGGTTTTGGCTTGATGAGGTCACTCCATGCGAAAGTTTTTGCCCCATTAGAGGGCTTCCCTCTAGGCTGCATGGCATGGAACTCCTGAGTGATCCTGTGTACTCGCGGCCCCTCCCCTGCTCCTTCCCTCATGGAGCCTCCGGTGGCAGCTATATCAGTCTTTAATGGAGGTAGCAAAGTTCTCTCTCACCCCATTCCATCTCTTCTGAGGTGGGCTCCAGCCTCTCTGGCCTCTGTTGTTTGGCTTCTGTGGGTCTCTGAGGATTCCTGTGCTATTAGAATTTTTTTGTTGGAATATGGTTACTCCTTTTTGTTGTATGTTGGAGGGGAGAGAGTCCCAGGTGAGCTTACTCCGCCATGATGCTGATGTCAGTCAGTACTATACTGTTATAATTAGCTTGATAAGAAAATTCAAAATTGAGAAATGTGATGCCTACAGCTTTGTTATTTCTCAGGATTGTTTAGGATATTCAGGATCTTTTGTGATTCCATACAAATTTTAGAATCATTTGTATATTTCTGTGAAAAATGGCTTTGGAATTTTGATATGGATTGCATCCAATCTATAGATGACTTTCAGTATTCAGGCAGTTTAATATTAAATCTAATCCATGAACATGGGACAGTTTTTATTTCTTTCCATCACTTGTGTATGCTTCAATGCCTTTCATCAATATCTTATAGTTTTATGTGTGTAGATCTTTCACTTCCTTGGTTATATTAATGTTTAAGTATTTTATTGCTTTTGATACTACTGTAAATGAATTTTTTCATTATCTTTTTCAGAAATATTGTTCATTGTTGGTGTATAGAAATTCAACTGATTTTTGGACTTAGGCTTTCTATCCTGAAACTTAAGTGAATTTATTTATTACTTCTGAAGGTTTTTTGTGGAGTCTTTAGGCATCTATACACAAGATGCTATCATCTTCAACCAGAAACAACTTTACTTCTTCATTTCCATTTTGCAGCACTTTCTTTCTTTTTTTAAATCTAACTTGTCTAACAAGGACTTCTAATAGTATGTTGAATAGGAGAGGCAGGACTTGCATACTTGTCTTGTTCCTGATCTTAGAAGCTTTAAACCTTTCGCTGTTAAGTTAGATGTGACTTGTCATATATGTTCTTCATTATTTTGAGGTATCATCCTTCTATACCAAATTTGTTGAGAGTTTCTATCATGTAGGGATGTTGAGTTTCCCAAAAGCATTTTCTGCATCTATTGAGATTGTCATATATATATATATAAAGGTAAATATGTATGTATTTACCTTTAATTCTATCAATGTGATGTATCACATTTACCTGTTTGCTTACAGGGAAAAACTTTGCATTCTATAAATAAATTCCTCTGATCATAATGTATGATCCTTTCATTGTCTTGTTCACTTCAGTTTGTGAGATTTTCTTGCTAATTTTTGCATATATTAATCAGGACTATTGACATGTAGTTAGTTTTCCTTTCTTGTAGTGTCCTTGTCTGGGTTTGGAATCAGGGTAAAGCTGGCCTCATGAAATAAATTTTGGAATGATCCCCTCTGTTACATTATCTGGCAGAGTTTGAGAGGATTTATGTTAATTCTTTTTAAAAGTTTTGGTAAGCTTCACCAGTGAAATCATCTGGTCTTTAGGTTTTCGTTTTTTGGAAGTTGTGGGTTACTCATTCAAACTCCTTACTCTTCATTTGTTTGTTGAGTTTTTAAAAAATGTTTCTTTCATGATTCAATCTTAGTAAGTTGCATTTTTTCATGAATTTTATCCATTTTTCTAGGTTATCCAATTTATTTTGTATAATTGTAGTAGTTTCTTTGATTCTTTGTTTTTCTATTGTAGCCATTGTAATGTCTTTTCTTTCATTTCCAATTTTATGTATTTGAATGATCTCTTCTTTTTCTTGGTTAGTCTAGCTAAAGCTTTGCCAACTTTATCTTTTCAAAAAGGCAGCTCTTTTTTTTGTTGATATTTTCTATTGTTTTTCTATTTTATTTATTTCTGCTCTGATATTTATCTCCTTATTTCTGCAAAATTTGGACATTGCTATATTTTTTAAATTCTTTGAAGAGCAATGTTAGGTTGTTTATAGAGCTCTATTTCTATTGGGTCAGTCATTAGAACTTTTTTATTTTGGAGGGTGGTTTCATATTCCTTGACTAATCATGATGCTTGTCTCCTTGATCTTCTGTCTGCACATTTGAGGAAAAAGACATCTCCAGTTTTGGCAGATTAGCTTTGGCAGGCAAAGCCCTTCAACAGTCAGCCTGTCAAAGATTTTGCGTGGGCTCTCTGGTGCTGTGTGCACCAGAAGGGTGCTTCTGGAGAGCTCTAGTAGGCAGCCTTGGTGACTTAGTCAGGAAGTGACAGGCCTGGTGCTTGGATTCCTGGGGTCCAGTTTGGCACCTGATATCACTAGGGGTAGAGTCTGGAGCCTGGAGTCACTGGGACATTTCTTGCTCTTGAATCTGCAATGAAGGGCATGGGACCTTGGTCTGTGTGGTTAGGCCTGGATTCTGAGTCCAGAGTAGCCAACCAAGTGCCAGGGAACCTGGGAATGGACTTGACAATCCAGTCCGTGGGGATGGCCTGGACCTGGGGGCAGAATCTTCAGTTCATGGGAGCTGACTAGAGGCTGGAGACACATATGTCAGCCTGGTGCCAGGTGGAGCCAGAAAGTTGGGCACCAGAGTCCAGCCTGGTGTTTGATTGGGCTATGAGCCTGGATTGGTGGAGCCAGCCTGGGGCCTGAGATCATGAGTCCTGGCTTGGTGCTGGAGCAGACCAGGAACTGAATGTATAGGACTTGGTCTGGAGCCTAGACTCAGAGGGGTTAGCCTGGCAATGGGGTTGGTCTGGCACTGGAGTCTGAGGTGAAGTCAGGTGCTCACTTCACTGTACTGTCCTCACTTAGAGAGTGTCTCTCTCCACAATGGGCCACACAGGCTTGGGGTAGGCATGACAGGGGTAACATAAAAATGTCCTTTTCACTCTCTTAAATGTGTCTTTTTTATTAATTTGATCCACCAAGGTGCTTTAGTCACTCATCTGGAATCCTTGACTCCTGCAAAGGAATTTTGGTGGATGGATAGCTGTTTAATTTGATGTTTCTGGGAGCAGACAGGTACTAGAAAATGTTATACTGCCATCTTGTTTGTGTCACCCTGGAAAGTCTCTCTACTCTCTCTATTGTCTGAACTTTTTAAATATGTGCAGTTTATTTTAAGTCATTATACTCTCATAAAGTAGTTAAAAGGAAAATTTCTACTGACACATGACTCAGGGTAGGGTCTAGGGCACAGGTAGCTGAGTCACTCTGAAGAAGACGTTTGATACATCAAACTGGGAAGAAAGAAAAGTGTTACATATGGCTATAGTGCAGTGGAATTAATTTGATAATTATTTTTTTCTGTAAACTAGATTAACATAGATATAAGAATGAATGAAATAACCTTAACTTGGTTTAAAAAGAACACTACAGCAGTGCAGAGATTCATGGATGAGCCTTAGAAACACAGCATGGGGAATCACACCTAGCTACAGATTTATGAGGCACCACAGAGCTCAGAACAACTCCCCACCATACCATTCAATGTGATAATATATACATAATATTAAACCATTTTATTTTGTGTTGAGTAGTTATGCAGCAACAGCTAACACATACAATAATCAAGTTATTCCATGAAATAAATGGAAATTTCCAATTGTTTTCATATCAAATGTTGGGAATAAATTAGGAAAATAGAAAAAAAGGAGGAAAAAACCTGTTAAATGTCAGAGAGAGAGAAAAGCATAATAAAGTATCTAAATTGTACAAAGAAGTTGAAAAAGTGATAATTCCAGGAAATAAATAAAAAAGGCAGGTTCTACTTCTGCAATGTGATTAAAGAAGCACAATTCTGACTCTGAGGCTTTGAGTCCTGCAATCTTGGGCATTTCTTCTGCCCAAGTATAACTGGCCCTTTTGAACTTGCCATCCCGAAGAATCTTTTCAGAGCCCCTTTTATTTCTTTATTCCTCAGACTGTAGATGAAGGGATTGAGCATGGGTGTGACAAGGGTGTACATCACTGAGGCTACTGCACTTGAGTGTGAGCTCTGGCTAGCAGCAGAGCTGCGGTACACTCCTAGGCTTGTACGAAAAAATAAGGAGACAACTGAGAGGTGAGATGCACAGGTGGAAAATGCTTTATACTTCCCTTGAGCTGCTGAGATTCCACATATACTGCAAACTATCTTAAAGTAAGAATAAATTATACCAGCGAGGGGACCACCACACAGCAGCATAGCTGTAAAATACATAACCATATTATTAAGAAAGGTATCAGAACATGCAAGTTGGATCATCTGATTGAGTTCACAGAAAAAGTGGATTTCCATGTGTGTACAGAATGAGAGTTGCAACACCATTGAGGTTTGTAAGAAAGAAGCAAGACACTTGTGATCCAAGACACTAGAAGCAAGATTCCACAGAGCTGATTGTTCATGCTGACCATGTAGTACAGGGGGTGACAGATGGCCACAAATCGATCATAGGCCATCATGGCCAGGAGATAGCTGTCCAGCCCCGAGAAGATTACAAAAATGTACAGCTGGGTGATGCAACCTGCATAGGTTATGACTTTGCTCTGCATCTGGATGTTCACCAACATCTTTGGGATGGTGGTGGAGGTGAAACAGATGTCTACAAATGACAGGTTGGAAAGAAAGAAGTACATGGGTGTGTGGAGGTGGGAGTCAGAGCTGACAGCCAAGGTGATGAGCAGGTTTCCAAGCACAGTGATCAGATACATGGAGAGAAAAGGCCCAAATGTGAAGGACTGCAATTCTGATTCCTCTGAAAATCCTAGAAGAAGAAATCCTGAAATGCCTGTTTCATTGCCTGATTCCATGTGGCTGGACTGAGTACCAGGAAAGAGGAAAATGACATTACTAATTTCACACAAATGGCATTACTCCCATAGTTGGAATGCTACAATTTCTATATTTTGCATTCAAAAAATCAATGTCAGTATTTTATGCATGGATTTGTTCTCTTTAAGTGATTCCCTGTTAATCTCTGATTAGGAATTTTTGACCCATTCTCAGTATTTTCCCCCAAGAGGTCATGCATTATACTGTTTTACTGAGTATACCTTTCATGCATTTGAGAAATATCTATTAAGTTTTGAACATGTTCCAAGCACTTTACAGGCAATGAGTATAGAGTGTTGAAAGACAGAAGCAACCACAATCCAATGATGGTGAAAGAATAAAAACAAATAAAAATAGCATATAATACACCAGATGATGGCAAGTACTATGAAGAAAAGAAAAGCCAGTATAAAGTAGAGAACAGGTAGGAGTTTTATTTTTTAATTGGTGTTCAGTAAACACCAGTAAATAAGGTGACTTTTGAAGAGAGAACTCAATGAAGAGAAGGCAGGAGCCAAGAGCATACCTGGGGAAGTGTGTGCCTGGCAGAGGGAACAACTACTGCAAAGGCCCTGAGGATTATACCACTTCATTTATTCACCCAAAAAAGGAAGCAAGTGTGAGAAGGGGAATAATAAAGACAATGTGATAGAGATGGTATATAATAATGACCATAGGGATCAAGGATATGAATATTTGCTCAAATTGAATAATTGTCTCAAAAAAACAAGAAATCTCTTTCACATTCCTCAACCTGTGAGATCTTCAAGTTTTAAAGATGTTTCACGTTGATTGGAGATGGAATTTCTAAACAGGTAGCAAAATAGGATTCTCTAATTTTGCTGGCAAAAGTGTGAAGTGTTACATGTTGGGAAAACAACCTGAAGCCAGCTTAGTATCAAAATATAGATTTTTTTAACTCATGATTTCTCACTCTTGGCACTATTTACATTCTTGGCTAGGTCATTCTTTGTTGTGGGGTCTGTCCCGTGCATTGTAGGATGTTGAGGATGCGTCCTCAGCTTCTACTGACAGCCCCTCATGTGACGCCAAATATGTCTTTGCCTGTTCCTCAGTGTCCTCTGGATGTTCTTGTTTTTGGGGGAACAATATTACCTCTGGTGGAGAAGTAGAATTTTAATATAACAATCTCAAAATACTTTTGTATAATTGTTATAATAGTAATGTATTGAGAGAGAATATGTAAGTGTGAATAGCACAGCCATAACATTTTGCAGACATTTAAATAATTAATTGGCTTTGCACTAATTATTGGATATAGGCCCATGAGCTATTACTGAGTAAGAAGGAAGAGTGGACACAGAAAACGAGATTTCACTAAGACATAAAGAGGATTTATTATGGGCACAAGATGCTACTCATGATTTTGTTAAAAGAGTATGAATATGTATGTGTGCATAGCATAGAAAGATAATTATAAAAGAAACTAAGAACTTATGGAATAAATATTGTCAAGAGGAATAAAATTAGGTTAAGTATAGTGGTTTAAAAACAACTGTATGAGGCAAAATTGAATAAGAATCTAAAACTAACATATATAGACATAAAATAATAATAATTTACTAATATCAACATGGGTTAGTAATTCCAGATTAAATTTCCAAAGACTTGGAAGTAAAAGAATAAAATAGAATGGCTTTTAAACTTTGCGAAGAACAGTATGTAAGTTATAATTTCTTCTTATATAAAGATATGTGGATTAAAATATCATTATGGAAGTTGAAGTTAACCTTTAATCAAGTGTAGAAACGAATGTCTTTCAGTTGATGGTCAAAGATAATGCGACTCTTAGAAATAGATCTAACCGAAAAAGGGCTGCAGGGAACAAGAGGGAATGAAAAGAATGTAAAAACTAGTTGGTAATATATATAAAGGGTGACATTAGCATTAAGTGTACAGAAGAAAATTTATTTTTACTTTTGTTTATATCAAATATTCCAAGTGAAGAGTATAAAAGTGAGAGCTAAATACTTCTGGGAAGAAAAATAAAATCTAAAAAAGCAATAGAAAGAACGCAACATGACTGAGTGATAAATTTGACCCCATATTACTAATAAACATGATTCCCCACATATTCATTTATACATAAAATAATTCAATGACAAAGAACAAAATTAGTGAAAAAAACTCTAGTTCCTTGTTTAGAAGAATGCAATCAAAAACAAGGATAAAATCACTCTGACCTCATTTCACAAATGTATAAAGTACTTGTACAATTTACAATAGTGAAAACAGTTGAATAACTAACCCACAAGTATCTGCAGCCCACGCATATGAAATAATTGCAGGATAAAGTTATTTAGCATGCCCCTTTTTATTTATCAAGTCAAAGTGGTTTTTTTTTTAATGTGAATACCCAGAGGGAAAGAAGATACTATGAAATGTCTTATGAACTCTTGTTGCAAGGAAATATTTGCAAGTAACACATTAGTCTGGGTCTTTCTCATCAATATGAAGACACAGTTGAATATGCCCCATTAAAAAAAAAAAAGGAGATGCTCTCACTTCACTGGACATCCTTCCTCGCATGACACCATATTTTCCTACTCCCTTTGACTGCAAAACCTCTTGGATATGTTCTATTCTACTGGAGGCACTTTATGCCTTTCCTTCCCTTCTCTAATTGTGGTGTATCACTTAATTGTGAACAATCACCCATGCATTGCTGAGTTCAATACTCATTTCTAATTTTAACGTGATAAATAAATTGATTAATTCATTAATCAGGTGAGCAAACAACTGTAGCAGTGTCTTGGCTCTGGCCTAGGCTGGTGGCTCTCAACTGACCTCAGGTGTGTGTACTTGCTTTGATTCTCTCTTGCCTTTTCCAACAGTCCCCACTGGGCTCTCAGACTCGCCTGGTTAGGAGATCAGAGGAGAAGCTTGCCGAGTGGAAGTCCAAATTCCTCGTGGATGATTGATGATGGAGATTGAAGCTCTGTCTTGACACAAGGCAGCAGGAAGGAGTCAAGCATTAGTCTCCCAGCCAAACTTAAGATTCCAAAAACAACAACCATGTCCCATCCAGCCCAAGCTTGCATAAGGGACAAGCAGAGGAGGTATTTACAACTCCCTGTGTCTGTTCATTAGGCACATTTCACTCTTGTTCCTCAAAGCTTGAAGCACTGATTTCCCTGTGGGATATTAGTCTGGACAGAAAGAAATGTTTTCCTGCAGATTCTATGCTCCTAATAGGTCAGGTTAGAATCAAGTGAATGCAGTTTTTCTTAGTCCCCCTTCATGATCTCTGCTAGATTTCAGAGGACTAACTTCCCAGCACCTTATCCCAACACTGATTTAAAATTTTCTACAAATTTGGGAGTGAGGATTCTGTCCAGATTAGATGCCTTAAATCTTCAACATATTGACTTGTGGTGGAAAAGCAGCCTTTGATATCTGTGGAAAGTAGCTATTCTCTTCATAAAGAGGGAGAACTTTAGTTTCCTTGACATAAACCTTGGGCACTACACACTTATGTTTCAACACACTTGCCAAAAACAATTAGGAATTTCATACTTTTATCACAAGTTAAGCGCTTCCACATAGTCCATTATTATGAAATATTTGTTAGTTATAAGACATATATTTGTACTTTTTGCACTATAATCTCAGTTAGAATAGGAAAGTAAACAGAGTTTTCCTTGAAGCCTCCAGAAGGAATCTACTCTGACAAACATCTTGATTTTAGCCCAGTGAGACTTATTTCGGACTTCTGACCTTCAGAATTGTAAGAGGATAAATGTGTTTGTTTTAAATCACTAGTGTGGAAATTTTGCATTAACATTAGGAATTAAATACAAACATTTACCAAATAAAAGTTTTTTCAAGAAACTGAGATTAAGCTTCTTGATGAATTCATTTAGTTTCCCCTGTGCAAAGGTGTTTTGCATAATCTCACTTAAAGTAGAAGAAGAAATTTAAAATCTATTTGGATATATTCAGCCTCTTTACCTGGTGCAGATTTTCCCTTTGCTTAAAAGAAAGTGTAATTCAGTCTTTGATGACTTTCAGACATTAAGGTATGAAAAGCAATCCATCGTTTAAATTTATGTATAGCGTTTTCATTAAATCTTTGTGTCTAAATATCTACATCCTTTTAATTTCGTGTTAACTCAAACATTCATTCTTTTCATTTCTATCTTCTCTAACTTTCTCTCATTTACTTTCAACATAAAATGTGACTAGAAATGAACCTGTGTTTGTGTGCATATATTCATTTGAAATATAAATGTGTACAAATGTATACGCGTGTGTACACACACACAACTTTATCTTTGAACATATTTTCAGACTCAACAAAATATGTACATATATTTCATTTATATCTTGCAACATATATCCAAAGTTATGTTTACTGTCCCAGATTATCTTCAGAAACAAGGAAGGTGAGGCTCAGAGACATTAAATTTTTAACAATTGCATAAAATACCATTAAAGCATATTGTGTACTTCTATGAAGGACAAACAAATGGAAACATACAACATCTATTGTAATTTTTGTATGGCTTCTTTAATCAAAGTGTGCTTTTCAAATATATGCAGGATATAGTATGTGATTATCTTCAATAAATTAGTTATAAGTAAACAATCTAGGGTGCATGGATCAAAGAGGAATCTAGAGCACTGGAAGCCAATTCACAGTGAGCAGTGGTAGGAGATATCTCTTCTACCTGGGAAAAAGAAGAGTGTCCTAGATGAATATAGACATAATAATAGTAAATTAATGCAATTCACACTTGATACTCTTTTTTTTTTTTGGTAAAACAGAAGATAAAAACTGATACAGAAATAGAGTAAACTGATCGTATATTGGTTCAAGTGAGAAGAGCACCATGGCCACACATCAAGGAAGAGCCTTAGAAACATACTGGAGAGACTCACAGTTGACTATAGACTCATGCGGGGACCAGCAGAGCTCAGAGGCCTACCATATAATCCCTTCATTTGCTTTTAGGACGGCATTTCATGCAACAATGGCTAGCTGATGCAATAATCAAAGCTAACAGAAGTGAGGACAATTATAATAATAATCAGCTGCTGCTTATCTTGGCATTTGTTCTTATATTTCAAGACAGCATTCATGGTCTGTTATTTCAGACAATTATTTAAAAAAGTGTTTCATTGGGGTTCTCTCTAGGTAACCAGGAGAGGTTGAAACTACTTGCATAGTTGTATAGAAAAACTGGTGATCCTGATTCACAAAATTGGACAAGAATTAAATGTCTCTCTTGAGTCATTCTTTGACAATAAAGGAAAATAGATTCTTGAGCATAATGGAGCTATATAGTGGGTGATAATGCTAATGATCATTGACCACCCCTTTAGTGATTATGAAAAAATTTAGAAGCAGAAGATTTTTTGTTTAGAGCAATGCAAGGAGTCATCTTATCTGTGGGACGGGAAGTTTTCTAGCAGAAACAGGAAGCTAATTGAATAAAAATGTTTTAAAAAGCCAATCAACTCTTCACTCATATGTCTAAACTCCTTTGCACATGGACACCAATCCTCTATGCTCTAATGAGTAGATGTACAGCATGAAAAAGAAATAGTTTTGCATAGTAATGCTTTATATGACTTTAAATTTTGCTCCATCATATATAAGGTCATCTCTAACTCTAAGGTCACATAGGTCAATCTATTTATTAAAATTTGTCTTTCAACGAAGCCTCCTCCTGGAGACATATGTTTGATGATCAGTTTTCCATAGGGACTATGGTCAGCATTGTGGACACTGTATAAGAGAGCTGAATAGGAGAGCAAATTCCTAATAAGGAGAATAAAACCCAATGATCAGGGGCCGGTCTGGTGGCTCAGCAGTTAAGTGTGAAGGCTCCACTTTGGCAGCCCGGGTTCACCAGTTTGGATCCCAGGTGTGAACATGGCACCGCTTGGCAAGCCATGCTTTGGTAGGCGTCCCACATACAATGTAGAGGAAGATGGGCATGGATGTTAGCTCAGGGCCAGTCTTCCTCAGCAAAAAAGAGGAGGGTTGCCAGCAGATGTTAGCTCAGGGCTAATCTTCCTCAAAAAAAAAAAAAACAACCCTGATGATTAGCTATTAAATACATTATATGCTAATTTCTACATTTTCAGAAGAGCCGTTAAGGTAGTAATATACAAAGGATTAATGTACGCATAAGTGAAAAACTGTGTTCTTAGATTTCCTTCTACTTTAAAATTTTATAAATGACCTTAGTTGCCAAATGTAGTTTTTTCCATAGCAGGAGTACAACTCATGACTGTTGTTTTAATAAAACAAACAAAATTATTTGGTATGATATATGTCATTTGAGAAAAAAATGTTGTTAAGAATCCACATTGTGCTTGGTAGGCAGGTGGGGCTTCCTCACTGGGACCCTAGCTAGAGCTGCTTGTAGGCAGCGCAGGGACACAATGAGCTCCCTCTACCCACCAGGTTCAAGGCTGCTGGGACTCTCTCCACAGCCACCCAGGACCCGATCACTCTTCCAGGGCTCAGCAGCCCTACGAATACTCTCTCTGGCCTGGAGAGCAGCTGTCCCACTGGGTAGATCTGTTTCTGGTCCCTGGTGCCAAATTGTCCCATTTGCAACAACATGGATGAATCTGGAGGGTGTGATGTTAAACGAAATAAGCCAGACAGAGAAATACAAATGCTGCATGATTTCATTCATATGTGGAAGATGACAAATACATGGATAAAGAGAACAGATTAGTGGTTACCAAAGGGGAAGACGGTTGTGGGCTGGGCGAAAGTGACAAAGGGGCACATACGCATGGTGATGGATAGAAATTAGACTACGTGGGGCGAGCACAATGAAGTTATTCAGGAAGTGATAATACAATAATGTACACCTGAAATTACACAATTTTACAAACCATTATAATCCCAATAAAATTACTTCAAGAAAAAAAAAATCCATGTTGTATTACTGGGTAAATGGATATTTCCATAAATTTATAACTTAAGGTTAGAAATAAAGTTTTTGAAGTAGGAAAACAACAGGGGAAAAAACAGTAGATATCAGAGAGACCAGAAATCTTAATAAAGTGAGTTACTTAATTTGAATAGAGAAGTTGAAAAAAAACTTAAGGGAACACTTAAAAGGAGTAAGTTCTACTCTCAATGTCTGATCAAAGAATGACAATTTCTGACTTGGAGGCTTTGACCTCTGCAATCATGGTCACTTCCTCAGTTGTACGACAATTGGCCCTTTTAGAAAAGTTTTCTTAACAAAGCGTGCTTTCAGAACAAAAGGTTTCCCATCCAGTAGCACAGCTGCAAAATACAGCACTCTGTCATTTAAAAAAGGTGTCAAAACAAGCAAGTTGGTCCATCTGCTTGAGTTCACAGAAAAAGTGGGGGATTTCCGAGTCTGTGCATAAGGACAGTCTCAACAGCATTCTTGTGAAACACGGAATTCAAGAACTCATGACCCAGGTAACCAGAACAAACAGCAGTCCATGCAGCCAAATGCTCATCATGAATGTGTGTTGCGGTGGATGGCAGGTAGCCATAAAGCAGTTGTGGTCAAGAGAAAGATGTCTGAAACTGCAAAAAGAACGAAAAAATACATCTGTGCAATTCAGGCTTCATAGCTTATAATTTTTCACTGGGTCTGGATGTTCACCAACCACTTTTGGATAGTTATAGAGATGAAATAGATGTCTGCAAAGGAGGGGTTGGAGAGGAAGAAGTACATGGGTGTGTGGAGGTGGTAGTCTAAGCTGACAGCCAGGAAAACATGCAGATTTCCAAACACAGTGATCAGGTACCTGGAGAGGAAAATCTATAAAATGAGTGACTGAAATTCTGGTTCCTCAAAATTCAAGAAGAAATTCTGAAATTTGTGTATTATTTCTTGATTCCATGTGTTAGAGATGACTACCAGGAAAGAAAAAATGCCATGACTAATTTTCACACCAATGGGCATTACTAACATAGTTCAAATGTTAGAATTTACATTTTGTATGCAATAAATTAGTATCTTTAATTTTTGCACGGAATTTTTCCTTTTTATGGAACCTCCCATGCCATCTTTGATTAGTAATTCCTATCCTACCCTCAGCCTTTCCCTCAAGTGGTCATATATTCTATGCTTTTAATGAGAAATTCTGTCATGCCTTTGGGGAATATGAATTTAGGGCTGATCATCTCCTGTGCAAAGAGTATAGAGTGCTGAGTAACAAAAGTCTCTACAATCTATGATGGAGAAAGAACACAAGAAAATACAAAAATTGCATATCATCAGATATTGACAGATGCTATGAAAAAGAGCAAGTACAGAAAGGGTGGATTTGGGTGTTATTTTTAACTGGATGTTCAGGCACAGCTGGAAAACAGGTAACATTTGAACAGAGACTGCAATAGGAGAGGTTGAGTGAGGTGAGGTTATCTGGCAAAGTATGCCCTGAGGGTGAATTGGCCACTGCAAAGATCCTGAGAAAGGCATTTGTTTCAGAAAATCAAAGCTCAAGAGGAAGTCATATGTAAGGAGAATGTGCTGAACAGAGAGTGATGAGAGATAGTGTCAGAGGATGTTGAGGACTGAGATGGCCTCCCCACTACAGCTGAAACTCAAGACACAAGGAGACTCACTCACATGTTGTTCCTCCCACTTGGTTAATATTGTTTTCAAGGAATCTTGTGCCTAGAAATAGATCTCCACTTTATTTTCATCTGTTGATTAATATTCTGGCATTTGTATTTTGGGAGTTACATTTTGGAGTATATCAACTCAGGTATCCCCACTCTAAAAATGTTCATAATTCACAGCACACTCATGCGCACACAGTGTACTATGACTTCCGGGGGCCATTTTACGATCAGGCTCTTCACACCTCCAGCCACAATAATTAGGAAAGAAATGATACAAGATAAGCTGTGAACATCAGATTATCTTTCCCCTAAATAAGTAGAAATAGGATTCAAATTCCAGTTGATAATCCTGCCATGGACATGTACACAAGGGGCTCCATTTTAGTATGACCATTTTGTGTGCTGTAGTTAAAGATATATATATATATTTTTATATAAAGATATATATAATATATATATAATTTCTATTAAAAACCTACAGAGTGAGGAAAGTAATGGACATGAGGGGAACAAAAGATCTAGTAAGCTCATGTGACCCCTGAAAGATTGGGATGTGGAGGAAGCTTCCTTGGTTCTGACAGCATTTCAACCCCAGTTATATTCCCATGAAGACAAGAATAACTAAGGAAGCAGCAAAAACTAATTCACCCCAAAGAGAAAAGAGTAGTAATTTTTATGATGTCAAGACAACTCACACATTGATCATCTCATTAGAAAAATGAGCAAAGGAAGTAAACCCACAATTTACATCAGCAAAGATACAACGTACAATAGTGGGGAATTTTAAAGATGAAATAATAGAAGATTTTTCTAACTGACATTAAATGCAAAACTTTTGGAATCAGAAAACCAACTTTTGAAACTTGGATCTACCACTGTTTGCACTTGGAGAGCCAAAGAAATCTTTCTAAATGCTAATATCCTCACTCAAACACGGGGAAAAGCCCTATCCATTCTCTTAAGGTGGTTGGTGGAGATAATAATATACACAAAAGTCTTGGCATAGTTCCTTCACCTTAGTAAACAGATATCACTAGTGATGAGATTTGGCCGATGTTTTTTCTTCTTCTATAACTTCTTTAATGCTTCCTCACCTCTCTGTTCCCAATTCTACAAACTTATTTTAGTTCTTTGTCATCTCTCCTATGTATCACAGGATGACACCGCTCTAATTGATATTCACATTGACCTAGAAAGATATTTCTACAAAGCTTATCACGAAACTGTCGACTGACATCAGTGACACTCCTGAAAAATGTAGCCAAAATTCTGTAGCTTCAAACATGAGGTTCGGCTCTCAGTGATGTTTCTGCCAGCTTCACCCTCTTGCTGCTATACCCTTGCCACATTGATCTTCTAAGCATTAAACTTGACTAGCAGCTTCACTTGACAGCACAGGTTTAATGCTTGCTATCTTTATACACCACTTTCCTCTGCTTAGAGTCTCACCCACTGGTCTATTTGGAATTTTTCACTCCCTCTCCATCTTCAAAGCTCCACCTCATCTTTAGACTACGTAGATCATCTCCTTAGTTAACTTTTAAAAAAATATTCCCACAGAAAAAAGGCTCTTCTTCATGCACTTAATTTAGCTGTAAGGGTCGTCATTCATTAATTTTTATAAATTTCGTGTCTTTTTTTCCTGTTAGACTGTGAGACTGTGAGATACCTTGAGGCAAGTAGCAATGTTACATACATGTATCAGTCTTCCATCTCCAACTAGACTTAGATCAGTTGTCAGTAGTCGCTCAACAAATACATATTGCATGAAGAAATGAGAGAATATATTCTCAGAGAAATTGCTGATGATGGGAGAAAGAAAAGAAACATAGGAATGCTGATATTGAGGACAAGAGAGGAATGTTTCCCTTATTCTGAGATCTGGACCCAGTTAGGTGTCAGAGTATGTTTTTAAAGAATTAAATAAAATAGAATAAACAAAGCACACAAGAAAATATCAAAGTATATCAAACATATGAGTACAAAGCAAATTATTTCATGATTCATTTTGTTCAGTTGAGTGTGTGTGTATGTGTGCATATGTGTTTATTTCTGTGTTTGTGTATGCACATATGCTGGATCATAATGTAAAAGACATGTCTTATTTGGGACACAGGGAAAAAGTTTCTTATCCACTGCAGAAAATGCAACAATAGTTTTAAAAGAACACCAGTACCTGCTAGTGAGAGAAAGACAATATGAATGAAGAGCCCAGCAGAAGAGCTGGGTCCAGAGAGAACAGGCACCCAGAGTGGGTGCTGAAGTTCCCCAGAGTCAAGGGGCTGTAACCTTATTGTTCCACTTGCCTCATCATGGCATCCACCTCTGATGGCCCCTGATCTAATTGTTATCCCTGTACCTATCTCATGTGTATCTGACCACACTTGTTTTTATATGGTGTGATAGTGGATAAGACTGGCCTTTCTCTCATTTTTTGGGGCATTCTTTCCTTTGTTATTGTTTGGCTTTAAGTTTTGATCTGTTTTATGACACGTCCAATGAATAGACTAGTCCTGGTTCTCTTCCTAGTCCAGTAGGCAAAGGCTTCCCTAGATATACCATAGAATCCTACTCATGCCACAGCTATTTATCCTCCTTCTTCATGTACTTAACCCTGAGATCACTACATCATACCACATTTATTTCATCGTACTAGGCCTTCTTCATTATGATGTAAAATATACATTTGCAGGACTTCATTTATTTTATTATCTTTTGTGGTTTCATAAATTTGTGCATTTATATAGAAAAATATTTTAAGAAATGGAGAATTTGTAAAATTAAAACAATGGCAGGGAAAATAAGACCTGGCTAAATCGAGTGGAGTCAAATAACAGTCTTAAGCAAAACTGAATAAAAGTCTGAGTAACTTCTAAAATAAAAGCTGCAAAATACAATAATTTAATCACATTGACATGTCTCTCTAAGTTAAGATAAAGGGGCAAGGTCCTGGAAATGAAAATATAAAAGATAATTCTTGAAAAGTAGTGGAAGAAGCAATATATAAAGTTGTAATTCCTATCCATATAAACAGATAGATTTAAATATGCTTATGAACATGATAGAGGTGATTATTAGTTGTATGCAAAAGAATGTCTTTCTCCAGAAAGAGAAGGTATAGAACTTTCCACAATTAAAAAGTAATGAAGGGCAGCACAATATGATAGACGGATAGATTTGACCACACAAAGTTTATAAATTGTCATAATTCCCCCCAAATGTAACTATACACATATAAATAAATTCAATGCCAAACAGCAAATTGGTGGAAAAAATCCCAATTTTTGTTTGAAAGTATGCAATCAAAAACAACAATAAACACAGACTCCAGTATATAAACTGTGTGAAGAACTGACACATTCAATTTTCAATAAAATGGAAGTCTGACAAACCCAAAGTATATATGCATCCCCAGTAGTAATAAAATACCTGCAAATTAAAACTCTTTAACACTCTTCCTTATGTGTTAAATAATATTTTTGTGAGTACTCAGTGTGAAAGCAGATTCTGTGAAATGTAAGTCTCATAAACTGCTGTTGCAAGGTAATATCGACCTCCACTGATCTGGATCTTTTTAATGAATACAAAACATATTTAAATAAACTACTTCTTAAAATTTTTTAAAGACTCTCACTTTACTGAAAATCCCTCCACACCTGCTTTTTTATTTTCTTACACACTTTGCTGCAAAACTCCTCAGATATGTCCTAATTTCACTGGAACTAATTTATGCCTCTCATTCTTTCTTCAGTCTCACCTAAATGGACTTCCATGCCCATCACTTAATTATCAACAATGGTTCTTGTATTGCTGAGCCCAACAGTCATTTCTCTCTTTAAATATTATATAATTTCATTATAAATTAATTATTTAATCAAGCAAACAAACATGGAAATCTCTTGTCTCTGGGCTAGAATGTTTAGGTGACATCAGGTAAAAATTCTCATTTTCTGTTCTCTCTCAATCTTTGCAGTACCTTCTGTGCTCTCAAACTCCCCTGGGTGAAGTCTCTGAGAGGAAGAAGTCTGTGTAGAAGTCCAAATTTCTCTCTGGACAGTTGATTTTGGGGACTGAAGTTCTGTCCTCCCACAAGATAGGAAGGAGTCAAACATTAGTCTCTGAGCCATATTTAGGACTCCAAAAGAAACAGATATGCCCTGTCCAGCCCAAGGATGCATACGTGAGGGACTACAGCAAAGGATATATTTACAGCTCCCTATATCTGCTCATTTGACACTGTTTTCATTGTTACTCACACCTAGGAACACACGATTTCCCTGTGGGACACTGGTCTGGACAGAAATGAAATTTTTCCTGCTGATTCTCTCTTCACAAGTAATCATGTTAGAAATTAAGTGAATCCTGATTTTGTTACTCCTTCATGGAGTCTCCTGCCTTTCAGAGGTCTAACCTCCAAGCATCCTATCTCAACACTGAGCTCAAGTTCCTCAGATTCTAGATTGAGGAAATAACTGTCTGGATTAGGGACTCGGATCTTCAAAGTGTGGACTTGTAGTGGGCCACAACTCCTGATATTTTCAGGAAGTCACTATTTCCCTCATCAACTAGGAAGAGAACTGTGTTGCTTTAAAGCTGTGGGCACTATACTCCTTGGTTTCATGACATGTTTGTGAAATGAATGAAGAATTCCATACTTATAAGAACTGTCTTTAGCCCCACATTATGAAAACTTTGTGAATTATGAGATGTATTTATAAAATAGTATGCTATATAATCTGAACATAGCACCTTATAACCATTGTCTAATTTAATTTTTGGAAACCCCATTCTGTGAAGAAGGACTATTATGAATTCCATTCCCTGTTACAGGAATGGAGCTTGTAGGAGTTTAGTGATCTGTCCAAAATTATAAACAGAATAAGGAATAAGCATTGATTGGAATTCTGGCAGAATGTTTTTGATTTTCAAACTCTGAGCCAATGGTTCTCAAACAGAGATGGTTTTGCCTCTGGGGATTTATGGCAGTGTCTGAAGGGATGCTGCTACAGACCTACAATACACAGAACAGCATCCAACACAAATAATTATTCTTTCCCAAATGTTAAAGTGAGAATGTGAGAAAATCTATTCTAGGCCAGCACTTCTCCAATATACATATAAGTAACCCAGAATTCTTGTTCAACTGCAGATTCTCATTCAGCAGGTCCTGGAGGGCAAGGGGATTCTGCATTTCTAGCAAGCTCCTGGGTGATGTTGATGCTGCAAGTCCCGGTCTGTGGACCAGTATTTGAGCAGCAATTCTGTGGTCTTGTGTTACAGTCAGGTGTGTAGATAGTTTTAAATCTTCTGAATCAAATATTGCATCCATATGTAATTTTGAAAGTATATTGTATTCGATAATTCCAGAGGCTGTGATAAAGTCTGTGTTTGATTCTTTTATATAAGGATCCTTGAGTGACACCAAGTAACATATTTTTAAAAAATATGTACTTCAGGTAGACTTACAGCCTCCTAAATATGTCCGCATCTTAATCCCCAGAATCTTTGAATAGGATGGTTAATGTAACAGATAGAATTAAGATTGCTAATCAGATGACCTTAAGATAAGAACATTGATCATGGGGTTCATGTCAAGATGGTGGTGTAGGCAGACTCTGAACTCATCTCCATCCATAAACACAACCAAGTTACAACTGTTCTTGGAACAATTACCCCTGAGAGAGAACTGAAAACTGGATAAAAATTACCCCTGCAACAAGAGACAGTCCAGACTAAGGTGGAAGATGCCTTCACAAGCCACAGTGTTTCACAGCTGGCCAGGAGCAACCCTAAGGTACACAGCTTTCCCTGGAGGAGTGGGGGACCTGAGGGGGGAAGATTACCACTATAAGCCTCCTTTGGACTCAGCACAACTGAGACAAGTCTCATAATAACTGGCATTTCTGGTTATTAACTACAATGGGGGAACCTCTCTAGAAAACCTGTTGAACATAAGTGGAAAAAATCCAGCTCTTAAAGGGCCCATGCACAAATTTACCCATTTCAGAAAGCAACCTAGAGTCACCAGAAAGAATGGTGCACAGTCCTTTAGCAAAAGGAGACTCACGTGATAGGCTTTGGTTGCATCTCAGTGAGAGGTGAGGTCTCTCCAGGGACTGAGAAATTGGTGGTAACCATTGTTGTGACCTAGTACAGGTGTGCTGACACAGGTGACAACAGAAGCCATTGGAGTAAGAACTCCAGTCAGCCCAAGGTCTGCTCCACCTATTATAACACCAATTTAATCCATCTCAGGCAGGTCAAGCAGCCCACCCTAGAGAGCAACCCCACCCAACAGCAAGCACTTGGGCAACTTGCCAGCCTGCATATGCTGGGTGCCTGGATCCTCTGCAGGCAGGAAAGTGGGTCTTCTTCTGTGTGGCAGGGCATGTGCCAGGAGTGGGCAGAGTGTGTGGGGCATTGGGGGAGTGTGTGCAGCCTCTGCAGTGGCATGAGTGTGTCTGCTTCAGGGGGTCAGGACATACACACATGGCAGGACTGTGTTGATGGTGTGTGTGGCCCTGTGGACCTTATCAGCTGCAGATGACTTGTGCTTATTAAACAGCTACATAGGGAATTGGCTCCACTTTCCAAAGCCTGAAACAATCAGGAGCTCCCAGGCCTGGGTCAGCCCCACTATGCTGCAATCCTGAGAGAGCTGATGACAGACTTTCAGGACAGTGGCCTACAGCAATTGACAGCCCCTGAGCCTAGCAACTAGCCACACTGGGGGTCTACTCACTTAACAGAAAAAGTACAAAAGGAGTGTGTCTTTAGACCTTTCATCCAACAGTGCTGGGGCTCTCCATGCCTTATAAACTGACTGGAGGGTCCATAGTAGCCACATGCAGCTGAGCATTACAACCAACCAGCCAAGGGGACAGCCTGGCCTCCTTGCAGCAAAAGTAAACATGCCAAAATAGAAGGAATCATGTAGCCAACGGAGGTCACCACTGGAAAATTTGGAACTGGTCACAAGAGAAGCACACTTATCTAAGGCTACCTCTCCAAGATCAGGAGATGTAGCTGACCTACCTAATACATAGATATAAGAACAAACAAAGAGGTAAAATGAGGAGACAAGGGAATATGTTCCACATAAGAGAACAGAACAAAATCCCAGAAAAAGAACTAAATGAAACAGAAATAAACTACCTGACAAAGAGTTCAAACAAAAGTCATAGGGATGCTTACTGGTCTTCAGGGGAGAATGGATTAATTCAGTGAGAACTTCAACAAAGAACTGGAAAATATGAAAAAGAACCAATCAGGAGTGAAGAATACAATAATGGAAATGAAAAATTACCTAGAGGGACACATAGTAGAGTAGATGATACAGAATAATGGATCAGCAAGCTGGATGAAAGACAAGAGGTAATCACCCAAGCTGAACAGATAAAAGAAAAAAGAATTAAAATGAACAAAAACAGTCTAAGGGACCTCTGGGACAAAAATCAAGCACACTAACATTGTATTATAGGGGTCCCAGAAGGAGAAGAGAGAGAGAAAGGAGTAGAGAATATATTTGAAGAAATAACAGTTGAAAACTTTGCTAACCTAAGGAAGGAAATAGACATCCAAGTAGAGGAAGCACTGAGAGCATCAAACAAGATGAATCCAAAGAGATCCACACCAAAACACATTATAATTACTATGTCCAAAATTAAAGATAAAGAGAGAATCCTAAAAGCAGCAAGAGAAATGCAACCAGTGATATACAAAGGAAAGTCCCTAAGGCTGTCAAGTGGCTTCTTAGCCAAAACTCTACAGACTAGAAAGTAGTGGCATGATATATTTAAAGTGGTGAAAGGGAAAAAACCTACAGCCAAGAATACTCTACGCAGCAAGGTTATCATTAAGAATGGAAGGAGAGAAAAGTAGTTTCCCAGTCAAGCGAAAATTAAGGAGTTTTTCACCAAGAAACCAGTCTTACGTGAAATGTTAAAGGAACATATTAAGTGGGAAAGAGAAAACCACAAATAGAATAAGAAAATTATGAAAAATAAAAAGGCAATAAAACCACTGGTGAAGGCAACGATACAGTAAAAGTAGCAAATCAACCAGCTATTGAAGATCTGAAGTTAAAAGTCAAAACTACTAAAATTACCTATTTCCATGATAAGAAGGTAATGGATACACATACAAAAAGAGGTTACATATGATATCGAAAACAAAATCTAGAAGGATTGTCTAATAGAATAGAGATTTTAGCAAAAGTTCAAACTAAACACACCATCAAATTAATATACATTGCTATATACGTAGATTAGCATATATGAATCTCATTGCAATCACAAACCAGAAACCTATAATAAATACAGAAAAAATTAAGAGAAAGGGACCCAAACATAACACTAAATAAAGGCATCAAACCACAAAGGAAGAGAACAAGTGAAGAAGAAAGGAACAGAGAAGAACTACTAAAACACCCAGAAAAAAGGTAACAAAATTGCAATAAATACATAATTATCAATAGCTACTTTAAATGTCAATGGACTAAATCCTCCTTCAAAAGACATAGCATGGCTGATTGGATAAAGAATTAGACCCACGTAAATGCTGCATATAAGAGACACATTTCAGACCTAAAGACACCCAAAAAATGAAAGTGAAGGGATGGAAAAAGATACTCCATGAAAATGACAAAGAAAAGAAAATTAGGGTAGCAATATTTATAGCACACAAAATAGACAAAACAAAAACTTTAATAAGAGACAAAGAAGGGCACTATATAATGATAAAAGAAACAATACAAGAAGATATAACACTTGTAAATAAGTGTGCAGCCAACATAGCAGCAATTAAATATATAAAGCAATTATTAACAGAAATAAAAGGAGAAATAGACAGTAACACAAGAATAGTAGGAGACTTTAACACTCCAATTTCACCAATGGATAGATAATCCAAACAGAAGATCAATAAGGAAACATTGGCCCTAAATGACACATTAGGTAAGATGGGCTTAGTAGATGTATATTGAACATTCTATCCCAAAACTGAAGAATTTGAGTTGGCCTGGTGGCGCTGTGGTTAACTTCACATATTCTGCTTCAGCGGCACAAGATTTGCTGGTTCGGATCCCAGATGCAGACCTGTGCACTGCTGGTCAAGCTGTGCTGTAGCAGGCATCACAAATATAAAGTAGAGGAAGATGGGCATGGATGGTAGCTCAGGGCCAGTTTTCCTCAGCATAAAAGAGGAAGATTGGTGGTAGTTCAGGGTTATTGTTCCTAAAAAAAAAAAAGTGAAGAATACACATTCTTTTCAAGTGCTCATGGGAAATTTTCCAGGATCTATCACATATTCAGCCACTAAACATGTCTATACAAATTTAAGATTGAAATAATAGCAAACATCTTTTCTGACCACAGCAGTGTGAAACTAGAAGTCAACTACAGGAAGACACTTGGAAAAGCCACAAATATGTAGAGATTAAACAAAATGATACTGAACAACGATTGGGTAAATGAAGAAATCAAAGGAGAAATCAAAAAATACTTGTAGACAAATGAAAATGAAAATACAACATGCCAAAATCTATGGGATACAGGAAAAGTGGTTCTAAGAGGGAAGTTTAGAGCAATATAGGCTTACTTCAAGAAACAAGAAAAATCTCAAATAAACCATCTAACAGTGCACCTAAAGGACCTGGAAAAAGAAGAACAAACAAAGCCCCAAATCAGTAGAAGAAAGGATATAATAAAAATCAGAGCAGAAATAAATAGAGACAAAAAATAGGAAAAATCAATGAAACCAGGAACTAGTTCTTTGAAAGGATAAAGAAAATTGATGAACCTTTAGATAGTCTAACCAAGAAAAAAAGAGAGTTTAAATAAATAAATTCAGAAATAAAAGAGGAGACAATACAATGGACACCTCAGAAATACAAAAGATCATAAGAGAATAATATGAAAAGCTCTACACCAACAAATTGGATAATTGTGAACAAATAGGTAAATTCTTAGAATCATACAGCCTTTCATTACTGAATCAAGAAGAAATAGAGAATTTGAATAGACCAGTCACCAGTAAGGAGATCAAAACACTAATCAAAAAGTTATACAAAAATAAAAGTGCAGGAACAGATGGCTTCCCTGGTGAATTCTACCAAACATTCAAAGAAGACACAATACCTATCCTTCTCAAACCCTTTCAAAAAATTGAAGAGGAGAGGAAGCTTCTTAACTCCTTCTATGAAGCCAAAATTACCCTGATAACAAAACCAGAAAAGGACAACACAAGAAAAGAAAATTACAGGCCAATATCAGTGATGGGCATCGATGCAAAAATTCTCAACAAAATACTGGCAAATCTAATACAACAATACATTAAAAACATCATACACCATGATCAAGTGGGATTTATCCCAGGGATACAGGGATGGTTCAACATCCGCAAATCTATCAACGTGGTACAGCACATTAACAAAATGAAGAAAACAAGTCACTTGACCATCTCAATGGATGCATAGAAAGCATTTGACAAGACATAGCATCCATTTATGATAAAATCTCTGAATAAAATGAATGTAGAAGGAAAGTGCCTCAATATAATAAAAGCCATATATAACAAACCAATAGCTAATGTCATTCTCAATAAAGAAAAACTGAAAGGCATCCCTCTAAGAACAGGAACCAGACAAAGATGCCTACTTTGACCATTCTTATTTAACATAGTATTGGAAATCTTGGCCAAAGCAATCAGGCAAGAAAAAGAAATAAAACAGAACCAAATTGTAAAGGAAGAGGTGAAACAGTCACTATTTGCAGATGACATGATTTTATGTATAGAAAACCCTAAAGAATCCACCAGAAAAACTTTTAGAAATAATGAATATGGTCAAGTTGCAGGATACAAAATCAACATAAAAAAATCAGTTGTATTTCTATACACTAACAATGAAGTAGCAGAAAGAGAAATTAAGAATACTATGCCATTTACAATTGCAAAAAAAGAATAAAATACCTAGGAATAAACTTAACCAAAGAGGTGAAAGATCTGTACTGTGAAAACTATGAAACATTGTTGAGAGAAATTGAGGAAGACAAAAAGAAGTGGAAAGATATTCCATGCTCTTAGATTAGAAGAATTAACATAATTAAAATTTCCTTACATCCTAAAGCAATCTACAGATTCAATGCAATCTCTAACAAAGTTCCAACAACATTTTTCATAGAAATAGAATAAAGAATCCTAAAATTTGTATGGAACAACAAAAGACCCCAATTAGCCAATGGAATCCTGAGGAAAAAGAACAAAGCTGGAAGTAGCACACTCCCTAATTGCAAAATATGTTACAGAGCCATAGTAACCAAAACAGCACGGTACTGTCACAAAAACACACATACTCCCATAAATGGAACAGAATTGTGATCCTGGATATAAGCCCACACATCCATGGACAGATAATTTTCAACAAGGGATCCAAGAACATACAATGGACAAAGGAAAGTCTCTTCAGTAAATGGTGTTGGGAAAACTGGACAGCCGCATGCAAAAGAATGAAAGTAGACCATTATCTTACACCATACACAAAAATCAACTTAAAATGGATTAAAGAATTGATTGTAAGACCTGAAACCATGAAGTTTCTTGAAGAAAACACAGGAAGTACACTCTTAGACATTGGTCTTAGCAGTTATTTTCAAGTACCATGTCTGACCAGGCAAGGGAAACGATAGAAAAAAGAAACAAATAGGACTATATTAAACTAAAATTTTCTGTACAGCAAAGGACATTATCAACAAAATGAAAAGACAATCTAACAATTGGGAGAAGATATTGGCAAACCATATATCTGATTAGGGGTTAATATCCAAAATATACAAAGAACACACATCTCAGCAGCTCAAAAATTTACAAGCTAGTTAAAAAATGGGCAAAAGATCTCAACAGACATTCCTCCAAAGAAGATATACAAATGGTAAACAGGCATATGAAAAGATGTTCAACATCATTAACTATCAGAGAAATGCAAATTAAAAGTATGATGAGATACCACCTCACTCCCATCAGAATGTCTGTAATTAACAAGATGGGAAACAACAAGCGTTGAAGAGGATGTGGAAAGCAGGCAACCCACGTGCACTGCTGGTGCGAGTACAAACTGGTGCAGCCACAATGGAAAACAGTGTGGAGATCCCTCAAAAAATTAGGAATAGAACCACCATACGATCCAGCTATTCCACTGCTGAGTGTTTATCCAAAGAACATGATAACATGAAGGCGTAAAGATACAGGCACCTTTATGTTCGTTTCAGCATTATTCACAATAGCCAAGGATCAGAAGCAACCCAAGCGCCCATCAATGAAGAAATGGATAAAGAAGGTATGATATATATACACAATGGAATACTACTCAGCCATAAGAAATGAGGAAATCCAGCCACTTGTGACCATATGGATGAACCATAAAGGTATTCTGCTAAGTGAAATAAGTCAGAGGGAGAAAGTCAGATACCATATGATCTCAGTCATAAGTAGAAGTTAAAAACAACAAACAATCACATAGAGACAGAGATTGGATTGGTGGTTACCAGAGGGTAGGAGAGGAGGCAGGAGGGTGAAAGGGGCGATCAGACAGGTGTGTGTGCTGATGGATTGTAATTAGTCTTTGGGTGGTGAACGTGATATAAACTGCAAAGAAATTCAAGTATCATGATGTACATCCTAAATTTATATAATATTATGTCAATGTTACTGCACTAAGAAAATAAAATAATATTTTGAAAATAAGGGATCCCAAATAAGGGATTGAAATTCTGTCAGGATACTTGCAGTTCTTAAATATGGGACAACAGTTCTCAACAAGAGGTAATTTTGCCCCTGGGGATATTTGGCAATGTCTGAACAAATCCATGTCTTGTAATCCACAGGACAGCACCCTGCACAAACACTTGTCTAGCCCCAAAGGTGAACAGTGAGAAGGTGAGAAAGCCTTCTCTATCCAGCAGTTCTCTCATGTCATTGTGTATATGGATCACTAAGGTTTGTACTTCAAATGTAATTTCTGACTCATCAGGTCTCCACGGGGCTCAAGGACTGCATTTTCTAGCAAGCTTCTAGGTGTTCTTGATGCTGCAGGTCCTGGTCTGTGGACTCCACTTTAAATAGCAAGACTGTGGTTCTGTGTTAGAGTAAGGTGTAGGTAGATTTAGGTTTTATCCATCAAGAATCTCTTTTGCATGAAATTTTGAAAGTTAATTTCTCACTCACTCTAGAGGGTTTGAGAAATTCTATATTCATTTTTTAAAATATAAGGTCTCTTGAATGACATAGAATAAGATGCCCTTGAAAAAAACTTATAGTAGGCGGGATTAAGATCTCCAAAGGATGTCCACATCCTAATCTAAAGAGTTTTGGATATCAATGCTTTTCTCTAGAATTCTGTCAGGAAAAATAATAAATAATTGAATTCATATTGCATCATAGATTGTAAATTTAATTTTAATAGGAAATCAGGCTTTCCAACCCATGACTATTTGATCCTTGCATCAAAGGCTGAAGGTCAGTATAGTATAGAAGAAGGATCAGAAGACTCGATGATAAAATTGAGATCCAAGTTTGGTAGCTGCAATAAATACATGGACTTGAACAGTGAGTACATTCTCACTTCTGATGTGAAGAGCATCAGACTTACTCCAAATATTTCAGATGAAGAAAATAAAGCTAAGGGTTCTGCTTCAATAATACCTATATGTGTATCCCTCTACTCTTGGGTAGACATAGAAATATGTGAGGAGGATACACAAGTGAAAGAGAGGTTGTGCACGATATCCAGGAACCCACACTCTAGCTGTAGAAAGCCATGTAAATATATAAACTGATGATTACATCACACTGTGATGCAAGCAATAACTAAACAAAGGATGATTCACAGAAATTGTGACTTTCAAAGAATAATAACTTTTGTCTGGAAGAGTTAGAAAGGTTTCATGGAAGGGTTCATAACTTAGCAGTGTTTTGTTGATGAATGAGATACGCGGTAAGTTAAGGGTATCCAGATTGATGAGACATTGCATAAATGTGCAGATATATAAAACAGCATAAATATAGATGGATAGATATATAGATGATAGACATAAATAAATATAGAGGCAGACACTTATAGAGACTGAAATTTGTACTGAAAGTGTGAGACGGATAAATGTAGCAGAGAAAACCTGGGAGGAAATTTTAGGAACTTGGATATGTACCTATAAGTGAGTATGAATCACTCATATTTACAATCCTACAACTGACTTGCTCATTATAGTTTTCATTTATTTATTTTAATTTAGTTTATTCTTAATGTATTTTTTGGAATAGTTGATATATTCCCATGGTTCACTTCTTTTCCCTCAGCCAGTGAAAAATACCTAATATACATTTCCAGAGATATTTTATGCATATTCAACCAAATGTCTAAATATTAGTTAAGTTCATTTGAAAACAGTTATTTTAGTGGTAGTGTGGCAGACAGATATAAGATGGTGAATCTATAGGCATAAAGACCAATTTGGAGGCTATTGAACAGTAAGTGTGAAATAATAAAAATGTAACCTAAAGAAATGTCAATAATGATAGATGTTACCAAGCAAGGGCTTGCCACCTGATGCTCACAGAATCTGAAACTGTGGTATATCAGTCTTTGAATGAAGGAAGGCTTTATTGTGAAATTAATTAGTAAGAAGACAAGAGGCCAGGCTCTCAAATCTGTCTCACCTGTCCAAGGTATGGAGTAAGGTTTTAGGGATCAGGGAGGACTGGCTGATATGCAGAAATGCTGGCAGGATAAGTTTCCACTGGAAAATCAAAATTTCCTCTTCTGTGCATGATCCTGGCTGGCTTCCTGCCTTGCCTCTGAAAAATACCTTTACCACCCTGTTGTGGAGATAGGGTCAATTACAGGAGGTTACCAGGAAAAGAACAGTAAACCAGGGTAAAGTTGTTATGCAGATAAAGCTATCTCCACTAATAAGAGTTTCTAGAGATTTAGAGTCATCCTTCTCTTCTTGGCACAGAGAGGGAGGCACCCTTACAAGTGGCGGTTTCTCTTATAAATTTCCCTTACAAAAGGGTAACTTCTACTAGGTTTTCAGAGCTTTCACTGCACCTTCTATTTTTTATTAACAGTCAGCTCAAAATAGCCCTTATGTCAAAGAGGCATATTTTGGGGTGGCAAATTCTTTTCCTGGTCCTGTCATTATATAGAAAGGAGAGAATCAAAAATTTTGTGGAAATGCGGTATTTTAATTGAAAGCAAATATGTTATCATGCCGTGAATACACTATATTTTTTATCAGGTATCCAGGATGTTTGCAATAACTTTAGAAACGCTAATACACTGGTTCTAGCCAGACATAGCTTCCTTCTGAGACAACGAGAAACCCAATTCTTACCCGTAGTCCTATAATTGGTATACACGAACAGATGCCCTGTCCCTATTACCCTTGGAAGGAACATAATAAAGTAGCTGAGGGTCATGAGCAGGATCTCTCCAATCCCTCAGTGCGGTTAGGTAAGCAGGAGCAGTAATGATTTACAGAGCCCAGGGACATGGTAGATACTTAAGAAATATTTTTGAAAGACAAATACTGCATGATTCACTTATTTGTGGAATCTAAAACAGTCAAATTCACAGAAGGAGAAAGTAGAATGGTGGTTGCCAGGGACTGAGGAGGGGGAAATGGAGAGATGTTGGTCAAGGGGTACAAAGTTTCAGTTATACAGCTGACTGTATTCTGAAGATCTAATATACAGAAATGTGACTATATTTAATAATACTGTGTCACATACTTGAAATTTGCTAAGAGGTTAGAACTTGTGTTCTCACCAGAAAAAAAAAAGAAAGGTAATTTGAAGTGATGATATGTTAATTAGCTTGACTGTGGTGATTGTTTCACAAGGCGTATGTATATCAGAACACCAGGTGGTACTCCTTAAATATATTTATTTGTCAATTATACCTCAATAAAGCTAGAAAAAACTTAAAAAGAATAAAACAATGTACTAAAAAGAGAGCAATATTTGTTGAGTAAATAAAAAAGATAACTTCTGCTATGACTTTTTATTATACAGAAGTTTGAATTTGAGGAGACTATGAGAATGATCATGGTGCATGAGGAGAAGACATTTAAACTTTGTTAACTTTTATATAAAATGTTTCTAAAGCTGCTGTTGTTTTTATTCAGATTTTCAAGAAACCAGAATTACATCAGAAAACAATAATTTTAATTGCTTGATTTAAGTCCTCTGGAAAATAAGGCAAGCAATGATCTCTAGGCTCCTAGGGGTACAAGGAGTGGAAGTAGATATGAATCTTAGAGTCTCCCCCAGACTAGCTCTCCAGAGGCAAGACAAGGGCTGCCTTTTCCACCAGCAGGTTTGTTTGTAGCTCTGAGAAATATGGATATTCTTTTTTCATGTAAGGTATATAGAAGATGCCTTAGGTTTAGTCAGTTCTTCATGGGAAAAATCATTAGGGGAAAATTTTGAGCCACTGTAAACATTAAGTCTCTGGAATAGGAAGGGCCCTCTTGCTACAGAGCTTTGTACAGACAGTCTGACTTAGCTGAACTCGTACACACCAGTGTCTGTAGAACTTTTTCCAGGGAATGGGAGAATGGAAGGACCTTGAGATCTTTCAAGTGTATGTCTGTGATCTTCTGTGACATTTTGGAAGAGTTGTACAAGGGAGAATATGCAAATGTTAAATACAATTGAATTGAAAGATATAAATTGAAGCTTCTGGGAAATATAATAAACAGAACCTACTCTAAATAAGATTGTAAAGTGTGGTAAAAAAAAATATATTGGCTCACAAGAGAAAAAAGAAAAAAAGGAAGAAATAATTAGAAAGATTTTAAATATCATACTTCCCAGATTTAAAGACACAATTATACAATAATACAAATTGTATACAAAGATTCAATAATACAAATCGTTTAATCCATATAATAACATCGTTTGGGAGATAAGAAACAATCATATTTAATTTGCAAATTAGTTTTCAGTTGAATTCAGACAGAAGGAAGGTGAAAATTTATAGGATAAGGCAATAGTTCTTAACAACAGGTGATCATATATCCCTCTCCTCTCCCAAAGGGACGTTTGACAATGTCTGGAGACATTTTTGATTGTCACAATGGAGGGAAAAGGGGTTTGGGTGATATTGTCATCGAGTTAGAGGCCAGAGATGCTGCTACACATGGTGTAATGCATAGGGTAGGCAGTTCAATAGACATTCTTTATTGAAAAAACATAAATCACTATTTACTTTGATATTTGAAGTAGTTAGTCACAAAGAGGAATGATAAAGTGCTAAACTGATATTTCAAATACAGATATAATTAAGTAAACAGACTATTTCTTCATATCACAATATATGCACATATTTTTATAGAAATTAGTTCCAATTATACAAGTGATTTCAAGTGCTTTGCTTTTCATTAGTAACTATAGAAATGAAAAAACATTTTTTTTCATTTCACTAGACCTTTCTTTGCAGAATTCATGAATTCAATAAAATCAGAATGCCTTACATGAGGACTTGATTACATGTTACCATTTAACTTCTTTTTTATTTTTTAAAGATTGGCAACTGAGCTAAAATCTGTTGCCAATCTTCTTTTTTTTAAATTCTTCTTCTCCCAAAGGCCCCCCAGTACGTAGTTGTATACTCTAGTTCTATGTCCTTCTGGTTGTGCTATGTGGGACGCCACCTCAGCATGCCCTGATGAACAGTGTTAGGTCTGCACCCAGGATCTGACTTGGCGAAACTCTGGGCCACCAAAGTGGAGAGCGCGAACTTAACCATTCAGGCAAAGGGCGGCCCCACTATTTAAATTCTTGAGTTCATAATTACATTCTTAAGCCTTAGAATTATATTTCAGAACGTGAATAGAGTTGTTTTATAATTTTTGAAAAAGTAAAATTAACTAGGAATTCTCTTCTGAATCATTAGGTATTCCTGTCTTGTATACTTAACACCTATCAGGATTATAACACATCTATTCTGTCTCACCTTATATTCTACACAGAAGAAAGTTAAGCATGCTTCACGTGCCAATTGTTCTCCATAATGTACTATTTCTAAGACTGATTTTCAGTTCCTACCATAAGGAAAAATATTTGCAACAGAGAAATATAACTGCTGGGGCCATATTCTTCCTCTTGGGCTTCTCATATTTCCCAGAACTGCTAACCCCCCTCTTTGTGATGTTTCTGGTCATTTACAGCCTCAGTGTGGTAAGAAATCTTCTAATGATTGTGATTATCAAAACTAACCCCAAACTACACATCCCCAAGTACTTTTTTCTAAGCTATTTCTCATTTGTGGATTTCTGCTATTCCTCCATCATTACACCCAAGATTCTGGTGACCCTACTTGCAGAAGACAGAACCATTTTGTTTTCAGAACATGTGGGGTGCTTCTTTTTTCTTTTTCACCTTTGTGATGACTGAATTAATTCCATTTGCTGTGATGGCCTATGACCACTTTGTGGCCATTTGCAACCCTGTGTGCTACACAGTTTCGATGTCACAGAAACTCTGTGCTGTGCTAGTACTTGTAGCATATGCAGGGGGAGTAGCATATTCTTTGCTACTCACGTGTTGTGCTAAGTTATCTTTTCAAGGTGTCGATATAATCAATCATTTCTCTGAGCTGTCCTCCTTGATTTCCCTTTCTTGCTCTGATTCTTATCTCAGCCAATTATTTCTTTATTGTTGCCACCTTCAATGAGGTGAGTACATTGCTCATCATTCTCATGTCTTATGTGTTCACTGTCATGACCCTGAAGAAGCTTTCAGTTGGTGGATGCTGCACAGTCTTTTCCACCTGTGCTTCACACCTGACCACCATCACCATCTTCCATTCTGCCATTCTCTTCCTCCGTTAGGTACCCAACTCCAATAACTCCAGGTACACAGTCAAAATGGCCTCTGTGTTTTACACAAAGTAGTGATCCTCATGTTGAATCCTCTGATTTAGAGTCTGAGAAATAAAGAAGTCAAGGAGACCATCAAAATAATGAAAACATTTTCTTCATTTCAAATGCATATACTGGTAAATATTTACTTCAGTTTTTGCAGAACATCTTTCTGATTTTGTAATGAACTTTGTATCAAGAGTTGACTTTTAAAAATCACTTTAGATTTTCAAAAAGAAAGAACATTTACAATGAAAAGACTATGAATTTTAAGTTAAAGAGACCAAATCTGATGGTATAAACCAGAGAAGATCAATTGTCCTGACTCCATCTTTAGTTAAAAAAATGATGTAATATGACTTAGCTCATAAAGTGATATGTGGAACAAAATAAATCATAGACAACATATCTGGTATATAGTATATGTGCAATAAATGCTAGTTCTGTTATTATTTCTTCCTTGATGATTTAAAAGTTATAGGTGCTAAATAGGAAAACAATTTTGTGTTTTAAATTTAGTGACATAGATAACAGGAAAAGATGTAGTCTCACTTTCAAGAACCTCACATCCAGAGTTGTTGGTAAATATAATAAAAGTGTTGGTGGGGAGAGAGATTGTAAAATCATTTGTGGCTGTGAGAGGGATTGTTTCATAATTGCATGCCTCCTTTACCTGACTCCAAAGGATAAGAAAGTTATTAAGAGAAACAAAGGAGAAAGATTCTAGTTTTATGCAGGAGTAAAGAGCATGAAATATGTTCAAGAGATAAGTGCATATAACAATCTCAATTACTAAACAAATATTTTGAGCTACTATTGTATGCTCTATGCATACAGGGTATATTGTTAGGTGCTTAAAAGAATGAAAATTTGCATGACTTTTAGCTACTGTTCTAAATGATCTCTAAAAATGTTCCAGTGCACAGGATGAAAAGATTTATAAGAGATTTAGGCGTATTAGCTTGCTTCTTGAAATAGAACCAAAAAAAGAAAATATATTCATGTTCCATATTATATGCTTCCTTTATATCACCTACCAATCACTGTAAATATATTATTATTATTGTTATTATTATTGCTATTATGGCAGCTTGACCATGGGTATATCTCAGTTTTCTCCATCAGGACTCTCTAGGCAGTCTTCATAAAATAATTCAACGGATTTGTTGTAAGTTGTGAGAGCTGTTTGCTTTCCTGGAATGTGAATGTTGCTTTAAATTAACTCTAATTTTTAATTATAATCTAAACAAAGAAAAAATCAAATCCAGATTATTGTGTATATGAGGGAGGATTAATTTTCTCAGTAACAGTGTAATATTTATTATAAGATGCCATCATAGACAGAGGTATCTAACGTGGACAATTTATTACATCACTTTGATCTTTTCTTTTATCTCTTCTATTATCAGTTTTGCTTGAAATTTTTTTTAAGATTTTATTTTTTCCTTTTTCTCCCCAAAGCCCCCAGGTACATAGTTGTATATCCTTGTTGTGGGTCCTTCTAGCTGTGGTATGTGGGACACTGCCTCAGCATGGTTCGATGAGCAGTGCCATGTCCACACCCAGGATTCAAACCAACAAAACACTGGATCGCCTGCAGCGGAGCACGCGAACCCAACCACTTGGCCACGGGGTCAGCCCCTTGCTTGAAATTCTTATACATCAGTTTTCCCTTTTATACTTTTTGTATCTGAATAAAATTCCAAATTTAGACAGTAATATATTGAGAAAAGAAATTCTAGCAGTTTTTATAAGGGTAAAATAAAAACTAGGCAACAATATTATGTTGGTTCAATGAAATAATTTGATATGATTGTATGATTTTAAACTTAAAATGATAAATTAATATCACCTTTTTATTGTTGATATTTAGAGAAGAAATATCCAACATTGTTTTCTGTATTCACAAATAAACTCTCTTCTTCTACACATTGTCATTTATTTGATATTTAAATAAACTAGAACAATGATGGCTACCTAGCAGAAAAGTTGTACAAATTTTGTTGGGAATCAATGATAAACAATCCATTTTCAGAGAATAAATCTTTTCTATCTTGGCAAAGGATGACTAAATTTTTGTGAATTCAGAGACACAATCCCCTTACTTTTATTCTGAGGAAATGGAGATATATATTGTTTAAGTTCTCTGACAACTGTTTTAAAATTAATAGGTGACACAATCAAGGCAATAATTTGAGAATTCAACCTTGCAGGCCTTAATACATTTCATTAAATACTGATATAAAAGTTCATATGCTTTCTTTTTCTAACTTTAAATTTCAAATTATCTTTGATAACTTCTATAGCTGCTATAGAGCTAGATTTTTATTAGTTTTATTCAAGCTTTTTTAACTCATGCGCTTCTTAAATAAGTTAATTTTTTAATTTATAAATCTCAGAATTTTCAAATGACTTCAAAAATAACTTATAATAAGTTTAAGTGAAAAAGAAAAATCTAATGTCCAATGCATACTGTGGTTATGTTATGTTCATAATAATTAATCTGAAATATACAGATCATCAGATTTCCTGTCATTTCTTTTGTCCCAGGAATCATGTTTAAATCCACCCACTCTCCAGAATTGTATCCTTTAATAATTACACTAGCATATTACTTTGCACCCAAAATATATGTATATTGACCGTTTATTTCATTTGTTAATAAAGTTATAAGTGACGTTTGTCTACACAGACCTATCATTATAATGATCATTATATTGGTCCTATTCAATAACTTAACTATGCTACAATTTTTGTAAAATTTTCAAAAGTAAACTATAAAATGTCCCTGGAAATGCATCTCTTAATGGTATTGATTGAGATGAATTTCACTTTTTTATTTCAATTTAAAATTATCCATGGATAAGTATTTTTACTACTAAAATAATACAGATTTCAGTATACATAAATCTGATCATCTTACAAAAAGAAGGATGGGAACACAGTTGTGGTTTTTTGAGTAATAGGGCTGTCACTCTATATTTTTTAACATCACACACATATTAAGTCAAAAGACTTCTAAACCCTTATCATTAATGATCACTATAACAATTTACTAAATATAATTATATCCATTTCATTTGTCATTTAAGGTGCATCTGTTAATATTCTAGTTTTGAAATGGAATTGTGCACTCATTAGAGAAATTCACTTGTTTAGTTTCTCAGAAATTTATGAAAAAGCCTTTAGTATGATTTATTAAAGAACAATTTTTAAAAACATGTTACTGTTTCACTTGGTTGAATTTTTCTTAAGTCAATATTATTAGGCTTTTGGCTTAAGTGTAGGAGGTAGCAAGCCAGAAAGAGATTTGCTCTCAATATTACAGTACAAAAAGCTAGATATTCTGAAAATTGAAAACATTTTTGAAACCCATTGGATAGCTTGGGTCACTGTGCAACTAACCAACACAACCATAGAGTTACCAGTAATAGCATTCCATTGGTATGGGAGGGGGAAACATCAGGAGACAGAGCCTCTCTCTGGTATATGTGCAAAGAGAAGTCTTACAGCTTAAAGTTAATTAGATATTAAACATATCTTGTAGGCCAAGCCCCATCCTAAGTATAAGGTAACACTAGAGGAATTTGGATATTTTGGTACATTGAGGTACCCATTGTATCAACAACACTGAAGCCCAGCTCAACTCCCACACTTAATGTTATGCAAAAAGTGAGTTAATTTCCAGGCATAACTATCATTTACTTCAGTATCTATTGTTCTAAAAACCATATCCATTCTTAAGCAAAAATTATCTGGCACAGAAATAAGTGGAAGAAAATAACTCACTACAAAAAGACAAAGATATTAACAGAATTAGATTCAGCTATGACCTAGACATTAGAAGTAACAGACAGGCAATCTAAAATACATATGACTCCTGTGGGCTCTAGTGGAAAGGTAGACAACACGAATGGATAGACAGGGATTTCAGCAACATCATGGAACTATGAAACTGAATCAAATAAAGGTGCTAGAAAAAAATGAAAAATAACAGAGATAAAGGATATTTTTTAAAATTTTTATTGAGATTATGATAGTGTACAAGCTTGTGAAATTTCAGTTGTACATTATTGTTTGTCGGTCGTGTTTTAGGTGCACCATGTCACCCTTTGTGCTGATCCTGCACCTCTCTTTCCCCTGGTAACCACTTATCTGTTCTCTTTGTCTGCATGTTTAACTTCACTTATGAGTGGAGTCATACAGAGATTGTCTTTCTCTATCTGGCTTATTTCACTTAACATAAGACCCGTAAGGTCCATCCATGTTGTTGCAAATGGGACAATTTTATCCTTTTTCATGGCTGAGTAGTATTCCATTGTGTGCATATACCATATCTTCTTTATCCAATCGTCACTTGATGGGCACTTAGGTTGCTTCCATGACTAGGCTATTGTAAATAACACTGCAATGAACATAGGGGTGCATGGGACTTTTGGCATTGCTGATTTCAAGTTCTTTGGATAGATAACCAGTAGTGGGATGGCTGGGTCACATGGGATTTCTATTTTTAATTTTTTGAGAAATCTTCATAATGTTTTCCATCGTGGCTTCACGAGTTTGCATTCCCATCAGCAGTGTAGGAAGGTTCAATAAAGGGTATCTTTAAGGGGCACAAAAACTGCTTCAACCTAGATGAGGAAAGAACTAGTGAAATGAAAGCTAGAACAATAGAAAACACACAAAATTACATGCAAAGAATAAAAAGGATCAAAGAAAGCATCAAAGAGTTGGGCACCAATATCAAATAGTAAAAAATACTATAATTTGAAACTCAGAAGCAAAAGAGAAGGAGGTTAGGGAAGAGGGAATATGTGTAGAGATAATGGCTAAGAACATTCTGAAATTAAAATAGATACCCAAAACAAATCAAGAAAGCTCAGAAAATACAAAGCAAAAAGAAAACACACATACACACACAATAAAACACAAAAGAACAAAAGTAAAAGAAAAAATATTGACTACAAGAAGCATTATATATTGAACAGGGCTTTTCAACCTCAGGAATATTGGCATTTTGCACTGGGTGATTTTTGTTGTGAGGCACATTCCTGTGCATTGTATGCTGCTTCGCAGTGTCTGTGCCCTCTTCACCATAGATGCCAGCAGTACTCCCTTGCAGTTGGGAAAATTAAAGACATTCCATGTGTTGTCAAATGTCCTCTTTGTGCCTGTTGGGATGGGGAGGATGCAATTGGGTATAAAACCAATTCTATTTTAGAACAGCTGATCTAAAGGAAAAAGTTAAGCATTATAGCACATTTCATTGCAGAAAATGTGAAAGTCAGAATAAATGGACAGAAAGTTGAAAATGTTAAAGGGGAAACAACAAAAAATCAGTCACTCCAGAATGGTATACACGTGAAAATATCTTTCACAAATGGCAGACAAAACAACTTTTTTTCAGACTAACAGAAACTGACAGAATTTATTACCTGTAGGCATGTATTACTAGAAATATTAAAATAAGTTATTCAGGGAGAAGGAAAATACTACCAGACAGAAAATTCAAGCTACACAAGGAAATGAACACTGGTAATTGCACAATGAATAAATGTATTTTTTTCATATTTTTATTGCTCTAAAAGGCATCTGATTGTCTGAAGGGAAAAAGTAGCATAAAATGACATTTACAGAGTCTGTACAAGTAAAATATATAATAGTAGCATGATAAGAGAACCTGTAAGTTTACTGTTCTTTAAGTCCATAGAAGACCTACAATTTATTTTAAAAGGGTCTTTGTAAACTCTTAGAAAACCATTTTTATTTTAAAGAAATAAAAATATGAAGTCAATAGAGGAGGGAAAATAAGGGTAATCATAGAAAAATTCTTTCCAAAGAAGACAACAATGAAAGACACAGGATAGATTAAACACATAGAGATAAGGTATAAAGATGGTAGATTTAATTCAGCCATGTAAGTAATTACATTAACCATAATAGACTAGACACCCAATTTAAAGATGGAGGTTGTCATACTGGACACATAAAAACTCCGGACTATCTAAATAAATCTTCTTAATTGTAAAGACATATTGTGTTAAATATAAAAAGATATAAAATATATCATTCATGAATATATTAATATAAAACAAAGTAGACTTTAGAACAAGAAATATTACTAAGGATAAGGAGGGCATAAAATAAGGAAGAAGTCAATTCACCATTATTCATAGCAATCTTAAATGTATTGATTGAAAGAATACATATTGTTAAGATAGTAAGACTCCCTAAATTGATTAATAGATTCAATGAAATCCCAGCCAAGATCTCAATAAGACTTTTTTAATTAATTGACCAGCTGATTCATCATTTATATAGTCAAAACTAGAAAAAACAAACAATATTGAAATTCACGAAATCATTGAAAGAATCTCACTACCTGATTTCTTAATTCTTTTAAAGATTTTTTATTTTTATTTTTTTCTCCCCAAAGCCCCGTGGTACATAGTCGTATATCTTAGTTGCAGGTCCTTCTAGGTGTGGCATGTGGTACATCACCTTCATGTGGCCTGATGAGCAGTGCCATGTCTGCACCCAGAATGCGAACTGGCGACACCCTGGGCTGCCGAAGCAAAGGACACGAACTTAACCACTCAACCACGGGGCCGGTCCCTCACTACCTGATTTCTAAACTTACTATAAAACAAAGTAACTAAGGCAATGTGGTATTCAAAGTATAAACATATAGACCGATGGAACAGAGCAGAGGATCCAAATACAGACACATATCTAAATGATCAGATCATTTTCCACAGATGCAAAGTGTGTACAATGGAGAAAAGACAGTCTTTTAACAAAAGATGCTAGATCCCTTAAATATCCATGTGCAAAAGATGGGCTTCAGTTGGTAAATCATACCACATAAAATAATTAACTCAAATCGTCATATAACTAAATGTAAAATCAAATTTTAAAGCTTCCAGAAGAAAACATGAGAAAAATTCCTTGTAATTTTACATTAGACAAACATTTCTTAGATATAAATCCCAAATCATAATCGATAAAAGAAAAATGGTAAGTGAGATGACATCAAAATTAAAAACTTTGCTCCTCAAAAGCCACTGTTGAAAGAATGGAAAAGTTAGACATACAATAGAAGAACGTCTTTCCAAGCACACATCTGATAAAGAATTTGTATGCAGAATATAGACAAGACTCTCAAAATTAAACAACACACTTCTGTATAAGCCAAAGGTCAAACAAGAGAAATTGTAGAAAATTTTGAATTGAATGAAAATAAAAACACAATCCATAAAATTTTAAAAGATATTTCTAAAGTACTTAGAGGGAAATCTAGGTCTTAAATACCTATATTAGAAAAGAAGAAATATCTCAAAACTAGAACTTTAGCTTCCACATTTAGAAGCTAGAAAAAAGAATGATGAACTAAAAACAAACAAACAAAAAGGAAAAGGAAGCATATTATAAAGACTGGCACGCGCACCAATAATAGAAAGATGAAAAACAATGGAGAAAATCAGAGTTTGAACTTGAAAAGATCAGTAAAATTTATAAAATTTTATCTAGAATTTAACAAAACCAGATAAGATACAAATTAATATAATCAGGAAGCATATTGACCTTGTAGAAATTAAAACGACTATAGCAAATATTATAAACAACATATGCAAACACATTAGTCAACTTAGATGATAAGGACAAATTCCTAAAAGGAAAAATTACCAAAACTGACAAAAGAAGAAATAGAAATCTGAATAGACATATAAAAATAAATAAATTGAATTTGTAATTAAAATATTTTTCACTCCTACCAATATCTAGACACAGATAGCTTCACTACCTAAATTTGCTAAACATCTATATAAAAAATAATAGCAACTGTTGATTAACTCATGTAAGAGATCTTCTTTTCAATTTATTTATCAAGCCAGTATTACCCTGATAACAAAGTCAAAAAAGAAACATGAGGAAACAAAACACAATATGATATCTCTCACATTTGTAGATACAAATATTCTCAGCAAAAATATTAGCAAAATAAATCCAATAATGCGCTTAAAGAGTAATAAATCACAACCAAGTAAGATCTATCCCAGGAATGCAAGGTGGGTTTAACAAACGAAAAGCAATTACTGTAACACATCAATTCTGTAAAATAAAACACAAAAACCATATAGCCACCTCAATAATTGCAGAAAAAGTGTTTGAGACAATCCAACACCGATTTAAGATTAAAAAAATGTCTGAGCAAAGTAGAAATAGAGAAAGTTACTTCAATCTACCAAACATTCTTCTTGCAGCACACTTAATGTTTAAGGAGTGAGTGATTTCCCCTTGAAGTAAAAAAATAATGCTGGATGTCCACTCTCAGTACTGATGATAGATAGACAGATATTTAGAAAGGTAGATAGATGCATAGATGACATATAGATAGATGGATAGATAGATGATAGATTAATAAATCACCCAGTCATCTGAAGTTGAAGTAAAACTGATTTTATTCACAGACTTCATGATCTTATAAGTAGAAAATCGTAAGCATTCCACATACACACACAAAAACCACTAGAATAACTGAGTTCATCACAGTCACAAGATACAAAATCATTATACAAAAAACAATTTTATTTCTAAATAGTAGCAAAATAATATCTGAATGTGAAATTAAGAAAACTATGTGATTCATGATAACATAAAAATACTTAGAATTGAATTTAATGAAAGAACAGTACTTAATCCTGAAAATTACAAAACATGTTAATTGGTACTGGTATAACGTAGACAAATATATCAATGTAAAAAAATCAGTGATCCAATAATAAACACATAATGGCTGATTGCTTTTTGTCAAAGCTACCAAAGCTATTTATTAGGGAAGGATACTCTTCGCAATAAATAGTAAAAATTAATTGACTACTCACATGCAAAAAAGATGAACTAAAACCTATACTTCAGACCAAACACATCATTAACTCAAAATGGATCATAGACCTAAATTTACAAACAAAAAGTACAAATTATATATCTGATGATAGTTTCACATCAATAACATATAAAGAATACTTACAACTAAGGTACAGTCATTCACTGCATAGTGATGTTTCCTTCAATGATGGACCCCATATTCATTAGACAGTGGTCCCGTAAGATGAGTACCATGTAGCCTAGGTATGTAGCAGGCTGTACCATCTAGGTTTGTGTAAGTACACTCTATGATGTTTGCACAATGACCAATTGCCTAGTGATGCATTTCTCAGAATTTATCCCCTTCATTAAGTGTTGCATGACTGTATAGAAAAGCAAATGCAATCATTAAAATAGACAAACTACTTGAATACACATTTTAACAGAGAAGATACAATCTAAAAGGAATATTATGAGTTGGAAAGAGGCAGAATGACGTGCTATGAGTTTGAGGTTCCTCGTTTAAGGCATAAAAAACCAAAGCCTTAAGAACGAAAATATTCTAAGTTAAACCTTTTTATGATATTGATACGTTTCTAATCCTAATTTCTACATCCTGTCTAATTGTCACCCTAATGCTGAGAGTTGAATCAATATACCTGTGAGCTGATCCTGGGGAATCAAGACAGTGAATCATCTCTGCTCAGTATATAAGGTGATACTTTTGGATTTGTTTTGGGTTTACCATAAATTAGTTCTTCTTATCAGCCTAGAACAATAGGAAGAGAATTTTCCTGTTTTAACTATGAAGTAGGTAAATAACTCAGTTTTTTTTTGTTCTGGTCAGGTAATACAAAAACAGCAAGTTCAGGAAAGTGATATTTTGACTTAAAAATTAGTTCAAGAAATGGAGAAAACATCAGATTATGTTTCCAGTCTAGAATCTCTTCACTCAGTGTCATTGTATGTGAGTATGTGAAGGTGTGTTTATATTCCTCCTGATGTCCTGGAAGGAGGGCAGAAAATAAAATTCCTCAACTTCCATCTTCCTTTTCTTTAGGGACAGCCCTGAAAAGAAGACCCCACTTAGATGGAATACACAGCACAACCACTTTCTCCAACCAACAACTTGGGAAAAGTTTTCACTTACCTCCTTTTTATTCCCCTTTCATTCTGGCTTACCCCTCCAGTTTGAAAATCTGTGTTGCTGTCTCTCCAGGGTTTTAAACCACTCTGTCCTTGGATCTGTATTGTGAAAATAGAATTTTCTGGTATAGCTCTGGGAACTCTTCTTTTGAAAAACTACCTTCATGGACAACACACTGATTTAGACATAACTCTTCTTTTTCCTTTTTCACACTACTCTAGGCCTTGGGGAGCTAGACTAGACAGATGTTTGGTTCTAAAGCAATGTTTCTACCCACCACTGTACCTGTACTATTTTCATAATTATCATGTTAATCTAATTCCAGAATTGGCAAAATAAACAACTACTTTGAAAAAGTACTGTAAACTTTATGTGGTGCATAGTACCAATAGGTTTCACAACAATCACTTAATGTACATCTGAAAACAGTATTTAAAAGTTATGATTGGGGCTGGCCCCATAGCCAAGTGGTTAAGTTCATGCACTCTGCTTTGGCAACCCAGGGTTTTGCTAGTTCTGATCCTGGGCACAGACATGGCACCACTCATCAAGCCATCCTGAGGTGGTGTGTCACATAGCACAACCAGAGGCACTCACAACTAGAATGTACAACTATGTACTGGGGGGACTGGGGAGAAGAAGAAGGAAAAAAAGAGAAGAAGATTGGGAACAGATTATAGTGCAGGTGCCAATCTTTAAAAAAAATTACGATCGCTATCAATGGTAGATTGATTTAAAAATATTATAATGAAAAATGTAAGAGTCAGATAATTAACCACCTAAATGTTTAATTTATGCATCCAAATATCCAGACTACATATTAAGTCTGTTATCAAAGATACAAGTTCATAAGTGGTTGGCTTTTATTTTTCTCTTTTCATGGTGTTTTGTCTTCATGTAGACTTAAGGAAGGAGTTAAAAAATTAAAGATGAGTGCTATAAGTTAACTGATGTATGGTTAAGTGATGTGAAATAATTGGGTTGTTGGCAAGATCTGCTAATGCTGGTGAAATACCCTGAGGTCTAATTAGCCATAGCTAAGAAACTTCACAGAATTTACCTACTAATAGGATATATGTTAGCACTTGTAAGGCTGAAGAGAAGGATCGTATCCAGAGGTGCAATTTATAAATCAACTAAGATGCTTATTTTAGCTCAGCTATTTGGCATTTTATTTATTTATTTATTTTTAAAGATTGGCACCTGTGCTAACATCTGTTGCCAATCTTCTTTTTTTTTTAATTCTTCTCCCCAAAGCCTCCCAGTACATAGTTGTATACTCTAGTTGTGAGTGCCTCTGGTTTTGCTATGTGGAACGTGGCCTCAGCATGGCCTGATGAGCGGTGCCATGTCTACGCCCAGGATCCAAACCAGCAACAAAACACTCGGCCGCTGATGTGGAGTGTCCTAACTTAACCACTCAGCCATGGGGCCGGCCCCTAATTGGCATTTTAATCTTACAACTTTACTTTGTTCTTGGTGAAGTAACAGCTCCCTGGGGCCCTGGCCATGAAGCTACATCAAACAAGTTCATAGTGAGGTTATTTTTTCCAGGAGGTTATTTAATTATAGAATCTGAGATTTCAATGGATCTTACAAGTCATATAATTACCCCTCACCCCCACCAATCTGAGGTTTAAATCTCTTCTTCAGCATGTCAGGTATCAAGAAAGATAGAATAAATGACAGTACTACCAACTTAGGAGTAAAAATATTTTGAGGTCTTTTGTGCCTATTGATATATATTTAAAATAGTTAGAATCGTATTACCTATTCAAGTTTGCATCCAAGTTTTTCCCCACTTAATATTACAATATAAAAATTTTGCTGTGATATCTCATAATTTTTAAAAAATCTCTATTGAAAACTACATATTATTCAAATATATTCACTATATTTTACTTATCCATTTCTCTAATGTTGGAATTTCCATGTAGTTTCTCATTTTCCACAGCTTTTAATCATTGTATTTAAAATATTTATACATAATTTTTTTCTCTTTTAAAAATATTTTCCTTTAAGGTTTATTCCTAGAAAGGTTATTGTGGAGTCAAAGAAAAAGGAGAAAGTAATTTGTATTTCTTCATAGTTATTTCTAAATCACTTTTATTAATTATATCTTATTTTTAATTTATGTCACTATACTCTTTTCTGATCTGTTGGAGAGTTCACCTCAGAATAAGAAAATGCAGCAAAGCTATGCACTTTGTTCTCATATAAGTATAAGATCTCTATTTTGGATAATTAAATAGTAATGTTCTTTTCCACTATCTTTGAAAGGAAAAGAAACATTTTTGCAGAGTACAATTTCTTATATTTATGTTTCCTCTTTTCTTTCCTTTGGGAAATTTATGTCCCCAAAGCTCCTCATTCTATTAGTAAAGTGATTTCCTATAACCAGGAATGATGGATGATGGATGTTATGGAGGTTGGGAGAAGATGATGTGAGAATGCATATGGCAGACACACAAAGGAGTGAGAGGATCTCATGGATGGATGACCTGCTGCCATTTGTAATAAAATGTTGGGGGGGATTTCCAAAGGTATTTAACAGGAACACTTTTTAAGACTTTGTGTGGACATATATAGGTTAATATACATAGCAAGTGTCCAATAAATTGACTGAGTGGACATGTAATAGGTACTTATAGTAAGTAATAGATTTTAAATGTGTTTGTGTCTGTGTGTATATATGTAGAGAACTTTATTTAGCAGACTCTTTCTTTCTGTTCTCCACACTAAGTTTCTATTTTTACAGGTTTAAAAATAAGGGTGTCCTTTGCTTGATAGATCCTTATGTATTGAACACCTACCCAAGAATTTTTTTATCCCTGTCTACTGAAGCTGGAAATTTCCTGAATGCCACTATGTTAAATTGTATTTGGAACAGAATTTTGAAGAATAAAAACTATTAATTAACAAACACTATAGTTATCTTAAAAGTAAAATGACCCAATAACATACTCTTTCCTTAAGGCAATTAATATTTTCCTACTTACCCTATAAAGTGTGTCAGAAACTATTAAACTGGAAGGCAGCTTCCTTTCAAAAGTTTGTTTCTCATAAAGTAGAGAGTAGTGATAAATAGAGTGGGAGGATGATAAGGCTGGAATTCCTAGGTTTATAGCTGGGGAAGAATGCATATTTTTACAAATGAAGATGTAGGAAGTGTGATAATTCACCCAGCATTTATTCATTACCCAATAGGTGCCAGGCATTGCAGATGTTACGACAGGCACTGTGGTAGGCACAGCAAGAAAACACACGTGAATAGCATAGTGTTTTGGTAGGTACTAGGGAGTGTGTGTCACCCATGACTTATTTGTTTCCCTGATCTGTCTACTTCTGACAAATAGTTATTGACCACATCTTTCTTTCCACAGTTAGAGCCGTGGGTTCAAATGTAAATTCTCCTGGAAGTGGGAATGACTTTTACCTTATAAAATCTATCTGAGATTTGTGATTTGTAAGCTCACAGACACAGAGGAGGGTTTGGAAGCACAGCACATCAAAATAACTAAGCAAAGTCACAAAGTTGGAGGGGGCCAGTCCCATGGCCAAGTGGTTAAAATTCCACGCATTCTACTTTGGAGGCCTGGGTTCTCAGGTTCAGATCCCAAGTGCAGAGGTATTCCATTCATTTGCCATGCTCTGGAGGCACCCCACATACATAATAGAGGAAGATCAGCACAGACGTTAGCTCAGGGCTAATCTTCCTCAAGGGGAAAAAAAATAGAGGAGAATTCACAACAGATGTTAGCTCAGGGCAAAATCTCCTCACACAAAAAACGGTCATAGAGCTGGAACCAGGAGAATCTAGATGTCAGATATATAGCATTTTCTCAGTAAACCACATGTCAAATGTTTCCCTATAGAGGTTTTATAGCTGACAGGTACTAGGTGTCTGAATAGATTGAAAGCAACATGGAGGTAATGAGGAAGAAGTGAAACAGTTACTGGGGCAAAGAGTGCCAAGGACATGCTCCATGTTTACAGTGACTACTCTATTTTTGTACTGTGAAATACAGACTACAACCCCTTCATGATTATTAGGGATTTTTTTTCATCCCTTTGTAGGTAATGTAGGTGGTAGGAAGGTGTTACTTCCTGAGTGGATCATCTCACACCTCCCAACAATATGACTGAATTTATTCTCTTAGGACTCACACAGAATCCAGACTTGCAGAAAATACTCTTCATTGTCTTTTTGTTCATTTTTCTATTTACCGTGCTGGCCCATTTGCTCATTGTCATCACCATCTCCCTCAGCATCACACTTTCAGCTCCCATGTACTTCTCTCTTACTTACTTGTCCTTTATAGATGCCTCCTATCCCTCTGTCACCACTCCAAAGATGAACACCCACCGGCTGTGCCAGAGAAGAACCATTTTCATCAGGGGCTGCCTGATTCAGCTCTTTGTAGAGCACTTTCTTGGAGGATCAGAAATCCTCCTCCTCATTGTCGTGGTCTATGATAGCTATGTGGCCATCTGCAGGCCTCTGTACCATATGACCTCGTGCAACAGGGGCTGTGCCACCTCCTGGTGGTAGTGGCCTAGATCAGGGGGTTCCTGCACCCTACTGTGCAGATTCTTTTCATGCTTGACTTGCCCTTCTGTGGTCCCAATGTCATTGACCACTTCATGTGCAATCTCTTCCCGTTGCTGAAACTTGCCTGCAGGGACTCCTACAGGCTCGGAATGGTTGTGGTAACCAACAGTGGGGCAGTGTGCTTGCTTATTTTTTCCATGCTGCTCATCTCTTTCATAGCCATCCTGACCTCCCTCAGGTCCTATGGCTCCAAAGGATGAAACAAATACCTCCCACCTTGTGGCTCCCACTTTACTGTAGCTGTACTCTTTCTGTGCCTTGGATATTCACCTGCATGTGTCCTGTGGCCACATACCCTGTGGTCAAGTTAGTGACTGTATTCTTTGCAATCCTCATTCCCGTATTAAATCCTATCATTTAGAGAATGAGAAACACGGAGGTAAAACATGACATAAGGGGAGACAAGTACCATATGATTACACTCATTTGTGGAAGGTAATCAAACACATACATAACAAGAACAGACTATTGATTACTAGAGGAGTGGGGAATGAGGGAGGGTGAAAGTGGTAAAGGGGCACACATGTATGGTGATGTATAAAAACTAGACTATTGGTGGTGAATATGATGCAGCCAATAAAGAAAATGAAATATAATAATGTACACCTGTAACTTACATAATATTATAAGCCAATATATCCCCAACAAAATAAATTAAAAAAAAAAAAAGAGAGAGGCAAAGGGAGAATTGATGATAGAAGGAAAAAGCAATGTCACAACAGCAGCAGAAGGAGAACACGTGATGTGATGCTGGGCTATGAGCCAAGAATGCAGGTGGCCTTTAAAAGGTGGAAAAGGTAAGGAAAGGAATTCTTTCCCCGAGGCTTCAGAATAATCAGCTCTGTCAATGTCTTGGTTTTAGCCCCATAAGACTCATTTCTGATTTCTGAAGAGAACTATAAGAGAATAAATTTGTATTGTTTTAAGGCAAAAAGAAAAAAATGCCCCAAGGATTTTGTTGAAGATGAGAATAACTTAGGCTGTTCACCCCAAGAAGGTGATGATGTATATAAATAGGGAGGATTACATCTGTCATGAACTGTGCAAGAACATCAACAAATTTTAAAGATCACTGACAGAAAAAGAAGTCCCAGATACTAATGTTCATTGAGTAATTAATAGTGGCCAAGCCCTCTGACAGGTGCTTTAATGTACGTTACCATGGCACCAATGCTCATGTGCATAGGTTCAGGCGATGTAGCAGAAGAACAACCATAAACACATAGTGTGATGATCCTAGAGGATGCTTCCTCCAGGCTCGCTGCTCCTTTACTGAATGTTCACATGTATGTGACTGGGATGGAGTTGGCTTTTCCATAGAATCTTCATCTCAGAACTTCTTTTCTTTTGGCTTAGCCTTTGGTAAAGCAAAAAAGAGGATAGATATTCTTTGATAGATGTACAGGGACTGCTGGGAAGTGAAAGAATCACTGAAGATTTTTTTTGACACTATGAATTTATCAAAAGCAAAAAGAGGGCCACACAAAAGGAAGAAGGGTAATTTATAATGGATCTCTGCTATTTTTCCTTGGCACAAAAATTAAGCCAGAAATTTTGAAATTAATCTTAATTTGGTCTTATTTTCTTAAATATCCTTATGACTCACCGTTGTTCTTGAATATAAAAGTTTTTTTTTTTCCCCTTACCAAGACTTGAGAAGCCATTTGAAGGAACAAGGATAAACATTCTTTTACTTAATCTGAGCAAAAAGGCATATGGCCAGGATCCAAAGCTATTGCTTTGTAGATGTGATACATATATTTACATTAAATGAGCACTTTATTATCTATCAGGCATATTCACTTCATTTAGGTGACTTATCCCTGTAGTAAATTGGTAGTCCCATTATTACTGTCCCCATTTTACAGAGTAGCAAATTGAAGTCGAGAGAGATTTACTAATTTATTTGCCTCAAGTCACACATCCAGGAGTTTCAACTACAAAATTTGAATCCAAGTCTTCTAAATCTCAGTCCTACTTTCTTTCACATAAAGCACAGTTGTCTGTGGTATGTTGTTGTATATAGGAAAGGAACTTTTCTGCAGTCTTAATGATTCACTTTATCCTTCAAGAAAGATGGTGTAAAATTTGTTGTAGCCTTATGTCAAATGTAGCAATATCTTTAAGTGGTAATGCTGCTCTATGCATGTGGGACATATCAGGTCATTTTACATTAATATATAATATTTTATAAATCAAAGCTTCTATAACTATAAGAGTCAAACTTGTGTTAGTTCTCACAAATGTCCTTTTTTTCAAATTCACTAGTCATACGGAGCTATGTAATTTGACTATACAGTGATGCCAGAGCATGGTATACCTGTTCTTTGGGGTGATTGTGTGTTCTAACTTATACCTGACTGTCTAAAGTTCATAAGATATAGAACATTTTCTCACAAAGTCTAAGCCTGGAAGATAATATAAACAGCACTTAATCTATTAAAAATGATCAAGTTTGCAATCGCTGATGAAAATTAAACATTTCAACAGAACCTAGATTAAATGACATGGTTCATTTTGACTGTCAGGAGATGAATATAAGCCAGGTGTAAGGATAGGAAAAAGTGTCATTTCTACTCTAAGACAAAAGAGATGACTTGAAGAGAAAAACTAAGGCCAATGATTTGTCTTAGGGGTGACCGTGAGTGCTCAGTGGAGGCGTGACAAGATTAACAAGACACAGACTATAAATTGTCAAGGCAAACCCAGAAGGTGTAAGAACTGAATGAGGAAATGTGAGGCAGTTATATATTCTCAGTAGGTGGAATCTTGCTGGTTTGTGAACAATTTTAAGGAATGTTAAGATGTTTCTTTGCACTCATCATCAGGACTCTCTCATGAAAGCCAACTGCTATCTGATTTTTTTCTCATACTTAAAACAACACATGAGGAAATGAGTATATTTAATCCAAAAATAATAAGAAAAATTAAATTTAGATCTATTGTATAGGGATACTTTGGTTTTTATGACATTTTCATTCAATGAAAATATTAGGCATTAAGGGAGGGCAGTGAGCTAATGCTTGTTGAAGGCCAACTATGAGGTACACATTTTGATAGATTCTCTACATGCTTTAACTCTCTTAGTGTAGCAACAAGTTTTATTAGAAAGTAAAAGGCTTTACTTTCTTTATTAGAAAGGACTTTTCTCCATTTTATACAAGAAGAAAATGAGAGTTAATGAGGTTAAGCAACAATATCAAATCTTTTAGACTCTGCCTTGTCTACTCTTCTCACTTCGCAGTACTCCTTGCTAGCATGATGTGAAAATATCAAAACACAGAACCAATCCTTGACCACATTGTGCAGACTGCCCTTGAGGCATTATTTGCTCATTTTGGGGGCCACTTTCTTCCTTCATCCATACCTTGACCTCTGTTTCCTAGGTTACTTGCACTCTCTTGATTCTTCTTATGCCGGAGAAAAGCCATCTGATGATCTCATTTCCAAAGATATATTCCCTTTTATGTGCATCATGAAAAGTGTGATCCAATGAGCTAAAGAAATGAAATTCAAATGGGTGAATTTCAAAGAAAGCGACACATGAGTGAGAGAGATGTTTGGGGAAAGAATAAACAGCTCAGTCACTCAGGAGAGTGATACTCTGTTTGGGCAGGAGTGTAGCACCCTAAAGAGCTAAATGTTGTTTCTATAGGGCTTTTCCCATTGTTTTCCCATAGTGTTAATATTTATTACTTGAAAACTGGCTCCACAGTCATTTAAGTTCAGGAAATTTTCACTGATTTCTTTTATCCAAAAAATATTCTTCAATAACTACAATGTACTAGAGAGTTCTGGGGACTGGGAATACAATGTTGAATACTACAGACTAGTGTTGCATTTGTATGAAACTTAAATTCCAGTGGGGAATATGTGGATAATAAGGTGACAAATGAAAAATGTAATTGTGTTACTAATAAGAATGATAAACACGTTTTATCAAGGGGGTGATGCAGAAGAGAAGAATTGTGTAGTTGTTTGAAGTACAGCTAGAATTTTAGTTAGGCCCAAGTTTATATAACTTCATTGTGTACCCTCCTTTCTTTTTATGAGTAAATTACTCTAACACATGCATTTGCAATGGGGATGCTATCTCTCCCTGGTAGGTAAAAACAGTTTCTTGAGAGATGAAAATATCACACTTTTTAATATATAAATCACAGAAATACATTAAGTACATAAATAATATATCTATGATGTTAAAATTTTAGGGTGGGTGATTACAGGAATGAAGTGTCTAAAACAGAGGCTTAAGGGGGCAATAATGACAAGAAAAGATTGAGGAGAACTGCCTAGCCCATGGTTAGATAAGAACATGGAGTGATGTCAGCACGTTGGTAAAGACAATCCAAGCACAGATCTTGGACCTGTGAGGATCATATCTGGGAAAATCGAGAGGCTGTTTTCTTCTCAGGAGACTTCCCAGGTATATGGTCAAATACGTTAATGAAACAGTTATAATCTCCAAAGTACATTGCATATGTAGGATATTGATAATTTTACTATTAAAGGTGGAAAAAGAAATGAAGACTATAACCCCAACCGTTTCTGAATTGAAAACTAGTCATTTGAGAAAACTAATTGTTAAGGAATGAGAAAAAATTTTGTCCTTATTTTTTCTGGCTGAAGTGCACTTTTTAATACTTAGTAATAGCAACTGTCCTGCAGTTAGATGTGACACAATTTTAATAATAGTCTCAAAAGATGAAAGAGCTTGGGGCTGTCCCCGTGGCTGAGTGGTTAAGTTTGCTCGCTCCGCTTCCACGGCCGAGGGTTTCACTGGTTCGGATCCTGGTCACGGACATGGCGCTGCTCATCAGGCCGTGTGGAGGTGGTATCCCACATGCCATAACTAGAAGGACCCACAACTAAAAATGTACAACTATGTACTGGGGGGATTTGGTGAGACAAAAGAAGGGAAAAAAAAGAACATTGGCAACAGTTGTTAGTTCAGGTGCCAATCTTCAGGAAAAAAAAAAAAGATGAAAGGATCTCAGATTAGTTGATAGAAAAATTTGGACCTGCTACTTGTTAGGTGGCCAAGAATACATCCTATTGACTTTTCTTCATTTATATTATCAGGACAGTTGGGTCATTGTGTGGCCATTCTGTTATTGAAGGAGAGAGATTAGCTGTGGAGCAAATAATTGAATGGCATATACCATGATCTGGTTTTGTGTTTGTGGTGCAACACCTTGTCCAGGCTCCAGTGATGTTCTGTGCCTTGTAAAAGTGGATCATTGCAGGGGTAGATGGGAATTCACTGGTATGGTGATTAGCTCCTCAGTCAATAGAGACCAGCCTTAAAAAGATGCAGTTGGAATGATGCAAGTGATCAAAATGATGCACACTGAAATTCTGTGTCATTTGAAAATGGCACTCTGTCCTCTTTTGGCTCAGGTCTATTACCCAAAGGGGAATGCCTTATTATTTTTCTTCTAAAATGTGGATTGGAAAATGTTTACAAATTAAGCTCCAAGTGCAGCCAAATGGCAGAAACATTTCTGTAAATGATTTTGTGAACAGCTTAGTGGCTGTCTTTTTTAGCAACCTTTCTTATTTTGATGACATTTAAATTCCTTTGCCAACCACAAGTGTTGTTTTCTATTTAAGTCCTTGAATACTTAGAGAATGTGTTTTAAATCTTTCTGTAAAATCAATAGAAACTCTAGTCCTATTAAAATTACTTCCCAGTGACTGGTTGGATGATTTATTTCCAGTGCATGTCTTCTTGCATCCACACTTGGATTTGCTACATTGAAACTCTAATGTGTCATGATTTCCTGCTCTTTTGAAGATAAAAGTCTGTGTGAGTACATCCTGGATGGGGCCAGAGCTTTTGGTGACCCTGCTGATCCCAGAAACTGTACTTACACAATATCCACCTTCTACTTCCTGGGACCATCAGGTAACCGGCTTTTGGAGGTCACGGAGAAATCATCAGACTAAGTTTTGCAGGTGATTTTAAAAACTTGAGCATTAAACATGTTCTTTTAATTTAAACTACTATTTTGAAATCATTGAAATAACTGAATCACCTACATGTGAATAATTATATTATACCTAAAATATGTCAGTAGTTCACCTATTTTATCTATATACACAAATTATGCTCTCAGAATGGAGAGCTTTGAGCTAACAACAATTTTTAGCTTCTTTTCCTTTAATTTATTTTGATAAATTATCAAAATGTAGGTGTCTACCTTTTGGCCTCTCTCCAGATCATGAGATTTGCAAATAAAACAATGTGTTTATGTTTCAGAGATGTTCCCTTAGGACGGGGAGGAATGGGACTCACTGGCATGTCTAGGACAGTTTCAGGGAGATTTCTATTTCCCTTTTTTCATGCAACATTTTTGTGTGTGTGTTTATTATACAGATGCATTGCATCTATATGTTTCTGCTTTCCTCTTGTACTAGTTTCCTTTAACCTTTATTTTTCTACTAATCACTTTTGAGAAAAAAAGTATGTAGTATTTTCTCTCTGTTTTGATTAGTTAATGATACTTCATGTTTCCCCAGACAAAAGCACAAACATTATTTGTGCGTGGCTCTGCCCACAAGGATGGTTTTGGTGCTGGTGCTGAGGGTGATGCTGATGATTTGCTCAGGGAAGGGGAGGTGAAATCAAGAAAGGTTGCTCAGGGATTAAGCCCCCTCTCTCCAGAAGCATTCCAAGAAAACAATGATTTTTTTTTATCTACAATGATATAGTAATTTTGACCCTATAAAAGTGCTACTACAGATAATTCCGTATCCACATATTTCTCAAGGAAAGGCAAGTGAATTAGGAAGGCTACAAACATAAAAAGTCCTTTAAGTGCCTTTAATTAGAGATGTACACTACTGATGATGTGTGTGCCCAGGACACAGATCTTCTGAAGAGCACAGGGCCACTGATTGTTCATTAAAAACACTGACCCAGAGGAGCTCACTGGACACACTATCACGTCTTGTTATCCAGGATTTTATTGAGGAAATTATTTTGATCCATAAGAAATTCAGACACAAGAAACAGCTATCAGCTGTAAAGTCAGCTTCTTGGATTCAAATTCAGGTTCTATCACTTACTAACTGTATAGCCTTCAGATAATTAAATATTCTGCTTTTTCTCAGCCATAAAAGTTGTGCAAACATAGCCAGATGTGAAGATTAAATGAGAAAACATGTATAAAGTACTAATAAAGTTTCTGGTAGAGAGCATATACTAAATTATTTATTATTATTATTAGTGAGATATGGAAATCAATGCATAGGCCATATAGATATTACATTGCATGTAATTTAGCTTCATCGGATACTGATCATATCTTTATTGCTTATGTTGTCAATGAAACTATCGATGGAAATGAAACTGTTCAGGATTTTGAGAGACTAACGTTACAGAATCTATCAAAGTTAAACATAGACATGTCTTTTGACGTGATGGTGACATAAATTTCTCCAACAGAAATATTCAAACCAGTAAGTAAAGAGTCCGTAAGTGATGTTCATTGAAGCATTGTGCGAAAGGTAGAATATTAGAAATAATATAAATTTCAAGCAAAAATGGGCTGATTAAAGGAATTATGGTGTAACCATAAAATGGAGTAACATATAGAAATTAAAATGAAGGAAAATTCATAGATAACTGACACAATGCACATACAAACCAAGTTAAAATTCTAGTATATTATTGTACTTTTATATACTTTTATCTAGAGTAAAACAAATACAAGACTGTGCATACACAGCATACCTACCTACAGGTGCACATATGAAAACCATGCACTAACTTGTTATTGGAGGTCAAGTGAGTACTTGTTGTTGGGAGTGATCCTGTGACTTTAAACTTTCTATCACTCTATCTGCCTATACAGAATATTTTCCAAGGGCCATGTTTAACTTTTATAATTTATAAAAATAAATTATTTTTGTTTAAACTATTCTGTATTTGGTAAGAACTGCGGACTATTTTAGAAAATGGTTTTGGGAAACATTTCTTTTAATGTCAATGCAAAAACTTACATCCCGCCTAGTGTTGAGGAGTCCTTGAGCTGATTTCCTGCCACCCAACTGAGGATTTAATAGAAGCAAATGCAAACCCACATGTGTTGAAAATAAAAAGGCAGGTAATCTATTTTAAAATGATTTGTGGTCAGTATCATTCGCTTCATCCTGGGAAAGAAATGGGGATGCTCATCTAAGCCCTTTATGTTGTAAAATCCTTTAATCTTTACGACAAACCTTTGGGATGGGTAACATTGCTTTCCTCTTTTATAGAGGATGAAACTGAGGCACAGAAAGTTTGTCTGGCACGTTATAGGAACTCAGAAGGAACAATTAACTGTACATAGAAAATGAGGAATTTTATGTGTGTTTCTTTAATCTTGTAGCTCTTACAACTCAATTCCCAATTGAACTCCAGTCCACCTAATCACATATGTTCAAGGAACTTGTGCCTTGTGCTAGTCAGGGTAAATAAGTTTTATGAGGCACACAACCAAACCAAGCATTATAATGTTTACTAAACATTTAAACTATAATTTAAGTTAATATTTCTATCACATTTTAATGTTTATAAGTTTAAAAATTAAAATTTAAATTATAATGCTAGGAACTTAATATGTTTAATACAACAACTCTGCAAAAAGCACCTAAGATTTAGAGAGAATATATAACTTCTGGTTAATTACACCCCTGAAAGGTCCATAATAAAATCCGGTTTTGTAATGTCAAAGTCCATATATTTCACTCTGTAAACTATGTTTTTCTTTTCTTTCTTTAGGTCTTGCTCACGCTGATGTCATTCTTGTTCACTTTCTAAATTACAAGTTTATAAATTTAGAATTTTCTAAATTCTCATGTCAAGGACTAAGTCATTTCATCATCTTTGAAATCTATAGATCATACTATACTGATAGTTTCCCTCCAGAACTTATACCAACATGCACTGTTTCATGAGTGCTCATTCTTTCTCCCTCTTTATAGACAGGGTATTTCCTTGTATCCCTCAGACTAAGGGATACGCTATTACATGAGAAATATGTACTATCTAGGTAATAATTAGATAATTGAAGAAATGTAATTTCTCACTTCTTTATATGAACAATCTCTTGAGTGATGGTATTTCACAGGAATACTGGAAAGAAAAAGATACTATTACAAAAAGTATCTGATGGGAGTGATTCATACTGAACTGGAAGTCCAAGGTGTGGTTCAGCTCTTGGGTTTGGCTAAAGCATGTCTAGGAGTAGAAATGATAAAGATGAAGGATCGTAAATGGGATATTTGATCCTGAATGCCAAAGGAATAGCAGCCAGGCTCTGACAACAAAGTTCTCTCATTTCTGGAGGCGGAGACTGGCACCAGCATTGCTTGGTCCCCATGGTTCAATGCAGTTTTCTTTGGTTGAATTCAATATCATGGATTTAATTAAATTTAATTCAATGACAAGAGTGTACATAGCACACCATTAGAAATTTGGTGGAAAGAGAATAAATTAGCTATCCTTAAGCATCCACCTAAGGAGATAAAACCAACATAAAATTTTTAAAAAATTATAAGATGATTGAATTATTGCTGATATGCAACCTATTAAAATGTAGGGAACAAATATTCAGGATGGCAGTGGTGAAGGGAGCACTGGGGAGGAAGAGAGGTATGAAGGAGAAGTGGTAATGGATGTGTTGATATCAGACTACATAGACAGAGGTAGCAAAAAATCAGAAGCTTATAGGAATGGAAAATAAGCATGACGGATATTTGAATAGTACTCCCCAAACATTCTCCTGCCTGTTACTTCCCTTGATCCTCATGGAAGTGTTGTGAGGCAGGACATACAATTCTTAAAGGGGTTGTAGAACATGGTGGTTAAATATATGAACCACGGTGCCATTAACTCAATCACATACACACCAAAAGGCTTTGAGCAACTTGCACAAGGTCTCTAAACCTTATCCAATGCTTCAGAAAATCAGGATAATACTCGTTCCCCTCTCATATGGCTTTTGTTAGAATTATAAGAGAAAATCCTGCAGCTCTTAACATAGTACCCTCAAATAATAACTACTTGAAACATGTTGACTTTAATTTCTATTGTATTCTTTTATTTTTGCAGGATTTGAAGGTTATATAGTCAGTCAGTGGCCTGACTGAGATGGAGAACTAAAATTGCTCATTCTAAACCTATGGCCTTTCCCACTGTACTAAAGAGATTGAGATGTGTGTTCTGGCAGCAAGAGGTAGATTTGTCTGCAGTGGGAAGGAGATATAAAATTATGAAGTTTATTACATGGGGGACGGTCTCGAATATCAGATTGAGAAGTTGAGAAGTGTAGTAGTAGTCAAAAGAAATTTGTGAGGAATTCACAGATTTTAAGACAGAAGGGGATTATTATCCTTTCTAGTGCATTTGGTTTTGGAATATTTTAAGTCATGAGATGGTTCAAAGGAAATCTTACTTGGAAGTGTAAGCATTTAATCTAGATAAGAGCCATGTTGCTGTGTTTGAAAGGGAGAGAGTCCCTGATATGGCTTATTTGAAGCCCTAGCATTTTTCTCATTTATTACAACTGTCTCATTCTCCAGATGAGGAAACTGAGACCCAGAGTAGTGAGCAATGTAACAGCATATCCTGGCAGTTAGAGGGAAACCTGGAATAAAACCTAGTTACTTTGATATCTAAGAATGTGTTCCTTCTCCTTCATTAATGCTGTTAAAGAACTTTCGAAGTTCTTGGGCTGGAGATGGGAGAGAGGGTTAATCCATATGGTAGATTTGCAAAGAGTGTCAGGAAGCTGTAGACTTCACTTAGTAAGAAGGATAATTCTAAGAATGCGTCTTTGAATATTTAGGTGAGTCTTAGAGAATGCATAGTTTACATCCCCATTTGAAGTGGTAGTCTCTAATATATTCTCACCAAGGGACAGACAGCCTCTGCTTAAGTACCCTATGCTCCTGAAACAGTTCTTTTACCATATCATTTGGTGGCAGCAACAATTGTGTTTAGCTAGTGAACCCATTGTTCACATCTTCAGTGGTATAGTGTAATGGGTAAGAACTCATGTTATGAAATGAGATTACCTGGATTCCTAATCCTCAATTATTTTAGATGAGATGTTTAATGTCTCCAAGTCTCAGTTTCCTCATCCTCAAGATAGCATTTGTGATAGTACATATCTCATGTGATACAAAAAATAAATGCAATCATGCATGCAACATACCTAGCACTTTGATGGTACACGGTGTAAATTAACTGAGTTGTTTTATTGATATTTTGATTATTCTTTAGAATTCTTTATTTCATCTGTGAGCACCCCTTCACAAGGAAAAATGGAATAAATTATTGACTCTGATTCAGACTCATGTGCAGAGACTGTCAGATAAGTTGGATCTGGGTCTTCCTGGAGCAAAGAGACTTAAGGTTTTATTTACTTTAATCAGCATATATGAAAAATGATAGAACCTTGGAAGCTTAGTTAATGGTTGTAACTTCTAGTTTCAGATTGGATTTATATATGTGTATATATAACTGGAACATCCTCTTTATCGTGGAATTGTTCTTGAATTTTATTGTAGAGTTGTTTAGCGTAACAACCACAGAAAGTATAAATCTATCTCAAGGGATTGTTATAAAAACGAAATTGTCACGAGTCACAGTGGCTCTTTCACATTGAACACTAGATATTGTCAACAGAGAAGTAGTATAGTTTGTTATTGGTATTGAATCTGAATCAGAAAAAGCTGGATTTGAATTTGGCTTCAATGTTTACTAGTCGTGAGAACTTAGTGTCAGCTTGTTCATTCCTTTAAGTCTCAGGATCTTATCTCTAAAATAAAGAAAATGTCTCATAAGATAATCCACTGGCTGAGACAGTAGGGAGTTACTGAATATTAGCAATATGTAACAATAATAATAATCCAGCTTAAGAAGGAAGAGGAATAGATGGAAAGAGTACAGTTGTTAGTAAATGGAGAGTCCTTGGGACATGACCTGTCTTACAGGTTCTTCAACTAGCCAGTGCTCAACAAGTATGTGGAATAAATTAATGAGAATTTACTCAAAATGCTCCAGGTTCTTGGGTGTGCCCAGTGATAAGTGGAGGTAGTCTTCCTAGTCTGAGGTTTCCAGAAAGCAGAAGGTAAGAGAAGGGCTTGCATGTAGATACTTTATTTTGGAAAACATACAGGAGGCAGTAAATGGGGAGAGTGTAACAGGGGAGGGAAGAAAGTTAATCCAAGATTGTGTTAAGCTGGTCATCATTTATCCACTGGCTTCTATCTACTAATGATCCAAGGTTTCCTTAAGGTGGGTTAATTCCTTCATCTTTCCAGGTGTACGTACACATCAGAATAATGAAGCAGGGTCTTCTAAGTGTCTAAGGCAGCAAGTATCAAGAGAGAAAGCAAGAGACATACTGGTGCGAAGAGGTGTTTTCAGGGGAGCAGTAGGATCAAGTTGTTTAGGCTATAATTGTTAGCAGCTGGTTGCTGTATCAATGGCTGGAGAAAAAGGTAGGTTAAATGGGTGTGATAGGGGCCGCCCTGCTGGCATAGTGGTTAAGTTCATGTGCTCCACTTTGGTGGCCTGAGGTTTACAGGTTCAGATCCTGGGCACAGACCTAGCACTGCTGGTCAAGCCACCCTGTGGCGATATCCCACATAACAGAGGAAGATCAGCACAGATGTTAGCTCCGCAACAATCTTACTCAAACAAAAAGAGGATATTGGCTCAGGGCCAATCTTACTCACACAAACAAAAAAGAGGTGTGGCAAAGAGTGCAAAAATGTGCAATACACTCAGTGACTACTAATTAAAGATATGATACTTTTGTAGATTTTCAAGCTCAGAACAATGTTCTTGTATAAGCCCACAATAAATGGAGACTCCTAATAATGTGACAGAATTCATTCTTTTGCACATTACAAAGAATCCAGAGCAGCAGAATATACTCTGTTGTGCTTCTCATCATGTGCGTGTCCACAGTTTTGGAAAACCTATACATTCTGGCCACCATGGTCACAAGTCAGAGTCTGAGATCACCTATGAGTTTTTCCTTACTTCCTTGTCCCTCATGGATGCCACCTCCTCTTCTGTCATTGCCCCCAAAATGATTGTAGACTCCTTCTCTGAGGGCACTACCATCTCCCTCAAAGGCTGCATGGCCCAGCTCTTTGCAGAGCATTTCTTTGGTGGTGTGGGGATCACCCTTCTCATTGTGATGGCCTGTGACCACTATGTGGCCATCTGTAGGCCCCTGCACTACATGACCATCATTAGCTCTCGGGTCTGCTGTCTGCTCCTGGGTGGGGCCTTGGTAGGATGATCCATGCACAGAGAGATACAGCTTTTCTTCATGTACCAAATAAATTCTGTGGCCTCAATATCATTGATCACTTTATGTGGGATTTGTTTCCATTATTGAAATGGGCCTGCATAAACACCCACATCCTATGCCTCTTAGTCATCCTCAACAGTGGGGTGATGTGTGTGACCATCTTCCTTGTCCTCATCACATCCTATGTGGTCGTCCTCTGCCCCCTGGATTCTTGCAGTTCTAAATGGTGGCATAAAGTTCTCTCCACCTGTGGCTCCCACCTTACAGTGGTTGCCTTGTTCTTTGTGTTGTGCATTGTCATGTACATGAGGCCTGTGGCCCCTTAGCCCATAGAAAAGACAACGGCTGAGTCCATTTCCATCATCATGCCCGAGTTAAATCCTTTGATCTATACCTTGAGGAACACAGAGATGAAAAATTTCATGAGAAAATGGATAAAACTAGGGACCCTGGGCAGTCACTAGCTTATATGCTGAGGACAAAGCTTTCCAACAAGGGCAATGAGGTCTTACTCTCCACATTCATTCAACCCATTGGGCACACAGCTGCCAGGGGCATGTTTTAAGCATGCAAATCAGGTTAAGATACAACAGTCAGGTGGCTGCCCACCTCTCCAGTGCATTTTGTACTCCATCTTTTTCTCACAAGGCTCTAGCCACTCTCTCTCTCTTTAAACTGTCTTTTGAATAATTCAAGACTTTCCCAGCTTTTATTCTTTCTCTGATCACTGCTGGAATTCTCTTTCCCAGAGATTTTGCTTGGCTGACTCCACTTCAATTTTTCCATTTTCAGATGAACTCCCACCTCCTTAGACAAGTCCTTCCTCTTGACTCTTTCTAATCATCCCCTCAGTTATTCTCTAGCTCTTCAACCAGTTATATCCGTAATATCAATGATCACAAAATGTACTTTAATAAATTATTTCTTGACTTTTATTTTGTCTGTTTTCCCTACAAGATTGTAATTCCTGTAAGGGAAAAGATTGTGTTTATTCACTCATGCTGTTGGTAGAACACTGCCAGTGACCTAGTAGGCACTTATAAATATTGTTGAATGAATATAAGTTTAAAAGAGACTTTTTTTATACTTGCAATTTCATAGGTTGGGTAAGAAGGTAAGGGAGAATAAATAGATAGAAACAATTTAGGAGGTAAAATTTTCCCAGTTTGTCTGCTGTCAAAATTCTACTTGGAAGCAAGTACAATCTCAGATAAGTAATTTGCTATTTAACATGGAGGCTGCCATTTTACCAAAATTCTCCACCATCTTTTTTATCCTTTTGTGAAGCGGAATAAGAATTTATCATGCTGGAGTCAAGATACTTTAGAAGCTGATGTCTATATCTTGACATTATATATTCTTTATAAAAAAAGTGCAACTCTATAGATATATATTTTTTTAACTGTGGGAGAATGGTTCTCGCTGTTACATTATGGATATGGATTTCTAAATCCAAAGGATATTTACTTCCTCCCAGATCCATGATTCTTGCTGTTACATTATAGATTTTGGTTTCTGAATCCAAAGGATATTTATTTTCTCCCTGATCCTTTTGTTGCTGTCACTAGAGAGACACTAATGCCTTTTTAAACTGCCTCCCTTGACTAGGTATATGGGAAGCCTAAGGTCATAGCATGATTCAGCATTCTGTTATGGTTTTCTTGTTTTTAAAAATATGATATATATTATGGCAATAGTTAAAATATTAGTTACAGTATTTCAAACAAACTATTTAAATCAATATTTTTATTTATTTATTTACTTACAGGGAAAGATTCACCCTGACATAACATCTGTTGCCAGTATTCCTCTTTTTGTTTTCATCTCCAGAGTCCCCGTGTATGGTTGCATATCCTAGTTGTAAATTGTTCTAGTTCTTCTATGTGGGCCACCACCACAGCAGGGCAGCTGACAGATGGGTAGTGTGGTTCAATAACTGGGAAACAAACCTGGGCTGCTGAAGTGGTGAGCACTGAATGTTAACCACGAGGCCATCAGGGCTGGCTCCAATATCTTTACTTTTAAATGAAAACTGTATATGTGCAATATAAATCTAGCATTAATTACCACCAGCTGTTTTCATTAAGTATGAGGATCATTTACTCATTGAAAAATATTTGCTGAGTTTTACAAAGTGTCAGATACTCTTCTAGGATCTGGGTATACAGTGATGACTAAGAAAATAAGTTTCCCTTTGTCCTGAAGCTTACATTCTAATGCAGAAGATAAACAATATATACAAATGAAAATAAAGTCATAGAGGATAACTGATTCTCAGAAAATTGTAATAGAGGGGTGCATGTGTGACAAGGTAACTCTAGTTAGGTGACGTGGAGGCTTTTCTGAGAAGTGATTTCTGAATGATGAGATAGAATGATCCTTAAGCATATCAATAGAAAGAAGATCTAAGGCAAAAGAGAAAAGCTTGTGCAGAAACACTAAGGTAGGATGTAGTCTCAAGTGAAGAAGGTCAGGGTAATCAGTGCACAGTGGACTGGGGCAATGCGGTCCAAGTAGAGATGTGGAAGATAGGCAGGGTGTTGATCAGGGAACGCTACATTTTTAAACACTCAAGTTCCAAAAGAACATGTAAATCAAAATGCCTCTATTAATATAACAATTAGAAATCAAATCCTTCATGAGCTTTTAGATGACAATTTGGCATCAAAATCCCTGACAACTTCCATTTAACTTTTGCTATGTTGATATTAGTAGGACACAATGTTTACTGCATGCTTACAGTAATTTACAATTAAATTCCTGAATTCATGCAATTCTTCGCCCTCCCTCATGTCAAAGAAGAAGAAAACGTCTATGACAGTGTAATAACATTGATCTCTGTAAGAAGTTTCTAATGATTATTTTGTATTTTAATTATAGAGTTAAAGAACTAGAAGGATCATAATGAGATCCCTAAACTTAAATATTTGTAATATTTTGGGTAACTTTCCTAGTGTCAAAGTAGGTCCAGAACCTACATCTTCTATTGCATAAGGAAGAGCTATTCTGACCATCCATGGTGAAATTATAACCTGTCAGCTAGATTCCACAAATTTCTCCTGTGTCAAGAACCTCAGTTCTAATAGGGCAGTGTCAAGCAAATGGCTTTCACAGGTTGGTGCATTATTTCTTTTGTACTCTTGTACTAAGTTGATTCCTAGAATGGTGTTTACGTGCTGATTTTGGGAGACACTGAACAAGTTCAAGACATGAGCTATAAATGGCCCTGTGCTGACCCTTGGCTTGGGCCAGGGGTGTAGGCCGTTCTCAGCTCACATTTATGCATGGTCTGACTGCAGTGCAAAATCTATAGCACTGACGATGGTGGAGGTGGTGGCAGGCATTCTATATTCTGTCTTCCCTCCTGCTAACACCCAAAGAAGTCACTAGAGCCCTTCCACAGGCTCTGTGCCAGGTGTCAGACAGTTCCTCAGAGGTGAATATACTTATTTCCTTCAAGGTCTTTTAAAACCTTTGCTCCTCAATCCCAACTGGCCTTTCTGATTAATGCTGTCTCTTGCCTCCCCTGGATGTGGTAGCATTGTACTCTCCAGTCTTAAACCACGTGTAATGAGGGGCCTAACTTGCATGAACAGGACCACTTTTCTTTGTCTGGGCTCAGGTCTTTCATCTCTTCTCCCAGCTGGTGGTGGTGTGTGGAAGGCAGGGCTGTGGGACATCACATTCCTGAAATGCCTTTATTATGGCCTAAAGAGCTCATGGGTAGACATGATTGGAAGGTATCTAGTTTTAAACTTATAGTACAAAATTCCAATCAATTTAACGTGACTGGGAAATGAATTATTGTCCACATCTTCTTGCAAACTCTGCTCATCAGATTTGTATTTGCACTCATTATCAAGGAAACGTTGAGAGAGATCGGAAGACAGTATTCACAGACAGTCTGATAAATGATGCAGCATCATTAGTTATGATGTAAAACAACATTAAATAGATGGTATCAAAGAACATTACAGGCATTTTTCCAACATAGAAATGTTCTGAATTGAACAAGAAGAGATGGATTCTGGACCTGGACAGGAAGAGAGATGCTTGGACACCGGGAAGAATCTTTCTGTGCTCTGACTGGACAATAAACAAATATGTAAGTACCTGCTCTCTACCTGTGATCCTAAACCTCCACTAATAAAGCACTATATCTTACACTGAGTCATGAATTTTGTAATATACTCTTTAGTCACATTGTTTATAATTATTAATTCTTTTTACATCAAACTATTTGTATAATTAGAGATTCTGTAAAAAATATTTGGGTGGTTCTGCACACCCTAGGGAGAGGAATTGCTTTTAGAGATATCAATTTTGTGATGAATTAATAACACCTTCCCCCAATGACAAAGCATATTTTCATGGAAATTGATAAACTAGTTCTAAAGTTTATATGGATGTGTGCCTGAGTTTCAATAGAGTTGGTAATATAAACAAATTGAGAAGAACAGAGATAGGTGATTGTATCTACTAGATGTCAAAACATAACATAAAGCTCTGGTTTGTAAATATTTTGTTATATGCCCAGGAATAAAGAATCCTAAAGAATGGAAGAAATGGCCTAGAAATAGAAGCATCTATCTTTAGAGATATAGTATAAATTTTATAATTTGATAAATGATGAAGGTGAAATTTTAAATCTGTGGAGAAGAATGGATTATTGGATAAATTCCAGAAGGACAAATTGCTATTTATCTCCCTCATGCTCATTCCCCCATTTCACACATTTCTTTGTCCCTGTCTCTGTCTCTGTCCTTCTCTCTCTTTTCTGATTTGTAAACTTTTTTGAATTCACCCAACTTTTGCACCAATAACGTGCTTGTTGTATTATCTGTTGCATTCCATCTTCACACTAATATTTTAGTGTTATCCCTCTCATGTCCTCTAATGGAAGCAAATAATAAAGGATTAAGCAAAGCAGGGCATGGAATAAAGTACAAGATGGTAAGTGTGGTCCAACGTAGGAACGAGGGTTCCAGGACTCATTCCTGGAGTCCTGCTGTTGAGTCATACTTTAATAATAGGATCCCCTCCAGGAATGTGATCCATGTCAGATGGTGTTTCTGGGTCAGGAAACCATCTAAAATTTCAATAGAAAACTGAAAATAACCCTCCACTGCCCCCCAAAAGAAAATAACACTTATCCTTTAATACCATAGGCAATTGAAGTGAAGGTGCTTTGGGCCTTTACTTTCTGATGAGTCCCTTCACTTCTGCTTCTTTCTGTGAGGGGTGATAGACATAAAAACAGGTTGGATGCAAGAGTTTATAGACCAACAGATTCCTTGGTATGGATCCTCTCTGAAGGGACCTTATGAGCTTACATTCAAGTTTTCACTCATGCTTCCATCCCATTGCCACATTCCATCACAGAGATCTGACATTCCTTCTTTTCAAAAAAAGAAAAAGTAAACAATCCTTTATAATGAGAAATTGTGCTTTTGGTTTTAAAGTCATGGCATATCAAGATCAGGTACTGATAGGAAAAAAGAACGTTTTAGATTAATCTGTACATCTTTGTACACTTATAAATAAAATTTGTTATTCATTAACAAGCACTTATTGCTGATCTAGTCCCCCAAAATTCCATGTCCTTATGGATTGATGCTGTGCCTGATTCCAGCACTAGGCTCTTGCATTTAAGGCATTTACCCAAAACCTGCCCAGAGACACTACATTCCATCTGAGTACCCACAGTGTTCTTCTCCTGAATATGAAGGAAAATGAAAGCATCTTCAAATAGAAACCCAGGAGCAGTTAAAAAGGAGAAAAACTTAGAAAAACCTCTAATTGGTTGGGGACAAACACTTGAGTAAGTCAAACCACAGATAACTGTGTCTTGGAAAGTCATACTGATGGGAAATTTCCAAATCCTGAGGGGGAACTGAGAGGCAATTCTACAGGCTCATGACCTCTCAGAGAAACCTCTTTAAATTCCAGTTGGAAATCAAGGAGGAAACTCTTGCTTCTTTATTTTTTTCTCCATGAGACTGTGTTGGAGACAGTACTTGAGAAGGAGTGGGCAACGTTCTCTACCTCATCTGCCAGAGATGCTCTTCCTCTCTCCTTTAGATGTAGAAATAAGAGTTGGAAACGTATGTCACGCTTTGGCCAGCCACTGAATGCACTCTTCTCCCTTAAGAATAGAAGATTGCTGTCACCAGAATTTTCAAGGAACCAACACATGGTGAGATTTGTAATTCACATTTCTGCATTTGCAGAGAGGATTTTAAATTGTGATATTGTATGCAAAATTATGGGTGTTGTGGTGTGGGCTCTCAAGTTTAATACAACGCATGTGTCTATCACTTAACTGTGAATACCTGAGCTAGTACATATCATTTCTGGCCTCATAATCTTCATTTTTAATGGGAATTATAATATTATCAAGTTCAAAGGATTTCGAAACTTAAATCAATACATGTAGAGTCAATAGGACAGAACTTGACACATAATATGTGCTCAATGAATAACAGCTATTAGAATGTAAACTTTTTTTGGAGGAGTTAGGAGTCCCTATTATTTCAAGTCTAATTAAATTAGACCTATCTTCAGTTTTTCATCTCGGAGTTAAATCTAAATAACTATGAAATGCAATGGGTGCACATTTTTGTCTTTGCTCTCCAATAGCATTTCATTTATTCTTTCTATATATGTTCTAACTTATCATTCATCCTCTAATGCTGTACCCTTCCTGATGTTTTATATTAAAAAATGGGATTTTTTGAGGCTGTATACAGAATACTGAGGTAGGAGCATGGTAATTCAAGTGCTGTTTACCTTTACAGAGCTATTGATATATAGTATAGCAGTTAATATTCCCACAACAAAGCCCCAACAAATGGTACAGGGAAGGACATTCAAGGTAAGAAAGAGTGACTTAAGTCACAGACCAGAGTCTTCTAATTTTATTTTATTTTATTTATTTAAATTTTTTTTAAAGATTGGCACCTGTGCTAACAGCTGTTGCCAATCTTTTTTTTTTTTCTGCTTTATTTCCCAACCCACCCCCCCACCCCCGGTACATAGTTGTATATCTTAGTTGCAGGTCCTTCTAGTTGTGGGATGTGGGGCGCCACCTCAACATGGCCTGACGAGCGGTGCCATGTCCGCGCCCAGGATTCGAACCCTGGGCGGCCGCAGCGGAGCGCACGAACTTAACCACTTGGCCACAGAGCCGGCCCTAAGTCTCTAATTTTAAATGCTGGTTAAACTAAAGTTAATTTTCTCTGAGTGTATTTGATGTCATAGATGGTCTTAGATATCTACATCAGAATTGTTCAGAATATTTGAATGGCCAAAATTCTGGCCTGGTTTAGTGCTGGTTGTTGGGGCTTTACCTCTCTCTTAAGATGAGCTGAATAGCTAGGAGGACAGGCAAGAGAAGGTCAGGCATCTATCAGGAGTGACACAAGTGGAAACAGAGAAAGGTTATTTTTCCCCCAATTACAGAAATAGTAAGAGTATAAAACTTAAGATATTTAGGGATATCAGCGAGTAATATTGAGGGGAGCAAAGAAGATGTGAAAACTGAAGAGAACATATTTTCCAGATTGTCGTGGAAATAAACATGTTTAACTAGATAGACAAAGAAAAAAACTCTTATTGCACAGGTAAATAATAATCCTAGATCTAAACTATAGTACACTGAATAACTTGACAAGGAGAGTAATTAAGAATGGCATTTTAGGGCCAGCCCCTGGCCGAGTGGTTAAATTCATGTGCTCCACTTCAGTGGCCCAGGGTTTTGCTGGTTCAGATCCTGGGCATGGACCTGACACCACTCATCAAGCCATGCTGAGGTGGGCCCCACACAGCAGAACTAGAAGGACCTACAACTTCAATATACAGCTATGTATTGGGGGGCTTTGGGGAGAAGAAGAGAAATAGATTGACAACAGGTGGCTCAGGGCCAATCTTAAAAAAAAAAAAAGTAAAACCAAAACCCCAAAATGGCTGATTTATATATAAAAAAAGAAAGAATGAGATTTTAATGTATTCTTTTAATTTTTAATAAATATATTTATTTATGAAACTATATGCAGATGTGACTGTTATGTGGAGATAGGTACATATAAATGCATCTAAAATTTACTGCTTGAAATATAACTACAAAACACTAGTTAATAATCTTACAACTAATTCCTCATATAAGTTTGAACGTTATACACACTTCAAAGTTGAAATTTCTATTATTTTCAAAAGGATAGATACTAGAACTACTTTGTTACCAAAATGAATAGGAAAGAAATAGTGGACATTGTGGATATTAGGGAGACAAAATTCCCAAGGTCACAGCCCCACAGGATGGCCCAGAGCCCACAGTTCAGGCTGTGAGGGGTCCTGAGCAATCTTTGCTGCAGCTTCAGCATATTAAAGAGTAAGCTATCAGGAGAGGAAAGACCATGGAATCTTCCAGGAGAAATGTGAACAGAATAAATTGCTTCCTATCGGAGAATATGCCGTTAAAACTGATCAAAGTGAGAGATGGGAAGGCTGGGTCCATGATACAACTACTTATGGAAGGTTTACAATAGTTTAAAGTTTTAGTACAAGATTCTACGTTATGTTAGGATATTAGTTCCTCCTATGCAAGTTAATTATACAAGATAGATAATAAAATTCTCCTCAAACCCCATCTCCGTTTTCTGATCAGTTCAGATGATGGAAAATACGATGTTGTTGGTTTTAAATGTTAAAAGATTTTAGTGTTAAATCTTGTAATTAGATCAAGGTACGAATTGAAAATAAATTCTCTACCATTTTCATATGTTCTGTTCTTGATTTTAAAATTATACTAAAATGTTCAAATAGATAAAGTTATCACAATTTTTCTTGTTTTTCTCATTTACCATATTGTAAAAATGCTTTACCATCTATGTCCTCATATTATTAATTAGTATTTTGTTCACAGAACACTGTGCTATTAATTCGTAGTAGTCCAATTCACATAAACACCTTTCTATTATTGAACATTTCAGATATTTCTAAATTTTCACTATTGTAAATGACATTTATCATCTTCCATTATAAAACTTACACCTTATTTCACTTTTAGAACAATTTTTAGGATTGGGATTACTAGTATGATGAGTGTAAACGTGTTTATGATTCTGGAAATATTTGCTAAAATGTTTTCCAAAAGAATTACATGCATGAAGTAGTTTCATTGCAATTTTATGATTGATATAATTAAAAAAACATGATTTTAAAAATATGTGTTCTATTTTTATGATGGATTTAATTTTCTAGCTCACTTTGTGTGTGTAGACACTGTTTAAAAATAATGCTGAAATCAATATTTCAAATTTTCCTTTTGAATTATACATCACAGAGCATATTCATAACTGTCTTATTGACTCCTATGGGCCGGGCAGCTTGGACAAGTGTTACTGCGTCTATCTTGTGGAAGAGAACTCGGAGGCTTAGCAATCTCTTCAATGACACATGTCTGTTAAGTGATGAAGATGGGATTGCTAGCCTTTTCATAGCAGAAACTGAACAATTATTGTATTATTTTTCATTAAATTTTTATTTTGGACTAATTTAAGGCTAATAGGAAAATTACCAAGATAGTACAGAGAATTCTTGTATACTCTTCCCTTTACTTCCCATAATATTATCATCTTACATCACCATGACTATATTTGTCAAAAGTATATAATGCACATTGATATATTACTCTTAATGAAACACGAGGTTTTATTCATATTTTATTAATTTTCCCACTACTACCCTTTTCCTGTTTTATGGTTTGATCCAGCACAACACATTCCATTTAGGATAATTACCTTTTAAATGACCTAAAGTCATAAATTTGTGATCATAAACTATGAGGACACTGTACTCTCCATTGTCAAGGTTTTAACATTAATTTTGGAAATTTATTTTATCAGAAAATAGAGAGGGTTGATTTGTTTATACCTAATAAACATTTTAATTCTGAAATGGTACTATTGTTGGAAATTCTTCAGAAAAGGAAAGTGGAGAGCCTAAGAATTATTTTATTATTAGATTAATTTAGAGCTTTGGTCTTCCTCTCCACCTCACTACCCAACTTGGCTTTCTTTGTACAATGAAGCTACCTGAAGGAGAAGCAGACACATGTGGGCCTGAGGGCTCCTATAATTTATTCAGGGATTATTAAGGACATTTGCAAGTGTTGCATATTTAAACAACACTGTATCTGCACCGTGACCATAAAATATTTTATATTTGTGAATAAATAAAAGGATTATTAAAAAAAAAGTACCAACATCAGTCATGGTGGAGCAGGAATTAGTAGTGAAAACGTTGTCATTTCTGCTCTATGTCAATGGCTCTGCAGGCTGTTCTCACTGTCTATAGTCGTGTTCTCCTGTGCTTCTAACTACATAAACATTTTTATGAGCATTGCCATATCTGATTCTCGCAAGAACTTTCTCAATATGCATTCTTATTTTCACCCAGTTACAGAAGTAGAACCTGAGTCTTTGAGAATTTATGTTACTTTTCTTCGACACCTCAACATAATATAACTAAGTAGAAGAGCTTGGATTTGAACCTCGGTCTGTATGAGTCTGGAGCTAATGTTCCTACTCATTTCATTTGGTTGTCTTTTCTGCTTTGACCCTAGGATAAGCTAATAACTGCTAGATCATTTATTGTATTCTTTACTTTTTAATAAATGGTTGTTGATTGATTCATGACCTTATGGGGTTTGTTTTATGCTCTTGTTTTCTTTATGGCAGCTTGTAGCTGGATGTGAGTTTATAGTGCTGGCACTAAGAATGCCTGCTACCCTGGAAACATGATGGAAATGGTTATTTTAAAGTAAGCAAATAGATAGAGGTTAGTACATGCAATTGTATTTTTGTTAGTTTTATCAACATTGAAAATTGTTTTTGTTAGCTCTAGGTGGCATTTATAAAAATCAACTTATTTTTAATTCTCACAGTAAGCCTCATTATGCTTTCATTCACCTATTTAACAAACAATAATTACATATACATGTACACACACAGACAAGCACTGTCTGGCTGATAAGTTTCTGTTATATACATGTAGGTGAGGACACAATCATTCTCTGAAGTTGTGTCTTGCTATGGAAAATGAAGTCAAAAGTTGAAGTAATTGTCTGGATGACTCATGGAAAAACTTTCTGTGGGTAAGGTGGCTGGCTTTTTAAGTGAGAGTGTAGTTACCACAATTTGTAAAACCATTTTATCAAAAGCGATTTTTTTGCATTTTCCAATTTGACCCTCATCATGATCCTGTGAGATAAGTGGATAGGCTACACATGAACATCCCTACTTTACAATATAGTCATAAATTCAAAACAGATATACTTTGGCAAGTTGTACTTGATCAATTGAGCCACATTGTATACATAATTAGCAAGTAATTAATAAAGCCTCAAGACTCTGACTATATGTGACACATTGTTTCTATTTCTTACCTGTGTGATTGTTGACAATCTGTCATTTGCTCTTTGACTTTCATTAAGGGGCTGCATTTAAACAGAGCAAAGGACTCACAAGGCTTTACCTTCTACAGGTGGATGGAGACTGTAGAAAGGCCAATCCTGCTCTAAAGTTCTTCTTATAAAAGAAGCATCTTTTCTTCTTTCCATGTTGATCCAGTGGGAGGGACTTGGGTGTCGAAACCAGCCTGTGTTACAATTCCAGATGCAGCATCTATTATTTGTTTGGCCTTATCTCTTTAAGCATGAGTTACCTCCCAGTAAGATAGGGATAAGACCTACCATGGGCTGTTTCCCATGCACTACGCCATGAATAATTGCTTTCCTCGTATTATTGAACTTAGTCATAAGGAAAACACTCTTCGTTAGGTATTGTTATTTTTTTTATAAACCTCTGTTCTTATTTTTAAATGATGAATGAAGGAAAACACCAACTCAACACATGCGTACTTGTTATCTGTTAGTATTGAGCTAGGCACCTTACCATAGAGCTTTCTCTTTTATAAAAAAACAAATTAATTAATCTTAAAGTCCCAATTCAGTTCAGACATTTAAAGAAATAATTAGGGAAGTTGTCATGATTTTCAACTGCTTCTTTAACTGGGTGTCATTTCTTCTTCTATTTGTAGATATGAGTCTCCTGATCAGGGATGGTGTGCCAGTCATTGTGCTCCGACTCCATGCAATGAAAGGCACCACTATTTAACTGGCAGCCCTCCTTTCTTCAGAACTTGGATACGACTTTAGAATCCTCAACAATTCACTCCAGGAAACCACTATTAAGTGATCAGAGTTGGTGGTTGAGATGAAAACTATTTCTCCTCTCTTCCACATGTGAATACCTCCATTACCCCAAACTGAAACTCTGGCTATTTTAAAGTATTTAATAACTTATCTCTACCTCAATTCTGCCTAACTTCCCAAACCACCTTCCACAATTTTATAATTTTGTTTTCTCAATGATGACAGAAGCACATAAGATAATTTTTCATATGGATGCCTCCACTTGTAGATGACTATGATACCATAAACTGGTCTGAAGTAACTTTCTCTTCATTTGTGGTAGCTTTCAACTTTCCCTTGGAAATCATGCAAACCCAAAGCTTTGTAACTGAGTTTGTCCTCCTGGGTCTTTCAAAGAATCCAAATGTTCAGAAAATAGTATTGTATTTTCATTGGGCTACATTGCAGCTGTTGGGGGCAACTTGCTAATTGTGGTGACTGTCATGATCAACCTGGCACTCCTGGGCTCCCCTATGTACTTCTTCCTGGATTTCCTATCCTTCCTGGATGCATGTTTTTCCTCTGCCATTGCCCCAGAGATGATTGTGGACTCTCTCTGTGAAAGGAAAACCATCTCCTTTGAAGGCTGCATGACCCAGCTTTTTGCTGAGCATCTTTTTGCTGGGGTGCAGGTCATTGTCCTCACTGCCATGGACTATGACCGCTATGTGGCTATCTGCAAACCCTTGCATTACTCTTCTATCATGAACTGGAGGCTCTGTGGCATTTTAATGGGGGTAGCCTAGATAGGGGACTTCCAGCATTCCATGATACAAATTCTCTTTACTTTCCAGCTGCCCTTCTGTGGCCCCAATGTCATCGATCATTTCATGTGTGACTTGTACACATTACTGGAGCTTGCCTGCACTGATACTTACATCTTTGGCCTTTTGGTGGCTGCCAACAGTGGGTTTATCTGCATAATAATCTTCTGCTTATTGCTTCTTTCCTATGGTGTCATCTTGCTCTCTCTGAGAACCCATAGTACTGAAGGGCAGAGGAAGGCTCTCTCCACCTGTGGATCTCATATAGCTGTTATGGTTTTGTTCTTTGTCCCATGCATACTTGTGTATGCACGACCTCCAACTGCTTTCTCCTTTGACAAAATGGTGGCAATATTTTACACCATCCTAACTCCCTTGCTCCATCCTTTGATTTACACTTTCAGGAATAAGGAAGTGAAAAATGCCATGAGGAAAGTGTGGTACAGAATAACGATGTTTTCCAATGAAAAATAAAATATTTAACTTTGAAAAAATTTTTTAGTCAAGAGTAAAAAAGTCAACTTTTCTTATACAAAAACTTTATGTGAATAGGTCTTTTTGATAGGAGGTAATGTAATGAAATAAAAAAAAGCACTAACATGAGAGTCAAGAAATAAGGTTTTCATCCATAGATCACTTATCAACTCTAATTTGGTTACTCACTATCCTCATATGTAAATTAGAAAGAGCTGAATTTTATGCTTACTTAGAATCCAATAACCAAAAAAGAATGAAAAGAGAAATCAGACTCAAGAAGGGCAGAGACTGGAGCATTCTCAGAACCTAACTGTAGGTGTACCTGTGTCACATGACCCCATCATTTGACATGGTCCATGACCATCTGCTACAGAATTTGCATCATTTGGTGAATTTCTTGAGAGACAAAACCTGATTGGCCCAGGCTTGCTTATGGATGAGTTTCTCTTGGGTCAGGTAACCACCCCATACCTATCAGCTATGGGAGAGGAAGAGGAGCCAGATTCCATAAGGGAGTCAGCAATGAGCATCTCTTACACAAGTACAATCAAAGGTCACTATTGAGGGAAGCTGTTATGAGTGAAACCAGTACTAAAGCTGCATATACAGTGAGCTGAGTTTCCTCCCCTACAGGAGGATCAGAAACCAGAGACATTCGAGTCAACAATAGGTTTCAAGAGAGGGTACTACTTTAATTTACTTGGTTATTTGAATTTCCTTGCCTTTGTCTTCTACCTAGGTCAAAATAATTCTATTTGAATAACAACCAATAAAAAAATCATTCAAATTCAGACACATCTTTCATGTCATTCCCATAATTAAGGTTTGTTTGTCTCAGATCACCAAATGGCCTCTGGAATAAATTATTTACAGAAAACTATTTCAGTCCTCAACACATTAACAGTAATAAAATGCTTATTTATTGAGTATTATAGACAAAAATACTAAATAATCATTTTTTTCTTTACTTAATCTTCCATTTCAGACCCAAAGAAGAACATATGATATTAATTTTCTGCCAGAGTCTCTGAGTTATTCACTGGAACCCTTATCTTAGTAAGATGCAACTTTAAATGAGCAGAGTTTAAATTAAGGTCCTAATTCATCCTAAAACTAGAGGTGAGACAGAGGTGGGTCAAACTTAAAATAATACAAACCTCAGTTATCATCTCATCCCATTTCGACAGTTTCCATGAATGAATGACTGTAGTCAACTGCCTTCAGTAAAACCCTGGCATTGATTTGACAGAAGATGGAGTCCAGTTAGGTAATCCAGTCATTCAGGGTACAGTGAATTTTAATGAGCCCTCAGGGTCAGTTCACTTCAGAGCTGGAAGAACATCAAGAGATCATTGACTCAGCTTCTTGCCTTTGGCCAGTTTAATGGTCTCCTTTGAAACTAGCTTCTGCAAAGTGTTTTCACCAGAACTGGGAAGGCTAATTATTCCCTCAAACATAGGGAGTTAATTTAGGGCTTTTTGACTGGGAAGTTTAATGCATGGACTCATTCATTGGCTGTTCTTGTTTTCCAGGCCAAGAAATCTTATGACATTACTGTATATCTTATTAAAATAAAAAGTGATTTGGACTTGTACTTAAGAGATTTGGATTCTAGGCTTAGTTCTGTTACTAATTAGCAACATGACCTTAGGCGAGTTATTTCATTTCTTTAGTCTTCAGCTTCTTGTGTCTAAGGAAGGTTAACAAAAGCACAAATATTTCCTCTGCACTTTCTCTGAGGCAGGGATTCTTTCCTTTCATATGTTATATATTTCAGTATTTATAGAGTCTTTTTTTAAAGTAGGTCTTCAGGGTCAGCTCCAATGACCTAGTGGTTCAGTTCAGTGCACTCCACTTCAGTGGCCAAGGTTCAGTTCTGAGGTGTAGACCTACGCCATTCATCTATCAGTGGCCATGCTGTGATGGTGCCTCACCTATAAAATAGAGGAAGACTGCAACGCATGTTAGCTCAGGGCAAATCTTCCTCAGCAATATATATATATATATATATATATATATATATATGAGTAGGTTTTCATATTCTCATTTAATTGATGGAGAATCTGAGGCTCAAAGACTTTAAGCAACATCCTAAAAACCTTCTTCAGGATTCTTCTAGTCCATTTGTAACTAAAAAGGCCAGATGTTGGGATATGATTTTCTCTGAGACACATGGGCTTGTTGGTTGCCACTAGACACTTCAGCAAAGTGCAGAGCAAGGTATCCTCTATTCATGGCATTCTTCCACCTCAGTATCCATCGCCCATCTTTCTCCTTCCATGCCTACTCTGGACCTCTCACTTCATCCTCATTTAAGGCACCTAGCTTGTAATGTCATATCTTGCAGGTAATTCTTACACCAGAGGGCTGGGTAGTAATATGGTTTTCCAGGTAACAAAGTAATTTTGTAATGTAATCTACCCAATCTTTAATAGGTTGCAACAATTTAAAAGTAAACACATGTCTTCCCTGTAAGTGGAAGGGCATACATCTTTAAAAAGAAAAAGGAAAAACATAAGAAGCATTCAAGAATTACTTTCCCTTTTCCTTCTTTCATGTCCTCTTCTGTACACTGATTCATAAGCAAAGATAGGATTAGAAATGGGAGAACATAACATTAAAAATGTTAAAATAAATAAATAAAGATTATTACTTGTAGCCTTTTATAAAGAGAAAATATGAATTTAAAGAGGTTGAGAAACACTTAAATTCACATAGCAGATAAGTAGTGAGACCCAGACTCATGTTTACCTTACATATTTCATTTATCTAGCCGTACCTGAGTTCAGGGACTTCCATGCCTCTAGAGGAGATGGGCTGAGCAAATCACATGGAGAAGGGAACAGAGGTTCCTCATCTGCAAGTCATAGTGAGTTGAAGTTTAACTAATTGTTCCCAAAGTCTACTTTTGCCCTTGGACTGTCTGAGCTAAGTATCTCATTGGACATCCTTTGGGACAAAGTTGGGAGTAATGGTTTCCTTGGAGCTCCTGAGGCTAAAAGCCTGCCTTAAGCATTTGCAAACTTTTGTGGGAATTACTATAAATATCCAGTGCAATATAAAGAAAACACTTAACTCATGTTTTTCCAAAAGAGAAACTGTGGGAAGCTAGCTCTTCAGAGGCATTTATCTCTCAAAGCACAAGAAGGGTTTTCTCCAAAACTTTCCAAGAACCAAATTAAGCAACTTCCCCTGTTTTTCACGATCCTCTCCCCTGCTCCAGTAGAAGTGTGGTTTTGTCTCACCTAGTGCATCTGCTCAGGAACCATGTGAAGCATGGCTATGTGCAGCAGCCCCTTTCCCCATAAACTCCCTACACCCCATAACCTCTAGAATAGAAAGCATTGTAAATCTCAATAAAGTATAGGTTGCATGTTTCATTCAGGCTTCATATGGTTCACTGTCTAAGGAAATTAAAGTGGTAGATATGAAAAATATACTTTATTGCAAGTTATCTCTTTGCTTATAAGAAAAGAGGTAAGTTTTTCACCCATCTGAAATATTTTCTTTATGTGCTTCCTTTAGACTACCTGATGGAATCTATTCTCAGTGTGTCACCCAACAAATAGTGGGGGTACTGGAGAGTATTTCCCCTAATGAAGTGTTATCATGGTCCAGAGCTCCTAATCCTTCCCCGGCCTCTGGACAAAGCTACACTACCTCTCAAAAGCATCTGTGCTCACAAAGGTTGCAGCAAACAGCACCATGGCCCTGAGGACTGCGTGGCAGAAGTTTCTTTCTCGGGGGTCTGCTCATTTGAAGAGTTTTCGGTCAGTGCTGATATTTGTCGGACAGAGGATAACATAGGGCTGCACTTTATACACACCTGGTCTTTCAAGATCCTTGACAATGCTTTCTCGTGACCTACAACTGCACCCCCTCTCTGGTTTGGGGGCAAGTGATAGTGCAGTGTTAAGGAAGAAAGAAGCTGAATTCTTGGATCAAAGCTTGGGTCAAACTAACTTTTCTAATATTTTTATTAAAAATAATAACTCCAATTCTCTCCGCTCTATATGGCTATCTATTTACCTGACTCTCTCTGCTGTCTGCTCACTATGACTCTCCTCTCTCCTACTCTGACTTCATTCAGTCTCTGCTCTTTCCTTCTCTTCACTATTATTCACTTAGGTTTCTAGTTTTCTGCTTTGATGTTTGTCTCATCATGAAGTTTACAGAGCTTGATTTGGAGTCAGAACAGGGAATTAAGGTATCATTTGGCATCTTTCTCTGATGGCTCGGGATTTGTCTTCTCTGGGATGCAATCTACATGATGAGTGGGATTTGATGTTTTATATGACATAGAAGGTGAATGCTAGAGAGAGATACTATCCAGTAACATCTCACTCTAGTTGTAGCCTAACTGTACCAGGTAAAACTTTCCATATCAGAGCTCAAACTCTGTACACAGAAAAAAAAAACAAGGCAAATGGCCACACTTATTTTGTGAGAAAATGCACAGATCAAATGAAATTTAAAAAATGAAAATCCGTTTAAAAGATTAGATTATAGAACAAGAACAATATATAATATAAGCTTGTCTTTTTGAATTAAATGTATATGTTTAATAAAGCATATAGCAGTATAGCAGCATAGGAGATAGAACCAGACATCTATTTATAAGAAAGAGAAGAACTGTGGTACAAAATATAAGTGAACTGGTTAACATTTCAGAAGGTAAAGGAAAAAAATAAGGAATAAAGCAGGGAAAACAGCATGCTTCACTACTGTGATGACCCCAAAATCAGAGAGGTAGGCTTGTCCAGGAGTGTTAGGAAATAGTAACTGAATTGAATGATCATATTCTGAGGTGGGGTTGATCTGACTTAATGCATACACTTTGTCAAGTGCTGCTTCTCTGTACTCACGTCCCCAAATGCTTTCTCTTTACTTATTTAAAATAAAACAAAATAGAACTATGTGACCTCACTTTCATGTTTGTCCATTATCTGCCCACAAATATACCTCCTACAACTTTAAATTAATGAGAGTGGAGTTTTACAGAGATCATCTTTATGTTTACCTGAAGCAATTGCTGTTTCTCCTCTTCTTATGATTGTTTTTTACTCACTCTTCTCACCCAAAACTCATTGGAATATACAGCTTAACACATTTGAAGCCATAACTCCACTTCTTTCTCATTTTTGAATCTTCACTGACCAAACAGGTTATTCTCTAGGGATCTTTCTACCTTTGGAATCAAAACTGATTTGGTATTATCACATATAGTTGTGTGTAATTCTTATGTAAGTAACTATCTTATCTACAGGCATGTTACTCTTCCAACTTGAATGTAAAGAGGTTGAGGACATCTTTCAATGCCACACTACAGTGACTGCAGATGTGAGTAGGTTCTTAGTACATATATGATGACTTGATGGTGTTACTGATTCATTGATGGATTGGTGATTCGTGAGAAGGAGGAAAAGTTTCTCAAAATTCATGCTAAAATAAATTCTAGATCATTTGTCGTTAATATTTAAAAAAAATCATGGAAATATTATGAGACATAGTAAAGATGATAACTCCCCAACTGAAGTAATAGACTAAACTGGAAAGGAGAGAAAACTTGATAGATTGACTATATAAAAATGAAACAAAAACTAAAGAGCTCAAAATTTTAAAATATCAAAAACTTAACTACAGGGGCTTGCCCCATAGCATAGCAGTTGGGTTTGGAGCGCTCCACTTTGCCAGCCCAGGTTTGTGGTTTCAGATCCCTGGTGCAGACCTATGCCACTCATCAGGCATGCTGTGGCAGCAACTCGCATACAAAAAATAGAAGATTGGCACAGATGTTAGCCCAAGGACAATCTTCCTCAAGCAAAAGGAGGAAGATTGGCAACAGATGTTAGCTCAGGGTGACTCTTGCTTGGAAAAAAAAGGAAAAAAAACTACAAAAGATATATATAATTCAGAAAAGATGAAATACAAGAAATAAAAATATAAAATGTATAAAGTGTTATACCATATCATTAATCAAAGAAATATATAGCATGATTTTAATGTTACTAACCAAGTAAATAAGATAATGCCCCAAGTCAAATTTTTATTAGGAATCTGTTCCATATTTCTATAATCTTAGAAATAATGGAAAATGATCCAGTCTTTACATAAGAGGGGATATTTAACCAGACAAATATAACACTGAGAAACCTGGAAGAATGGGTAAGAAAGTAAGTTAATTGTGAAGTGTGGAATTGGTTAATTATACATTTTTCAAGGGTACTTTTTTTACCCTGTAATCTACTGTTAACTTTGGATATTTTGTTATGAAAATATTTTTGTTTTATAATTAAAATTTCTCTAATAAATATTGAAACAAATAAAAAGGACATTAATAATTATGAAAATTTTCATATTTCATGTCAGCAACCTCCTGGAAATTTAATCTGAATAAAATATTAAAAATAAGCAAAGGCTATAAGTGAGAAGAGGCTTATTCAAAAGCTTTTTATTAGAGTGAACAGTTGAAAAGAAGTAACGCAAAAATAAATTATAAAATTTATATTATGAAATGTTGATATGTTAACTTACAGTTGCTAAAATGGACAATTGTGTTATAGATACTCTTTAACTGCATGCAGAAAGACTTTTAACAATCAAAAATGAAAATAAAAAGTATAACATTACAGGATGATTAGAATTCTATAGATATGTATGTATATAAACAAAGAATACAGTAGAATAATGGGAAATATCTGTGTGTTAAAATTTTGAAACAGTTTTTGAATTATGTTTTCAGAGAGATAAAAATTGGAAGAATACAAATCTCTGAAATATAGTGGTAGGAGAATCATATATGAGTAAAGACATTGTTCAATTTATAGAAATATAAGAAGTGGCACATCACTTTGGATCCATGGGATGTGGAACTTGATACCGTGCATCCTCTATGAGTAATATATTATGTTAAATATATAGTAATTTTCCTCAATAATGTCAACCTCAGTGATTTACTCAAATATTTTATGTGCCATGACTGACACTGAAGGTAAAATTATGGCCACTAAAAACCTAAAATTGGAGGAATAATTTCCTCTTAAAAAATAATCCACCCAAGATATTTAAGAGTCACGAATAGTGGATGCAAACTGGTGTCCAAATCAAGAAATGTGTTTTCTTAAGAGGGATTCTCTAAATGAATTATTTCAAAAATATATAGGGATGTTATTTTTCAGTAATTGAGATGTGTATATATATATTATATGCTCATATACATCATATACATATACTTAATAAAATGTCTATTACAATTTCTAATTTTCATATGAAGAAAGTTTTAAGACATTAAAGTGATTTGATCAAGATCATGCAGCACAGTCATTAGTCCTCAGACATTGGCAGAGGGCACAATCACTGGTAGGCTTATTATTTTCCCCCCAAAATCATGATCCACATAGGAAAACCTTGAATAAATACCCATGGTTAAAGCATGGACAATAGCATTAAAAAGAAAAGTTTCCCAAGCAATTATAATGCATGAAAAACTTTGAGGACCACTGAGTTATATGTGTTAATGGAATCAGAACTATAAAGTTGGAATTCAGAGTCCAAGTCCATTGCTATTGCCAAGTCACCATTTTCCTCATGTTCTTCGCAGATGAACAATTTCTCATCTGCGTCCTGTCTATGTTCACTGTAACCGTGGAGCTGAAATAGTCTGAATGAGTTCATTCTGCTTGGGTTAACACAGGAGGTACTAAAGGAGAAAACAATGTTTGTGGTCTTCTTGTTTCTCTACCTCACAATTCTGTCAGTCAATTTAGTTATTGTGATGACCAAGACATTGCCAGATGCTTGGAAGCCCCATGTACTTCTTCCTTTTCTACTTATCCTTTGCTGATATGTGTTTCCTACCAACTGCTGCTCCTAGGCTGCTTATAGATTCTGTGTCTGAGAAGGAAGTCATCTCCTCCAATGACTGCATGACCCAGATCTTTGCAGTTCACTTCTTTGGGTGCATGCAGATCTTGGTGCTCATCTTCATGTCCTTTGGTTACTATGTGGCCATTTCTAAGCCCTGCGATACACAACTATCATGAGCCAGCGTGTCTGTGGTGCATTGGTGAACATGGCATGGGTGGGGTCTTGTATCCATTCCTCAGCACAGAGTCTCTTAGCTTTGAAATTACCCTTCTGTGGTCTCAATGTTATGATCAGTATTTCCGTGATATGCAACGTTTGTTGAAAGTTGTATGTCATCAATCAACATAGTGCTTAATTGTGTTGCTATATGCATGGTGACTTTTGTGATCCTGCTTATCTCCTATATTTATATCTTATATTCTCTAAGTAACCACAGTGCATACAGCAGAAGGAAAGCCCTCTCCACTTGCACCTACCACATTATTGTTGTCATCTTGTTCTTCACTCCATGTATATTCACATACTCTCACCCTCTAACCACATTTCCAGTGGAAAAAGTGGTGGCTGTGCTTTACACTATTGGGGCATCTTTGCTGAAGCCCCTCATTTACATTCTGAGGAATGAAGAAGTTAAAAATACCAAGAGAAAGTTATGGTGCAAAAACTGACTCGAGGTGGCAAAAACAGAAGACTCCAATTGCCTATTATGTAAAAGTTTAAATAAAATTGGATTAATAGAAAAGAGAAAATGTTGTCATTCCAATGTAGGCAATCTAATCCTCTTCCAGGGGGGTGTTTGGAGAAATATGAAAAATGATCACAGAGCACAGACACATTTCATTTTGAGTCAATATCACAGAGCGTCAGCATATTGAGAACAACAGTATTTGTGGGAGGATCAACCCACTCCTCACTTCTGCTTTCCGCATTGCAGCTCATGAGCCAGATCCTGTTGTATCTATGGCTTTACCTCCCTCTGTACATTATTCTAGTTTGTGTTTCTTTTCTCTGTGTTTCTGATCTAAGTTGAAAAATTGGTCCCAATTTTGACTCATTCATTTTGTTGGCGAATCAGTTCCGGATTCTACTAAATCTGGATCTTATCTCTTCCAGCTCAATGGTGAATAACCCAGAAACTTATGATCCCAAGGGAGCATATATATATATATCAGCTAATTAATTATGTCCCTAATTGATGCCTGTCTTCCCTCTGTAACAGCCATAATACTGGCCTTTCCTTTGCCTGTTGAACACATACGAGGATAAAATTCATGGTCTTCTATTCAAATAAGGACAATTCTAGTTAGAACAAATATATGCATTGTATTGATTCATAATTTTTCTTCATGTACTGTAACAAATTTTCTGTTTATCATGTTAATTTTTTTGTGCATACTATTTAGTTTTATATACATACCTATTTTTGTAATTTAAGTCTGTGGAAACTTCCTTAATCTTTGATTGATGGACTGGCAACAATTTGAGAATTATCTCTCCAACACCTCATGGATGAGATCATGCATATAAAAAAGGCAACAACTGACATAATAAATAGAGCTAATGTTATAATAATCCATCCAAAAGGAGAAGATGTCCACAGAAGTGAGTTTTCCAGCTTGGATATACAGAGAACAATAGATTAAGGAAGCAAAATCCCTCATTAGGTATCAGGTATAGTCCCAGTGCAGAGAAGTGTTTCACTGACTTGTGTGTAAGACTTGCCAGTTGGCCGGCAGGTACACTTCTGGGTTAGGAGAAATGTCTCAGGCTATGGCTACTTGAGTTCTAGCTTTAGCAAACAAACTTTGTATGTCAACTGGTCTTCCTATGGAGATTTTCCTTCCTGGAGAGAAAGATATTGACCAGTGACTGGGATAAGCACTTTGGTGTTTTGATTTATACTTTTTAATGTATCTCATTAAATTTACATTCCTGTTCAGGTTCTGTTAACCAATGAGTATGGAGAACAGGAGCCTGAGGGAGTGACTAATGGATCTATCACTGAGAATAAATATAATCAAGACTATTTTTCTACAGATCTGAAGACTGGACCCTAAATTGTGGCAAATGAACTCATATAATGCCTCTTTGAGAAATTTTGTATGAGCACCTCTCCTGGGGATAATGACATTGATGGACCTTCACACTCTGATAATAAAAGTTTGGAAGATTTATTTATATCTCTTACTCTTTACTGGAGACTCTTTCAAGTATAAGTCCTGAAAATGATGAGGCAGGATTTTCCTGAATTGTAACATAAGGCATTGATAAGCTACTTGCCTTGCCAGTTTTGTCACAAATTTAGCATTGCTATTAATTGCTATTGTTTAACATTATATAAACAGAAAAGAAAAAAGAGAAAAGGAGAAAGGGGAAGTAGTAATGGAGATGAGGTTAAGGAGGGGAGAAATATTTTCATCTTGAGTTTTGCCCAAATACTCTGGGTAAAAGTTTTTGTGGAAGGTCATTGGTTATGAGGAAGCTTTTTTCTTTTTCCATTAATTGAGATTCGCTGAGATTTCTCTGAAGATGCATGTGTTTAGGACACTAAAGCTCAGAGAAGTTTCATTAAAATGTTATATTAAAACTCTAAAATAAAATCAAGGGTTATTGTGACTTTAAATACCATCTTTATGCTGATGACTTTCACATTTACATCTCCATCTCACACTTCTCACTTGAATGCCAGACTTGTATATTCAACTACTTGCTCAACATCTTTCTCTGTATATCTAATAGATATTTTCACATTTAATCACTGTTTTCACCCTAAATATACTCTATCTGTAGCCTTCCCCAGAAATTCCATCTTTCCAATTTCCTAGGCCAAAAACATGGAGTCCCAAAAGTTGATATCAGAGCTCACACCTAACCTATTAAAAAAAGTTTGCCTTTAAACTATTTGCAGTATATGATATATTTTCCCATTAATTCTCCTGTCATCCTGGCCTTAGCGGCCACTCTCTCTCACTGAGACCACAGCCATAAACTCTAAGAATGCTGACTACTTCTACTCTTGTTCTGCTAAGTCCACTTCCAGGACAGCAGACTGAAACTCCTTTTGAAACTAGAGGCAAATCAGGACTTCTCTGCTTAACACTCTGCAATGGTCCCATTTCACTCTGACAAAAGGGAGAAATCTCTGCAATTATTTAGCCTTCTCTTGCCTCCTTGGCCTCTTCTGGTAATTCCACAGTAGCTCCCTTGGTTCCAGCCACCCTGGCTTCCTTGCAACCTTGACCACAGCAGGTAGGCTTCACTTTGGGGCATTTGCCTCAGCTGTTTTCTTTGTTTAGAATTCTTTTCCAGTAAGGTGCCTGGTGAACAGCTTCACTTGATTATTCTAGTCTCTCCTCAATAAGGCTTCCCTTATGCCATATTAAATACAGCACTCCCATCAGTGCTCCTGATCTCTTATCTTACTCTATTTTTTTCCTTCTTAATAGCATTTATCATCTAACATACTACTTAATTCACTTATTGTATTTATTGTCTCTTGTCTTTCCCCACTAGAATGTAAGCTCCAAGAAGGCATGAGTTTTTGTCCATTTTATCAGGATTATATACCAAGCCAGTTGTAGAGCACTTTCATCATAGCAGAAATTCATTAACTATGTGTGATAGTTGTTGTAATTGAGTGCTTAGAACTTGATGAGTTTAAACCAGAGAGATCCTTATACTAAGACTTGCTGGTTTCTATAAGAATGCTTCATTTCGTATTTTCATTTAAATGATAATATTGAAACTCATATGAGTAAACTCTGGGTCATCTTATGACCAACTTATATACAGTTGTAACCACAGAATTTCCATGCCAGAGTGTGATTACTGTTATGCTGGCTCCAAATACTGCTACATTGTGACTGAAGGCTAAGAAGTGAGCAGAGGTGAGCCTGAGGAAATTCTTAAGCTCACATTCTGGTTTACATCACAAGTGCTCTTGTGTTTGGTCAAAATGAGCCAGTCCATGACAGCCTGCCCATCTCTGGGTATTAACAGAGTTCAGAGTTGCCTGTAAGTCTAAAAGTCAGACTCTGACTCATAGCTCCTCCAGAGTGGGGTGATGGATGTGTTAACTGATGTTGTGGTATATATTTCATAATATATACATGGATCCAATCATCACATTGTACACTTTAAACTTACACAATGTTATATGTCAAGTATATATCTCAATAATGCTGGAACAACAACAAGAAAAGAAAATGCAACTCTAGTAGGTACTCTTTGAGATTTTCTTCCTATATATTGAATAAAGATAGATTTCCATAAAAGAGAGACCCAGTGCTTTAAACTATAGGAAGTTTATTCTATTTGATATAACAATTGCAGGTAGATGGTCCAGGTTGGCAGAGGGGTGCATCTCCTCCTTTTTATTCAGGAAGTCAGGTTTCTCCCAAGCAGCTGATTGGTCATCTCCTAAGGTCTTCATGTTCAAAATATGATGCAAATATTAGTATCACTGGCATCACTGGGAGCTTGTTAGAAATGCAGAATCCTAAAGTTCATCCTACACCTAATGAATCATGCTTTGAATTTAACTCTAGGAGTTTCATATGCAGATTATAGTTTGAGAAGCATTGCCATAAAGCACTGTTACCTACAGTTGTGACACTAACAGCTTAGTTTCACATGTCAAAAAGGGGAAATCTACTTGAGGAGTACAGTGCAATATTTAGATTTCTGCCTAGAAATTAACATATCCCTTCTCCTCGCATCCAATTGACAAAAACATAGTCACAGAGCTGCACCTAGATGCAAAGGGGCTGGAGAATGTCAGCTGTGCTCAGGTCGCCATGAACACAGGTGCCCTCTGTTACTGCAGAAGAAGGGAGAATGGGTTTTGGTGGACAACTAGCAGCCTCTACCATGGGCACTTGGCACCTGGCACATCCACAGAAACATCTTTTACTGAAAATTTAATTTGAAGTGACAAATATTTTTTGACTTCCTATTATTGCTCAGTACTATTCTAGGTAGCCATGAAAAAAAGAAAATCCCTGTCTTCAGAACTCATGTTCTTGTGGATTATGCTATTTCAAAAAGCCGAATAGCAAGTCCAGGAGTCTTGAGTTCACAGGATTTGAAGAGATTGCATGAATGCTTCTTAAACTAAAGACTGGTGATTTTTTAATGATAATGATTAAAATTTACATTTTAATTCTCCTATGGCACTATAGACTCCCTTTTTACATCAAAACTCACATAACACTGAATCTCCTTTCATTAAATCTTATGTATGTTAGGTAAACAACAAGCAGAATCTCCTACATGTTCAATCTCTTATGTGAATATTTTCTTGCTTTCCTAGTTCTTCTCTCTATATGCATTTCCACTTAAGTAAAGATTGTTTCTTTTCCCACATCTTTCGTGTCAAAGCCCTCGAGATGAGATTTTGTTATGAGTACCTCTCATTGCTACTTTTAGTTTCTACTCTCTCTTTACTCCATGATTATCCTTAGCTTTCAATCTCCGTCAGATGATGCTACAAGCCACTTTTCTTTTTTTTTTTTTATAAAAGTCATCTACTGCTTCTAGGGTCTTTGCACCAACATGCACAAAGATGATCCTTCCAATATGCTGGCTTCTAAACCTACCAATTGGCCATTTTTTCCCCAGGAATCTTGTCCTTTAATGTATCTCGGTTGTTCATGCCCATAGTCATACCTTAGACTCTGTAATTACCAATAATTCAAAACCTTCTAAAATCTCAATTTCGACTCACAAATTTTCAAACCATCTTATTACTATTTCCAGCTTCTATTTCTTGCTCTTTCTTTCTTCTTCTTTTTTTATTTTTTTGGTGAAGAAGATTCACCCTGAGCTAACATCTCTGCCAATCTCCCTCTATTTTTTATGTGGGTCACTAACATAGCATGGCTGCTGATGAGTGGTGTAGGAACTGAGCCTGGGCTGCCAAAGTGGAGCATCCCAAACTTAAACACTAAGCCATGGGGCCAGGTCTTCCAGCTTATTTCTAATTGCAAATTTTAACAATCCCTTGACCCCACTGTAACACATATACGTTTGTTCCTGCCAACTTTTTGCATGACATCAGGCATACTCCTGCCTAAGGACCTTCACACAGGTTGTTTTCTGTGTCTTAATTATTCTTCATTCTGATATATGCATGACTTACCCCCTCACTTCCTTTGGTTTACTATTAAAATGTGTCTTCTCAATAATGACTTTTCTGACTACTTCATAGAAATGCAACTCCCACCAACATTCTGTATCTCCTATTCTTACATCTCTGCTTAATTTTGCTCCTTAGCGCTTACCATTCTCTGACATGTCATACAGTTTAGTTATCTATTTACTTTTGTATATATACTAGAATACAATTTATATAAGAGCAGGGATTTGTGTCTTTTTAAAGATATTTTACTGTTAAATCCCCAGTGCCTAGAATAGCGCCTGGTACATAGTAAGTGGTATCAAAATCAGAAATAGCAAATTGAAAACCACCAAATCAATAAATAGTAATAGTAAGAGTTTATTGTGCATATAAGACAGTTCACAAACTGGGCAATTCCAAATTCAGAGTGATATGAAGCTCACGAGCATGAAGTTATAGGATGGCTTATAAAGTGAAAATTGGGAAGGCGTTAACCTTTACAATGATTGGTTATTACAATGGATGTTTCCAGATGGCAGGAGATAGGTAAAAAGTGATTATGTCATATCATTCTTAGGAAGATGACTTAAGTTTCTTTTATGATTTTCAGAAGCACTTACAAGAAATAACCTAAGTTAAGTTTCACTTACATTCATGAAATAAACTAGACTTAGTCTTGCTTATGTGGCTTAAAAGGTATTGTCTGCTCAGGGAATTCTCAATTGCTGTATCCATTTTGCACTTATTTTTAACAATTTCCTTCGTTTGGCTATTGTCTCAGCAAGCTGAGAGTGTGGCCAAATAGTATACTGTTACCCTGGGTTACTACTGTTGAGGAAGCCAGGATGAAGAATCACATCCTTGTTGATTCTGCTAGTTGTAGTCAGGAGGGATGGTCATGAGGTGACTGTTATCAACAGTTGCATCGTCATCATGGACATGGGTGGTCAGAGCATTGACTTCTTTAAGTTGTTTAATCCTGATGGACATCATTTGATGTGTGAGTGGCTGCAAAAGGCATTTAAAACCCTTTTGAGGATACAATACACTAGAGAGATTGATATGATGACTACAAGGAGAAAAATAGTCAAGGACTGAAAAATTTACCAGAGCAGAGACTCCTGCAAGCCAACATTTAACCAAATAAATAACATAATTGGGTTATAATCAGATTCAGCTTTCACCTTTCGTATAACAGTCTTTTATTAAGACCAGACCAATAATCTAAGAAATTTTCAGGTTTTAACAGAAAATTAAACTCTAATTTTCTATCAGTATATTATTGAGCTCATTTAAAAACCCTCCTAAAAAATCTATTCAATTTTAGCCAGTGTTGACCTCATAACACAGAATTTCTTTTCCTCAAACCTCTTCTGCTTTCTGTATCTATTTAGGTTTTCTCTTATTCTTTTTCCTTTCTTATTCTAGAACAACTGGTCATTTTATTTTAAACAATCTTACTTTCTTTTCATAAAAAAAATCACACCCTATGTTCCTTGTATACTCTTCATATAAAAATACATACCATTTTCTTCCCATACTTTTTATACGAAGTTGTTTCCTTTCCTTCTTATTATTTCCAGTAGTTCTCTTTTTACATATTGATTATAAATTTTACCTATTAGTAATCTTTACTTTCCAGTGAAAACTAGGAAGCAGGCAATTGTGAACTATCTGTCACATATTAGCATTCTGTAGTATAAAGGTAAATTTATAAGTATATAATTATAAAACATTATTTTTGAGACAAGTTTTTCATAGTACAATACTTTAATGTGGTGAAATACATATTTATTAATAGACCCAAATATCTTTTGTCTCTCTATAAAAAATTAAGAAGCCAAAAGTAGATAAATGTAAACTTATGGTTAGCAATCAATATGTCAGTATATTATTTTATTTGCAAATTATCTAGATATTCAGTGAGTATCCCTTATTTAGTTTAACTTCATATAAACTTTTAACTTATTTATATTTACTTAAAGTGTTTATTTTTATCGAGTATGCTTAGATTAAGCATCAAATAACTAACCATCACCTTAAGATATTTTTCTTGGTGACACATTTTGTAACATAGAGATAGCATGAGCTTATTTGTCTAGTAAACACAAGTAGGTAAAATAATATGTTTTCATCACATCTAATATTAACAATTCTGAAGATATGCTTGCTTTTATTGAACTAACAAACTTAAACTAGTTTTTATTTATCAAAGATTATTCTCATCATATGAACTTGAGAAACATTGGGTTTGATTATATATTTCTGAGAGTTTTAGGAATACTTAATTTATATAAGTACTTATTTTTCTTTAACCTAATTAAGTAGAAAGGTTTTAAAATATCACATATGCATAATATGCATAAATACATAGATATACACAAACATATAGACACAAATAGCGATCTTATAGCTTTTATTTTAGAATTTTAGCCATGTCTAGGTTATAATAATATGAAACTCAAAAGAATAGCTGGGTGCAAATTTTGTTTCTGGCAGGTAGACTAATTAAGGTCACTACCTCAGATGGCCCAAGTTTTTAAGATTTTTTATTTGTGCTCTATAAGGATTCCTTTAAAGAAGCTATTTTTGTATTCATTCAGTCTTTTAGAAGCTTCTGCATGCCCATCAAATAATGCATTCTGTGGTCTCCAAGAACTTCGAGATCCTCTTTTCAGGGATGCCCTTTAAGTTAGACTACCTTATCTAAATAAAAACTTCCCTAAGTGGCTGCTACAATTCCAAATTATGCAAAAGTTCACTCATTTTTTTTAGAGAGGCAAATTATCCTGGTCCACAGTGGGTATACATATAAGAGGCAGGAGTCGCTAGGGGAGGAGGAAAAAGAGATTTTGACTAGGTGGAACACATATCAGCCTTTAGATTCCCTGAAAATAATCTATGGAGAGCCCGATAATTCTACTCCTGCCTAATACCTGTGGAATCATGAGTTTCTCCCCTTACAGATAGAAGGGTGACCTAACAAGACACTTTATCAAACAAAATACAGGGATGCACAAAAAAGCCAGGGAGTTCAAAATGCAAGGATAGCAGAGCTTGGATCCAAGAGAGACTTACTCTCAAACTCTGAAGTCACTGAGAAAGCAGTGAACTCAAAGGGCTCTGAGGGCCACAAGACCTGGTTCCTCACAGGCCTCAGAGACGTTGAGGTTCTTCTTCAGATTCCACTTCTGATGCCGTGAACTGTCAAAAATTCAGAAAGAGCAAAATTAAAACCATCAAATCAATAGGTAATATTTAGTAAGAATTTACTGTGCATATAAGACAGTTTGCAAACTGGGAGCTTCATATCAGTCTTTGAAAGGAGAGTGGATCTGTTTGAAGTACAATTTACATGTTGCAAACACACTGCACCTGATTCATCTTCAAAGTAAATCAGAATTGAAAGAGCAAAAACCATGAGGTCTCTTTTGGATATCTTCTCCTTTTTACAAGAAAAAACGTAAGTTTTCAAGCCCCACTGAACTGTTTTCTTCTACTTGCCTCTCTCTTGGGACTGGATTTTAGGGCAGTTGCTCTCATCCAGTCTGTCTTCTAAGAAACCTTAAATTCCAGGAACATACTTCCCACAGTGATGAACAGATTCTGCGATTTCAGAGTTCACAGCTTTTCCTGACCTCTGCTTGACACAGCCCCTTTTTAGGAACAATTCATATCAAAAAAGGGGGTGAATTGAAGGGAGCAATGATATAGGATCCTATACCTGGAGATTTCTCATTAGCAAAGCTTAAGGGCAGGAAAAGGATCCGGATGCATACTGATGATACAATGCTTCTATGATACTGATGGTCCTGAAGTTAACGAAGCTAATGTTGGCTGTCAAGGACCTACTGTCACCCTTGCTAACAACAAACATTAAATTCTGTTTCTGGGGTTGGAGTAAGGGATAATATGAGGAGCAGAGGAGAGAGAAGCAAAACTCCCTTGTGAAATCCTCGGACAAACTACTCTTTATCCCTTAAATGGCCCTTTGCTCACCCTTACACTGTGGGTTTTTCCCTCTCCCATCCCTTGATTCTTTTTCCTATCTGGCTTTTCCTCAAAATCAAATTTTTCTCTTTGGCTATGAAACCTGCCATGATTCCCTAACTTCTCTATCTTCTCCTCCTCATTATTATTTTTCAAAACTACATGTAAAATCCTGACCTCTTCATTTGACCCATCCTGAAGTTTGCATCAATTTGATAGTCAGAACATGTACTGAACATGTTAGTGTCTCCTATTTTATCTATTTATGGTTTCTTGGCATTATGCTGGGTCTGCCCAGATGGTTGGAGACTGATGCTTTGCCTGACACTGTCGGCTTGAGCGTTAGAGAGAGATCACCATGGAGCACGAAGGCTTAGTTTCTGCTTCTGGTTCCACTATGACTACTTTCTGTTAAACTTTGCCTCCCAGCTTCCACTGAAGTGTGCAAAATAGAACAACAAGAACTTGCCTTATGAGATATCAAATGACCAAAATGAAATGAACAAAAGCTAGTAAAGCAAAATGAGAGAAGTCTATAATTAGGGATTGCATGATCCAGTACACACACACGTGTGTGCACACACGCACCCTTTAACTGTGGAAGGCCATTAGCAAGAAAGTTATTTGACTGGGAAAACATGAAAAGCTTTGCTGAGGAGACAGCATTTGAACTGGATACTCTACACACAGGTAGAAATGGATAACAGAAGAAGGTCATTTAGCCACTAAAAAATATGGGAAATTCAGAGAATGAGATGATCTGGGTGCATTTATGAGGGACAATAGCGTAAGGCTTGGTTGGAACATGCATAAGCAGAAGCACTGGGAAGAAAACGTGAAAAACAAAATGATGACACAGAATTAGAAGGCTTTGGAAGCCAAGGTGAGTATTTCAAAAGTTGCATTTGAAAACCGTCATAAGCATTTTATTATATTTATGATTCATCATATTTTTTAAATGGCTACTTTTCCTTTTCAAGTGCTAGCAAGGAGGTAAAACGAGAGAGAAAACACATAAAGAGTGAGAAGAGGGAATATCTGAAATTTTGTCTTTCCTTTCTCTTTAGAAACATAGAATAGGCCTGTGGGAATCCACATTAAGAATTCTAGGATTGAGCATTTGTAATACTGATGTTTATGAAGTATCAGCCTGATGTTGCGGTATGTATGAAATAATAATTCTTACAATGAAAACTCACATTTGTATCTCATTCCAAGTGTTATTATTAATTTAAAAATTACTTTATTGAGGACATATTGCCTTAAAATATTGTGTAAATTTCAGGTGCATATTATTACTTATCAGTTTCTGTTCACCTTGCTTCGTTTTCACACCAATAGTCTAGTTTTTATCTGTCACCATACGTATGTGTCCATTTACTCCTTATGCCCACTTCTCAATCCTCTTTACCTCTGGTAATTACTAATTTGTTCTCCTTATCCATGTGTTTATCTTCCACATATGAGTGAAATCACATGGGATTTGTCTTTTTCTTTCTGGCTTATTTTACTTAGCATATTACCCTCAAGTTCCATCCATGTTGTTCCAAACAACACATTTTTTTTCTTTTTTATGGCTGAGTAGTATTTCATGGTATAGATATACAATGTCTTCTTTATCCATTCATGAGTTGGTGGACATTTGCTTTGCTTCCACATCTTGGCTATTGTGAATAACGCTGCAATGAACAAAGGGGTGCATAACCTCTTTGAATTGTTCATTTCATGTTCTTTGGACAAATATCCAGCAGTGATATGATACATCATATGATATTTCTAATTTTATGAGGAATCTCTAAATTGTTTTCCATAGTGGCTGTACCAGTTTGCATTCCCACCAGCAGTGTATGAGGGTTCCCTTTTATCTACATCCTCTCCAACATTTGTTATTTTTGTCTTGTTAATTATAGCCATTTTGATGGGTGTAAGGTGATATCTCATTGTAGTTTTGATTTGCATTTTGCTAGTAATTAATGATGTTGAACATCTTCTCATGTGCCTGTTGGCCATCTGTATATCTGTATATCTAAATATCTGGAAAAGTGTCTATTGATATCTTCTGTCCAGGTTTTAATTGGATTGTCTGTTTTTCTGCTGTTGAGTTGTATGTATTATTTATACTTGTCGGATACATGATTTGCAAATATTTTCTCCCACTTGCTGGGTTGTCTTTTTGTTTTCTTCATGGTTTCATTTGCCTTGCAGTAGCTTTTTAGTGTGATGTATGCCCTTTTGCCTGTTTTTTTTCCCTTGCCTGAGTAGACATTGTATTTGTAAAGATGCTGCTATGATCAACGTTAAAGAGCATACTGCCTATATTTTATTCTAGGAGTTTTATGGTTTCAGCTCTTACATCCAAGTCTTTAATCAATTTTGAGTTAATTTTTGTGTGTGGTGTAAGATAATGGTCTATTTTCATTCTTTTGTATGCGGCTGTCCTGTTGTGTAGTTAGCTGTCCATGGATGTGTGGTTTTACTTCTGGGCTTTCAATTCTATTCCTTTGATCTGCATGTGTGGTTTTCTGTGAGTGCCGTGCTGTTTGGATTACTACAGCTTTGAGGTATATTTTGAAGTCAGGGATTGTCATAACTCCAGCATTGTTCTTTTTTCTCAGGACATCTTTTGTTATTCAGCGTCTTTTGTCATTCCATACAGATTTTAGGATTCTTTGTTGTATGTCCATGAAGAACGTCATTGTAAATCTGATTGGGATTGCATTGAATCTGTAGATTGTTTTAGTTAATAAGAATATTTTAACTAGTTTATTCTTCTAATCTGTGAGTGTAGAATATCATTCCATTTCTTTGCATCTTCTTTGATTTTTTTCAGTAATGTCTTATAGTTTTCAGTGTGTAGGTATTTCACCTCCTTGGTTAAATTTATTCCTAGGTAATCTATTTTTGTGTGTGTGTGATTACAAATGGCATTGCATTCTTGACGTCTCTTCCTGCTAGTTCATTATTTGTGTATAGAAATACAACTGATTTTTGTATGTTGATTTTGTACCCTGCAACTTTGCTGTACTTGTTGATGATTTCTCATAGTTTTCTGGTGGCTTTAACAGAATTTTCTATGTATAGAATCATGTCACCTGCAACAGTGTTAATTTTACGTCTTCCTTTCCAGTTTGGATCCCTTTTATTTCATTTCTTCCCTAAGAGCTCTGGCTAAATTTCCAGTGCCATTTTGAATAAGAGTGGCAAGAGAGGACACACTTGTCTTATTCCCGTGCTCAGAGGAATGGCTTTCAGTTTTTCACAGTTAACTATGATGTTGGCTGTGGGTTTGTCATATATGGGCTTTATTTTGTTGAGATAATTTCCTTCTATACGCATTTTGTTTAGAGTTTTGTCAAAAATTCACGTTGGATCTTGTCAAATGCTTTCTCTGCATCTATTAAGATAGTCATGTGATTTTTGTTACACATTTTGTTAATGTGGTCCATCACATTGATTGGTTTGTGAATGTAGACCCATCCCTGCATCCCTGGAATATTCCCTCCTTGATCATGGTGTAGGATCCTTTTAATGTATTTTTGTATTCAGTTTGCTAATATTTTGTTGAGAATTTTGGAATCTATGTTCAACAGTGATATTGTCCTGCAATTTTTTCTTTTTGGTGTTGTCCTTCTCTGGCTTTGGTATCAGGGTAATGTTGGCTTCATGGTATGAGTTACAAAGCAGCTCATCTTCTTCAACATTTCAGAATATTCCAAGAAGGATAGGTATTAAATCATCTTTGAATCTTTGGTAGAATTCACCAGAAAAGCCATCTGGTCCTGGACTTCTGTTTTTTGGGAGGTTTTTTTTATTACTGTTTCAATTTCTTGTGATTCATTTATTCAGATTCTCTACTTTTTGTTTATTCAGTTGGGGAGGTTGTATGATTCTAAGAATTTATCCATTTCCTCTAGGTTATCTAATTTGTTGACATATAGCTTCTCATAGTATTCTCCGATAATCCTATGCATTTCTCTGGTATTCAGTGTAATTTCCCCTCTTTCATTTCTAATTTTATTTATTTGAGTCTTCTCTCTTTTTTCTTAGTGCATCTGGCTAACAGTTGGTCAATTTGTTTATCTTCTCAAAGAAGCAGCTCTTAGTTTCATTGATCATTTCTGCTGCTTTTTTAGTCTTTATTTCTTTTATATCTGCTCTGATTTTTACTATTTTCCTCTTTCTACTGACTTTTGGCTTTGTCCTTTTCATAGCTCTCTTAAGTGCAGTTTAAGATTACTTATTTGGGATTTTTCCTTTTACTTGAAGTAGGTCTTTATTGTTATACATTTCCCTCTTAGTACTACTATTGCTACATCCCATAATACTTGGTATGTTTCCAGGTAGTTTTGCATTTCTCCTTTGATTTCTTCATTGATCCAATTGTTGTTCAGTAGCATGTTGTTTGATCGTCACATGTTTGTGAATTTCTTAGTTTTTTTCTTGTGGTTGATTTCCAGTTTCAAAGCATGTGGTTAGTCCGAAAACATGCTTGAAATGATTTGTCTTCTTAAATTTACTGGAGCTTGCCTTGTTTCCAAACATATGATATATCTTTCAGAATGTTCTATGTGCACTTGAGAAGAATGTTTGTTCTGCTGGTCTGAGATAGAATATTGCGTATATATGTATTAAGTCCCTCTGGTCCACTCTTTCACTTAAGGTCACTGTTTCCTCGTTGATATTCTGTCTCAGTGATGTAAGTGAGATGTTGAAGTCCACTACTATTATTGTGTTGCTGCCAATTTCTCCCTTTATTTCTTTACTAGTTAATAGTTGCTTTATATAATTTTGTGCTCCTGTGTTAGGTGCATATATATTCATAAGCATTATGTCATTTTAGGTGAATGTCCCTTTTATCATTATATAATGCCCATTCTTATCTCTCATTAACTTTTTTATCTCAAAGACTACTCTGTCTGATATAAGTGTGGCTACATCTGCTTTTTAGCTTGCCTATTTCTTGGAGTATTCTCTTTCATCCCTTCACTCTGAGCCTATGTTTGTCTTTAGAGCGGAGATAAGCTTCCTGGAGGCAGTATATTGTTGAATATTAGTTCTAAGCCATCCAACCATTCATGTATTTTGATTGGTGAATTCGGTTCATTTACATTTACATTGATTAGTGATATATGGAGGCTTATACTGCCATTTTTTCTCTTGTTTTCTGTTTTTTTCTATAATTACATTCTATCTTTTCCCTTGTATTTCTGACTGCCATTTCAGTTTAGTGGTTTTCTGTGATGGTTTTCTCAATGTTCTCTTTATTTATGATTTGTGACTCTGCTCTGATATTTTGTTTTATGTTTACCATGAAGTAACCACATGAGATCATTTGTATAAATGATCTCATAGATGAGATAGTACTTTTTACTGATAGCCTCTTACCTCCTTTAGCCTAAGTGGGTTACATCCCTCTCCTCTTCCCTTTCTGTGATTTTGTTGTCACATGTTATTCTTTGTTGTGTTGTGAGTTTGTAACTAAATTAAAGCATCTGTAGTTATTTTTGGTGCTTTCATTACCTTTATCTTTTTTGTTATAATTCAATGTTCACTAGCCTATTCTGATAGAGAGCTTCCATTTTCTGATTTTGTCTATCTATTTATCTCCTTGCTGAAAGTTTTGTAAACCTTTGCCTTTTTGTCTCAGGTAGAAGGATTTTCTTTATCATTTCTTATAAGGCCAGTCTAGGGGTGATGAAATCCCTGGGCTTTTGTTTATCTAGTAAAGCTTTTATTTCTCGATCATATCTGAAGGATGATTTCACTGGATAGAGTATTCTTGCCTGATAGGTTTCATCTTTCAATATTTCGAATATTTCATTCCATTATTTCCCAGCCTGTAATGTTTTTGTTGAGAAAGTCTGAAAGTCTGATGGTGATTCCTTTGTAGATTATCTTCTTTTCTCTTGCTGCCTTTAATATTTTTTATTTACCTTTGACTTCTGATGGTTTTAATATTATATGGCTTGGAGATCTTTTCGCATTGAGGTAAATTGGAGTTTTATTACCTTTATGCTGTTGTACATCCATTTGTTTCCCTAGGTTTGGGAACTTCTCAGCTATTAGTTCTTTGAACAAACTCTCTGCACCTTTCCCCCCACTTCTCACTCTGTGATACTTATAATCCTTATATTGCTTTTCCTAATAGAGTTGGATATTTCTCAAAGAATTTCTTCATTTAAAAAAAATCTTAGCTCTCCCTGGGGCTGGCCACATGGCCGAATGGTTAAGTTCGTGCGCTCCGCTGCAGGCAGCCCAGTGTTTCATTGGTTTGAATCCTGGGCACGGACATGACATTGCTCATCAAACCACACTGAGGCAGCGTCCCACATGCCACAACTAGAAGGACCCACAACGAAGAATATGCAACTATGTACTGGGGGGCTTTGGGGAGAAAAGGAAAAAAAAAATCTTAGCTCTCTCTCCTCCACCTGAAGCATTTCTAGGTTTCTCTCTTTGTGACCACTAATTCTCTGCTCCATAAGATCTACTATATGTTTTATTCCTTTAACATTATTTTTTATCTCATTAATTGTATTCTTCATATCCAGAATTTCTGTTTGGATTGTTTTAAGGAGCTTCAACCTTTGGTGAAATATTCCTTCTGGTCATTAATTTTATTCTTGAGCTCATTGAACTGTCTTTCTATGTTTTTTTTTATAGCTCATTGAGTTTCTTTATGACAGCTATTTTGAATTCTCTGTCAGTTAGATTGTACTCCTCTGTGACATCAGGTTTGGTTTATGGAGAGTTTTCGTTTTCCTTCTGTTCCACAGTGTTACTGTAATTCTTCATGGTGTTTGATGAATTGATCCTCTGCTGGTGCATTTTGGTAGTAATCACATTTTCTTACTTGGGTACAGCTTTTGTTACTTTGGTTCTGGTCACCTGGGTCTCATGTTCCTCCACTGACTCTCTGTGGGCTCAGATGCTACTGTAACGTGCACCACCTGCACTACTGTTCTTGGGTTGTCTTGGGGTGCTGGTTGCACTGATACCAGTAATGCCAGCTTCAGGGGTGTCACTGTCACTAGTGGGGGGTTTTGAGCCTGGGGACTTGTATACAGTCCTGTTGCTGGTGGAGCTGGTATCAGAGGTGCCACTACTGGGTGCTGGGTCACTGGTTCTTCTGTGGTTCCTGTTGCTTCTGGTCACAAATTCCTCCTGCCACTGTTGGGAGGGGCAGGAGTTGTTTTTTCTGTTCCCACACAACTCCTCATAGTTTTTCTGGTCATCACTCTGTGTTCATGTGGGCTGGGCCACCATGCTCAGCAAGTGAGCTATACTTGCATGAGCAGGGCTTCCACCCTGGCAGGGCACCTTCATGTGAGCTGAGCTGCCACCACTTGATGTGAAGCTATGCACAGGTGGGGCCACTGCTGCATGATGGGTGCTCCTGCAGGCCTAGCTACCTTCACTCTTCAAGCATTCATATGGGCCAGGCTTCCCTGCCTCCACTAACAGTCATGCTGGCCACACTGTGAGGATCCATGTCCTGGACTGCTGCCTCTGGAGAGAGGGAGGATGCCACTCCCCTAGTTCCACAGCTTGTCCAGAGTCCAGTCCACTCCTTCAGATGTATAGATTCATAGATCTCTCAGGTGTCCTGTTGTGCTGTGTAGGGAATCTCTGCTGGTTAATGGATGTCCATTTAGCTGTAACTTAGACAGGAGAGAAAAAGGAAATAACTCACTCTGCCATTATGCTGATGTCACTCCAAAGTCTTATTTTTCTTCCACTAAATTGTGTGATACATTCTATTTACAATTTAATGAGCATTAAATACTGTGTAAAAGAAATTATTACATTGTATATTTTGGTTATATAAAAATGATCCCATTCTTAAGACAGTGAAAATACTGTGTGATATTATAATGATAGATATGTGTCATTACACATTTATCCCAACCAATAGAATCTACATCACCAAGAGTGAACCCTCAGGTAAGCTGAGGACTTTGAGTGATTCTGGTGTGTCAATAGAGGTTAATCAATTATAACAAATGCAGCACATTGGGGTGGGGTTAATGTTGATAATGGTAGTGGTTATGCATGTATAAGGGTAGGAATATATGGGAAATCTCTGTACCTGTCTCTTAATTTTGCTACAAATCTAAAACTGCCCTAAAAAAAGTTTAAAAACAACCGCAATAACAAATGATCCTGTTAAAGCTGAGGAGAGTTACTTAATTTTGCTATTTTTCACAGACTCTAATTGAGAGTGAACAGTTATAATCTTCTCTAATAAAGGAAATAACAACTCTGAAGTCATCAGTGAGTCATATTTGGGATGCCTGCCAGCCCAGTCTTCATTTGATTGGGGCCACAGTGAATCCGCTTGTATGCTTTCCACTGTGTTTCTAAATGTAGAGAATAGAAGGACAGTGTCTTTAGTGGAATTCTGACACTTTGAAGGTGGTAGGTAGGCTCTTCATTACAGACATCCTCAAAGTTCAATTAAAATAAATTTAGTAAAAAAAAAAAAGACTACATTTTGTTAAACTGTTTTGAGTGATTTTTGTTCTAAGCTACTGAAGAAATATTAATAAAAGTTATTCTCATGGTTTTTATGCCTCCAAATTTTATATTTCACCAATAACATTATATTAAAACTTCATAACCTAGCTATCATGGTCCACAGCCAGGAGGAAAATGTACTTGTACAAGCTTTTCTATTATGAGTTTCAGTCTGTCTGAACTAGAAGTTTCATATTGATCTTCTCTTTATTAGCCTGATAAAGCATTTGCCCCATCTTCTCCATTAAATCTTTGATTTTATTTTTCACATCCAAAATGTCCTCACTCCTCTGATTTTAATATATCTGGGTACTACACTTTTTCACAGCCATGGACCTATTTTATTTCTACTTTCCTCTTGTCATGAGCTCCATATTTTGAAGCTGTTATACAGTTTTTATTTATTTTTAAATATTATTAAAGATATTTGGAATTTTCATTCCTAGCTTCTGATCACCATGAGAAAACTAATATGATCCACAGTGCTGGTAAAATTTCAGCCACTCAGCTAAGGAACCTAAGGTGTTAAAACAGCTGTACCACCTTATTACAGATAAATGAACAATTTAAATTAATATTTTTCAAAAATAAAAAGTACTTCTTGAAAAGCCAATACTAATAATCATAATGAATGTAACCACTCCAAGTGCAGGTGCTGCACATCTGCATCTTCTAGATGCTTTGTACGTAATGAATTCCATAGCATTCAAAGCAACTCTAAAAGGTACAATATTTTATTATTTATGTTTACAAGTGAAGAAAATGACGCACAAAGATGTCAAAGGACTTATTGAATATCACACCCTGGTGGGCAGCTGGGTGTGTGTGAATCTAGTCAGTGTGGCTTCCAATTTTATGCCCTAATCTCTGTGCCAACCCACCTCTCAGCTCTGCTTGTGAATCTTTGCATCTCAAAGAACCTAGTTTGGAACCTGCCTCTTCAGTTACCTTTATATTTCAACTGTTAATATAATTCTGAATTTTTCACCACTACCTATCTTTAGGAATTTTTATTCCTCTCTGCAGACAGTTTCTACTCTTCTACTAGCAATCACATAGTGACATATAATTAATGATCTTATCTGTATTCATCTAAAAACTCATATTAAATTGTTAAGACCAGGAAGTGTTTCCCTCATTCCTCACAATAACTCCAGACAACTTTGATTCTATATTAAAAATGAAAGGTAATTATGGAATTATGGAGGAGAGATAAATAAATATCATGAATTTAAAATATTTTCAGACTAAAGTAAAATGGGGAAATTCATAACTTGGAATATGTAAAATTGAAAAAGTTTGTGGAAATAACAAAGGCTGAAGCTTGTATAGTTCTTACTTATTATGAGCCAAATCTTTTCTAATTTTATCTGAGTAGTAACCGTGATTATGTCTAAAGTGATTTTCCCAAGACATTACAGCTAGTAACGACTGGAACTGGGACTTGAGCTCAGGTCATCTGACTCCCACAACTGTATTCTTTTTTTTGTGAGGAAGATTAGCCCTGAGCTAACATCTGCTGCCAATCTTCCTCCTCTTGCTTGAGGAAGATTGGTCCTGAGCTAACATCTGTGCCAACCTATTTTGTATTTGGGATGCCACCACAGCATTGTTTAATGAGCAGGGTGTAGGTCCATGCCTGGGATCCAAAGCTGTGAAATCCAGGCCTCTGAAGCAGGGCACAGAAATTTAACCACTATGACAGCAGGCTGGCCCCGACAACTTTATTCTTAGCCAAGAGATGTAATTATCTTGCTAGATTAAAATCCATCTTGGATAAAATACCAACATTCCAAAATATGAGCTGATAAAAGATAAAAGATTCTCAGAAAGGAAATATTTTAATGAAAAATGTAGTAAAAATGTGAAACTTGCTTGGTAATAAAAACTTATATGCATATAATAAAAATACAAATTTTCCTATTAACAAAATGAGATAATAAGATAATGTCTTAAGATAATCATTGTTTGTTTGAATGTTCATCAGGCTTTTCTACAAAATCATCAACCTTGATATACTGACAAAAAATAGATACAGAGATACACACATATGCAAACATACTTATGGAACATTTCTGGAAGGACATGCAAGAAACTAAAAGCAGGGGCCAGCCCCATTACCAAGTGGTTATGTTCATGCGCTCCGCTTCAGCAGCCCACGTTTTCACCAGTTCGGCAGTTCGGATCCTGGGTGCAGACATGGCACCACTCATCAAGGCACACTGAGGTGGCGTCCCACATACCACATCTAGAAGGATCCACAAGTAAAAATATACAACTATGTGCTGGGGAGCTTTGGGGAGAAAAAGGAAAAATAAAATCTTAAAAAAAAGAAACTAAAAGTAGCTATTTCTAGAGAGTAGAATTATAGATTCAAAGAATTGGGACAGATATTTTAATTTTACTTGTCACAACCTTCTGTTTACTTTGAATATTGTATGATGATCATGATGCATTCTATAATAAAAATATAGTTAATAAAAGGGTACAAATATTGAAAAAACTTTTAATACCTATCACTTACAATGGTAATCTCTAGCATTTGGTGCAGCAATATTGCACTTTAGAAATTATTCCAAAGTTATATGTAGAATTATTATTTATGAGAATGAAAATTGGAAAAGTATATCTCAATGGTCAAATGGCTAATTAAATACTTTTTATAAAAATGTATACATTATTAGACCATTAAATTGATAATTAAACTATTGAAAGTATAACAGGAGAACTATTACAAGAATTCTAAGTCAAAATCAGAACACAAAATGATATCACATGATGATTTCAGTCACATAAACTATATACGCTATGAACAAGGATGTGAAATAGAAAATTGATAAAAGTATACATTGGACTTATGGGATGTTTTAGAAGAAGTATCTTGGGGAATTTAGGGTAAAGAAGGATATATATGCGAAAAGACACTACTTACATTATAGACATGGCAATTTTATACCAGGTCCAATCATAGGTGAGAGGCTCAATCTTCTAATGGGATAAGCTCAAGAGTACAGTAGAAACATAAAAAGTAGTTCCTCAAATTATGACAAACTCTAAATATTATCCAGATATTTGTTATATCATGACCATCAGTGAAGCTGGCATCTCAAACACAAGAGGCATAGGTAAAGCATTGTCAAATCAAAGCATTTTTTATCCAAGGGATAATGGACACAAAAATAAATCAACTGAACTGAGAATATTTTCTTCAGGTCAGATTCTCCAACAATATTAGTGCTTAATTATATTGCAATAGTGTAGTTCAGATTTCAAAGCACACAGATAAGATGCATAATACATGAAATATGTGTGTGTTTGTGCGTGTGACTCTGTTGGGGAACTTTCTCATTGTAGTGACTATTAGAACAAGCAGGGCCCTTGGGAGTCTCATGTACTTCTTCCTATCTCTCTGTCCTTTGGTGACACCTCCTTCTCTACAACCACAGCTCCCAGATTGATTGTGGATGCCCTTTCTCAGAAGACCATTTCCTACAAGGAGTGCATGACTCAGTTCTTTGGAGCCCATTTCTTTCATTACATGGGAATCTTTGTGCTCAGCCTCGTGGCCTTAGGTCTCATGGCAATTTGTAAGCCATTGTCAGATGCAACCATCACCAGCTGGTGAGTCTATGGTGTGTTGGTGATCTGGCGTGGGCAGGATCTTGTATCCACTGTTCAGCACAGATTTTACTGGCTTTGAGGTTGCCCTTCTGTGACCTTAATGTGATGGACCACTATTTCTGTGGTTTGCAGCCCTTTTTGAAACTTGCCTGCATGGACACTTATGTGATAAGTTTACTAGTTTCTAATAGTGGAATCATATGCATGACAAGTTTCACAATTCTGCTTATCTCTTATATTGTCATCTTATACTTTCTGAGAAATCATAGTGCAGAGGGAAAGTGAAAGCCCTTTCCACATGCACCTCCCATTTTCTTGTTGTTGTTCTCATATTTTTGCTCCATGTATGTTCAGATACATATGACCACCAACCACATTTCCAACAGACAAAATTGTGGCTGTGTTTTATAAAATTGGGACACCCTCGCTCAACCCTCGGATCCATTCACTGAGGACTGCAGAAGTGAAAAATGCCGTGAAAAAGTTATGATGTAGCACAGTAAGTCTTCAGCTCATAAATAGGGATTCTAATGTACACTTTCTTAATACCTTAATTTTGTTTCATGGGCAGAAAAGATAAAATATTCTTGTTGGGAGTGAAATAATTAATAAATCTGGGTGTATATAAATATATATTATAAATATATATGTATAATATATAATATATATTATCCTTATTCTGAGGTGATTGCATTAGAATATGATTACTTAAAGTCCATGATCATTTTGAACAACCTATGATGATCCTTACTTGATTTCTATCAACATTTGGCCATATTCACATGGTAATATATCTTGCTGTACATATTTTTCTTCAGAAAGAAATGCAATAACAAATGACAGAATGTGAGTGTGTGTGCACCCACATCAATTACTTTCTTAGATTTTATTCTAGTCCTTATGAATGTGGTCATAAGAGCTAACCCATATGGCTCTGGACACTTACGGAATCAAGGTTGCTGTCTTCACAACCTGAGCATGAGAGAAGGTGCTCTGAGAAAATGCTGCTCTGTTATTGTGTGCCTGAGCCTGCCTCACTGGGGGCATCTAGATTGATGGACACTCAAACTCCAATAAAAGCTGGAAATATTAGTGAAAACCCAGACTTTCCCTTGAAAACCTGTCCAAAATTCTCTGAATAGTGAGGGAGGAAAGAGTCTCATGTTTGGTTGTGATCGGCAATGTCACCAAACACTTGGGATCTATCACAGCGCTCTTCACAAAGGAGAGGGAAGAGGCTGTAAGAGATTTTGGCAGCAGATATACACAGCAGAGGGGATAAAGGGAAGAAAGGAGAATAGATAACAATGCCTGATGAAGAGAGAGAAAAGATGGAAGAAAAGTGGTAATTTTACTCAGTTGGGATGGAAGGAGCTTTATCTTCGTTATATTTTGAGATTCACTTTTGGGTATATGAATATTTGCAGAAAAAAATGAAGTTTCAATGATATTCCTATATCATTGAAATAGTATGGCTTAGCTTCCTTGGCTGTTATGTTTATTTGGGTATTAGGAAAGAAGCATATATATTTTTTGTTGTTCCTAATAGTATCTCAAAGCTCAAAATTCATTTATCTTGGGAGAAAACTCAGCTCTAGTGCTTTTCAAGTTTGGCCTTTTAGTTTTATATGGTAATATTTTAAAATGTAGATTTCCATTTTGAAGATAATTTAATCTATATGTGTAATGCACACCCACTGCTACCACCACCACTTCAAAATATCACAATCAAATACTGTAATGCTGTTTCAGTATGTAAGCTTATAATTCCCATCAAACTGGCAGCAAGAAGCATTACTTTAAGTCTTGTAGGCTACTGAGAAAAGAACACAGCAAGCTTCATAAATATGTGAAGTATTTCCATTAACTGAAGACAAAATGTTATTATGTCACATCGAAGATTCCAATAGTTCCAATGTAATCAAGTGGTGGCAGAATAAATGTTTAAATCCCAAAGAAGACCTTTTCTGGAGCTCTCAGTACCCTATTCACAAGTGGTACTTTTGTTTCACACTCCCTCCAAATGAACACTTCTAATTTTATACCTTACAGTTCTATTTTTAAAGCATTTGAATCTAGTCCCATGAAGATTATAAAATGAAGTATAATTGGCTCTTAAGTTCCCACAACATAATCAAAATAAAACTTTAATTCTTATCTCTTGTTGCTCCTTCAAATTTAATACAGTGGGAGAAAAATCTGTTTTGTACTGGATGAAAACTCAGAAAGTTTCATGAATTTTCTTTAGATTTTTAGATAGTACAGAGCCCACATTCCCTTATATTTTAGATAAGAGCTCAATTAGAGAGGATCAGAGAAGCTGTCAGGGCACAGAAAGGTCTTAGTTGACCTGATGTCTTAACAAGCTGGTTTACTGTCTCACAGCTTGGCAGGGTTTTTATTTCACTTCCTTTAGAGGGTCTTTGTAGGCCCTCTAATTCTAGCATCTTTGACGTAGGAGGAAATGTCTATGCCTTGTGCTCAGTTGTAACTGCTTACTAAGACCTCAGAAAGCCAGTGGTTACCTTAAAAATTGTGTACCCTTCCGACTGACCTTATTGGAATGGCCCTAGAAAATCATCTTATGTCTCTTCTTTGGCTGTCCATGGAGAAACATGAATCTCTGCCCCTCAGAAATGTTATTAATGTAGAAACACTGTTAATGTGGGCTGATCTTGACCAGGCACCCTCGCCTGACTCCACCAGTAAGTCAGCTAGTCTCTCTTCTTGCCTAGACTTTCTGATCTCAGTCCCTTGAGCCCACCCATATAGATGGTCTCATTCCAAGTTCTCAGAATAATGCTCTGAAGTCCCCCTCCATTATGGACACACACAAATGCACACACATGCACACACACAGAGAGACACATTAAGTTTGGGGTGAGGGTCAGGCATATCTCTACAGTAATTTCCACAAAACTGTTCTCACAAAACACTCTCCCACTTTATACTCTGACCAGGTTTATATCTTTTATCTAGTTGTGGGAGACTTACCTTTATCTTTTCCTTTGGTTTAGAGTTAAGCATAGGTGATTCAGACACACTTTGTCATCTCACATCTATTGTGCCAGGTCAAAATTTCAGTTTTAACAACTTGTTACATAATAAATGTTAATTCATAAATAATGTGTATTAACACTGGAGTTCAACAGAATCTATTTTCATTTAGAAAGTGATGGTACAGTATTCCAATTGAGAAATATTTTCCTGTACTCACATAAGAGAGAAATTTTATGGAGAAAAGTTTATACCATTAAACTCAATCTGTAAACAGAGAAAATTTCAAAGGGAATTGGGCAGAGACTGACTTTAGGAAGGAGTGGTGACAAAAAGGGAAAGGAAGAGGAAGGAAAGGAAGTGTGAAAATTAATCTTTGGTTCAGGTAATAAAAATTACAAAGCAACTTCATAAAAGATCTAAGAAAGCCTTCTAAAATAGTTTTGTGATTTCTGCAGTGAAGGGAGTCATTTTCAGTTCTTCTATCTTTGTATTGAGGTGTGAGGCTTCTTATACAGGAAAACCTCTAGGATCCTAAAGAAAATCATCACTAGGGTGTCAACAGACAATGGGATTAGTGTTGAAGTAATTTTGGCACCAGTGACTTCAAATAGCTGGCTGACTAAGAAACTGTGTAGGACCCTAGCAGATGAAGCCAATAATAGATTCTGTGGAATACTGCAGAGATCTCTCTCCCTCCTCCTTTCTGCATCCCACCCTAATCACAGAAACTAGAATGATGGTGTTCATATAAGTACAGCCTAGCTAAGGAATAATAGTAGTGTCTTGTGTCCTAAGTGTACCCTGGTCCTCTAGCCTGACATGCAGTATTACAACGGCATTTCCTTGTCTTAATTTGCATTCATTAATTATTATTGAGGTTGATTTTTAAAAGTTTAAAAATGATTTTTAAAATGTTTATTGACCATTTATATATCTCTCAATTGATTTTGTGTCCTTTGCCCATTTTTCTATTGGAGAGTTCTTTTTATTGATTTGTAAAAACTCTTTATATATTATCACTGTCACATTATAAATAACTCTTTAATTCTTTAAAAAGATAAAATAATAAAAATGCCTACTCAATAACTCCATCAGGAAAGAAAGGACGTTTTACCCAGCAATTCCAACAAAAGTACATACTGAGATTCCATTCTATTTGGATAAAGTTCCCCTCCCTGAAACCATTGCTCTTGTCAAAAAACGAATTCGTTGATTTCCGTACTCTTTCTTGTGGAGTTGCACTCCCCCCTCCACATCTTAGTATTCTTGGTATTGAACTACTGGCAAAGATTGCACAGGGCTCTTTGAAGACTGCTGGATTTTTTTTCTCTGCATAGCTCCTTCTGCTCCAGTGCTCTCCTTCACAGATAGCAGCCTTTTAAGTCACCCTGAACTCTGATCTTCATCTTCATCTCAGTGAGAACTGTGGCTGCCTTGCGGGGAGTCTCCTTTCCTGCTCCTTGGTCCAGAATGCTATCTAGCAGAAGCCTGTGTTTACCCCAGAGCCCACTGGATTTGCTTCCTTTCCCTAAGGGATCCCAGTACTATATTGCCTGTTGGCCAATATTGAAAAACATTGTTTCACATATTTTGTCAAGATTTTAGTTACTTACAGCAAAAGAAAAATCTAGTTACTCCATTATGTCTGGAAATGTTAAGCACTATGTTTTCTTCAAATACGTGCATATCGTCTATTTTATATTATTTATAAATGTTAATTAATTACAGAAATGAAAATTAATGCACTTTCCTTACTTAAAAAGTGAAAACATTACAATTGAGTTCATAATCAACTTTAAACGTCACTTCTACTTGCATCACCATCTCCTGTGTCCCCACTCTCATTGTAATTGGACTTTAGAGATATTTTTAGCTTATTCTGCATCCTTTCTCTTTTTGATTTTCATGTATCCCATACGCATAAAATTCTGTCACAAAATGTTTTTCTATCAACTTTGTGAGATAGGTTCCAAGATTTTTTTTCACATTGATAGTCATTTATCCTAATAAATTTCATTTGCATAGCGATAAAACTTCCAGATTCATCATATATTAAATTGCCAAATAGACGTGGCTGAATTTCTAGGCTCAATACTCTGTTGTATTAACATATTTGCCTATTCTGTGGGTATATCCTGTTTTAAAATTACTGTGGCTTTATGATGTACTTGTTCTTGCTTCTTCTTCCTCCTCCTCCACAAATGAAAAAAGAGGCTTTGATTATTCACATATGCATATTCAACTATGTGTAGTTTAGAATCATTTTCTCAGTTTCCACGAAAAAAATCTTGGAACTTTTTATTGTGATTTCACTCAATTTGTTTATTAATTAGGAAAGTTAACGACTTTAAAATATGGTATCTTTCCATGATGAATTCTATAAGTCTTTATTAAGTTGTGTGCCTTTTGAGAAGATGTTTAGTATTTCTTATAAAGACTGTACACATTTTTCTTATGTTCTTTATAGCAATATTGTTACTATGGAGCAGATATTTTATTTCATAATTATTTATAGTAATTGTATTTGAAAGTGTTATTATGCCAATTTTTGACTAATTTTTTTAAATAAACATTAAAATTCATCAATTGATTGTCTTGGTTTTTCTAAGTATATGAACATGTCAGCCAATACTGCATTGTTATTTCATTTTCAGTTTTGACTATTATTTCTTTTTACCATTATTTCATTGGTTGACAAAGAATTTCCAAAGAGACAAGCCCTGGACCAAACTGAGCTGGAAACTTGTAAGTTTGATCCAAAACTTGTACTTAACATAGTGTTTTAAAAACATAATTAGATATCAACATATTAAAATCATTAAATTTTATATAAGATATGGATGCTGATTTCTCTTGAAATCTGAGTTAAATTTGGACACACTCCCAACAAGGCAAGAAGAAACTAGAACTACGTCATGGCACAGCCTTTTGGGGGCAGGGTTTGCTTCTTTTCCAGAGGTTGAAAATCTCTTAGATGTTTTGCACAATTTGGCTTTTATCATTTGTTTTGTCTTTCTTGCCACAGTAGTTACATGAGATTGAGAACTCTGCATTACGACCATCAGTGAAATATGTAATAATAGCAGTGTAAAAAGTGGCTTTGTCTTATTGCTGAATTTAATGGAGATTAAGCCAGAAATTTCCAAGTCAGTTAATTTAATTCAGTTAATTTACAAGTGGGTTTTTGGAACATATCCTTTGACCAAGTTAAAAAATTAAATAATTTCATTTTACTTTTAGTTTGCTGCATTTTAATCATAGTTAAAACTACATTTTATCAAATCCCATTTTAGTATCTTAGGAAATACCCTTTCTTAAAAACAATATAATTTTATTAACAGAAAGTCCTAGTAACATAAATCAGTGAACCAAAAGTTGTTTCAGAAAACAGTATATAAAAAATTGCCAGGCATTTCTTGACAAACTTCATTTAATGAGAAATAAAGTCACCCTATTTTATGAGAACTAATTTTAGTCATTTATAAAAACAAAGATGCAAGGAAACTGACAAGTGACTCTAAATTACAGGATGATATACTCGCAAAATAATCTCATCAATATGATACAAAACATAAAACTAAAGCTAGAATTACACTCTTTCTTTGTTTGACATTCATGAAATTATTAAACCTCATATATCACACAAATACAAAATAAAGAACCTCACTTCAAGGTCCTTCCCAGTGATATAAAGATCATCCAGGGCCAGGTCCATGTCTGAGTGGTTCATTTTGGGCCCTGCACTTATGTGGCCCAGGATTTTGCCAGTTCAGATCCTTGGCACAGACCTGGCACTGCAAGCCATGCTGAAGCAGCTCCCCACATAGCAGGACCAGAAGGACCTACAACTACAATATACACGGCTTTTTACAGGGGGACTTTGGAGAGAAGAAGGAAAAAAGAAAAGATTGGTAACAGATGTTAGCTCAGGGCCAGACTTTCTATAAAATTTTTTTAAAAATCATCCAAAAGTTTTTCCAAAGACACGAGTAATCACAGTTTTATGGATTTTTTCTTATATGTTGATAATGTGCAAAAACTAAACAAATATAGAGTTGAAAGGAGTATTTTACTGTAGAATATTTAAAAAGGGTATTGTGAAGTTTCTTCTACAATTTAAAATTAAAGGACTAATAGAAGCTAGTTAGAAAAGCATTCCACACCATGTTGCCCAAGTCCTCTATAGCACAGAAGTGAGAGTCCATGTGTATTCTGAAACAATTGTGACTTTGGCTCATTTTTAAGATATAAAAACAAACTTCGTTCTCTTTGGGGATTTAGGAGCACTAGCTACATCAGCACTATGGGATCTAACTACTGTGTACATTTCTGAATCTGCTTCTTACCATTCTCTACCTGGACCACTGTGTTCCATTCACTCTGATCTTTTACGGTTCCTTAAAAATACCATGGTACTTCCTGCATTTGTTTTATTTCTCTAGAATCTTCATCCCTCTAATCCTCATATGGCTGTTTCCTTCTGATCATTCTTGTCAATAATTGGTGCTTATCATTATTAAACATATTGATTAATACATTTCATCACTTTTCCTAAGGACATCTCAACAGAATTCACAATTAGCTGAAATTTTACCTGTTAATAGAATCCTTCTCTGACCACCCAATATGATGGAACCTCCATGAAATAATCATAGTCTTCTCTTTCCATTAACTCTGTTGTAATGATCACTCTCTGACTTTTGTTTTGCTTATTTTTAGTTAGCATTTATGGTCTCTTTTTCTTCCCTAACCATCTGAATTTGGGTATTTGGAAAACAAGACTCTTATCTTCTATAGTCACTCAACAAATACTTTTTGAAAACTTAATAGGTGCCAAGCATAAACAAAACAAAAATCCTTCCCACACAAATGTAAAGTCTAGACAGAGATGGAAAGTAACAAAAATAATATGATAATTATACAAACTAATTATACTTTTTATCATTGTTGCTAATAAAATTAATACCCTGGCATGGAGAATAATGACAGGAGTGGAAGAATCATTGAATAGGTTCATGATGGTAACTCTCTGAGGAAATGACAATCTCCCAATATAAGACCAGAAGTTAGAGAGAAACAGCCAGCTTAACAGGATCAGTGCTTGTTTTCAGAGAGAGAGATGCCAAAGCACTGAGGTGAGAAAAGTCTTGCATAGCTATAAGGGCAAGTGAAAAAGCCCAGCATGGCTAATGTATAGTGAGGGAAGAGGTAAGAGCCTCAAGATGTGGTTGGAGATTTAGAGGTGTTAGAAAGATCAATTAGGGAATTTTAGGGCCAGACAATGATTTTGTAAAGGCAAGGGGAAGCCAAGGAAAGATATAAAGCCTTAGAGTATCACAATTTCTAAATTTTAAATACCCTAAATCATAAATCAGATTTACTTTTTTAAGAGGTTTCTCTGGCGACTAGTAGAGAATGGACAGTTTTATTTCTCACATATTTCTTTTTTTAATTTGTTAAAAATTTTATTTATTTTATGTTATTTTTAAATTGAGGTATTTTTTAAATTATTTTTTATAACTATATATGGTGACGGATGTTAACCAGATTATTGCGGTGATCATTTCACGATATATACAAATATCAAATCATTATGTTTTATACCTGAAACTAATACAATTTTATATGATGATTTTATCTCACACATTTATGAAAGAATCACTTACCCTTATGGAAAACATTATATTCTCAGCACGACAGTCACTTGCCAACCAAAGTCCTTTGTTTCACCCACAGGTTCCTCATGGAATTTTTTACCTCTGCCTTACTCAGGCTGTAGATCATGGATTTAACATGGGCTTGATGATGGAATCAGACACAGTCATTGCCTTTTCTATGAGGTAAGTGGCCACAGGGCTCATGTACAAGAAAATGTGTGGCACAAAGAACAAGATGACCACCGTGCAGTGGGAGTCACAGGTGGAGAGAGCTTTATGCTACCCTTTTGAGCCACAAGACTTCAGCGAGCAGGGGATGATCACATAGGAGGTGATGAGGGCATGGAAGATGGTCACACATATCACCCTACTGTTGAGGATGACTAAGAGACCCAGGATGTCAGTGTCCATGCAGGCCAGTTTCATCAGTGGAAACAAATCACATTTAAAGTGATCAGTGACATTGGGGCCACAGAAAGTTGTTTGATTTATGAACAGAAGCTATATTACTGCATAGATGAATCCTCCCAGCTAGGACCCTCACCAGTAGCAGGCAGCACATCTGAGGGCTAATGATGGTCAATAGTGCAGGGGCCTACAGATGGCTACATAGTGGTCACAGGCCATCACAATAAGTAAAATGAGCCCCACACCACCAAAGCAATGATCCTTGAGGGAGATGTGGTAGTGCTCTCAGAGAAGGAATCCACAATAATCTTGGGAGTGATGACAGAAGATAGGTGGCATCCAAAATCGACAAAGAAATAAGGAAAAAATACATAGGTTATCTCAAACTCTGACTTGTGATCATAGCGATCATAACCAGTAGGTTTCTGAAAACTGTGGACACATATATGATTAGAAACACACCAGAGAGTATTTTATGCAGCTCTGGGTTCTCTGAAAGACCCAAAAGAATGAGTTTTATCAGGTTGTTTTGATTTCCCATTTAACAGGAGCTGACATCAGCTCCAGCTGAAAGTTGGAAAATCTAAAAAAAGCAATATAAGATTTATAATTACTGATTTTTGGCTTCATGTAGTTCCTGGAGTTCAGGAAGATTTATTGTTTGTTTTTATTCATTAATTCACCATTCAAACATTTGCCTTTTAAGAACAAGCTAAATAAAGAGGTTAAGTAGTGTCAAGATGGCAGTATAAGAGACTCTGCACTCACCTCCTTCCACAGACATAACCAATCTACAACTACTCTTGGAACAACTACCCTTGAGGAAGAACTGAAAATTAGAAACAAAGAACCCCTGCAACAAGGGGCAGTTCTGACTTGCCCTTAATGGAAGTGATGGAAGAGCATGAAATTCCTTTCTGGAGAGAAAAAAAGTCACCTCACAAGCTTCAGAGCTTCACAGCCAGCCAGGACAAATTCTAAGTTATGCAGCCTTCTCTGCAGGGTTCGGGAATCTGAGCAGGTGGGTGTTACCACTATAGGTCTCCTTTGGAATTAACACAACTCAGAAGAATCTCATAATATCTGACTTGTCTGGCTACTAACAACAATGTGGAATACCATCAGAAAAGCTATCAGACATAGTAGAGAAAAGTGGGCTCTTAAAAGGCCCATGCACAAATTCACACCTTTCAGAAAGCAACTTAAAAATCACCCGAAATAAAGGTGAACAGTCCTTTGGTGAAAGGAGACTTGTGTGATAGATTCTGGGTGAATTTCGGTGAGAGATGAGAGCTCTCCAGGGACTGAGATATTGGCAGCACCCATTATTATGAGCTAATACAGGTGTGTGGACACAGACACTGGCAGAAACCATTGGAGTTCTTTCCCTTGCCTGTTAGCCCGGGGTCTGCCCCACCCACTACAGTGACAATTTAAACAGGTCAGGGCAAGGAACCTCCCTAAGAACTGGCCCCAACCAACAGCAAGCCCTCAGGCAACTTGTATGACTGCATAGATGGTGTGCCTGCATCCGCTTCAGTCAGACAATTGGGCCCATCTCTGTGGGACAAGGCATGTGAAAAGGAGCAAGTGGAGAATATGGGGCATTGAATGAGTGTGTGGGGCCTCCACTGTGGGGTGACAGGGTCTGTTTCAGAGTGTCAGGGTTTGTGAATGGACCAGGACTGTGTTGAGAGTGTGTGGCACTGTGGGCAGTGGGGCTTGTCAGCTGCAGCAGACTTATGTTTCTCAAACAGCCACATAGGCGATTGGCCCTACATTCCAAAGCTGGAAAATATTAGATGCTTCCCTGCCTGGGTCCAGCCCTACTCAACTGCAATCCCAGGAGAGCTAACAACAGCCTTACAGACTGGAGGCCTACAGCAATTGGAGGCCCCTGACCTAGCAAGCAGCCACACTGTGGGCCTACTCAACAGAAAAACTGTGACAGGACTGTGCTATTATACTTTACAGCCAAATGTGCTGGGGCTCCCATCCCTATTAAAGTGACTGAAGAGTCCATAGCATCCAGATGCAGATGAGCATTTCAAGTAGCAGGCCAGGGGGACAGACTAGCCTCCTTGGGCAACTACAGGAAGAGGAACTCTGCCACAACATAAGGAGAAACATATCAAACACAGAGGTCACTCCTGGAACATTTGGAACTGGTGATGATAGGGAAGCACATTGCCGGGTCTCATAAGGCATTGCTTATATAAGGCTACCTCTCCAAGATCAGGAGACATGCCTGAACTACCTAATACATAGATACAAGGAAAAAGAAGCAGACAAAATGAGGAGGGAAAGGAATACATTCTGAGTAAGGGAACAGGACAAAACTCCAGGTACAGACCTAAAGGAAACAGAAATAAACAAACTACCTGACAAAGAGTTCAAACAAAAAGTCATAAGGATGCTCACTGATGTTGGGAGAAGAATGGATGACCATAGTTAGAACTTCAACAAAGAATTTGAAAATGTAAAAAAGAACCAATCAGAAATGAGGAATACAATATTGCAAGTGAAAAGTTCACTAGAGGGACTCAATAGAAGAGTAGATGATACAGAATAACAGATCAGCGAGCTGGATGAAAGACTAGAGGAAATCACCCAAGCTTAACAGACAATAGAAAAAACATTTTAAAAGAATGAGGGTAGTCTAAGGGAACTCTGGGACAATATCAAGCACACTAACATTTGTATTGTTGGTGTCTCAGAAGGAGAAAAGACAGACAAATGGGCAGAGAATCTATTTGAAGAAACAATACCTGGAAATTTTCCTAACCCACAGAAGGAAACAGACATCCAAGTACAGGAAGCACAGAGAGCACCAAACAAGATAAACACAAAAATGCTCACACCAAGACAAGTTATAATTAAAATGTCAAGAAGTAAAGAGAGACAGAGTCCTAAAAGTGGCAAGAGAGAGGCAACAATTTACATACAAAGGAAATCCCATAAGGCTATCAGATGACTTCTCATCAGAAGCCTTACAGGTTAGAAGGGAGTGGGACAAGATATTTAAAGTGATAAAAGGAAAAGAGCCTACAGAAAAGAATATACTGAGCAATGTTGTCATTCAGAATGGAAGGAGAGATAAGGAATTTCCCAGACAAACAAAAATTAAAGGAGTTTTTATCCAAGAAATTAGTCTTACAAGAAATGGTAAGGGGACTTCCTTAAGTGGGAAAGAGAAGATCACAAATAGGAATAAGAAAATTATCCAAAAAGGCAATAAGATCATGGTAAAGGCAAAAATACAGTAAAGGTAGCAGATATAGCACCTATGAAGATATATAAAGGTCAAAAGACAAAAATACTAAAATTACCTATTTCCATGATAAGAGGGTAATGGATACACACACTCAAAACAGGTTAGATATGATAACAAAAACATAAAATGTGGGAGGAGAGGAGCAAAAGAGTAGAGGTTTCAGGAAGAGGTCAAACTAAATAAATCATCAACTTAATATAGAATGCTATATAGGGAGGTAGTTATATATGAACCTCATGGTAATCACAAACCAGAAACCTAAAATTAATACACAAAAATTAAGAGAAGGAATGCAAACATAATAGCAAATGTAGCCATCAAACCACAAGTGAGGAGAGCAAGAGAAGGAGAAAGGAACAGAAAGGAGCTACTTAAACATAGAGAAAAAAGTAACAAAATAGCAATATGTACAATTATGAATAGCTACTTTAAATGTCAATGGATTAAATGCTTCAATCTAAAGGCATAGAGTGGCCCATTGGATAAAAAAACAAGACCCATGTTTATGCTGCATACAAGAGACATACTTCATACCTAAAGACACTCATAAACCAAAAGCGAAGTAATGGGAAAAGATGCTCCATACAAATGGTGATGAAAAGAAAACTGGGGTAACAATAGTTATATCAGACAAAATAGACTTTAAAACAAAAACTCTAACAAGAGACAAAGAAGGGCACTACATAATAATAAAGAGAGCAACCCAACAAGAAGATATAATGCTTGTAAATATCTATGCACTCAACATAGAAGCACCTAAATATGTAAAGAAATTAGTAACAGATATAAAAGGAGAAATATTAACACAATAAGATTAGGGGACTTTAACACTCCACTTACACCAATGGATAAATCATCCAAACAGAGGATCAATAAGGTAACATTGGTCTTAAATGATACATTAGATCAAATGTACTTAGTGGATATATACAGAACATTCCAACCAAAACCACAGAATATACATCCCTTTCAATCTCCAGGACTGATCACATATTAGACCACAAAACAAGTCTCAATAAATTTGAAAAGACTGAAATAATACCAACCATCTTTTCTGACAACAAATGTACAAAACTAGAAATCAACAGGAAGAAAATAGGAAAAACCACAAATATGTTGAGATTAAACAAAATGCTGCTCAACAATGACTGGGTCAATGAAGAAATTAAAGGGGGAATAAAAAATACCTGGAGACAAATGAAAATGATAATAAAACATGCCAAAATTTGGGGGATACAGTAACAGCAGTTCTAAGGGGGGAGATTATAGCAAAACAGTCCTACTCCAACAAATAAGATAAATCTCACATAAGCAATCTAACAGTGCACCTAAAACTAGTGGAAAATGAAGAACAAAGGAAGCGCAAAATCAGTAGAAGGAAGGAAATAATAAAAATCAGAGCAGAAATAAATGAAATAGAGACTAAAATAGAAACAATAGGGAAAATCAATGAAACCAAGAGCTGGTTTTTTGAAATGATAAAAAAAAAATTGACAAAGATTTAGCTAGCCTCACCAAGAAAAAAAGAGAGAAGACTCAAATAAATAAAATCAGAAATGAAATAGGAGAAATTACAATGGACATCTCAGAAATACAAAAGATTATAAGAGAATAATATGAAACAGTATATGTCAACAATTTGGATAATTTGGAAAGAATGGAAAAATTCCTACAATCATATAACCTTCCAAAAACTGACTCAAGAAGAAATAGAGAATTTGAATAGACCAATCACCAGTAAGAAAATCCAATAGTAATCAACTCCAAAAATATAAAAATCCAGGACCAGATGGCTTCCCTGGTGAATTCTACCAAAGATTCAAAGAAAATTTAATACCTATTTTTCTCAAGCTCTTCCAAAAAATTGAAGAACAGGGAAAGCTTCCTGAGTCATTCTACAAAGCTAACATTATCCTGATATCAAATCCAGACAAGGAACGCACAAACCAAGAAAATTACCAGCCAAAATCATTGATCAACATTGATGAAAAAATCCTCAAGAAAATACTAGCAAATCTAATGCAACAATACAGTAAAAATGTCCAGTTTTCCCAACCTCATTTATTGAAGAGACTCATACACCCATATCAAGTGAGATTTATTCCAGGGACGCAGGGATGCTTTAACATCCACAAATCAAACGATGTGATAAACCACACCAACCAAATGATGAATGAAAATCATGTGATCACATCAACAGCTGCAGAGAAAGCATTTGACACGAAACAGCATCTATTTATGATGAAAACTCTGAATGAAATGGGTATAGAAGTAAAGAATCTCAACATAATAAAGGACATATATGACAAATCCACAGGTAGTATCATCCTCAATGGAGGAAAACTTAAAGCTATCCCTCTAAGAACAGGAACCACACAAGGATGCCAACTTTCACCATTTAAGATAGTATTGGAAGTCTTAGCTAGAGCAGTCAGGCAAGGAAAAGAAATAACAGGGATCCAAATTGGAAAGGAAGAAGCGACACTGTCACTATTTGCAGATAATATTTTACGTCTAGTAAATACTAAAGAATCCACTAATAATCTTTTAGAAATAATAAATGAGTATGATCAACTTGCAGGATAAAAATCAACATAGAAAAATCTGTTGCATTTCATTTCTATACACTTACAACAAAGTAGTAGAAAGAGAATTTAAGAATATAATACTATTTTCAATTGCAACAAAAAGGATAAAATACGTAGGAATAAACTTAACCAAAAAGGTGAAAGATGTGTTCACTAAAACTACAAAACATTCTTGAAAGAAATTAACAAGACACAAAGAAATTGAAAGATACTCTGTGCTCTTGGAAGGGAAGAAGTAACATAGTTAAAATGTCCATACTTCCTAAAGCAATATAAAAATTCAGTGCAATCCCTCTCAAAATACCAAATATATTTTTCACAGAAATAGAACAAAGAATCCTAAAACTTATATGGAACAACAAAAGACCCCAAATGACCAAGGAATCCTGAGGAAGAAAAAGAAAGCTGTAGGTATCACTCTCCCTGACTTCTAAATATGTTCCAAACCTATTGTAACCAAAACAGCATGGTACTGACATAAAAACAGACATAGATCAATGGAACATAATTGAAAGCCCAGACATAAACCTACACATCTATGGACAACTAGTTTTTGAGAAGAGGGCCAAGAGCATACAATGGAGAAAGGAGAGTCTCTTCAATAAATGAGGTTGGGAAAACTGGACAGCTGCATGCAAAAGAACAAAAGTAGAACATTGTCTTACATCATGCACAAAGATTAACTCAAAATGGGATAAAGACTTGAATGTAAGACCTGAAACTGTTATCAGCCACAAATACAGGTTCTTTTTGCACCACCCAAGAGTGAAGAAATAAAAACTGGAATGCTGGGCTTATGGAAAGGAAAGGGGTTTTATTTCAGATGACATCAGATGGGAGATGAGAGTGAGGTCTCAAATTTGTGTCATCTCCCCAAATGATGGAAGGCAACAGATTTTAAATGTTTCAAGGAATGTGGCTGCTTTTAGGTAGGTGGAGCCTGTGGCCTTGCTAGTTGGCATTTTCCCACCAGCCTGCATTTGGTCTTATGAGGCTGCCTGCAGGGTGGAGGATGGTGACACAAGGGAATCTACAGTTGGATGCCCTTCCATGTCTGCCCCTGTGGTTTATGGTAGATTCTGGTGCCAGGAAGCCAAGGAGTAATCAGGGAAAGGCAATGAATGCTTTTGCTTTTAACTCCATAAATGCTGGGCTTAAGGTAAGAGAACTGATATCGAGGCTGGAATCAATTCTCCCCTATTTTATGTTCATTCCTCAATCTTGAGTGATTTGGGGCAACAACTGATCTATATCTACTTCTTGCTGAATCAGGGAGTAGATCTGGGTTAGAGGAGTGAAACCGTTTAACACTCATTCGGAAATTTTTTGTTGTTCTTCCCAGGTTCAGGTTGACATTTCGTATTATTAAATTTTTGTACCTTGTTCAACAGTTTGGAAAAACATCTAAAAGTACATAAATATCCAATCAGAAGGATAAGAAGTATAGATAGCTCAAATTTTAACAGTCCCTGAAATATAGACCTAATCCCTTCGGGAATCCAGAAAAGAGTCCTGAAAATTAGTCTGGACCTGGTACCTCTGGGATATCTGCTCCTAAGGGACATACATTGTTCCATCTCATTGACGGATTTAGTGGGCTCCCAATGTTAGGCCAACATCATTTAAGTAAGTAACCAGGTAGTTAATAAGAATAATTTTTAGAGAAAGAAAAAGAAAATACAAGGTTAATGGTTGGAGCAAATTGTAAACCAGTTCCTGAGCCCAGGGAACAGGTAATCAAGAAGCTTTCTGGAATTCAGGATCAAAACATCTTTTGCAGTTTGGAATGTCTCTGATCGTGTCATTGGGCACTAAGGTATCTTTATGAGAGGGTTACACAGTAGCAGACATAAACCTTTCTTAATTCTATATCAAGATATCTAGCTTCAGTTTGCAAGGTTTCAGAAAAAAAGGCATTTTCAGTTCTCAATGATTCCAAATGAAAATCGTAGAAAATATTAGTTTGGAAATTTGTGATTTCAGATATTTCAGGATACTGGAACAATTCAAGATTTAGTTAAGTTTAGTAGCAGGAAAAATCCCTCCAAGACAATTGAAAGAACCAAAATCCAACATCCACAAATCTGTATTACAGTTTTTATTGAAACATAATTTTTCTCTCTAGAACACCCCCCCATTTTTTTTACCACAGATTGCCAAATTAAGATCAACTTATTTACAAAATAAGTCAAGTTTCAATAAACGTGGCCCATTTACTCACATAAGTACAGCAAGATAGCAATCTATCATATAAGCTCTCTTAAATCTGCTTTGCTAGAACTTTTAAAAGAAATCTCAGATTGACCTTTAAAAGCCTATTAAGGCCAGGAAAGCCAGACCAAGGACATGTCCTAAGACTCTGCCTGCAATAGCAACAGATTTGGGGGAATTCCTCTTTTCTGAGGTCCCCAAAATATTGAACTTCTTTGCACCTGCCCGATAAGTGACCTTCTTTACTTGTCCAGTATGTGTGCTTGGAACCCTGTAAGCAAGGTACCAGGCCAATATTTCCAAATGGCTTTATTTTATAAATTCAATCTTCACTCCTCAAAAACTATCTGGTCATGTCTGAATCTGTATATTTTCTTCAAATATGACGTTCCAGTCAAAGCCTTGGTACTGTAACCAATGTTTACAATTATGTCCTGTTATAAGGAGAACAGATTCTTACTGATCTTATGCATACAACTATATTGTCATGAAAACTATACTTATTAAGAGTTTCCCAATTCTGGAGGGATCAAGTAAGGAGAAAAATAAAAGTTTCAATTTTGTTTACAAATTGCCATCAGTCATAGTTCCTTAAGAGAAAAAGGTAGTTTTTAATCTGAAAAAAAAAACACAAAAATCAGCAATATTTTAAACAAAGAGTCATAAAAATTATAATCATCCCTATCAGTTCATTTAGTTTTATATAACCAACTCTTGATCTTCTATCAGCAGTTTCATGAGGCTGTCAGTTTTTCAGTTACAGTTCTGTAATTTCCTACCCAGCTCAGTAACACAATCTGAAAGTTTATCAGAAACCTGTATTCTAAAGCAGTGTCAGAGTCCTTTCCATGAATCTCTCTAGAGATGAAATATATTTTCAAAAACATCTGAGTTAAACTGTCTATAAACAACAAAAGAGCTAAAAATGGCAACTGAGAAAGAAACTTGGCTATTTCTGTGACACTCAACAGTTTGAGATAACAACCAGAACTATAGCAGACAATCAGAACAGATTAGATTTTTAGGAATGTTATACAATTTTTAAAACATTTATATTAATAACATTTACCCACATAATATCATAGGTTCCTATGAAATAATCTTCACTTATACATCCAATCAAAGTAGCAATAGGAACAAAGGCAGAGCTAAAACAGCCAAAAAACCCTTTCACAGCCTTTTTATCAAGAGCAGACAAAAAGTTAAAAAAATGCTTGTAAGACAGAGAAGACTAAATTTTAATTTTGTACCCATTTGCTCTTGACATTTAAATAATTTATTTAACTAGATTTACTTTAATTTTAGCAAACTTGACCATGTGTAAAACTCTTTTCTCAGGGTTTTACTTACATAAACCTTTTGTCACTTACTTTTTCCATTCAGAATTTGTCCCATGTCTTATTCTTATGTTTCCTAGTACTTTAGGATACATTTATGTTTTTTAACAAAACAAACAAAAATACCTCTACTTTTTATACCTTCTTTACTGAAAACATACATTTCACTTTCCTTGTATACAGGTTATCTAGAAATATGTGCTTTCTCATAGAAGGTTTCTCAGCATGTGAAAAACACATTTATCAATAAACTTAAGCAACATTTGGTTTCTCTGAGATAAGAAAACAAAGGCAGATAAATCCATGTTTAGTAATTAATACTTAATATTTTATCTTGTTTGGAAAATTACGCAGATACTCAACAAATTTCATCATTTTAATTTAATTTAGCAAAACTCTAAAGTTTTAAGTTGCTAAAAATATTTTGGAAGCTATTTTTTCAAGAAAATATTCCATAAAACATAATTATTGCACCCAGAAACTCTTACACTTGTTTCTTTATCTAAATTATTTGCTTCCAGCAATTATGTTTAGATTTCTCTCTCAAAAAGCATGTGTGATATTAGAGCACCTAGCCATCATCTTATTTTCTTTTAAGCACCTACATCATAATGTTTTAAGTACATCCATACATAATTACTGTTGAAAAATTTCTCCAAAAACTTTTTAAAAATCTATTTATTTTACCTGTCTTTAATAATTATTTTTAGATTGTCTGCAAATACCTCAAGAAACATCAAACAAAATCAGCTATTATTCTAAGTTATTACTTTTGATGACAAGTTTTGTAACAGATAACATGTCTGCATGACATCCAATGTTGATAACTCTGAAAACATATTTATTTTAATCAAGCAAGCAAAGTTAAACAGGCTCCCTTCTACCAAAGATCATTTTATATTGTGTTAAATAACTTTGTCTTTTAGATGTTGTTGCATATTAATCAAAGACTGAATTCCATGTGAGAGGTTTTGAATCTTCTTTTTTATGGTTGACCCTTAAAGTGGACTCATCTAAAGCAGAGATTACCCAGAATGGCCATTACAATTCCAAATTATCTCAAAAGTTTACTTATTTTCACTTGCTTAATTTTACATCAGAAATTTCAGGGGAGTTAAAGTGGGGAAGCTAAGCAAGAGAGAAGAGAGGAGCAGCAGATTTGGCTTTGGCTGCTGGCATGTTTAATTCTTTATTTTCTTTTAAAGAGGCACTAGAGTATTCCTGATTTTATTTAGAAGCCTCAAAAGACTAAAAGACTAGGCTTCCTGTTGGTTATTTAACTTTGTAGCTTGCTTTTGCCAATTGCGTATGTAATTACACCAGTTTGAGTAAACTGAAATTGCCCCAATTTGGTCATTTTAAAGTGACATCTCCTTTAACAGGTTTAATTAGCATTGCTAGAAGGGTGGACTTATATGTTACTATGTCAGGCATGGGAAGTGTTCTCCATTCAGAAAAGGGACAGAAGCACAGATGCAGATACAGAAATACCAGACACCAATGAACCAGTTCCAAGACATAAGGGTAGAAAATCTTACAACTGTTCCAATTCAATATGCTCACCCAGAAGGTCCCTCTGTGCACAGAAAGTACCCCAGATGGAGGGGAAAGGAGTTCAAGGGCATGCCTAAGGTGACTTACCCTATTGCAGATTGACTCCATCAAATGACCATAAGCAAAAACAATTAAACAAGTCTAGAATCTGTTTCCCTGCCATAAGAAAGTGTGCCTAGGGCCAATGCTGCCAGGTCAGATGGAACGTACTGGGGACAGTCCCTAAGGCATATGACCTAGGCAGCTGCTGGACTGCTTCCCAGGAAATCCCAGTCATTCCTGGGCCACAGAGCCATGGGCAAGAGCCTCCTGGCTGGCTCACCAGATTGTTACTGGCCACAAACATTGATTTTTTACCTGCCACACAAGAGGGGACAAATAAAAACTGGAACACTAGGCTTATGGAAAGGAAAAGGTGGTTATTTTGAGTGACATCAGCCAAGAGATGAGAGGGGGCCCTCAAATTCATCTCATCTCCCTGGAAGGTGGGATGGAGGGAGTTTTATAGGTTATAAAGAATGCAGCTGCTTGTAGGGAGATGGAGCCTACGTCTTACTGGTCAGAGCTTTCCTACCAGCCTGCATTTAGCCTTGTGAGGCTGCTTACAGGAAGGAGTTTGGTGAAATAAGGGAATCCACAGATGGATGTCCTTGGTTGTCTGCCTCCATGACATATGGTGGATTCTGGTGCCAGGAAGCTGAGGAGTAAGCAGGGAAAGGGGATGAGTGATTTTGGTTTTAACCCCATATGTGCTGCGTTTATTGTAGGGGAACTGATATCAGGGCCAGTATCAAAACCATTAAAGTCCTAGCAGAAAATATAGGCAGTACACTCTTCAAAATAAGTCTTAACAGAATGTTTTCAAGAACTTTGTCTGACCAGGCAATGGAAACAATAAAAAAAAAATAAACAAATGGGATTACATCAAACTAAAAATCTTCTGCACTGCAAAGGAAACCATCAACAAAATGAAATGACAACCTAACTATTGGGAGAAGATATTTGCAAACCATATATCTGATAAGGGGTTAATATCCAAAATATACAACCAACTCATACATCTCAACAAGAAAAATCTAACAACCAAATTAAAAATGGGAAAAGATCTGAATAGACAGTTCTCCAAAGAAGATATACAGATGACCAATAGGCTTATGAAAAGATGTTCAACAGCATTAAATATCAGGGAAATGCAAATCAAAGTTACAATGAGATATCACCTCAGGTCTGTCAGAATGGCTATAATTATCAAGACCAGAAACAAGTGTTGGAGAGGATGTGGAGAGAAGGGAACTCTCTTATACTACTGGTCAGAGTGCAAACTGGTGTAGCAACTATGGAAAACAATATGGAGAATCCTCAAAAAATTAAGAACAGAACTACCATATGATCCAGTTATTCCACTACTGAGTATTTATCCAAAGAACATGAAAACATGAAGGTATAATGATACATGCACTCCTATGTTCATTGTAGCATTATTCACAATAGCCAAGACTTGGAAGAAAGCTAGATGCCCAAAAAGGGATGAATGGATAAAGAAGATGTGGTATATATACATAATGGAATACTACTCAGCCATAAGAAATGGTGAAACCTGATCTTTTGTGAGAACATGGATGGACCTTGAGGATACTATGCTAAGTGAAATTAGTCAAAGGGGGAAAGTCAAATACCATATCATCTCATTCATAAGTAGAAGATAAAATCAATGACAAACAAATACATAGAAACATAGATTGGATTGTTTACTTGAGGGAAATGGAGAAGGGGGAGGCCAAAAGGGGTGACTGGGCACATGTGTATGGTGATGGATTATAATTAGTCTTTTGATGGTGAACATCATGCAATCTATACAGAAAATGAAATATATAACCATGTACACCTGAAATTTGTATAATGTTAAAAACCAATGTTACCACAATAAAAATAAACAGATCATAAAAGATAATGTTAGGAAATACATACTCCATTAATACAAGGTTTCCTCCAATCCTTTTCTCCTGCTTTTTCAATGGCTCTTCCACATGAAATGTTTTTCCTCCTCCTCCCTTTATAAGTGTTATTATTAATAGCCAACTTTTTGATCACCTTCCTTACTCCAAGCACAGACTACCACATGATTCACTCGTTTTACAGATGAAGGAACTGGCTGTCAGAGTTTAGAAAACTTAACCAAAGCTGCACAGCCAGTGAGTGGTGAAGACAGAATGTGGACCATATTTTCTGACTCCAGTCAGTGCCCTCAAGCATCAACATTGCTTCTCAGGTAATTACGATGTGAGTTTGTCACTCACCAATCACTGAGCTAAGTCACATTACAATCATTATCCTGTTGCATCCTCCAAACAGTCTGAAGTGGGTTTTTCCTCCTGTACTCTTTTTCAAACAACATGACAATTCTTTTGTAATTTTATGCTTTACTTCTAAATATTAAATGATCAAAATGCATCTAAAAGTATTAATTCTATAGTCACTGACTAAAACATTGTTCAATGATGAAGGTGACAAAGTGTGATGCTCTGGCAAAGACACAGATCCTCAATACAACAAACTCAAATCTGAATCAGCCCAAGTCGTTTCTTTCAGTTTCCTCTGTGTCTCAAATGAAGCAAAGGATCTCAGAACACAATAATAATCCTTAAACAATTAGCATTTAGATTCACTGTGTTGCTGGGCACTGTGCCAAGTATGATGGCATTTAAACCTCAAGATACTGCATGAAGTCATTATCATTACTGCTCCCATTGTAAAGAAGATAAACTGAGGTCTTGAGGAGTTAAATCCCTTGTATAAGATTATATAACTAGTGTGCTGTGGAGCTGGCATTTTGCTCATACACTACATTCCACCACTGCAGAAGAGAAGAACGGATTATGTAGTATTTCAGGAGAGTTACTATTTCAATCTAGAAGAAAAGCTACAATGTGGTATTTCAGGACAGTTACTATTTCAACCTAGAAGAAAAGCTACAATGAAAACCTCACTTATATTACTGGGGATTTTTAAGCAGAGGCTGGCTGTCACATTTTAGAAATTTTGCAAGTAGCGTAGTATCTAATTGATATTTGGACTATTAAACTCTGTGGATGCTGAGAGGTCACTATTGCTTTTCAACAACACACCTCCACCCTTACTCCCTACACACATGCAGAACATCCCCTGGAGACTATGGAAGTGCCATTGTATTCACATTACTGAACCTCATCCTATTCCTCCTAGCCCATGAACTGAGGTCTTTCTTGTACGAGCTCTTGTGGATTATCAGGAGCACTAGCTCAGGAGTCAGGAAATGAGAAGTGGATTTTATTCTAGGTTGTGTCACTAACTTAGTCTGTTATTTGGATATATTGCTGGCATCTCTGAGCCTCAGTTTCCTCATTTGCAGTATAAAGATGGCTCACTAGATGAGTACAACAGAAAGAACTCTGTTCTATTCACACACACTCAGCTCTTAATTGAATTAATTGTATATGCCTCTGAATAAGATTTCCTTAAATAGATGATTCATTTCATGTTAAAAAAGAATTGAAAGCCATGACTCTAATGCCCCATCTGTCTGCATGGCTTGGAACTTAGAGGGATTCCCTATTGATACGGTACAGAATTGAATTTTCCTAACATATAACTCCTGTCACAGAACATCCTTGCTTATTTAAATTCATTTCTCTGTTCTCCTCACTTTAGTTACTCCACTGTGATCCTACCCACTGCTGCCAGACTCATGCCATTTCTTTCCACATCTGCCTTACTGTTTGCAGGGAATGTAACTGGATTCAGACACAGCAAACCTACCTCTAAGTCACAGCCAGGACACTTTCTGGCTTTATAATTTCAGCCTCCTGAAGCATCAATTTCTGCAGCAGCACAATTAGTAAAAGAGAAACCACAGATACGACATAGATATTGCTGACTGTCTGAGTGGAATGTGCAGAGGACTTTTTCCTCATTTAATCATGTTGAACAGTCATATGATGTAAGTTGTATGATTGTGTGGATTTTCTGAAGCAGTACCTAACACTTAGAGAAGTTGTGTTACTTCCTCACAGTTTCTTGGCAGGTCCATAGCTAACTCCAAAGTTCAGGCTATTAACTACTGTGCTTTACAGCCACATTGCTTTTACCTGCTGCCTCACAGACCTGCTGTGATGGCCAAAGGAGGTAATGCACATGAGAAAGCTGTGAAAGGAATATGCACACTTCTTTTTTATTGATCATGTCGTGATTTCTATACATTCTAGGTTTGCCTACTGCCCTTGCCCACATCCTCTATCAGTGAGTCCACTGCCAGCCTCCTTCATGGTGTCCTTCCTCCTACACCCAATGCTCACCTCCACCTTCACCAAGATGAATATTCACTCTACTTAACCATAAAACACCTTTTCTGTATATCATTATTTCATGGTTCTCCTATTTCCATAGGGAAATGCTCAAGGATTGCTCCTTCTTTCACATTTCTCAAAGTTCCTAACAAATTAGTAAGGACACAGTGGGCATCAATACATTCCAAGACATTTCATCAACCGGAAGGAAACTGTAATGTGTTGTAGGGCATGGGTAATGATGGTGCCAGCTCATCCTCCAAGGTTGAGAGCAGATCCATTATCAGAGTCTAGTTGCTATTTCTCTGTCAACCAGGCACAATGATGCCATTTACTAGCTGTAGTCGTCAGCTAAGGAGATCTATCTTAGTTCAATTTTCTGATATTTCAGCAATGCTGCAGTGAAAATCTTTGTGTTTGTGTGTATAAAGATGCATATATATTTCTGTAAGAAATTTTTACAAAAGAATCGCGTAATCAAAGAGTATGAGCATTTTAAATTGGAATAGGTATTGGTAAGTTCTTTCAAGATGCTTATTACTCTGTGAGTATTCAACTAGACAACTCGATTTATCACTGAAGCACTTCGGAAGAACACCTTCATACAAATATGCTCCCAGTTCCTTTCACATTTCATAAAACTAAGGACTAGTTAGTGGGAGTGCTACAAAATCCAGTGGAATTTTGCAGGAAGTGACAATAATGTAGCAATTTAAAAAATTAAGTTCTACAATAACTTTTTTGTTTGCTCAGGATGTTCCCACATTTATTTTATAGTCAACACACTAAACCAGTGCCACTGTCACCATCATTTTCAGTGTTAGTATGGTTTCCTATGGCTAGATCTACTTGCAAGTACATTTAATACTTATGTTTTGACATATACAAAAATATAAAAATTCAACTCCTTAAACTAAACCATCAATCTAAATTATTATTGACTATTAAAATTTTAAGAAAAATAATATTTCAGGTTCTTTTTTTTCCTTAAGCAGAGATCAGATGCCAATAATAGGAAAGGAAAGAGAGAAAGAGCTTTGGAGTCTAGGAAAGAGGAGAGAGAAAGAGAGGAATGAAATGGAAATAAAGCGGGGTACACAGAAACATACTCACAGCCAGAGAGATGGAGAGAGAGAAGTGAAATTGGGAAAAAAAGCATCAAAGAATCTCCTAGTAACTATTTCCAGATACATTATCCATTCTCTTCTTGCTGGCTATGAGCACATTTTGGAAACCTAAGCATTTTATTTTATTTACCAATTTTCTAAGATAGAGATGCATTCATTTAATTTTAAATATTTCTCAAAAGGGCACACAAATAGATAAAGCAAAATAACTTGTCCTAACTCAGGTTAAAACTCAACTATACCCTCAAATTCATAACTCAAGTTTCCTTATCCAGAGAATACATATTGCTCATAGATAAAGAAAATAGGTATGGAGTATGAATTATTGACATTTTTAAGAGCAATAGATGTCTATACGCTAATTCAATATAATTAAATTAATAATTGTCATATTTTGGAAAGAATTTCTATGCTGTAATTCTATGCAATAACTAAAATCTACATATCAAGTATTTAACCAAAGAATAAAGATAGTTCTTAGAGCTTAAATTTTACAATTGGTCAAAAATTGAATATTGTATAGATAACATTTCTAAGATCATCTCAGGACAGACTTAAGATCTTACCAAACTCAAGACTCATTCACACGAAGTAACTTCAGAGAGTCCAAGAACCAGGTGGAATTATTCCGGCTTGTTTTTTCTAACTGTGGAGGCAAGACACCTGGAATACAAATGAGAGAAAAGTCATCAATTATTATATCTTGTTCAAATTTGTGGAGCCAGGACTTTTATTGCCTTCAAAGAGAGATCTAAAAGAGATGTCTTAAGTATTGAAGATGATCCTAGTGAAGAAATAAACTTTCCAGTTTACAAAGTGATTTATATTCTCTCCAGTTAAGGATGACTGTTAAAAGGTGTCCAAGTACCGTGTTTACCAAATCCCTTAGGTCCCTTTTTGAATCCATGTTGACTATATTCTTGGGTGAAAGTCGAAAAAGAATTTTGTTCAGCTTCATAGAACATAGATTATGAATATAAGGCTATCCTTTGTGTGCTGGACCTATAAGATAGACCTTAAGAAGTCAGAGTGTCTGTTTAAGCAATTGTGATGGCACAGACTCGCACCATTCTAGTTGCATTCCCTGAGGCTGAATCTCCACTGATGGAGGTATTAATCCCTAATGCAGTGAATTTCCACCCACTTGCCTGAATAATAAGTTTTTTCCATTGGCAAGAACATCATCAAGCCAAACAAACAAGCAGCCGCACAAGCAGAAATCTAGATCACAGTATTAGCCATGTAGTCATTTGTTCCTGCACTCTGATCTCTACGTCCCTTACAGAATGGCCACTCCTGTCACCATTCAGCAGAGCCATATGCTTCTTGACATGCACTAATTTGCTTTTTCTCCCTTTGGAATAAATTCTTTTTAAAGATAAAGAAGTTATTTGATGACAATTGGTATCCTCGAGCAGTTCTGCAATATTGTGGAAAGCAAGACTTTTTTCCTAGAAGAATTCCGAACCTATCCAGATTCTCTAGCCTGAGACAGTCAAGCTGACTATATTACCTCCTGGAGTCCTGTTATTTCCTGTTGTCAATTTTTAATTTTTGTGTCTCATAAATAATTATTGTAGCACGTCCCCCAATGAGGTCCTGGTGTCTTTCAATCAGATTCTTATTCACAATCTTTATATTATTTAAATACTTGCTTGTGCCCTGGACTAAATGGCATCTCTTCAATACTTCGCCAGTACTGACCCTTGACTTGCCCTTTGTTGTATTTCAGGCTCCCACTCAGGACATGACTATCAGATGGTGAAGAAAGAAGCCATGAATGGTTTATTCTTATTCTAATTTCTGCTACTTCAAATTTTCAGCAACGATTGAAACTTTTCTCACTTTTAACAGTTGAAGCAGTGTTTGCAATATTCTTCAGGAATTAGAACTTCTTGAAGAAAGTGTAATTGCTAATGCTGCAGTCACCCAGCAGTGGGAATGTCATGCTCCAGCATTAAAACCTTCAACAGACTCAAGGGTAGTTAAGAGAGACACAGAGATTTTGGGAGAAGGAAGTTATTGTTAGAACTTGACATAAAATATCACATTCAGAGACCCATGTTTCTCTGTCAACTATATCATTTTGCATTTTCATGGGGGAACTTTATTGCTAAAAGTTACAGTTGATGAAATGTCATTTTCCAACTTGTTAGTCAAATTGTTTTTAAATGACAAAGTGTAATTGAAGTCAGATTAACAAAAATGATCTACAGGAACTTACACACCAAATAAAGCCATATTCTAGTACACAGAACACTGAATTGGAGTTTAGAGATGCAAATTGTAATACTTTATCTGCTACTTACAGCTGTGGAACTCTTGAGTATAAGGAAGTTACTAATCTTCTCTTAGTCTTATTTGTTCATCTGTTGCCAAGAGCTGGAAGAAGATTGCCTCTGCAGTATCACCTTCCAAGTACCTCAGGAATGCAACTAATGGAGGATCCTAATGTACATCCAAAGTGCAAGATGTAGAGAGTGTGGGAAACATGGCTTTTAGCATTCCAGCACCTTCCAAAGTGAAGATAGGTGGAATAGAGGTCAAAGGAGCCAACCTGTATTAAGTTTAAATTATGAACTATAGCTGCTCACAAGAAAGAATCAAATATTTCATAGAAGGAGATGTTCAAAGGCTTTATTAAGGTGGTAAAGGTAAAAAAGGAACAGAATATAAATTCCTTGGAAACCAGAATACTTTCTCTCCTTAGTTCCTAGCACTGAATTATAAGCCATTTTGCTAAAGATGTGGTAATAAAGTGAGCATTTTATCTAATGGTCAATTTTCTGAATATACTAAGAAAGCAATATTTTAAAATACACAATAATATTCATATGGTTTATAGTAATTTATACACAATATGTTATTTTGAAAAAAATTCAAAAAGTTCTGCAAGTGTTTTGGTGACTCAAAGTCTAGTCCAGATTGTTTAATTTTAGTTTAATTTATTTTCACAATATATTAACAAAAATCTGGGTCTACCAAGGTTTTTCATACTTTGGTTCTACACATTTTATAAGTTCACTTATTCTTTCCACAAATAATTATTGAATAAGTATTATATGCCAAGGATATTTTAGGTGTTTGAGATAAATCAGTGAACAGAATACAGAAAGATTCTTGACCTCCTGAGCTTAGACTCTAGTGAGGGAGAGAGAAAATAGTAAACTAACACAGAGTAGATTGCATATTTCCTTAGAAGTTTACATGTACTGTGGAAAAATAAAACACAGAGGACAGTAATAAGGATCATCAGGGCCAGGGGCAGTCTGTACTTTTAAATAGATGGTCAGGGTAGTCTTCATGAAGGGCATACATTTGCATAAATATTTGAAGAAGGTGAGGGAGTCAGCCATGTGAATATCTGCTTGAAGAAGTGTGTCTGGTGGGTTTGAGGAACAGTAAGCTGGCCAGTGAAGTGGAAACTTAGAGAGTAGGAAGAGACGAGGTCAGAGACAGGGTGGTGGGTCAAGACGACATACAGCTTTATAGATTATGTTGATATTCATTTTTATGGTAGTGAAATTTTTTCTGATTGTTTCAAGATTTCTCTGTAAAGTAGAAAGTAAAGTCATTGTGGAGACTGAGGAAAGAGGCAAAGGTATGGGGATTTTAAAGAGAGAGCAGAAGAGATAGCACTTTAGGCTGTACAGTCCTTTATCATTAAAATTCTAATAGCCCTTTAGTCACTTTAGGACAGTGAGAGAATACATGGACTGTGCACAACAAGAGTGTTGGTCTAGCAGCACCAAGGGCTCACCTGAGATCCAGGTCATGAATTTAACATGAAACCAGCTAGTGTGGTCGCAAAATACAATGCAGAGAATGAGGTACAACCTAGTTAAAAATTTGCACAATCCATTAGCATTTTCTGAAGACAGGAGAATCTACAAAATCCTCTAGTACCAGATTAAATTGAAGGAGCGACGATGTCAGTGCCACCTCGGAAGATCGCACAAGGGCCAAATTAATCAAAGTGTTGTAGAGCTACAGAAATGACCGTTGAGCAGGCTGCCTAATCTGAGTAAAGATCAGGTTGTTTGGCTTGTTCCTGTGCCTGCTTCAGAAATCACCCGGGGAATTTGTCTTCATCTGAGCATTTATCATAGCATTGGCTTAGCTTATTTGTCCACAGGTGTGACAAATTTTCCATTTTTAAAAACATGCATTGTTAGCTCTCTTCACTAATAAGCTTTTCCTTTTCCCTCCAAATTGAGTCTTTGTACTTTTAGTTCTCTCTGAAAGGTCTGAACAGTGCTGTGCTTCAGGTAAAACTTCTGTAAAATGTGTATTTGGCACCTTCTGCAAACAAATCTCAAAACATCTTAAATCTGGCAACCAGCCAGCCAGCTGTTAAAGCTACTAGTTGTGCCTCAGGAGCCATCATCAGAGTACCATTTATTCCTGATTTTATCCCAAAGATTTGCTGCCAACAATTCCTATAATTGACAGGATTCTTCCACTTTATTGTGCCTGTAATTGTAAATGTGGTTCAAATCAGTTTTCATGGGATGGATTGTTAAAGTCACTTTCTTACAAAGTTTCATTTTCTGCGTAGAGCATGTTACAATCCTAGGACCCCAGGGCTGGCTCACTTTGCCTCTGCTGACCATTTCCAGTCTTAGAGGGCAGGACAGTTACCTAAGTTGACAGACATCTGACAAAGCAGAATTATTACATTATAGATCTAGTCCTTAAAATCTGCTGGGTCTTTCCCTAAGAGGAGGACATGTTTTGATACATTTTGATATTTCTTATAGTCCAAAAGGTTTTAAAAATTACAGTACATTCAGCTTTTAGCCTGTTTCTGGCTGTTTTATAGAGGCAGCATGCACAACTTTCAGGGGATTTAAGAGGGAGGTTGTAGCTATATCAAGTGGATATTTAAATTTGGGTTTTGACTATTTGGTACACAGAAAAGAAAGTATTAAGATGGAAATTCTCTTGTGACAAAACTCTCATTTTACAATAAGCAAGAATGAGCTAACATTGATTTTTGCTGACATACAAATCATATTATTTGTACTTGCAAATGCATTTACCACTCCTGATGGCCTTCCTTCCTTTCAGTGGATCCAAACTTCCGTTTGGCATTCTTTGTCTCTCACTGATGAGCTTCCTTAAGCTTTGTTATTGTGAAGTCTAGTGTTGGTGAAATCCTTGAGATTGTACATCTGAAAGTATTAACTTCATCTTTGTTTTTGAAAGATGTTTTTGATGCATTGAATTCTAGATGGGGAATCTTTGTTTGAGTACTTTAAAGATGTTGCTCCAGTGTCTTCTGGTTTACATTGTTTCTGGTCAGAATTTTTGTCATTATTTCTCTGTACATAAAGTGTCTTTTCTCGTTGGCTGCATTTAAAGTTTTCTCTTTATCACTGCTTTTGACCGATTTATTATGATGTATTTTTAGTGTGTTTTTCTTCCCTGATTTTTTGTGCTTGTGGTTTGTTGGATTATTGGATCCATGGATTTATAGTTTTCATTAAATTTGGAAAAAAATTTGGCCATTAGTTTTGTAAATATTTTTTCCCATGTCTTCTGTTAATCTATTCTTCGAGGATTCCAGTTACTCATGTTAGGCTGTCTAAAGTTTTCCCATAGCCCACTGGTACTCTTTGTATTTGTTTTTCAGTCCCTTTGTTATTTGTTTTTCATTTTAGATAGTTTCTATTGCTGTTTCTTAGAGTTACTAACCTTTTCTGCTGCAGTGTCCAATCTTCTGCAGTGTCCAGTTTTCTGTTAATCTGCCATCAATTTTCAGTTAATCTGCCATAACTGAAACCTTTTGCATTTCAGTTATTGTATTTTCATCACTAGAATTTCAACTGAATCTTCTTTATATTTCCCATGTCTCTACTTACCAATCTTGCCTCCACTTTCTTGAAAATACTTAATGTAGTTATAGTAATTGTTTTCATATACCAACTTACTAATTTTATAGTAACTGTAATTTTTTGGTTTGTTTACATTGGTTGTCTTTTCCCACATATTGTAGATTATGTATCTCTTTATCTTTGCATACTTGTTAATTTTTTTATTAAGATTATGATAGTTAACAACCTTGTGAAATTACAGTTGTACATTATTATTAGTCATGTTGTAGGTACACCACTTCACCCTTTCTGCCCTCCCCCCAAACCCCCTTTCCCCTGGTAGCAACTGATCAGTTCTCTTTGTCCATATGTTAACTTCCACCTATGAGTGGAGTCATACAGGGATTATCTTTCTCTATCTGGTTTATTTAACTCAACATAATACCCTCAAGGTCCATCCATGTTGCTGTGAATGGGAAGACTTTGTCCTTTTTATGGCTGAGTAGTATTCCATTGTATATATATATACACCATGTCTTCTTTATCCAATCATCAGTTGCTGGACACTTAGGTTGGTTCCATGTCTTGGCTATTGTCAATAATGCTGTGATGAACACAGGGGTGCATGGGACTTTTGGAATTGCTGATTTCAGGTTCTTAGGATACCCAGTAGTGGGAAGGCTGGGTCACAAGGTATTTCTATTTTTAACTTTTTGAGAAATCTCCATACTGTTTTCCATAGTGGCTGCACCAGTTTGCATTCCCACCAACAGTGTATGAGGGTTCCTTTTTCTCCACAGCCTCTCCAACATTTGTCACTCTTGGTGTTGGATATTTTTGCCATTCTAACAGGCATAAGGTGATATCTTAGTCTAGTTATGGTTTGCATTTCGCTGGTGATTAGTGATGATGAGCAACTTTTCATGTGTCTATTGGCCATCCCTATTTCTTCTTTGGAGAAATGACTGTTCATGTCTCTTGCCCATTTTTTGATCGGGTTGTTGGATTTTTTTGTTGTTGAGCTCTGTGAGTTCTTTATATATTATGGAGATTAACCCTTTGTTGGATAAATAACCTGTAAATATTTTTTCCCAATTAGTGGGCTGTTTTTCTGTTTCAATCCTGTTTTCCTTTCCTTGAAGAAGCTCTTTAGTCTGATAAAGTCCAATTTGTTTTTTCTTTCTATTGTTTCCCTCATCTGAGGGGTTATGGTGCCCAAAAAGATTCTTTTGAAACTGATGTCAAAGAATGTACTGTCTATATTCTCTCCTAGAAGACATTGTTTCAGGCCTAATCTTTAGGTCTTTGATCCATTTTGAGTTTATTTTTGTGAATGGTGAAAAAGAATCGTCAATTTTCATTCTTTCACCTGTGGCTGTCCAGTTTTCCCAGCACCGTTAAGGAGACTTTCTTTTCTCCATTGTAGGCCCTAAGCTCCTTTGTTGAAGATTAGCTGTCCATAGATGTGTGGTTTTATTTCTGGGCTTTCAATTCTGTTCCATTGATCTGTGCATCTGTTTTTGTACCAGTACCATGCTGTTTTGATTACTGTAGCTTTGTAGTATGCTTTGAAGTCAGGGATTGTGATGCCTCCAGCTTTGTTCTTCTTTCTCAGGATTGCTTTAGCAATTCGGGGTCTTTTGTTTCCCCATATGAATTTTAGCATTGTTTGTTCAATTTCTGTAAAGAATGTCATTGGGATTCTGATTTGGATAACGTTGAATCTGTAGATTGCTTTAGGTAATATGGACATTTTAACTATGTTTATTCTTCCAGTCCATGTGCATGGAATGTTTTTCCATCTGTTTATGTCGTCATCGATTTCTTTTAAGAAAGTCTTGTAGTTTTCATTGTATAGATCTTTCACTTCCTTGGTTAAATTTATCCCAAGGTATTTTATTCTTCTTGTTGCAATTGTGAATGGGATTGCCTTCTTGAGTTCTTTTTCTGTTACTTCATTGTTAGCATATAGATATGCTACTGATTTATGCATGTTGATTTTATACCCTGCAAATTTGCTGTAGCTATTGGTTGTTTCTAACAGTTTTCCTATGGATTCTTTGGTGTTTTCTATATATAAGATCTTGTCTTCTGCAAAGAAAGAGAATTTTAATTCTTCCTTGCCTATTTGGATTCCTTACATTCCTTTTTCCTGCCTAATTGCTCTGGCCAACACCTCCAGTACTATGTTGAATACGAGTGGTGAAAGTGGGCAGCCTTGTCTTGTTCCTGTTCTCAGAGGGATGTGTTTCAGTTTTTTCCGTTGAGTATGATGTTGGCTGTGGGTTTGTCATATACAGCCTTTATTATGTTGAGGTACTTTCCTTCTATACCTATTTTATTGAGGGTTATTATCACAAATGGATTTTGGATCTTGTCAAATGCTCTCTCTGCATCTATTGAGATGATCATCTGGTTTTTGTTTCTCATTTTGTTAATGTAGTGAATCATGTTGATTGACTTGCGGATGTTGAACCATCCCTGTGTCCCTGGTATAAATCCCACTTGATCATGGTGTATAATCTTTATGATACACTGCTGTATTCGGTTTGCCAAAATTTTGTTGAGGATTTTTGCATCTATGTTCATCAGTGATATTGGCCTGTAGTTTTCCTTCTTTGTGTTGTCCTTGTCAGGTTTGGGGATCAGGGTGATATTCGCTTCATAGAATGTGTTAGGGAGTTCTCCATCTTCCTCTATTTTCTGGAAAAGTTTGAGAAGGATAGGTATTAAATCTTCTTTGAATGTATGGTAGAACTCTCCAGAGAAGCCGTCTGGGCCTGGACTCTTACTTTTGGGGAGCTTTTTGATTACTGTTTCTATTTCTTCACTTGTGATTGGTCTATTCAGATTCTCTATTTCTTCCTGATTAAGTTTGGGAAGGTTTCAAGAGCCTAGGAATTTATCCATTTCTTTCACGTTCTCCAATTTGTTGGCATATACTTTTTCATAGTATTCTCTTATGATCCTTTGTATTTCTTCGGTATCTGTTGTGATTTCTACTCTCTCATTTCCAATTTTATTTATTTGAGACTTCTCTCTTCTTTTCTTAATGAGTCTGGCTAAGGGTTTATCGATTTTTTTAATTTTTTAGAAAAAAGAACTCTGTTTCATTGATCCTTTCTACTGTCTTTTATGTTTCAATATCGTTTATTTCTGCTCTAATTTTTGTTATTTCCCTCCTTCTACTGACTTTGGGATTTGTTTGTTCTTCTTTTTCTTATTCTGTTAGTTATCATTTGAGGTTGTTTATGTAAGATTTTTCTTGCTTATTGAGGTGAGCCTGTAATGCAATGAATTTCCCTCTTAGGACTGCTTTTGCTGCGTCCCAAATAAGTTTGTATGGCATATGTTCATTTTCATTTGTCTCCAGATAATATTTGATTTCTTCTTTAATTTCTTCAATAATCCATTTTTTGTTCAGCAGCATGTTGTTTAGTCTCCACATTTATGCCCCTTTCCCAGTTTTCTTCTTGTAGTTGATTTCTAGTTTCATAGCCTTATGATCCGAAAAGATGCTTGATATTATTTCAACCCTCTTGAATTTATTGATGCTTGCTTTGTTTCCCAAGATATGGTCTAACCTTGAGAATGTTCCATGTGCACTTGAGAAGACTGTGTAAACTGCTGTTTTTGGATGAAGTGTTCTATATATATCTGTTAAGTCCATCTGGTCTAATTTTAAATTTAATTCTATAATTTCCTTGTTGATTTTCTGTCTGGATGATATATCCTTTGGTGTTAATGGGGTGTCAAGGTCCCCTAGTATTATTGTATTGTTGTTGTTGTGTCCTTTTAGTTTTGTTAATAGTTGCTTTACAAATTTTGGTGCTCCTGTGTTGGGTGCGTATATATTTATGTGTTATGTCATCTTGGTGGAGTGTCCCCTTTATCATTATATGCTGACCCTCTTTGTCTTTCTTTATATGCTTTGGTTTGAAGTCTACTTTGTCTGATATAAATATGGCAACACCTGCTTTCTTCTGTTCCTTATTAGCTTAGAGTATTGTCTTCTATTCCTTCACTCTGAGTCTGTGTTTGTCTTTGGGGCTGAGGTGTGTTTCCTGGAGGCAGCATATTGTTGGACCTTATTCTTTGATCCATCCTGCCACTCTGTGTCTTTTGATTGGAGAGTTCAATACATTTATATTTAGAGTGATTACTGAAACGTGGGGGCCTACCACTGCGAATTTATCTCTTGTTTTCCAGTTCTTTTGCATTTCTTTTGTTTCTCGTCACATGATTTTTGGATATCTAATTCAGATAGGCAAATTTCTGCATTGGCTTTCTTCTTATTTGTAATTTGTGTCTTTATTCTTGTTATTTGTTTAATGGTTACCAGGTGGTTTATATAACACATCTCATAGACGAGATAGTCCTTTTTCTGATAGCCTCTTATTTCCTTAAATTAAAACATTTCATCCTTTCTCTCTTCCCCATCTAAGCTTTTATTGTCAGATATTTTTTCCCTCTTCCTTCTTGTGTTGTGAGTTTGTGGGTAAAATGACAAGGTTATATTTTTTCTTGGTGTTTCCCTTCCTTTTATCTTTAATGTTTTATTTAACTTTTGCTAACCTGTTCTGATGGAGAACTTCTACTTTCCGTTATTGTCCTTCTACTTATCTCCTTTGCTCTGGATTTTGCAACCCCTTTCCTTTTTTTGATTTTTCAGGTATGAGTTTCTTCCTGAGCATTTCTTGAAGAGGAGGTCTTGTGGCAATGAACTCCCTTAACTTTTGTCTATCTGGGAAAGATTTTATTTCTCCATTGTATTTGAAGGATATTTTCACTGGGTAGAGTATTCTTGGCTGCAGATTTTTGTCCTTCAGAGTTTGGAATATTTCATTCCATTCTCTTCTATCCTGTAAGGTATCTCCTGAGAAATCTGCTGAGGGCCTTATGGGTCTTCCTTTGTAGGTTATTTTCTTCTTCCTGGCTGCCCTTAGTATTTTCTCTGTCACTGACTTTTGCTAGCTTCACTACTATATGCCTTGAGGTTGGTCTTCTTACATTGATAAATTTTGGAGATCTATTGGCCTCTGTCATATGAAGTTCCATATCTCTCCCCAAGATTGGAAAGTTCTCAGCCATTGTTCATTTTATCAGGCCTTCTGCCCCCTTCCCCTTCTCTTCTACCTCTGGTATACCTATAATCCTTATGTTGCATCTCCTAATTGAGTCAGATAATTCTTGGAGAGTTTCTTCATTTCTTTTTAGTCTTAGTTCTCTCTCCTCCTCTGTCTGCAGCATTTCTATATTCCTATCCTCAAAATTGCTAATTCTGTCCTATATATTATTAACCCTACTGTTCAGAGCGTCCAGATTTTTCTTAATCTCCTCCATTGTGTTCTTCATCTCCAGTATTTCTAATAGCTTCTTTATAATATCAAGCTCTTTTGTGACATAGCTCCTGAACTCATTGAGTTGTCTATCTGAATTCTCTTTTAACTCATTGAGTTTTTAAATAATGGCAGTTTTGAATTCATCATCATTTAGGTTATAGATTTCATTGTCTTTGGGATTGTTTTCTGGGTACTTGTCATTTTCCTTTTGTTCAGGAGATTTAATATATTTTTTCATACTGCTCAATGGCGTGGATTTGTGCCTCTGCATAGAGATAGAGTTTAGTTACTGTTTCCACTTGTTTCAACTGGTGTGGGTGGGGAGCATCTGTTTAGACTGCACCGACCAGGAACCCTGTCAGCTGTTACTGACTTGACCTGGGCCCCTCCTCATAGTCACTGTGGTCCTGTGGGGTCCCTCGTCAGTTGTGGGGGCAATCGCAAGGGGGCCTCATTCTGCTGGTGCCTACTGTTGCAGACCATCTACACACAGTCCCTCCTTGGGGTCTGCAGGAGTGTTATGGGCTTTCCCAGCAGCTGTCAGCAAGGTCACCTATAATCACAGCTCTGTCACTATCAGAGTCCACAAGATCTTACCTGTCCACTATGTATCCCAGCAGAGCTATAGGTATCTTCTGCAGTCTGTGGTTAGCTCACCTAGCTGTGCTACTTTTGCCCCAGGGCCTTGCAGCCTTGTGATTGCCAGTCATGGCCTCTCCTCTACTTCTGTGCAGAGGCTTTTGCTGATGCTGCTGTGGGAACCTGGAGTTCCCCACTGGGCCATGGAGCCTGGCCACTGGAGCTCCAACTAGCCCAAGACCACTCCCATGGAATCTCTGGGAGCCCCTTGCCCCATCTGGGACACAGCCAGAGTCTGTGAGTCTAGTGGCGGCTGACAGGCTGCTGCCCTGCCCAGGATCCTGCTCTTCAGGAGCCTCTGGGGGCTTTGATGATGGGTGGGGCCTCTCCACTAATGCTGCCAGTGTGGGACCCTGGAGTTTCCCCCTGGCCTGTGGAGCTGGGCTGTTGGAGCTCCACCCAGCCCCTGACCATGCCCATGGCAACTCTGAGTGCCTCTTGCACCATCTGAGGCACAGCCGGAGTCCTGAGTCTGGCAGCGACTGGGGGGCTGCTGCCTTGCTGGGAATTCTGCTGTTTGTGAGCTTCCCAGCATTCTGAATGCTGGGCATAGCCTCTCTGCTAAAGGTGAGAGAGGCTTTCCCTGCCGGCAGTGTGGGACCCTGGAGTTACCCCCTGGGCCATGGAGCCAGGCCCTGGAGCTCCACCCAGCCCCCAAGCACACCCAGGGGATCTCTGGATGCCTCTTGCACTGTCTGGGGCACAGCTGGTATCTGTGGGCCTGGCAGCGGCTGGTGGGCTGCTGCCTTGTCAGGAATTCTGCTCTTTGGGAGCTTCCCAGTATTCTGAATTCTGGGTAGGGCCTCTGCTAATGGCGAGCAAATGCTTTCCCTGCTGGTGGCGTGGGACCCTGGAGTTTCCTCCTTGCCTTAGGTGTAATTGTAGGGGGCTTAGGTAGGGCTGTAGTCACCTGTTTCCACCATTGCTCCACCAGTGCATGCATACCCCCGCCCTTGGTGTGTGACAATGCTATGGGGGAGTACACTGGAAGAGAGCCTCTTGCAGGTACTAGGCTGTCTGGGGGTTGGGGGTCAGAGAGTTTTCACCTATCTCCACCTCCTCCCAGGGGGAAGTCTGTCTGCCTTCCAATGTATAGCAGCACGGGTCTCTCTGGCATCTTGAGATGCTATTTGGATATCCTTTGTTAACCAATTAATGTCCAATTACTTGTAGATTTGATGGGGGAGAGGCAAAGAAGACTACTCACTCTGCCGTCTTGGTCCTGCCCTCTATACTTGGTAATTTTTGATTGGATGATAAACATTATGAATTTTACCTTGGTTCCTGGATATTTTGCATTCATATAATTATTCTTGAGCTTTGTTAAGTGAGACTAGAGCAATATTTAGTTTATGGTAAGTTTATGGTTAACTTTTCTTCACTACTGAGGTAATGCATTTCTGAATAATCTAGTTGGTGTCCTGTGAATTGTGAGATTTTTTATTCCAATGGATGAGAGACCCAAACTATTCCAGGTCCTATGTGAGTCACAGCCTTGCTTCTTCTAATGTCATTAATCCTACTTGATATGTTAAAGATGCTCAACATTTTAAAAATCTCAACTCTCCACAAGTTGAGCTATACATTAAAGAATTCCCAAGTAAAATTACTAATAAGACACTTTTTAATTAGAAAATTTTTTTCACATTGAAAAATAAATATACAAAACATGGGAAGGCAAATTTGAACAAAAAATGGGAGAAAAGTGTTCCCCGATATTAAAATATAACACTCAGCTACAATACTTACAAATTTGTGGTATTAGCCATAGAATAAACATATCAGTGAAAATGAACACAAAACTCGAAGTAGAACATAATGTGTATGACATTTTGGAATAAAGTTAAGGTGGTGTCTCAAGTTACTGGAAAAAATAAATCATTCAAAAAGTTGGTGGGGAACTGTACAGCTATCTGGAAAAATATTCATTATATTATGGTAAATATATATAGACAAAAATTGAAATTGAAAATATCTGTCAATGTAGTTCGGGAAGCTATGGAAAAATTGTTTCACAACTTTGTCTTTTCTAATAATGATGCAAGCACAGTTTGAATTGAGAGAGGGTTTTATAACAAAATTCAGCAGATGGAAAAATTAAGGACTGAGGATAAATGAGAGGGAAAAATAAAAGTAAAAGTGGTGATTTTCTTGAAATTATAGCAAGGATGAGGACCTATGCTTTATAATTTGGGACTCTCTTCTGGTCATATGAGTATTTGAGGGAAGACGTGAATGATTGAGAAAGTCCAGCATCATGTTCTCAGAAGATCATAGGTTCCTATGATCCAATATGTTTATGTTTGAAAATTTAACTGTTCGGTGATTCCTTTTATGTCCAAGGGTTATCAAAACCCTAGGACTTTTGCCCCATCTAGGATGGTGCAGGGTTGTGATTGGGGAAGCAGGCCTGTATGGCAGCTGCTGCTCTGGGATGGGGCTCCAATAAGTTTATTGGGTTCAGGAGGCAGAGAAAGATTTCAGTTGGGAAGTTCTGAGAATATGAACCTCTATGTATGTTTTACATGTTGACATTCTATAATCAAGTAGAGGTATATCTATTTATTTTTGCAAGAGTACAATGCTCCAATATTAGCAATGGTCATAACAGCTGTAGCCTTAAATAGCTCAAAGACAATTAAGAGATTTCAAATAATTAAATAGTAAAACAGATTGACAGTTAATGTAAATATTAAGAGAATATGTTGGCTACATACAATTTTGGGAAGAATGCTATAGCCTGTTCTAGCTAAGAAATATTTCCAAATATTTTTTAAAAAATTAAATCAAGGAGATTAATAATAGCTAGACTATCTCAAAATTCTAATCTTCATAAAAAAGTTTGATTTTCAGCATTTATAACACTAGCAAAAATTACTTTTAAGAACTTTATTTTATTCTATAATATTTAATTCATTTAGGTCAGGGATCTTTCAAGAAAAAGCACTCTTTGGAAATTCTTCACACTAGATAACGATAAATTTAAAAAAGAAATAGAGTCTCCATTGTGCCATCTCAAAATGTCAGCAAGAGTAAAATTCCCAAAATGTACAACAGCATATTTACAACAAAAAATCAGACATAATAAATAATACAAAGAGTAAAAATAAAAAGATCTTAGAAAAAATGTTAGCTCAGATCATTGGCCAAGCTTACACCCAGGCAGCCAGTTGGTTTTGACAACTTGGATGGGAGCAGAAATGGCCATTTGAGGTTTGAATGTATTTTTTTCCATTCCAAGAACCTATGCACCCTGAGGTTAGAATTTGTTAACACCAATACCAAAGATGATCAAAAGCAAACAAATGATGAGTATAAATTCCACCAAAGTGCACTCCAATCTGAGAGCACATTTCATTTGGATTCTTCGGACTAATGTGGGGAGTTCTGATGCAATGTTCTCACCGGCTTAGGTCCCCACACGATGTGCCCCACAGAGATGATACCAGATATCACCATGATGAGTTAATTTTACTAAAGACCACTGATATCACAGAGACCTCACTACATACTCAGGTGTGCTAGCATCCTTCTCTGATGCCACACAGCAAGGAGAGAAATCATGGCAATTGATAGTTCTCAGTCTTATTCCAGTATCTGGGAGCCATAGGTTAATTTCTGTTGTAGTATGCCCTTCTGAGGTGCATACTCAAGAGAGCATTTTGGAAATCTTTGTGGGTACAAGAAGAGGTACCTACAGCATGCACCATCCCCATGGATTTCAATAAGAGTTTATTTTCCTTCCCTCCAAAGACTGTGCATTTTTAACTTGACTCAGTGTCCTGTTTCTTAACTTTTATTTCTCCTCTTCCTCTTTTTTCTGTCCTATCCTGGAAAATTTCTTCAACACCTCAATGGAGGAATTTCCAAGACCCTTTCCAATAGTCAAAGTAAAAATATTTTCAAAAGATAAATTTTATATTTTTATCAATTTAAATACTGCAGAATTAAATATCACAATTTAAATATTTCAGAACTGTTCGAGCCTTATCAGATAATTTTATTAATTTGAAGGAAGAAGAAAAAAATAGGATTCCATTCTTTATCAGTGAGATGTTAGATTAAGAATAATAAAGGAAGAAAAAATTTGTGCAATTTTATTTTTCTTTGTGATCCTATTTGCTGGTTGAGATGTGATTTACTGTCAGTTGCAGCTGTGGTTATCATGTCTATGTTCACATTTTGGAAAAGTGTTTAATATTATAATTATTAATATTGTAAGAATGTCACTCTGCTTAATGTTTAATATCCAAAAGAAAATAAAAATGAAAAATAAAACAAATGAGGAGATATTGTCTCCAAGCCATATATAGAATGTTCACCAATATTTGAGAGTAAATATTCACATATTGAAAATGAATATGCATATCATGACTAGTTTGTAATAGTACCATCCTGCCTGGTGGTAACCCATCAGTCATATCTCTAAAGGGCAGAGATGTCAGAAATGACACTTATGTAGGCAGTTAGCTCTTCCGTCTTTCAAATTCTGAAGTCTAACTGATGAATGATTTGGGCTGAATACCAAGGCTGAAGCTGACCTTCAGAGCATCCTTATTTACAAGTATTCTGCAAGATACTCAAACTTGAGAAACGGTCTACACAGTAAAAAAGGTACACTTAGGTACCATGTATATAAACAAAGGAAATTTAGTTCTAAGAGACACACAAGTCTTGAATGTGAAATTGGTGCTGTGCCCATGTTCTGAATGATGAGAATAGGGAGAAGAATGATCTCAGGAAGAGGTTCTGTGTAAAGGCAGAGAGTTGTCATGAACTTGTGGATTGGAGATAAAGGAAAGAGGCCTGTCACACTTCTTTACTGGGCAGGGCACTGGAGACAGAGACACCTTTCAAGGTGGCTGTTGTAATATCTTCAGAGGATCTTCTATTATGTTGTGGACATTGGGACCTGCTAGTAAGAGCCATTTTCAGTAGCTCAGTAGTAGGATTCAGCTCTGAAGCCTCTTGAAAAGAAACTGTTGCTAGAAGAAGTTATCACTGGGGAGTTGATAAACAACAGTGCCTACTAGTGTGGAAGTGATTTTGGCACGAAGCTCTCTGAGTAATTAAAGCATTGCATCAGTCTTGGAGACCAAGAGTCCATGGTGGCAGGAGATATTGACCACAATTGGCATGTACCTCAAGGAATGCACTTTGTCCTTCCCTCCTTCATGAGCCAAAGGCAAGTACTGTGATTCCAAGGAATCTCTATAAGTAAGGCTAATCTGAAGACTACTTCATTGTCACTGCCTCAATATAGCTTATGACCTCCAAAAATTACACTTTGGAGAAACACTTGGGATATGTCTATAAAAGTCTATACATTAACTAATAAATCATATTGGATTTTTTCATTAATCATTTTTTATTTTTCAGAGCAGTTTTAGGTTGACAGCAAAATTGAGAGGAAGATACAGAGATTTCCCATATACCCCCTGCCCCAACACTTGCATAACCTCCCCTATTATCAACATCCCCCACCAGTGTGATACATTTGTTACAACTGATGAACTTACGTTGACACACCATAAGCACCCAAGCTCCCTAGTTTACTTTAGGGTTCTCTCTTGGTGTACGTTCTATGTTTTTGGACAAATGTATAATGTCAGGTATCCATCCTTACAGTAACATGCAGAGTTTCACTGCCCTAAAAATCTTCTGTGCCTCACACATTCATCTTCCTCCCATCTCCTCATATTGGGTTTTTAAATTATGAAATCAGATGAAGATAAATCTATCTTTAATTAGGCCATCTTCTTAAATTCTTTGCTTTTAAGAGATTCCTTATAGGCTAAATTATCTGCAGACAAAATCTGCCATTAGAAGGAACTGGGTCCACTTGGAACACAAGGTTCTGAAAGTTCATCTATTTTTGGAGCTCTTTAACAAATCAATAAGAGAACAAACATGATACATGGCATTATCACTTTCCAAACAGAAGATCTTATTCTACTTGGCTCTATTTTTGAGCCCAGGCTATATTCTATGGAACAAAGAATTTTATAATGTCATGCAATACTCTTAACTCCTTCATTGCCATGCCACTCTTGACCCCTGAAACTTATCTTCAATTAATGTAGGTATGTAGGAGTAGATGGAAATCTTTTTATAAATATGCTTCTCATTAATATAAGCATAATCATAAACCTCATATCTAACTTTCTAGATCACATATCTTTATGATAATTGATAAACAAAGGTACGTCTTCCTGCCTCAAAGAAACTCTCTTCCTTTCACAGGACGTGAGTCTATTTTAGTGTACAAAATTTTTATTCCTAGTGTGACACAGGCAAAGAGGCTGAGAATTGACATTTTTAAATTTATGTTAAAAAATATAAACCCAGAAAAAAGATCCAAGATGGCACCGTGAGTAGTCCTCTTTGTCTCTCCCCCTTCGAGTCTACAATTATTTGGACACTTATCGCTTGACAAAGGATATCCAGACAGCATCTCAGGACGTCTGAGATACCCACTCAACTATACATCGGAAGGCGGACAGACTTTCCTCCGGGAGGATGTGGAAATAGGTGAAAACTCTCCGACCCCGACGAGCAGCCTAGTACCCGCAAGCGGCTTTCTTCCAACGGATGCCCCCAGAGGATCTACACACATCTAGGGCAGGAGCGAGCACACAACAGAGGAGCGACGGTGGAAACAGGTGACCAGAACCCTACCTAAACCCCTTGCAATTACTCCTAAACGCAGAGGGAAACTTTGGAGTTGCACACCTGAGCCCGCAGGGAGAGTCTCTCCCCGCCATTGGCGGGGAGACCCCGCCTGGTGTTCGCGGCACCCGGAGGGTCCCAGAGAGAGTCGCTGAGGGTACGGAGGGCTCCCAGCTGCCATTGCCCGCCCTGAGGGAGTAGGGATTGCCGGAGATCTCAGAGAGGACCGGGGCTGGGGGAAGTTTCAAAGGCCAGCTCTGCGACCTGGAGGGGAAGCGCCGGAGTTCCGCCCGGGCAGCAGACAAAACTCTCTGTCTGCCATTAGCAGAGGGGCCACGCCGAGCATTCACTGCTCTGGGAGAGGCCCAGGGAGAATCCCAGAGGGCGGGGCAACCCCCAGCTGCCGTTGCCCACCCCATGGGACTAGGGATTGCCGGAGATCTCGGAGAGGACCGGGGCTGGGGGAAGTTTCAAAGGCTGGCTCTGCGACCTGGAGGGGAAGCACCAGAGTTCCGCCTGGGCAGCAGACAAAACTCTCTGTCTGCCATTAGCAGAGGGGCCACGCCCAGCATTCAAGGCTCCAGGAGAGGCCTGGAGAGAATCCCAGAGGGCGGGGTGACCCCCAGCTGTTGCCCGCCCCGTGGGACTAGGGATAGCCGGAGATCTCGGAGAGGACTGGGGCTGGGGGGAGTTCCAGAGACCCAGCTTCGTAGCCTAGGGGGAAACCCTACAGGCTCACAGCAGCCTTAGGGAAAGCCTCTGCACAGCACCAGTAGAAGGCACCCAGCCGCCAGCCATAAGGCTGGAAGACCCCAGGGCAAAAGCAGCATAGCTAGGTGAACTAACCACAGACTGTAGAAGATGCCAATAGCTCTCCTGGGACCCACAGAGGACAAGTGAGATTTTGTGAGTGCCGACAGCAACGGAGAGGCAAATATAAGTGATCCCACCCCTGGCCGCTGGAAAAGCCCATAACACCATTGCAGACCCCAAGGAGAGAGCACATCTAGCTGGGCTGCAACAGTAGGCACCAGCAGCGTGAAGCCCCCCTGTGACAGCCCCCACGGCAGAGGAGGGAATCCAAAGGGCCACTGTGGCTACGAGGAGGGGCCCAGGCCCAGTTAGCAACTGCAGACAGAGTTCCTGGTTGGTGCAGTATAAACAGCTGCTCCCCTACCGCAGCAGCTGAAACAAGTGAAAGGAGCAACTAAACTCTATCTCCATGCGGAGGCACAAATCAACAACATCAAGCAATATGAAAAAATACATTAAATCTCCAGAACAGAAAGAAAGTAACAAATACACAGAAAACAATCCCAAAGAAAATGAGATATATAATCTAAATGATGATGACTTCAAAACAGCCATCATTAAAATTCTCAATGAGTTAAGAGAGAATTCTGACCGACAACTCAACGAGTTCAGAAGCTATGTCACAAGAGTTTGATACGATAAAGAAGAACCAAACAGAAATATTGGAAATGAAGAACACAATAGAGGAGATTAAGAAAAATCTAGATGCTCTGAACAGTAGGGCCGATAATATGGAGGAAAGAATTAGCAATTTGGAAGATGGCAATATAGAATTGCTGCAGGCAGAGGAGCAGAGAGAAGTAAGACTAAAAAGAAATGAAGAAACTCTCCGAGAATTATCAGACACAATTAGGAGATGCAACGTAAGGATTATAGGTATACCAGAGGGAGAAGAGAAGGAGAAAGGGGCAGAAAGCCTATTCAAAGAAATAATGGCTGAGAACTTCCCAAATCTGGTGCGGGAGATGGATCTTCAGGTGACAGAAGCCAATAGATCTCCAAACTTTATCAATGCAAGAAGACAAACTCCACGGCATATAGTAGTGAAGCTAGCAAAAGTCAACGATAAGGAGAAAATACTAAGGACAGCCAGGCAAAAGAAACTAACCTACAAAGGAACCCCCATCAGGCTATCAGCAGATTTCTCAGCAGAAACTTTACAGGCTGGAAGAGAGTGGAATGATATATTCAAAAATCTGAAGGACAAAAATCTACAGCCGAAAATTCTCTACCCAGCGAAAATATCCTTCAAATACGATGGAGAAATAGAAACTTTCCCAGATAAACAAAAATTAAGGGAGTTCATTGCCACAAAACCTCCTCTTCAGGAAATCCTCAGGAAAACCCTCATTCCTGCAAAATTCAAAAAAGGAAAGGGGCTACAAAACCAAGAGCAGAGGAGATAAGTAGAAGGACAACAACAGAGAGTAGCAGCTCTACATCAGAACAGATTAAACCATGGGACGAGAAACAAAGGAAACTGAAGAAAACCGGAAAACAAGACACAAAATGGTAGTGGTAGGCCCCCACATCTCAATAATCACTCTAAATGCAAATGGATTGAACTCCCCAATCAAAAGACACAGAGTGGCAGGATGGATCAAAGAACAAGATCCAACAATATGCTGCCTCCAGGAAACACACCTCAGCCCCAAAGACAAACACAGACTCAGAGTGAAGGGATGGAGAACAATACTCCAAGCTAATAATGAACAAAAGAAAGCAGGTGTCGCTATACTAATATCAGACAAGGTAGATTTCAAAGCAAAACAGATAAAGAAAGATAAAGAGGGACAGTATATAATGATAAAAGGGACTCTCCACCAAGAAGACATAACACTTATAAATATATATGCACCCAACACAGGAGCACCAAAATTTGTAAAGCAACGCTTAACAGAACTAAAAGAAGACGTCAACAACAATACAATAATAGTAGGGGACCTCAACACACCATTAACACCAATGGACAGAACATCCAGACAGAAAATCAACAAGGAAATAATAGAATTAAATGAAAAATTAGACCAGATGGACTTAATAGATATATATAGAACACTTCATCCAAAAACAGAAGGTTACACATTCTTCTCAAGTGCACATGGAACATTCTCAAGGATTGACCATATTTTGGGAACCAAAGCAAACATCAATAAATACAAGAGAGTTGAAATAATATCAAGCATCTTTTCTGATCATAATGCTATTAAACTAGAAATCAACTACAAGAAAAAAGCAGAGAAAGGTGCAAAAATGTGGAGACTAAACAACACGCTTCTCAACAAACAATGGATCATTGAAGAAATTAAACAAGAAATCAAATTTTATCTGGAGACTAATGAAAATGAGAACACGACATACCAAATCATTTGGGATGCAGCAAAAGCAGTCCTAAGAGGGAAATTCATCGCAATACAGGCTCACCTCACTAAACAAGAAAATGCTCACATAAGCAACCTCAAACGACGCCTAACAGAACTAGAAAAAGAAGAACAAACAAAGCCCAGAGTCAGTAGAAGGAGGGAAATAATAAAAATAAGAGCAGAAATAAACGATATTGAAACAAAAAAGACAATAGAAAGGATCAACGAAACAAAGAGTTGGTTCTTCGAAAGAATTAACAAAATTGACAAACCATTAGCCAGACTCACCAAGAAAAGAAGAGAGAAATTGCAAATTAATAAAATTAGGAATGACAGGGGAGAAATCACAACAGATACCAATGAAATACAAGAGATCATGAGAGAATACTATGAAAAACTATATGCCAACAAATTGAACAACCTGGAAGAAATGGACAAATTCCTAGACACCTACAATCTCCCCAAACTGAATCAGGAAGAAATGGAGAATCTGAATAGGCCAATCACAAGTAAGGAAATAGAAACGGTAATCAAAAACCTCCCCAAAAATAAGAGTCCAGGACCAGAAGGCTTCTCTGGAGAATTCTACCAAACATTCAAAGAAGACTTAATACCTATTCTCCTCAAAATGTTCCAGAAAATTGAGAAAGATGGAGAACTCCCTAACACATTCTATGAAGTCAACATCACTCTGATCCCCAAACCTGACAAGGACAACACAAAGAAGGAGAACTACAGGCCGATATCACTGATGAACATAGATGCAAAAATCCTCAACAAAATTTTGGCAAACCGATTACAGCAATACATCAAAAAGATTATACACCATGATCAAGTGGGATTTATACCAGGGACACAGGGATGGTTCAACATCCGCAAGTCAATCAACGTGATACACTACATCAACAAAATGAAAAACAAAAACCACATGATCATCTCAATAGATGCAGAGAAAGCATTCAACAAGATCCAACACCCATTTATGATAAAAACCCTCAGTAAAATGGGTATAGAAGGAAAGTACCTCAACATAATAAAGGCCATATATGATTGACCCACAGATAACATCATACTCAATGGACAAAAACTGAAAGCCATCCCACTGAGGACAGTAACAAGACAAGGGTGCCCACTTTCACCACTCCTATTCAACATAGTACTGGAGGTGCTGGCCAGAGCAATTCGGCAGGAAAAAGAAATAAAAGGAATTCAAATAGGTAACGAAGAAGTAAAACTCTCGTTGTTTGCAGACGACATGATCTTATATATAGAAAACCCCAAAGAATCCACAGAAAAACTATTAGAAATAATCAACAACTACAGCAAAGTAGCAGGGTATAAAATTAACGTGCATAAATCAGTAGCATTTCTATACACTAACAATGAACTAACAGAAAAAGAACTCAAGAACTCAATCCCATTCACAATCGCAACGAAAAGAATAAAATACTTTGGGATAAACTTAACCAAGGAAGTGAAGGATCTATACAATGAAAACTACAAGACTTTCTTGAAAGAAATTGACGATGACATAAAGAGATGGAAAGACATTCCTTGCACATGGATTGGAAGAATAAACATAGTTAAAATGTCCATACTACCTAAAGCAATATACAGATTCAATGCTATCCCAATCAGAATCCCAAGAACATTCTTCACAGAAATTGAACAAACAATCCTAAAATTCATATGGGGCAACGAAAGACCGCGAATTGCTAAAGCAATCCTGAGCAAGAAAAACAAAGCTGGCAGAATCACAATCCCCGATTTCAAAACATACTACAAAGCTACAGTGATCAAAACAGCATGGTACTGGTACAAAAACAGGTCCACAGATCAATGGAACAGAATTGAAAGCCCAGAGATAAAACCACACATCTATGGACAGCTAATCTTCGATAAAGGAGCAGAGGGCCTACAATGGAGAAAAGAAAGTCTCTTCAACAAATGGTGCTGGGAAAACTGGACAGCCACATGCAAAAGATTGAAAATTGACCATTCTTTTTCACCACACACCAAAATAAACTCAAAATGGATCAAAGACCTAAAGATTAGGCCTGAGACAATAAGTCTTTTGGAAGAAAATATAGGCAGTACACTCTTTGACATCAGTTTCAAAAGAATCTTTTCGGACACTGTAACTCCTCAGTTGAGGGAAACAATAGAAAGAATAAACAAATGGGACTTCATCAGACTAAAGAGCTTCTTCAAGGCAAGGGAAAACAGGATTGAAACAAAAAAACAGCTCACTAATTGGGAAAAAATATTTACAAGCCACTTATCCGACAAAGGGTTAATCTCCATAATATACAAAGAACTCACATGGCTTAACAACAAAAAAACAAACAACCCGATCAAAAAATGGGCAGAGGACATGAACAGACATTTCTCAAAAGAAGATATGAATATGGCCAATAGACACATGAAAAGATGTTCATCATCGCTAATCATCAGGGAAATGCAAATCAAAACTACACTAAGATATCACCTGACACCCGTTAGATTGGCAAAAACATCCAAAACCAAGAGTGGCAAATGTTGGAGAGGTTGTGGAGAAAAAGGAACCCTCATACACTGTTGGTGGGAATGCAAACTGGTACAGCCACTATGGAAAACAGTATGGAGACTTCTCAAAAAGTTAAAAATAGAAATACCCTATGACCCAGCCATCCCATTACTGGGTATCTATCCTAAGAACCTGATATCAGATATCTCAAGAGTCCGTTGCACCCCTATGTTCATCGCAGCATTATTTACAATAGCCAAGACGTGGAACCAGCCTACATGCCCAGAAACTGATGATTGGATAAAGAAGATGTGGTATATATACACAATGGAATACTACTCAGCCATAAAAAAAGACAAAATTGGCCCATTCACAACAACGTGGATGGACCTCGAGGGTATTATGTTAAGCGAAATAAGCCAGTCAGAGAAAGACGAACTCTATATGACTCCACTCATAGGTGGAAATTAGTATATTGATAAGGAGATCTGATCGGTGGTTACCAGCGAAAAGGGGGGGTGGGGGGAGGGCACAGAGGGGGAAGTGGTGTACCCACAACATGACTAACAAAAATGTACAACTGAAATCTCACAAGGTTGTAATCTATCATAACATTAATAAAAAAAAAAGAATAAAAAAAATATAAACCCAGGTTGTTTTGTGTATTACAAATTTATTCGTGTTCTTAATTAACACAGTAACAGTACAGAACATTCATGTACTTAATCTTTCACTCATCATGTATAGTTTTTTGATCTGTTTGTAAATATTCCAGTCCTCTCCTTTTTTTGTTTAGACTGCAATTCCCGGACTCCTTGTGGAAATATATTACATTATCTTGTAAAGTTGAATATTGCCACATCCTGCAACACATCAATTACATTTCTAGAGGACATGTTTAAAAATGTTCGTAATTACTATTCATAGTAATGAAATACTAATTGAGAGGATAATGGATGAAAAAATTTTGAAATTATCATGCAGTAGAGTGTGTATAGAAGTGAAAATGAATCTACAACTATATTCAACAACTGATATACAAATTAGTAGACAATGTGGATGAAAAAATAAAAACAACTCTTAGAAGTCTGCAGATAGTATGCTAAGTTCAGAACCAGGAAAAAACTAAAAAAGTACGTATGTGATAAAGATATTCTGTTTTTAGGAAGCAAGATAATTGTACAATTAAAAAATCAGGATATTGGCTATCTTTAGGATGAGGCAGGGTGCAGGATATGGAAAAGGTTAAAAATTGATTTAATTATTGGTAATGGTAGGTAGATACCAACTTGGGATAGTAGTAAGCTTACAAATATTCATTATATTATTTAAATAAATGTAAAAGGCAATAATATAAAATGAATCAAATAAAAGACAGTAAAAAAGTTTGGAAATGGGTGAGTTCTACAGTTGGAATTCTATTATGCGAATCGCTTTCTTCTGCTTGTCTGTTGCCTCTGCTTCGTTTTGTGTTGGTTTCATTTTCAATCAGGCTTTCTACACTCATGGTAAGATTATGAGGAGTTCCACATCTGTACTCTCAGAAACTCTATTAGAAAAAAAAAAAAAGACTTTTCTCAATAGTTCAAGAAAAGTACTGAGATTGCATCTTATTTGCTAATAGATACATGACCCCATCATTACAACATGGGGAAATGCTTTCTGATTGACCACACAGGAATGATACCCGTCTTTGGGAGATCGCATTGCTCATACCTTATGTAATGAAAAGACAGAAATTGTGATTTCTCAGAAGAAACTCAAGTTTCAGTTACTCCAAGAAGGAAAATGGACTTGGGTCCAGCAAAAACAATCAATTCAGGGCCTATGAGATAATTTTTTATAACTCATCTTTAGCATCCTTATGATGAAGGCAGGATAAATCTACAGAAGTATTTAGATATTTTTATAGCAAAACAAATATACACCAAAGGTTTAATACATCCTTCTTTGGGGACTATATTCCACAGCACAGCATGAGAAATATCATACTCTATTATAAGAACAACCTGACATTTCCAGTGTCCCAGTTGATGCCTCCCAGGGCTGTTGATTCTAAATGCTGTTGAGGCACACAAATGAAAGGATTCCTAAAGGAGTATTTGTTGTGTCCCAAGACCTGACCTCACATCTACCTCTGTCCTAAATTAGTGGTTTTACTGTAGTTCAGAGAGAATCTCAACCTATTTCTTTAACCATTACACAGGTAATTTTTCAGAAAAGATAATTACAAATTGTTTCTCAAATTATTTTCAATTAGGCTTGAATTGTTTTAATCATTCATTCACCTAGTAAACAATTGATAATTTGAAGCATAATGTGAACTGTTGTTTATAAATGTTTACTATCGTAGATATGCTGGAGAACAAGATAGTCACGAACCCTACCCTCGATGACTATCTACAATTTCCAGAACTCAATAAGAGTTTGAAGAATAAAATAGGATTTTTTCCTGGTTTCTGTTCTTTATGCAACATTCTCCTATTTTTAATTTCTCAATGATTGATCATTTCAATCAGGACATTCATGTATTTGAGTTTTAGACACTAGTACTCATGAGGCCTTCTTATGCAGAAGATTCACTCACTTCTTCCTGACAGTCTAATCCTTTGAATTTCAAATCACTGTGCTTTCATGATTTGCTCATGATCCTTTAAGCATGCTTCTTAAGAGTCTTCAAAAATTCTTTTAAATGTTCATGAAACTCTACATTTTGTCGTTTGCTCACTTCTCCAAACTACCTGTTTTCTTTGGGTGACCTCACCCAATCTCATGATTTACACTATCATTTACCAGTAATGATTTCCCAATCTAGTTCTACAGCCCTAACTTGAGATTCACAATTTAAAAAAAGCCAACTGTCTACTGAACATTTTCCCTTGTATATCCTATGACCACCTGACCCTGTCATCATTGCCCTATTATTCCAAACTCCCCAACCTGAGATACCACTGCTAGCCATTAGAAACTTTTTTCATCATCATCACCATCTAGTACTACCTGGTTTTCAATTTGGGCTAGTGTCACGAAAATGTGTGGAAAGAAGACAAACCATGGAAAAAGAGAGTGATTAGATCTCCATATTGAACTTATTAAATATGCAATTGGGCAAGCTGCTTAACTTCTGTGAGTTTTAGTTTTCTTTTAGATGAAATGTCATTGTTAGCACCTACCTCATTGAATAGTTATGTAAATGAAATGATATAACTTATGCAGGGTGATAAATAGAGTCTAGTATACAAAATGTATTCAATAAATATTTGGTGAAGTAACAAGTAAAGTGTATTCCAAAATGTCTGTTTACTAACATTAATTAGCGAAATAAATAGAAATGAATTCAAAAAAATATGAGATATCTATTCAATGCTCAGTATGCATGTTAATTCTCAGCATAAATTTGTGGTTCCTTCATGAAGGATGGCTATAGCACACAGAATAGAACTTCTCATTGCGGGACACCATACTGCCTTCCCTGGACTGTACTTGCAAATAAATTACGAGAGCTAGGAAAGCTTCTCTCCTAATGCACAGAGAGGTAATTTAGGTAACTAGGTGAGAGCAGAGTAGTTTCCTGCTGATCTACTTCCTCTTCCACCAAAGACACTGTTTTTTCTTCTTCCTCTTCTCTATCACCCTCTCTGCCATCCATTTATGTTTTCCTCTTCTTCCCCTGATATCTTTGGTCAGCCTAACACACATAATACCTCTAAACCCTTGTTTGTATTTAGATACCGAGTATGAGGAGGGTTCACTTTTCTTTTGTGGGCTAAATAGACAAATCAAAAGTTAAATTTAATACAGCATTTGGGATGCTTCTGATTAGAAAAGAAAAGGAAACTTTAGCACATACTACTCTCTAGGATGCTTATATTTTACATCATTATGTCAAAATATTCCCTCAGGAATTAAGATGGGGACTTTTTCTCCCAGTATTCTGTAGGATGGCTGCTTTCAAAAAGGGATGGAAAGACTTGACACTATATAGAGTGTTCTAACAGATAAGTGACAGGTTATTTACATCTTTTTACCCAGAAAGGCATCATTACAGAATAATTCAAATTAGTTTTTAAATATATTTTATGTGTGTCTATATTGCTCCCACTTCCCCTGATAAAGGAACAGATAAAAGAATAATGTTTTTAAAAAGTTTGCTCTTAATATAGTAAATAAATAGAACCAAATATAAGCTTTAGCATAAGAAGTTCTTTTGAGCTCAACAAATATGTTATGAGCACAAAGTGTGTGAAAAGCGGTCATTCTTGTGTGTGGATACAAGGAGGAATTCCATGCCCTAAGGTTTACTACAGATTCTTGAGATGGCAGAGCAAAAAAGTTCACAAAAGCTTTTCATGTAAAGTAGCTAAGCAAGTCCTCACTAGGGGCATTAAAAGTTAGAAAAGATTATGCCTGATTAGAGCTTAGAGAAAAGGTTAATAGAGATAGTGACATTCACATAGCTTCTGCAGAATGTCATCTCCAAGTGACAGCTTTAAATATAATGTTGTTTGTTACAGTATAGAATTACTAATCTCTGCGTGTTTCTAAAATGATATCATAAGAATAGAATTTGCACTTTACATGCATCTCATATTTAGTTGGAAAAACTGAATAACCACTACTCATGAAAAATTCAGAAATGACAATGTGCAGGCTAAAAACTATGTAATGAAGAAGAAAGGTAATGTCCCATATGTGTGGGAGGGGAGCTTTTTATCATTCTTTGATTTGGGCTTTTGAGGGATAAAGAATCTTGGGTCAACCTGTTAACCTTCCCGCAGAAAATGGTAAATATTGTGTGTACGTAAAATGAGATTCTCCCAAAGATAGAATTCTAGTGTAACCAAATCAGGGAGGGTTGAGTAGTTTAAGAGAGAGTTGTTAAGGAGAGTAAAGATTCTTACTGTGGCCACTGCAATAAAACAGATAGGATAGGTTAGAAAGATCCACCTAACACTCTATTCCACCCTCATCTATTTTCCACCTTTATCTCTCTGCTTTTCTTTCAGCTCTTTTCTGTTACCTCCTCATCCAACACATTGTTTGTTTATTATTGTTTTGACAAATTTAGCCATGCTAAGTTTGGCTAAACTTGTTTCAGGTAAGTACATTAGTTATTAAGTTGTGCTATTTTATTAGTGTTGTCTTCAGATCATTGTTACCCATTTTTTGTGTCAGATTCCTTTGAGAACCTGATGAAAGGTGTTAACACACCTCTGGAAAAAATCTACATATGATCACCCACAAAGACATGAACAAAAACATAACCAATATTAGGAGGATATGAAAAATGTCAAGGCTCTCCTCGTGTTCTTTAAGGGCCAAGGATTCATGATAAAAAATAGTTAAATGCTAAGATGATCATTTTTATGGGTGTCAGGGTCTCAAATATTGCATGGCCATGTGGTGCTGTTCAGACTACACCATCTTCTACTCCAGATTGTGGAGATGATTTATTAAGTTATTTAAAATTCATCTCAGTTTTTTTTCTGAATTTATAATTGGGAGTATGTTTGTCTGTCTACCACGCATAATAGAAGGCCACAGAGGATTAATGATGTGAATGTATTTTGTAACCAGAATAGCACTAAACCAATCAGATAAATATATTAAGAAGTAATTGAGAAGGTTCAATTTAAAAACATTTACTCAGCACCTACATTGTACAAGGCATTGAGTTTTGAACTGTGGAGAATAAAATCTGAGAATACATAATTTTCAAAGATTTTTATTCCAAAAAGGAAGCTAAAGAGAGAGCACATATAAGTGAATTTAACTAATATTATGTAATATTATAAGAAAAGCTGTCAAAGAAGCCCTTAGGGAACAGGAGAGAGAATTTCTTTCATCATAAAGCAGTCACTGAAGGCCACCAGAGAAGGTTTCTTAGCAGTTGGGTCCTAGAGTTTTGGGACAGTTGAAGTAGTTAGAAATGAAGTGACATTCTAAGAAGGAAGGAGACTATTGATTGAACTGCTGCCTAAATATTTATGAGAACTCATAATTATTAATAAGTTAATGAAAATACATGTATTTATAATTCTTAAGTTATCTTAAACAATATATGTCCAGATGTATAAATAAACTTGTTCCTATGGCCAGCCCCATGACCAAGTGGTTAAAGTTCCACGTACTCCACTTCAGTGGCCCAGGTTTGTGAGTTTGGATCCTGGACGTGGACCTATTCTACTCATCAGCCATGCTGTGGAAGCATTGCATATACAAAAATAGAGGAACACTGGCACACATGTTAGCTCAAGGTCAATCTTCCTCAAACGAAAAAATATATCTCTACCATTGGCAACAGATGTTAGCTCAGGGCAAATATTACTTAGCAAAACAGTAAAATAAAATAAACTTGATCTAGAAATGAACATTCTAATGGGGTTGATAGCACAAATCAACAGTCATACACTCAAAGGAGTGGCCACAATTATGGGACTTAATTTCAAGCACAAATATTTCATGATGGATCACTCTTTCAAATTAAGAAGGAAAGAATGAGCTTATTGTTTCGATTAAGATACTAAGGATCAGTTTCCTCATAGTTGAAGATCTTCGTCAAAAGTTTCATAGTGCAAACAGAACTTTTTAAAAATCTGGTATCCTAATATAAATTACTTCATCAGACACTTTCCTGAGAGCAGTTTTTGATTTGGAGGAACATAAGGTATATTTCAAGTGGGCTCAGGAGAAGAAAGCTTACCAAGAAAGAGGAAAAGATGTACAAGGGAAATTTGCATCTGTTTCCTCTATCATAGTCTGTGCTTTGGCCACTTACGACTTTTAAGACAGTGTATTGAAGGATTGAAGAGGAACACAATGAGATATGTAAGCCTTCCACATTTTTTATTTGCATGTAGTCCCTTTCAAAATTATCTTGAAAAGAAAGATGTAGATAAAAAGTTTTTTTCTTAGAAGTGAAGGCAGTGATAGTATTCTTTTCTAAGTTTGAAAAAAGAGAAATATTCATTGAAATAAATTAAATTTCAAAGTTAAATCATCACTGACTTAGCCAGGACAGAAATAAATTGAATGAAGTCAGTTACTGACTGTCCACTACTCGTTGTCTAAAATTATATCTCCTTCCCCCCTCTGAATGTCTGGTTTGTTACAAGAACAAAGGAGTTTTCAGGTGCTTGGATAATACAAACTCTACTGGAGATTACAACCATCATCTGATCCTACATGAACTGCGTGGTGTCCTCCCAAAATCACTTCAGATGTAAAATGTTTAAGTTAAACAGTTGAATTATGAATACAAGAACTGTTGAGTTATAACACCCCTCTTTCATTTTTATGCAACCTTAGGGACTTTGGGTCCTCTAAGGGATGTCTTTCAGAAATGGGAAAAAGGAAAAAGAAATAAGGATATTTGAGATATTACCAACTATTAAGGAATATTCACTTCTCTACATTAGTATATATCAAATGCTAAATATCAGAAGAGCACCACAAGGTAACATCATATTATTTAGAGGATATAAGTACTTCCTGTTTCTCGTTTCAAGCTCTAATATCTGGAAATTAGCATACAGTGAAGGGATGCATAACATATATTAAAAATAGACTTTTGTAGAATTATGTGTAACAAATACACAATGATAAATATATGTGTAAAGAAGATATTCTTTATGGGTTGGGTCTGGGGTATAATTTTCCGTTTATATTATGAACTTCCAAAAGTAGTCAGATATATCCAAAATCCCAAGTGATACACCATCCAAACATGGATGTCAATTTATTAAATATCAAAAAATAATTAATTTAATAATAAAATGGAGCCAAATTGCAAACTGTGGAACAAAGTGTTGAGGTGAGTTACTAAGAAGCAACAGTTAAAATGCCCATGATAAGGAAGATTTATTTTTCTTAAAATATCCATAACATCATATATAACACTATATGTTACACATACAACCCTGAAGTAATTCCCTTATATTTTGCAGATGAACCATTTCACACTTCTTCTTCTCATTCAAGAAATCATGCAGCTGAATAATAATGTGACTGAGTTCATTCTGCTTGGGTTAACCCAGGAACCTGTTAGGAAGAAAATAGTGTTTGTCACTTTCTTACTTATCTATTTGGGGACTTTGCTGGGTAACTTTCTGATTATCGCTACCATCAAGACCAGCCAGGCACTTGGAAGTCCAATGTACTTCTTTCTTTTCCACTTATCTTTATCTGATACCTTTCTCTCTATATCCATAGGCCCTAGAATGGTTGTGGATGCCCTTTTGAAGAAGACCACTATCTCTTTCAATGAGTGCATGATCCAAGTCTTTTCATCACATTTCTTTGGCTGCCTGGAGATCTTCATCCTAATTATCATGGCTGTTGACCGCTATGTGGCCATCTATAAGCCCCTACGCTACACGATCATCATGAGCCATCAAGTCTGTGGTGCATTGGTGACTGTAGCCTGGGTGGGGTCCTGTGTACATTCTTCAGCTCAGATTTTTCTGGCCTTGAGTTTACCCTTCTGTGGTCCCAATGTGATTGATCACTATTTCTGTGACTTGCACCCTTTGTTGAAACTTGCCTGTGCAGACACCTACGTGGTCAATCTACTCTTGGTGTCCAACAGTGGGGCATTTGTACAGTGAGTTTTGTCATAGTGATGTTCTCCTATGTTATCGCCTCGCATTCTCTGAGAAACCACAGTGCTGAAGGTAGGAAAAAAGCCCTCTCAACTTGCATTTCTCATGTCATAGTGGTCATCTTGTTCTTCGGTCCTTGCATATTTATATACACATGGCCTGCAACCACCTTCTCCATGGACAAGATGATAGCTGTGTTTTATACAATTGGAACACCTTTGTTCAATCCTCTGATTTATACACTGAGAAATGCAGAAGTGAAAAATGCCATGAGGAAAATATGGAACGTGAAGTTGATCTCAGGTGACAAATGATGAATAGAAGTTTCAAATTTTCTTTATCATTAGGATTGATCAAAAAAGTCCATAGAGAATATTATCCTCTTATTGCAGAGTTAACATAATCCTAAAGTGGGGCATAAGAATTAGTTTATTCAAGAAGATAGGCAATATGAACACATATGCTGATTAGCATTGAGTCAATTTTCTGTAGAAAAAGAGACAGCCCCAGGTAGAAACAGTCATGTAAGACACATGCTTTACTCTGCCTCTTTTGCATGCCTAATAGCACTGTGTTTTGATCTAGTATTATCTCTGCCCTTCCTCATATTGATTCTTTGTGTTCTCTATTTATACTTACACTTCTGTATGCTTATATCCACAGCCTGGCAAGGTTTCCTCCAAACTGTTCATTTACTAAATACTGTGGGATCATAATGTCTGATCATGAACCTTCAACTTGGTTGTTCCTCCTGAGAGAAAGAAAGCACCAGATTTAAATAATTATAGAAACTTCATGTTGTAAAGGACAAGACACGTAATGTAGATAATCTCTCTTCTATGTCCTGTGGTTATACTTTGAATTATTATCATATGTTTACTAAGATCCTTCTAGAAGAGTGACAGAACACTGTGAGAACATTCACCCTTCTGAAGGAGTCTTTTTTATCTTAGGAAGGTTCTGATTATTTAGGTTATACTCAATATTATTCTGTTTGTAAAAACTACTTTTTGCTCGTAAAATGATACATTCTAATTTTGGGGAATTTTAAGTTTTCTCTTGAGTCATCCCAATTATAATAATTTGTTCATAAGATCACGTTCTTATGATTATGGCATAGATGGCCCAAATTAATATGGATATATTTATATGGCCTACAAGAGTATATGCAATTGATAGTAGGGAACTTGAAAATGAGAATTGATTAAAGATAGAATATTGTAACCAGAGATGGATTTTTAGGCTTTGGAGCAGAAGAGTTACATCACTGATATGAATTATTTTAGTTAGATTTAATATAATCAAGAAAAGAGAGTAATTTGAATGAGACTGTGATATATGAATGAAAACTCTGTTTATGCAATGGAGATGGATATCTCCATTTGTCACCATCCATCAACACCACAGACTAATTGTATGAACAGTAAGAATCTTCTGATTTCAGTTTCTATTTTTATTTGTATTTTTATCCATAGAGAAAATTCAATGAGTATTTTTGTTTATTTGGAACTTCTATTTCTATTTATAAATTACTTAATTATATTAAGATTACTAGTTTTATATTAATTTTATTGTACCAGGAACTTTAGAATTTCTTTAGCTTGAGAAAATGATCATCTATTTCTCCATGTGGGAATGTAAAACTGTGAATTCCACAATAAATTCTAGTGACATATATACATCACTTTTTTCAGATTCTATGAATTTCAAGGCTACTTCATCTCAAGCATTTATTATTGATCACAGCTGCTGGAGTTTGATTCTGCTCTTGTAAGCTTTGCAAAATAGTCAATTCCAGTTGGCATAGTTTTAGTTGATGTCTTCTATTTCAAGACAAAGTAATTATGAAAAGGGGTGTATATCGGACCCAATTTAGGTGCCTCCCGAGATACACTCTATCTAATATGTCTTATGGACATACTTTTAACACAGAGCTTCCATGCCCACTGTTGCCATGTCTCCTGCCCATAGAGATTATGGTCTAATTTTTGTCCAGGATTTTATAATAAAGATGACAGAAATGTAAAGATGACTGAATATGCAACCTAACTAGGAATTTGTTGTTGAAGTCAGTATTCTGATAAGAAAAGAGTGGGATTCTGAGATCTAGACAGACATAATTGTGCAGGGCAGGGTGAAAACCATGAACTCACAAATTATCTTGCATCCTCCTGATTATCATAAGTAGCTTCCTCTCCCTTCAAAGAGAGGAAAGAACAGTCTTCCTCAGCCTAGACACCATGCCATTACCTTATTTGAAGAAGTTGTCATGCAATGGTATTTGCTTTCCTCGTGGGCTTCCTCCTACACCCCTTATTGCTACCAACCAGCTAACCACGGGAAAGCTGCAAGAAAAGTCTAAGCAAGAATGTACATTCTTGCTCTAGGATAAAATGAAATGCATGAGAAAATTGTTGCCAAGTACAAGTACATGAACCATGGGAGCACTTCATTATGGGAGATGTTAACGCAGAATGGAAAATATAAATCTTGAATTGAGGTCTATCCAATGGGGCTTTTTCCGTAGACTCACATTATTGGAAATGCCTTGTCAAGTAACTATGTGGTTTGCTTTACTCACAGAACTATTTGCTAGATCTGTGGGAAAGAACTACAATACAGAGTTCCTAAAAGTATAAAAGACCCAAGAGTTGACTTTTTTAAATCTTAGGTATGGACAGTATCTTAAATATCTGTACTATTATTTGGTGTGGAAGCTTAGGAGTGAATATGATTTGAACTTAATTCATATTTAGAAGACCCTGAAGTAAATTTCTTGAAGAAATTAATTCCCAAAGTTTCTAGGTGGGACATTTTTGAAGTGTGTCATCAATATATCCATATTCAAGTGGAGATAAAATAAACTCAACTAAAAAATTGTGGGCTGACTAACATGACAACTGTGGATTAAACATGGGTTATATTTATTTGTTTATTTATTTTTATCTTTTTTACCATACTTAGAAATGTATATTACAAGTGTTCTTAAAGACTTCTCTACATTCATTACAGAATGGTAAAACTTCCATTCACTGATATAACACTGTTCTCAATGCATCTTTTAAATTCTTTCTTTTCTAAAGGAATCATATTATAATATATAAATGTACCAACTTAACATATGCACCTTAAATGTACACCACGTTATATATCAGATATACTTCATCTAAAAAAAAAAAAGCATAGGGTCTTTGCAAAAGGGCTGTTGCGTAGATGAATCTTGACTCAAATTTTGGTGGAACTAAAGTAAGCTTGATGGGCAGTGGAAGGAATTATATGTAAAATTCCCTAAATAAAAATTTATTGACTTCAATGAGCCATAAGAAATGACGATATTCGGCCATTTGTGACAACGTGGATGGACCTTGAGGGTATTATGCTGAGTGAAATATGTCAGAGAGAGAAAGTCAAATTCCACATGATCCCACTCATAAATAGAAGATAAAAACAACGACAAACAAACACATAGCATTGGAGATTGGATTGGTGCTTACCATGGGGGAAGCGGGGGAGGGCAAAAGGGGTAATTAGGCTCACATTTGAGGGGATGGAATATAATTAGTTTTCAGGTGGTGAACATGATGTAATCTACACAGAATTCAAAATATATTATGATGTACATACACAAATAAAAAATAAGAAAAATAATTAGGTGTTAACCATAAACTTCCCTCTTACCAATACTTTTGGGACATCCTATAATTCCTAGTATGTTATGTTTTCATTTTAATTTGTCTTAGACATTTTCCAATTTCCCTTTGATTTCCTCTTTTGCTCAATGGTTATTCAAGCGTGTTTTATTTTAATTTCAATGAATTTGTGAATTTTTCTATTTTCTCTTGTTATTGATTTCTTTGTTTCACTCCACTGTGCTCAGAAAAGGTATCTGGAATGATTTCAATCTTCTTAAGTTTGTTGAGACTTATTTCATGCCCTAACAAATGGTCTATCCTGAAGAAAATTCGGTGTGATCTTTAAAAGAATATGTCTATTGCTAGTGTTGGTGGAATATTCTGGATGTGTCTGTTAGGTACATTTCACCAATAGTGTTGTTCTAGTCTATTCTTTCCTTATGATTTTCTGTTTAAATGTTCTGTCCATTTTTGTAAGTGGGATATCAATATCTTCTATTGTTATTGTATTTCTGCATATTTATCCCTTCAGATCCATCAATATTCACTTTAGGTATTTTGATGCCCTGATTTTGGATGCATATATATTTATATTTGTTATAATTTCCTATGGAAATGACTCTTTGTCATTTGTAATGACTTTCTTTGTCTCTTTTGCCTATTTTATATTCAATAATAGTTTAGTCATCCTGCCCTCTACTGGTTACCAATTACGTGGAATATCTTACTCTATCATTTCATTTTCAGTCTATGTGTGTTCTTAAATTTAAAATAGGTCTCCTGTAGATAGCAAATAGTTAGATTTTTTAAAAAAATTTTTTTAACAATGTGGAGCTTCCTCAAAACATTAAAAGTAGAACTACCATATGATCCAGCAATTCCACTTCTTGATATTTATCCCAAAAAAGCAAAATTGCTAATTCAAAAAGATATATGCACCTACATGTTCATTGCAGCATTATTTACAATAGCCAAGATATGGAAACAACCTAAGTGGTTGAATGGATATAGAAGATATGGTATATATACACACATGCAAATATATGCATATATATGCAAATTATCCATGATCAGTAACATCATTTAAGTTAATGCTTGAAATTATATAATAATATCTCAATTAAGGATTGTTTTCATACAGAAAACACAATCTTATATATATTCATTAATGTTATTTATATAGCACAGAAGAGTAAACTAAAAAACTTGGGGATATAAGTATGTGGCTTAATAATATATACTTCGATTACATAATAAATTAGTATAAATAATTCAAATAAAATATTTTAAATCATGGTGATATGTCAAATTTTCCCTTGTGAATGTAACTTTTTAAAATAGACTTTCTTTTTTAGTGCAGTTTTAGACTTACAGAAAAGTTTCACAAAAAGTACAGAGAGTTCCCACATATCTTCACTGTACCCCTCAGTTTCCCCATTTGCTGACATATTGCATCAGTTTGGTACATTTGTTACATTGGTAAACCAATACTGTTACACTTGTACTAAAGTCCATAGTTTACATTAGGGCTTACACTTTGTATTGTACAGTTTTATGGCGTTTGGGTTATGCAATATGTCATGTTTCCATCATTCCAGTATCACAAATATTTGTTCTCCTTCACTAAAAATGACTTGTGCTCCATGTATTCATCTCTTCTCCTATCTCATTGAATCCCTAACAATGACTGGTTTTTACAGTTCCCACAATTTTGCCTTTTTCAGAAAGGAAATTTATAATTCATAACTGTCATGTAAATATTGCCATTTTGAAACATAAATATACTTCTTAAGGTTATCTCATTCATTGTTTTTTTCTATTAATATTTTAAAATTCAGTAACATCAATTGATTACTCTCTCTACTTGTAGACCACATTAATATATCACCCTTAATTTGGGCCAGCTATGCTACAATTAATTCACATGATTCAAAAGAAAACTTAATACCACCCCCTGCCCCAAAGAAAGAATCAAGTTGGGAGTATAAAGTAGATTTTACCAAAAGAATGCTATTCTGCATACAAAACCAACAGTCACAGCCTTCCTAACATCCAAGACATACCTCAGGATGGTGCATATTCTCACAGTTTGAGAAAGATCTAAGTAAACACAAGCTTAGAATTTGCAGTAAACACTCAAGAATTGGAAAGAGGATTACTAGATTTTATCTTCTTCCTTGCTACATAGACTTTTTACAGTTATTTGAATCTGATACTTTCTGCTGAATCAGGAAGAACAATTAAGTTGAAGGTTGATGATCAAATGTGTCGAGACAGAAGTGTCTAATAAATGAAACCCTTTGGAAGAGGTATAAGTAGCCAGGCTGTAGAGATAAGCATGGGGAGGAGGTTAATCTAGAAGCAGAAAGCATCAGTACTCACCATTATGAAGAACAGCTAAAACACTAGATAAAAACCATAGGTGACACTAGGAAGGCAAAAGTCAGAGAAACAGCAGTGAACCACTAAGGCAATGGGCCTTCCATACCAGACTATACCTGGTGCTGTCACTTCCCCTTCATAAATTTGACTCGATACTAACCAGCTTATGGGTTCACATTCTTTATTTTCCTGAAGGAGGTAGTTCTCATGCCTAAAGTTAGGATTGTAAAACTCCACAATAAGAATATCATATTCTCTATGAACTTTTGGGTCAATCCAAACTATTAAGAAAAATTTAAAACTCCCATTCTTCTTTTGGTATCTGAGACGATCTTCTTATTCCACAACTTTCTCATTGCATTTTTCACTTCTCCATTTCTCAGTGTACAAATCAGAAGGTTGAACAAAGGTTTTCCAATTGACAGGTGTCATCATGTCCATGCTGAAGGTGGTTGCAGTGTATGTTTATATAAATATATAAGGACCAAAGAACACGATGACCACTATGATGTGGGAGATACAGTTGCAGAAGGCTTTTCTTATTCCTTCAGCACTGTGGTTTCTCAGAGAACGCAAGATGATAACATAGGAGAACATCACCATGACAAAACTCACTATACACATGGCCTCACTATTGGACACTAAGAGTAGATTTACCACGTAGGTGTCTGTACAGGTAAGTTTCAACAAAGGCTGAAAGTCACAGAAATAGTGATCAATCACATTGGGACCACAAAAAAGTAAACTCAAGGTCAGAAAAATCTGAGCTGAAGAATGTACACAGGACCCCACCCAGGCCACAGCCACTAGTGAACCACAGACTTGATAACTCATCTTAGTTGTGTAGCACAGGGACTTACAGGTGGCTACAGAGTGGTAAAAATCCATGAGAATTAGGATAAATATCTCTAGGCTACCAAAGTAATGCGTTAAAAAGACATGGATCATGCATTCACTGAAAGAGAGAGTGGTCTTCTTCAAAAGGTCAGCCACAATCATTCTAGAGGATATGGATGTAGAGAAGCAGGTGCCAGATAAGGATAAGTCAAAAAGGAAGAAGTACATTGGACTTCCATGTTCCTAGCTGGTCTAATAATCAGCAAGTTATCCAACAATGTACCCAAATAGAAAATCAAGAAAGTGACAAACTGTTTTCTTCCTTACAGGATCCTTAGTTTACCCAAGCAGAATGAACTCAATCACATTATTGTTCAGCTGAATGATTTCATGAATGAGAAGAAGGGATGAATGTGAACCAAATTGTGTGAAAAAATAAAGGAATTAATGTAAGTTGTGCCATGAGATATTATGGGATAGTTAAAGCAAGTTAATTCTTGGTACTATGGGAAATCATGGAATATTTTAAGCAAAATTAAATACTCTTCATAAAGTACATTCTGACAGAGTTCTCACCGTCACTTCCATACTTTGTTCCTAAATTTTTAATGACCAGCTCAGTAAGCACATTGAGTCTCAAATAAACTTGTGGATGTGATAATTTTCCTACAGTACTCTTGAAATACAACCCTTTTTTACCTTTGACATTATGTTGCCTAATTTTGCCAATTTAATACATACAAAATTAAGAGCTAACCCTCATTTCATTATTTTCTTCAGTTTTATCTCTTTTTTTTTTAACTGCTGCCAGTCCTCCTCTTTTTGCTGAGGAAGACTGGCCTTGAGCTAACATTGGTGCCCATATTCCTCTACTTAACATGTGGAATGCCTACCACAGCATGGCTTGCCAAGTGGTGCCATGTCTGCACCCAGGATCCAAACCGGCAAATGCCAGGCTGCCAAAGCAGAACGTGTGCACTTAACTGCTGTGCCACTGGGCCGGACCCTTCAGTTTTCTATTTTAGTCAGTCTTGGAGCCCATGTTTTGCATGGTGCATCACTTGACATTTAGGATATACATGACTGCCCTTGTAGGTTCAAGAATAATAATAAACAATGCACATATCACTCCCAACAAGATAAAGAATGTGTTCTTTATATAGTCCTTTACAACATTGTTACAAACATTTATACAAATAATATATTTGCTAGAAATACAAAAGATTCTCCACTTCTCTACACATTATATCCCAGATATTCCACGTGAAAGGAGAAACAGGAAACACTTATAGTCTTTGAATAATCTACTGCAAACTTTAAGCACTATTATGATATTAGTTCTTGGAAAATACTAATAGAAGTGAATGCTCTAATTGTTAATATATTACATATCCCCATTTTTATCTGTCTTTCATCAGTTTCTGAAAAGCGCCCCTTAGAGCTCCTGAAGTGACACTCCTAAATTAAAGAAGGGATATTACTTAATAGTTTGTTGTCACAATTCAAGTTTTTAGCTTAAGCATCATAGACCTAGAGTGGTTGTGTGTTTGGGTGTATCCAAGCAAATGGTTTAGGACAAAATCTTGACTGTAACCACCCAAACCCCACCTTCATGAAACAATGAAATGGAGTAGAGAAGAAGAAAGGGCAGGGAGATGTGGCTTTAGAAAGAGGGATATTAGATCGTCAGTAACTGATTTACTTTCTTTATTTCTGTCTTAGCAAAGTCAACAGTTATTAAATGTTGAAGTGTCACTTCTTTCAATGAAGATTTCTTTTTTTTTCAAATTTGAAAACAAATATTATCATCGCCTTTATTTCCAAATAGAAAGACCAAAGTCTTTCTCCAGATATTCCCTGCTAAGTTGATATTGGACGAGATATTGTATGAAAGTAAAAATATAAACTGAAATAAAGTATATTTAAATATAATCTGGAAGACTTCCTTATCCTATTGTCTCTCTCCCCAATCTCACCCAAAACTTCAATATATTGTCTTGGAAGTTGTGAGTTGACAAATGCTCAGCCTGTGATAGACTAACTAACACACAATCACAGTTATATATTTTTCCCTCTTTTAGTACATTTTCTTCTCAATAGACTTGAAATTTCTCTCATCTTCCTCCAAATCAAAAACAACTCTTGGGAAAAGACCTGATGAGGTTATTCACTTTGGAGTGTCAATGATAAAAAAAAAAAAAGAAAAGTCTTTTTGGACTTTGTGATCCAGGACAAACATCTGAAACTATAAGAGAAATGTGTCTTGGCATCATAACCATTACAATGAGTTTATCATTTCCTTTGTTCACTTAAATGAGTGATGTGTCCTATAATATTAGCATTTGAAACTGTGGTAGGCATTGGAAGCAAGATGATGTGAAATTCTCTCATGCTCTATTCAGTCAGTGATTTTGGCCACACACTAGAGAGTGTAGTTTTTGGTGGGTATTATCAATTCTATTAACCTGTCTCTTTCCAGGGTAAACTTAATTCTTTCTTACAGTTGGACATATATACTTAAAGTGACATATAATATTTTTATGATATTTTATTCATTTATAATTTATATTTATACATAATTATACTTATTATGTATAATAATATATACAATAATTATAAATTACTTTATTTATTTATAATATAGTTATAAATAATAAGTATATTTAATTTGTTTAATAATAATCGTGGATCATTATCAAATATTTAATCAATAGTTTCATGATGACATTAAAAGTCTAGACCCAAATCTGCATCTGCAACTCTCAATTCTATCCTTTCATGATCCAAACAATTTAGACTACTTTAGTCATATATTTATTAATTTCTCTGAGAAATATTCTCTGTGGCCTCAAGCATACATCAGGGAGACTCCTCCTGTGTTAAACAAAGGAATTTTAATCTATTTTGCAATTCATAATACCCTCTGATCTAGAAAAAGGACAATATAGTTCTCACATCAACAAATATTTATTGAATTATGTGTATAAACAGGGTATGTTCACCATGTAATGGGGCTATACTAAGGTTAGTAAATATAACAGGTGTGATCTCTGTAATAGAAGTAATGTACTAGCCAAGGATTTAAAATAACTAGTTGTAGCAGCAACTCACATAGAATATAGAGGAAAATTGGCAAAGATGTTAGCTGAGGGCAAATCTTCCTCAGGAAAAAACTTAAATAAAAATAAATAAATAAATAGGTGTACAGTATGCAAACTCCTCTTGACCTCTCCTTTCTTGCTGTAATATCTTTCTATTTCTAGCTGCTTCAACCTTCTGTGAACTTTAGGATCAAAATGCTGAGAAACATCCTTTAAATGGCTTTCAGTGATTGCCTGTGAGAAGCAAAATTCATTCTCCTGTTCTCTAAACGCTTGCTTTATAGCTTTTCTTACAATAGTAGATACTATTGCCTTAACGCAAAAAAAGAATGTGCTTATTTTAGGTTCCTTCCTGGAGTTAGAATATTGAAAACGATGTGCTCTCAGGATTTTATTCCACATTGTTCCACCTCAATGCCTTGTACTTTGGGGGTGCTCAGTAAGAGCTTTTAAATTGAATGTTTTCTACTACCCCTTAGAACATGATCATATTTACCTTATTCTTGTTGCGCCATACTGATTACAAAACACATTCACAGCATACCTTTGCTGTGGCTTTCTGTCTACTGTGTAGGTTAGAGAGACAAATATGCTTCCAATTTATAGAGCCAGGAGAAGGAAAAAAAAACCCTGAGATCAATGATAAATAACTTTTGATTAATTGTACAACTGGAGTAGAGGATGTCATACTCTGAAGAGTACCACATGGCATGTAAGACATTGAAACTCTGATACCCATAAAATGATCATATTGAAGCATTTTTTAATGAATCCTAAGTCCTTAGGGGTGCAAGAAGATCCATTTTTCATATATTCCCAATATTTATTTTTGTTTTTATGTGTGATATATGTATAATCACGTCAAATTTTTTTCAAAGGTGTGTTAACACCTTTCATCAGGTTCTCAATGGAATCTGATACAACAGGCTACAACGATCCAAAGACAAAATGGCATTAGTAACCTAGCATATCTTCCAGTAACTACTGAAGTAACCTCAACTCTTCAAACAAGATAAGGCAACTTTGAAGTGGCTAAATTTATCAAAATAAGGATAAGAGAATGTGTTGGGTTAGGAATGGGTGCTTGAAAAGAAGTATTTAAAAAAAAGCAGGTGGGAAAACGTGAAGAATTGATGATGGTGAAATACAAGTTGTTAGGTGGCTCCTTCTGTGTTTCTGTTTTACTGCAGATGCTACAGTGGGAAACACTTGGGTACTGTCTGTTCAACCATCCACGCCTCCCTAGTTGAGCTACACTAGCTTTCTATCTTTGGCAGAATCCCTATACTTACTTTATTTCTACACAGAATTTACCATATTCTGTGAGAATGTTAGCAAGTTGCCCTGAGATTCCTTACCCCTTAAATGCCCAAAGAAAAGAGTAATGCAATTTATTCTTCTGAGCTCCTCACTCTGGGTACTGACTCACGTAATTTCTGCTTATCTGTTCAGGAGATGGCCTGGAAACAGCTTTAACTGAGAACCAAAATTTCATCATGAATCTCATACCCACTACTTATGTTTTCTATATCTGTTTGTCTCAACTTACATGAAATTAATATTTATTTGTTCCTCTTTTCAAATCTTCTAAAGAGAGCAGGAATCTTGTGGAGAGGGAAGTAGATAATATCACATGTGGAACAACATTGGACAGGGACAAATGTTGATGAAAATGGAAGATTTTTACCCAAAATATCTTCAGTAACTCCCCTCTCACATATTGGCAAGTTATCTTTCAGTTTTTAGCCTCCTCATTGTCATAATTTCTGAGCTTTCTCTGAGAAGTAGTCAGCTTTTAAATTAAATCTCAGAAATGTGTAAATTGCAAATTATATTCTTATGGTATCATATTGGAAGCATACAGGGGGTAGTAATCTTATATCCTGATACAGAAACTCTATTGAAAGTTGTCTTTGGAGATGGAAAAGTCGGCATTCTCCAGAAGTCACCTGTAGGTCACTACCTCCATTAACCTTTCCTAGAATTTCTAACCAGGCACGTCATTTCTAACTTTCTAGAATCCAAGTCTCTTAGTGAGGATTCATCTTGTCACACTACCTTACATCAAAATCATGTGTTAAATTTTCTGCATTCTGCCATCTCTAGAAACTGTAATAAACCTTAACTCAGGAAATACATTCCTCTATCCCTATACTGCTTTTCACATGATGCCTTTTCACAGATGTGGTGGTCATACAAGATTTATTGAGTTCAAATGATCATTTTTCCTCAACAATTATATTTATTCTATTTATTTCTTATATTAGCAGCAAATCTCATAAAAACTAAGTTCTTTTTTCTGTTCCTTTCTCACTGTATGTGGAAACAGTATAGTTAAAATAAATATAAAAATATATTAGAAAATTATTTTAGATTACTTTATAATGATGCATCTGTGTGTAAAAAGATGTAAATTATCTGTTAGAAGACTGTCTGAATTAGTGTAAAGTCTGACCATTCTTTTTTGATAGTGGCATTCTCATAGAACACTGAAAAAGTATTGCCTGCATTCCAGGTGGAATATTTTAAAAAATAATGATGTAAGTTGTTAGCCTCCTGGAAAGTATTATTCTCTAAAGTTTTCCTTATTTTGTTAGTCATAAACATCCCACATGTAATAAACTTAAATTTTGATTTGTCTGTTCAGCCTACAAGAATAGCAAATTAATCTGCCTCATGCTTGTTAACCACATACAAAGATTCAGAATTGTTAGATTCTTCAAACTGACCAAAACTACCAGGGAAAAAGAAGAATAAAAAAATAAATAGTGGAGAGGATGACAAAGAACAGAAAGAAGAAAAATAGTGTCACTTAGAAAAAAGGAAGTAGGTCACCCAGAAACAAATCTGCTCCAAACCAGAGCCCTAAATTACCACTCCTTGCATTTCTCAGTGGAAACTTTGCAGAACAGAAGAGTGTGAGATGATATATTCAAAATGCTGAATGAAAAAATCACAAATGAAGAATTCGATACCCATAAAAAGTATCTTTTTAAAACAGAGATGATATAAACACATTTCTACTCAAATAAAACCTGAGAGAGTTTGTCACCACCTGACCTGACTTACAACAAATGCTAAAGGGTCTTCACATTTAAAGGAAAAGACAATAAACAACAACATGAACACATATGAAATTATAAAACATTTTATGTAGTTACATATGTATACAAATGCAGAATACTTTACTAAAGTAGTAAACCACAATGCATAAATTAATTTAATCACAGTGTATAGATTTCTCTTAATTTTAGTGTAAACATTAAAAGACAAAAATTTTAAGAATAACTATAACTGTGAAAGTTGCTTAATAGAGATAGCATAAATATATATAAATTGTGACATCAATAACATAAAATTATTGTAAAATGTGAGGGGTGAAGTAAAAATGTAGATGTGGTTGATGTTAAGATGTCACCACTAAAATATACTATTGTAATATTAAGATACTTTACGTAAGTCTCACAGTAACCACACATAAAAACACCTATAGATGATACAAAACAGAAAAGTGGAAAGGAATCAAAGAATATGAGTACAACAATTAACAAAATGGAAAGCAAAACAGCAAGAGAGGAATAGAGTAACAATTGCAAGACACTTTCACAATAAATAACAAAATGGCAATAATAAGTCATTGCCTATCAATGATTTCTTTGTCTATTTGGACTAAAATCTCCAATCAAAAGATATAAAGCAGCTGAATGGACTTTTTAAAAGAGTAAGACTCTACTACATGCTTTCTATAAGAAAAACAACTTCAGATTTAAGGAAGTGAAAAGTCGGAAAATGAAGGCACAAAAAAAATACCCAATGCTAGTAATAAATAAGAGGGAAGAGCTGTGGCTATACTTTATATTTGACAAAAGAGTCTCTATGTCAGAAATGGTTAAAGGAGAAAAAGAAGAACATGATATAATGATAAAAGGATCAATTCATCAAGTAAACATAATTATAAATATATATGCATCGAACAGCAAAGCTCATAAATAAATAAAAAATAATATGACTGAGGGAAAAAGAGAGCAAAATATAATAATATTAGGATGCTTCAATACTCCCATTTCAATATTGGATAGAACATCCAGGCAGAAAAACAATAAAGAAACAGCTGAATTAGACAACCCAAAAAGTGAAATTGAGCTAACAGACATACACAGAACTTTTCACTCAACAGTAGTGGAATACATATTAACTAAATAAACCCAAAAAATAGCAGAATAAAGGAAATAGTAAAGACTAGAGAAGAAATAACTAAAATAGAGAAAAGAAAAACAATAGAAGAATCAATGAAAATAAGATTTTTTTAAAGTTAAACAAAATCAATAAAGCCTTAGCTAGAGTAAGAATAAAAGCAGGCTCAAATAAATGAAAACAAATGAAGGAGGAGAAATTTCATGAGGTGACAGAAATATTAAGAATCATTAGAGACTATTATAAAGAATTATGCACCAGCAAACTGGATAACTTAGAAGAAATAGATAAATTCCTAGAAGCATATAACCTACCATGATTAAATCAATAAGAAATAGAAACCCTGAACAGACCAATAACAATCAAGATGATTGAATCAAAAATTTTCTAACAAATAGGAGATTGTTGGAAAGATAGTGGCATAGGAGGCCTCTGAATTCACCTCATCCTGGGGATATAACAAATCTACAACTATCAATGGAACAATTACCTTTCAGAGAGAACAGGAAACTGGATAAAAAGAACCTCCACAGCAAGGGGCAATACTGACAGACGTGCAAGAGACAGAAATATCCCTCTGCTGAGGAATAAACCACATTCTAGCCACAGTACTCATGGCCAGGAGCAAACTTAAGATACAAAGCCTTTCCTGGAGGAGTTGTGGAACTGAGCAGGAGCGCTCTGCCACAATAAGCAGCCTTTGACTTAAGCACAACTGAGATGAATGCCACAATACGTGGCTTTGCTGGCTATTAAAACCAATCAGGATACCCCCAGAAAAGCTATTGAACATAAGAGAAAGTAAAGTCTGCTCTTAGAGGGGCTATGCACAGGTTGACCCATTCCTGAAACCAACACAAATCACCAGAAAGAAAGGTGCATAGTCTTTTGGTAAAAGAGACTTGATAACCCCTGAGCACATCTCCAAGAGGCAGGCTACAGCTGGGCCCACCTACACAGCGACTGAGACATTGGCAACAGCTATTATTGTGATGTAATACAAGCATGCTGATACAGACACTAGCAGATGCCATTGGATTCCTTCGTCTCCTGTTTGTGCAGGGATTTGCTGCAGCCATTAGAGCACCGATTTAATCCAGTTCAGCCAGGGCAGGCAGACCACCTGGAGGACTGGTCCTGCTCACCAGAAGGCCTGCAGGGAACTTATGCGACCATGTAGGTGGGGCGTACAGGACTTCTGCAGTGAGTTGAGTGAATCAGTATTGGCATGGCAGGAAATGCACGTAAGACAGGACTGCATTGGTTGGATGTGTGGACCCATAGGTGGTGGGGGTTGTCAGTGGCAGCAGACTTGTGCCATTGGCCATCTCAAACAGCCACACAGGGTATCTGCCCCACACTCCAACACCTGAAATGATTTTGTGATGCCATGCCTAGGAACAGCTCCACCCAGCTGCACACCTGACAAACCTGACAACAGCCTCTGAGACCAGAGGCCTACAGCAATTGTGAGCCCCTGAGTCTAGCAACCAACCATGCTGAGTGTCTGACTCACTTAACAGCAAAACAGCAGCAGTTATGTGCTATTAGACCTTGAAGGCAGCTGTGCTGGGGCTTTCCCCACCCAATGATGTGAATAAAGTGACCATAGGACCTGCACACAGCTTAGAATTACAACCCGCCAGCCTGGGGGCCAGAATCCACAGCAAGAGTAACTGTGCCACAACAGAAGGACACATGTAGCCTTTGCAGGGGAAACTCCTGAAACATTAGGAACTGGTGACAAGATGGAATCAAATTACTGGGCTCCATAATGTATCTCTTATATAAGGACATATTGGGAGCTGATCCATCTAATACATAGATATAAGCACAGAGAAGTAGGTAAAGTGAGAATACAAAGGAATATATTCTGAAAAAGAAACAGGAAAATCCTCAGAAAAAGAAATAAATGAAACAGAGATAAACAATCTACCTGATAAAGAGTACAAACTAATACTCATAAGGATGCTAAATGATCTTGGGAGAAGAATGGGTGAAAACAGTGAGAACTTCAACAAAGAAGTGGAAAATATAAAAACAACAAATCAGAACTGAAGAATATTATAATTGAAAAAATTCATTAGAAGAAGTCAATAACAGAGTAGATGACACAAAAGAATACATCAGTGAGCTTATTAGAGAGTGGAGGAAATCACCCAAGCTGAAAAGAAAAAGTAAAAAAAGAATTAAAAAGAATGAAAAATAGTCTAAGGGACCTGTGGGACAGCATCAAGCACACTAACATCTGTATTATAGGTGTTCCAGAAGGAGAATAGAGAGACAAAGGGGCAGAGAACCTACATGAAGAAATAATAGCTGAAAAATTCCCTAACGTAAGGAAGAAAACAGATATCCAGGCCAGGAAGTGCAGAGAACATCAAAAAAGATGAATACAGAAAGGTCCACATCAGGACAAATTATAATTAAAATGTCCAGAATTAAAGACAGAGAATCCTAAAAGCTGCAAGGGAAAGTAAAAAAGATACATACAAAAGAAACCCCATAAGTATATAATCTGACTTCTCAGAAGTAAACTTAGAGGCTAGAAGAGAGCAGCACAGTATATTTAAAGTGCTGAAAGGAGGAAACCTACAACCAAGAACACTATACCCAATAAATTTATCTTTCAAAACTGAAGGAGACATAAATAGTTGTCCAGAGAAGCAAAACCTATAGGAGTTTGTCACCACTAAGCCAGCCTTACACAAAATGCTAAAGGAATTTATTCAAGTGAAAAACAAAAGATGACAAATAGGAATAAGAAAATTATCAAAGGAAAAAATCACTAGTAAAGGCAAATATACACTAAAGGTAGTAGTTAAACCACCTATAAAGCTAATATGAAGATCAAAAGACAAAAAGTAGTAAAATTATCTATTTCCATGATAAGAGATTAAGGGATAAATACAGAAAAAGAGAGGTTAAATATGACGTCAAAAGCATAAAATCTTGGGGGAGGGGAGTAAGAATGTAGAGTTTTTCATAATAGGCCTATTTTAAGAGACCATCAATATAGATCGCTATTTTCATAGGTTATTATGCATGAACCTCATCATAATCACAAACAGAAACGTATAATAAATACTAAACAAATTGAGAAAGAATGCAAATGTAATATGAAAGACATCCATCAAATCACAAGGGAAGACAGCAAGAGGAGAAGAAAGGAACAGATAACTATTACAACACTCAGAAAAATATGTAATAAAATGGTGAGAAGTATACTCTTAAAAATAATTATTTTAAATGTAAATGGGATAAATACTCCAAAAAAGACATACGGTGACTGAATGGATAAAAAATCAAGACCCATGTATGTGCTGCATATAAAAGACACACTTCAAACCTGAAAACACTCTCAAACTGAAAGTGAAGAGATGGAAAAAGAAACACCATGAAAATGCTAATGAAAAGAAAACTGAGGTGGCAATAATTATAGCGGACAAAAGAGACTTTAAAACAAAAAATATAAGAACAGACAAAGAAGGTCAGTGCATAATGATAAAGGAAAAGATCCAACAAGAAGACATAACACTTATAAACATATATGCACCCAACATAGCAGCACCTAAATATATAAAGCAATTATTAACAGACATAAAAGGAGAAATGGTAACAATAATAGTGAGGGACTTTAACATTCCACTTAAATCAATGCATAGATCATCTGAACAGAAGCTCTATAAGGAAACATTGGGCTTAAATGACACATTCGATAGATGGACTTAGTAGATATATACAGAACATTCCGTCCAAAAACCACAGAATGCACACTCTTTTCAAATGCAAAGGGAACATTCTCCAGGATGGATCACATATTAACATGAAAGCAGTGTCAATAAATTTAATATTTTATTAATACTAAGTATCTTTTAAAATTAATTTATTTATTTTCAGATGTACATCATAATATATTTCAAATTCTGTGTAGATTACATCATGTTCACCACCCAAAAACTAATTATAGTTCATCCCTTCACATGTGAGCCTAATCACCCCTTTTGCCCTCCTCTCTTTCTCCCTATGGTAACCACCAATCCAATCTCCAATGCTATGTGTTTGTTTTTAGTTGTTTTTATCTTCTACTTATGAGTGAGATCATACAGTATTTGACTTTCTCCTTCTGACTTATTTCACTCCGCATAATACCTTCAAGGTCCATCCATGCTGTGACAAGTGGCTGGATTTCATCATTTCTTACTGGTGAGTAGTATTCCATCGTGTAGAAATACCACATCTTCTTTATCCATTCGACCCTTGATGGGCACCTAGGTTGCTTCTATGTTTTGGCTATTGTGTATATTGCCGTGATGAACATAGGGGTGCAAGTATCTTCAAGTTCTCTGGATAAATACCCAGCAGTGGAATAGCGGGATCACATGGTAGATCTATTCTTAATTTTCTGAGGATACTCCATACTGCTTCCCATAGTGGCTGCACTAGTTGTTGTATTCAAAAGGACTCTGCTGAGACCAATGTCAGGGGCCAGTCCTGTGGTGTAGTGGCTAACTTCACACATTCTACTTCAGCAGCCTGGGGGTTCGCAGGTTCGGATCCTGGGTGTGGACCTAGCACCACTCATCAAGCCATGCTCTGGGGGCATCCCACATAAAGTAAAGGAAGATTACCAACAGACATTAGATCAGGGCCACTCTTCCTCACACACAAACAAAAAGACCAATGTCAAACAGCATATGGCCTATGTTGTCTTCTAGGGGCTTTATGGTTTCAGGTCTTACATTAAAGGCTTTAATCCATTTTGAGATAATTGTCATGTATATTCTAAGATAATAGTGTACACTCATTCTTTTTCATGTGGCTGTCCAACTTTCCTAACACCATTTATTGAAGAGACTGTCTGTTATCCATGGTACGTTCTTGGCTCCTTTGTCAAAGATTAGCTGTTCATAGTTGTGTGGTTTTATTTCTGAGCTTTGAATTCTGTCCCATTGATCTATTTGCTTGCCTTCCCCCCAGAATCGTGCTGTCTTGATTACTACAGCTTGGAAGCATATTTTGAATTCAGGGAGTGTGCTACCTCAAGCTTTGTTGTTTTCCCACAGGATTGTTTTGGCTATTCAAGATTTTTTGCTGTTTCATATGAATTTTAGGATTCTTTGTTCTACTGTGAAAAATGCCATTGGCTTCTGATTGGGATTGCACACAATATGTAGATTGCTTTAAGTAATATGGGCATTTTAACCTTGTTAAATCTTCCAATCCAAGAGCAGGGAACATCTTTCCATTTCTTCATATCTTCTTTGATTTCTTTCCATAATGTCTTATGTTTTTCAGTGCATAGGTCTTTCATCTCCTTGGGTAAATTTATTCTATTTTATTCATTTTGTTATGAATGTAAAGGAGATTGTATTCTTGATCTCTCTTCCTACTAGTTTCTTATCAGTCTATAGAAACGCAACTGATTTTACATGTTGATTTTGTACCTTGCAACTTTACTTTATTTGTTTATTATTTCTAATCATTTTTTTTGTACATTCTTTAGGATTTTCTATATACAATCATGTTATCTTCAATAGTAACTGTTTTATTTCTTTCTTTCCAACTTGGATCCATTTTATTTCCTTTTCTTGCTTAATTGTTATGGCTAGGACTTCAAATTCCATAATGACTAAGTGTGACAAGGGAGGGCATCCTTGACTTTTTATTGTTCTTAAAGGGATAGTTTTCATTTTTTCACCATTGAGTGTATGGGCCATGGGTTTGTCATATATGGCCTTTATTATGTTAAATTACTTTCCTTGTATAGCCATGTCATTCAGAGTTTTTATCTTAAGTGAATGTTGAATTCTGTCAAATGTTTTCTTTCTGTCTATTGAGATGATCATATGATTTTTATTCTCCTTTTATTAATGCGATGTATCACATCGATTAACTTGTAGATGTTGAACTATCCCTGTGTCCCTGGAATAAATCCTACTTGATCGTGGTATAAGATCCTTTTAATGTATGGTAGTATTGGATTTGCTAATATTTCGTTCAGGATTTTTTCATCTATGTTCATCAGTGATATTGGCCTGTAATTTTCCTGTTTTGTGTTGTCCTTGTCTGGTTTTGGTATCAGGATAATGTTGGTCTCATAAAATGAGTTTGAAAGTGTTCCATCCTCTGCAATTTTTGCAATATTTTTTGAAGGATGACTATTAAATCTTCTTTGAATATATGGAATGCACCTCATCCTGGGGTTTCGTACTTTGGGAGGTTTTTGATTATAGTTTCAATATGTTCACTTGTGATTGGTCTATTCATATTCTCTATTTCTTCTTGATTCAGTTTTGGGAGTTTGTATGATTCTAAGAATTTACCTACTTCTTACAGGTTACTCACTTTGTTGGTGGATAGTTTTTGAAAGTATTCTCATATTCCTTTGCATTTCTGTGGTATTTATGGTAATTTCTCCTCTTTTATTTTTGATTTTATTTCAGCCTTCTTTCTCTTTTACTTTGTGAGTTCAGATAAAGGTTTGTCAGTTTTGTTTCCCTTTTCAAAGAATGAGCTTTTAGTTTGATTAATCACTTCTATTGTCTTTTTAGTGTCTATTTCTATAATTTCTTATCTGATTCTTATTATTTTCTTCCTTCTACTGACTTTGGGTTTTGTTTGTTCTTCTTTTCCAGTTCTTTCAGGTAATTAGTAATGTTAGATTGTTTACTGGAGATTTTTCTTGTTTCTTGAGGTAGCCCTGCATTTCTATGTACTTCCCTTTTAGTACTGCTTTTGCTGTATCCCATAAGGTTTGATATGCTATATTTTAATTTTTGTTTGTCTCCAAGTATTTTGTAACTTCTCCTGTGATTTCTTCATTCATCCAGTGGTTTTTCAGTATCGTATTTTTAATCTCCACATATTTGTGACTTTTCCAGCTTTCTTCTTGTAGTTGATTTCTTGTTTCATATCATTGTGATCAGTAAACAATCTTAGGATTTCAATCTTCTTGAATTTATTGAGACTTGCTTTTTCCTCCAACATACAGCGTATCTTTGAGAATGTCCCATGTGTGCTTGAGAAGAATATGTATCTGCTGCTTTTGGATGGAATATTCCATAGGTATTTATTAAGTCCATCTGGTCTAGTGTTTCATTTAAGACCAGTGCTTTCTCGTTGACTTTCTATCTAGACAATCTATTCATAGATGTAACTGGGATGCTAATGTCCCCTACTATTATAGTGTTGCTGTGAATTTCTCCCTTTTGTTCTCTTTAGTTGCTTTGTATATTTTATTGCTCCTATGTTAGGTGCACATATATTAATAAATGTTATGTCATTTTTGTGGAATGTCTTTATTTATCATTGTTTAATGCTCATTTTTGTTTCTTTCTATCTTTTGTCTTGAAGTCTATTTTGTCTGATACAAGTATGGCTACACCTGCTTTCTTTTGTTTGCCATTTCCTGGGGTATCATCTTTTATCCCTTCACTCTGAGCTTGTGTTTGCCTGTATAGCTGAGATACGTTTCCCAGAGGTGGCATATTGTTGGCTCTCATATATTAGTCCCTCCAACTCTCTCTGTCTTTTGATTGGTAAATTCAATCCATTTACATTTAGAGTGATTATGGATATATGTGGGCTTCATACTGTCTTTTATCTTTTGTTTCCTTGCTTTTCTATTCATTCATTTTCCTTGTATTTCTGTCTGCCACTTCACTTTGGTGGTTTTCTGTGATATGTTTCTCAGGTTCCTCTTTTTTATGTTTTGTGACTCTGCTCTAATTTTTTATTTTATAGTTACCATAAGGTTTGCATAAAAGATGTTATAAATGAGACAGTTTTTTCATGCTTATAGCATTTTTTCTGCATTGACCTTTGTAGGTTCTGTCATTTTCTCTTCTCCTTCTGTTTTTCTTGTCACAAGTTATCTCTTTTTGTATTGTAGGTTTCTTACCAAGTTAAGATGGTTACGTTTATATTTGATGCTTTCTTTCTCTCCAGACTTGATGTTATAATTAAGTGTTTACTAATCTCTTCTGATATAGAGTATAATTTTGATGAAGTCCAATTAATCCTTATTTTATTGTTACACATGTTTTTGTGTCATATCTAGTGTACTCATCTGATGGCAACGTCTAGTCACCATTTCGCACTCATCTCCAGGGTCTTCTCTCAGCCCCCTTGGTTGGCTGAATTTGCATGTCAAAGGTAGAGCCAATGCTTCCTAATGAGCTGTGCCTTTTCCACATGAGCATCAAAACAATTTATGTATTTGATACACCTATTTGCACAAACTATGCCTACAATTCAAGTTCCTTGGGGACAGTAGCCATATTTTATTATGAGTTTAAACTCATTTAGCTAGGAGCTATTATTTTTATTATAACATTGTATAAGAAATATTGGCTGAATAAAGAATTGAATGTTTGATGTTCTTCCTCTGCTTATTTGTTTAATAAGTTACTTATTTGAAATATCATCTCAGATACCACCTCATGAAAGGAAACTTCCCTAAATCTGGCTTACACACGGGGTTAATATTTTTCCCACAGTACCTTATGTGATCTTGGATACTCAGTCTACCACAAGTTACTAACAATCTCAGAGAGGTAAAACACTCACTGGATGCCTTCAAGATTGGACCATGAAGAACAACACAGCCCTCAGTAAATGTTGGCAGATGACAGGATTGTCACAGTAATGATCCACCACATTAAAATGAGCATGACTTCTATGATACATCACTTAAATTGCCACCCAGCAGAAAGTAAGAACTCAAAGAAACTGAGAAAGACTGATACTTTACTCTTTATTTTTCAGTAATTTCAAATTTACAGAAGAGTAGCATGAATAAAAATGGTGCAATTAACACTCATATACCCTTTATCTATATTCGCCTATTAACATTATAACACTTTGACTTCATCACTTTTTCTCTCTTTAATTCATCAGTTGCACACCTTATGATTTTTTCTCTAAATATTTTCATTATATATTTCCTAAGAATATGAATATTCTCCCACAGAGTCGCAGTGCAGTTATCAACTTCAGAAAACATAACATTGATGTGATTGTATAAATATTTTCAATGCAGAAGGAGTATAAAAATGAAGAGCTTTCCATTACAAGAAAACAAAACCTTCAAAAGGGACGAATACAGGACAACATATGATAGTACGAGAATCTGAGGAACAACATTGGCATGAGGTCTTAAACTTACGATGTGTAGAGAGAAGAAAAGTAAACCATTAGTACCAAAATTTCCTACATGATATTTTCTTGAAAGACAGATCCCACACTCAACATTTTCTTTAGAGCTCCTGTGACATCCTTATTCCTAACACTATAGATTAAAGGGTTTAGAACAGGGGTGATTATGGTGTAAAATACAGATACAAACATATCCTTCTCAGGTGTGTGGTAGGAGCTGGGGAGCATGTAGTTGTAGATGGAAGTCCCATAAAAGAGGGTGATCACCATCATATGGGAAGAACAAGTGTTTAAGGCCTTCTTCCACCCCTCTGCTGAGTTCATCTTGTGGATGGTGAGGAGGATAAAAGTATAGGAGCTTGAAATGACTATCACAGGGATGAGGAGCATGAGTACACAGCACAGGTACCTGAGCATCTCATAGAGAGAGGTGTCTGAGCAGGAGAGCTTCATTAAAGCAGGGACCTCACAGAAGAAATGATGGATCTCCCGGGATCTGCCGAAGGGGAAGGTCATGGTGACAGGTGTGAGCATGAAGCCATCCACTGATCCTAGGAACCAGCAGCCAGACACCAAGAGGAGACACACCTTGTGGTTCATGAGAATAGGATAATGCAGTGGATGGCAGATGGCCACATAACGGTCATAGGCCATGGCAGCTAGAAGTAAACATTCTGAACCTGCTAGAGACAGATAGAGAAACATTTGCATCCCACATTCAGGGGCTGAGATCTTATTCACACCCATGACCTGGTCCATCAGCATCTTGGGCATGGTGACAGAAATGTGCATCATGTCCATGAGAGACTGTTGACTGATGAAAAAGTACATGGGGGTGTGGAGGTGGGCTTGAGAGTATACCAGAAGGATCAGGATTGTGTTTCCAAACAAGGTCATCAGGAAAACCACAAAAATGACCACACAAAGCAGAAATGGGTGCTTGGATTGGCTGAAGAATCCCACCAGAATGAAATCTGACCATTTGGTGTTGTTGGTCACCCACGAGGTGTTGTCCATGAGATTTCACCTAGATCACCAAGGAGAGCTTTGGGATTAACAGATTATTCATGGGATATAATTAACAGAAATTAATGATTTGTAAGCTTGAGTTTCTGTGTCTGTGTGTGTGGGTGAGTGTACATGCCAACCCAATTGTGCTAACAGGAGGTGGTTCCAGGGGTCTGTAGATTTGGCAATTGTAAGTTACCTGAAACTCAACACTATTACCAGAAAATTAAGAATTTGCAACAGTAAGTGAAAAGAATCCTCAACTCACAGCAAGATTGCCGTAGTTCAAGGTCATGAGATTTTCTGATGATAGATAATGTTGTTTATTATCAAGGCGGAAATTTGCAAAATCACTTCCCTATGCAAAAACAAAAAGTAAATCATTTTTAAAAAGGATAAATCACACCTCTTATTTCTAGAATATGTTTTTATAGAAGTCAGAGTAGAATAAACCTCTCTCATTTAAGGATCCAATTGGGATCCTAAAAACTCTGGAAAGTGTATTTCACATAAGAAAAATTTAGAAAGTAACTGAAACATAATTTGGGGAAATACCATTCTGAAAGTTTGAACACCCTTTGTCTGTAGGATCAAGCTATGCTGTGAGGGTCCGTGGTTGCGTGAAATCACAGAAACAAGTCTGGCTTCTCACCAGTGACCAACCTCTTAGATATTCTAGGGACACCAAGTAAGGAGCCAAAACTCTGAGGCTGTACTGTGGCTGTGGGTCCACTTTATCCTCTACCCACCATCTCTCTGTCTACTCAATGAAAAAAGAAGATAATAATGTTTGACCTCAGATAGGGTGAATGTTAAATGAGGTAAAATGATGAAAGAGCTAGGAACATTACTAGTCACAGATGAATAAGTGCATGTAATGTTAGTTTAAAGAGTTAATATCTACAGTACTTACTGTGCAGAATCTATGTAAGAGATGGCTGTTACTATTATTGACTTATGAGATGTGTTACTCTGGTTCACCAATATTAGTATCTATTTATACATATAAGAATTTGGAAAATGAAAAAGCAATCAACTTAATGGGAGAAAATACCTGCATATCATATATCCAATAAAGCATTAATAGTCAAAATATATAAAGGAGTCATACAACTCAATATCAAAAAGGTAACTAATCTGATTAGAAGATGTGCAAAGGATATGGATAGATATTTTTCTAAAGAAGACATACAGATGACCAACAGGTAGGTGAAAAGATGCTCAACATCACTAATCATGAAGGAAATGAAAATAAATCCCACAATGAGATATAACTTCACACCTGTTAGAATGGCTATCACCAAAAAGACAAGCGATAACAAATGCTGGTGAGGATGTGGAGAAAGGGAACCCCTGTGCACTGTTGGTGATGATGTAAATTGGTGCAGCCATTATTGAATAGACTATGGAGGTTTCTCAAAAAAATTCAAAATAGAACTACCACAGATCCCAGCAATTCTACTTTTAGGTAATTTATCTGAAGAAAACAGAAACACTAATTTGAAAAGATACATATGCACCCCCTTGTTCATTGAAGCATTATTTGCAATAGTCAAGATATGAAAACAACCTAAATGTCCACGTATGGATGGATGGATAAACAAAATGTGGTATATATATATGTGTGTGTGTGTGTGTGTGTGTGTGTGTATGCATATAACATACATATATATACAATAAAATATTATTAAACAATAAATAATAATGAAATCTTTCTATCTGTGACAACATGGATGGAACCTAAAGGCATTATGTAAGTGAAATAAGTCAGATAGAAAAAGAAAAATAGCACATGATCTCATTTATATGTGGAATCTTAACAAAGAAAAACAAGCTCATAGGTACAGAGAATAGATTGGTGGTTACTAGAGGCAAAGGATGGGGGTGGGAAAAATGGGTGAAGGGAGCCAAAAAAGTACAAACTTACAGTTACAAAATAAATAAGTAATGGTGATGTAATATATAGCATGGCCACTATTGTTAATAATAGTCAATAATACTATATTGTATATTTTGAAGTTGTGAATTAGACTTGAAATTTCCTCATTTTAAGGCTAGTTGTTTCAGTTACACTAAGAAAAATATATATGTTAATTTTTAAAAATTCTTTGTTGATCATATTTGCAGTCCCAATACTATCACCAAGCTTGAATGTGTTAAATGAGTGTTAAACAGGTTTTTAGAATAAAGCATGAAAAAAGAAAACCTAAATCAAACAAAGAATTTAATTTGAATAATTTCTGTGGTCCCAGACTATATATATGCATAGAAGACTTTATGTAAATACCTATAAAACCTACATAAATATGCATATCTGCATAATTATATATAAATATGAAATATAAATAAATATGTAATACATATTTCTTATTTTCACCCCAATTAAGGAGAACTTTATGAGGAATCTCATCTCAGTTCTGTCTAGTACATGCTTCTCCAACTTTATCTCCTTAAATTTTGTACCATTTGTTCTAAATTTCAGGGCGAAAGACTAGCATTTAGAAGGCCATTGCCATTTACAGAACAAGGCTTCAGTTGTCTTTGCAAGTATAATCTGTTATATTGTCTATAGCAATCAACTTTTCATGGAAAATGAGATGCAGAAAGGAAAATTGAACAAGACTGAGATGTCTCTGACTCCAGTTCACTGTTTCCTCTTCTATCTGGCTGCTCACAGCATATGTATGTCTTAGATGCTGGAGATGAATCAAAGAAAAGAATTATACCTAGTTACAGATAAGGAGGTCACATCAGTCTTTTCAGGGAGAAATATTATATAAATATGACTTAAAGAAGTCTTAAAAGAGCTACAAGGTAAATAAGAAAGAACAATAGAAGCAAAATACATTTGGCCTTTCTGCAGAAAATCAGTAATAGCTTTTTCTAACTTTTCTCTTATGGAGATTAAACCATTGCAATTTTTCAATTTCTGACATTTTAAATGCTACATTGTAAAAGTCCTTACTAACAAGAAGGATATTTGACACTTCTTTCCGAGAAAAGTTTAGAAGTGGTTACGATACAGGCATATTTGAATTTCCGAGTTTCAAATACATCTTGTACTCTTGAAATAATTTCAAAGACCAATTACAGTATTCAACTTAATAACAGTCCCATGTTCTGGGGTGCTGAAGCATTAGACAGCACTAAAAATGAATTTGATGTCAATATACATATCCAACAAATCTGGGACACATAGCATTAAAAAAAATGACCTTGTCAAATTCCACTCCCACTGGCAAATGAAATCTGAGCCCTGTGCAAATTTTAAAAACAGTCCAATAAACACAAAACACGCTTGCTGCCTGGGTCTATGTTTGTTGTCATAGTGAAGCAAGGGCCAGCACAGTGACTGGCACATGCGTAGACCTCAAAGCTGTTTTGTGAATGAATGGAGGGGGAGCTGGAGGGCCGATGGGAATTCTGGGCAAATCTTTGTTGCATTTTGGTAAATGGCGGTAACTGTGATCAAGCCACACCAAACAGCCCACCTAGGACACAAGACAGACAAAGGAATACTGTCTACAAGGCAACTGGCCTCCCTGCTCACTCTTAGTCCCCTCTATCTAATTCCTTGAGTTTAATGTAAACAGCTTAGTGCATACTTAAGTTGAGGAATTATTAATAGTGATGGTAGAAGAATATTGAATCTTTATTTGAAGCTGATAGCATCTCAGCAATTGTCCTATTGCTTTAGCACATTTTATCTTCCCCAAGAGCCTATGAGGTATGTACTCATCTTATTATGTGCCTTTGCAGATAAAAACAAATGAGTTTCCAGGGCTTCTGCCTACTATCACACAACTAGGCTGATGGAGAACCCATGTCTCAGCTCAAGTGTGGGTCCCAGAGCCTGAAATGCTGCCTTAGCTCTCCAGGAACACAGTCCTCCCTGCACAGGCTACACTGTGGGTATTAGCCACTTACTCTCTGTTTCATCTGGAAAAGACAAATATGATTGAGACATTTATTTCGGTGTTCTGACTACCAGAAATAATCCCCACTCAAAATAAAATAAGGCCCCCTTTTCCTGTAAAATTTCATTCTCAATAAAACAAAGTTATTGTCCAATAATATAAGAGGAGTGTATATTCTTTTGCTCATAGATAATTGGAAATCAAGAACTGATTTATGAATAAGTTGCAGAAAATAAGTGATATATAAAAGATTAAAAAAACACATTTTTTTTTCCTCCATAAAAATAAGTGGTAGGGAAAAGATCTGGGAAATATGGTCAAGAATTAATAGAATGTGTCAGAAGCAGAAGAGGAAAAAGCAATCGTTACCGTTTTGCTCCTGTGGTTCTGTCGTCCTACCTGAGGAACCCAGCATAAGGTGATGCCACAATCCTCATCTAAATGAGCTGCTGGAGTGTGGCTGTTGTTAACTCTATAGAGAGAGTAAAGTGATGTCATCTCTGGTTTTATTACGCCCATCAAAGGAGTGGATGAAAGTTTTCTGTTGATAAATCCCATATGGGACTTCAAAAAAGAGTGCTATTAAGACAGCTGAAAAAGCTAGTAAACATGTCTGTTCCACTTTTGTGGTTTTCTTTTCATGTCTTTTTTCTTTCTCCTTTTATTGTACACTAGAAATCTTAATCAATATTAACAATAATCTCAAATCTCACCTCACCAATAAAATCTTATCTATGAAATGTATCTTATTTTATAGATAGCCTAAGCCTTTTTCACTTACAACATAGTTTTCTTGTATGCATGTATATGTCCTCATTTAGTCTTCAAAATTATTCTGTGAAGTATTGAAATTGCTCTTCTCATCTTTCACAGATACAGACTCTAAAACTCTTAGTCTAATTGGTGCATCAAAGACAGCACCACTAATCAATACTGTGGCTGAGACTAAAATTGAGGTGGTCTCCTTTACGCCTTTGTCTGGATCACTCTTCATTAGGTTACTTATTGTCCTCTTTCTTCTGTCACTCAGTTACAATCAATGTTGTCCTAGCATTGCATTGCATTTTAGGGCACTTGTTTTTAATTTAAATGTTGAATGCTAATTGTAGAAAAATATAAAGGCACAAAAGATTACTCCCCCAAAATTAAATCAACCATAATGCAATCACCCAGAAAAAAAATCATGCCTTAAATGTTATATCTTGCCTTCAAACTACAAATATTTATGGAGTGTATACCATGCACCAGGCAGTTGAGATAAACCAGGTAACAAAATAGAAGCAAACCCACCCTCATGGAACTTTCGGTCAAATTTCAGAGCCTTTTTTGTATGTGTGTTGTCGAACTATGTTGATCATTTTCCCATGCCATCCTTTGTTTATGATATCCTTTGTTCATGACATCCTTTGTCCAGGTTGTGACTTCTGTTTGTAAGGCCCACACTTGTGGTCTGGAGCCTCCTGTGTCCTCCCGGGTTTCAGCTGCAGATGGTTCATCCAGACCCCTTCATCAATTGGTTTCCCATAAGTCTCTGAAAGTACAGTCCTTTGGGAGCACTGAAGAGTGGGAGGAAGAAAGAAATTGCATCTTTTTTCCTGCTTCTGGCGATGGTCTCTGGCTGCTGCAACAGCTCTAGGCAGCTGAGGACTGTGCAGCAGCTGTGGGATCCAGCACCCAAAGGCAGTTTCAGTGGCATTGGTGGGATGCACGCATCTGGGCTGCAGCAGGGGAGGGTCCCACAGTAGCCCCAAGAAGAGAGTCTCATTGGCTCAGCAGTGAGGGGGATGTGAGGCTCCAAGGTTGGCCAGGACTCCTGGTCCTTGGGTGACAACACTCCCCTTCCTGCTTCCCCAGCCTTCTCTCCAGCCTTTTGCCACCTCGGTAACCAAACTCCTGCATTAAACCTCTTCAGTTTGAAATGAGTAAAGTGTTTGCATATGATTGGACATTAAATAATGATGTTAATTTTCTATCAAATTAATTATACCTCAGTTACGATCCTCCCTAATATTGAATAATGACATTTCATTCAGATTTCTAAATTATAAGTTTTGCTAAAATAAAAGTGCTTATAAAGAAAGCATTCTCTGAATGTAACTTTTCCTAAGACAATTCACTGGAGGGTACATAAAGTTTCAAGTTTTTTCATACACAAAACTGAATTGCTTTCCCAAATCTTCTTCAAATTATGCTTTGACTTCAAAATTCACCTGCACTAGCATTAAATTGTATGTGCCTTTTCATCTCAGTTAATATGATAAGAAAATCCTTGTTTAATCTGCCTTTCTCGATTATTAATGTTTACATGGTGTTCATATGTTTACCCTTGTAACTACTTATGTGAAATATCCGTTTAAAGCTTTTGTACATTTTTCCTATTGAAAGCTTTTCCTTATACATATAAAAGTGTTTACATATTAATAATTGTAACTCTTTGTGAGTTGTATGAACTATAATATTTTAATTTCAGTTTTAATTTTGATATTTTGTTCCATAAGATTTTTAAAAAATATTTGGTCTAATACATTCACTTTAATGATTTCTTTCAGCACCTTTGTGTTTAGAAAGTCCTCACACATTTTTGGATCATTAAAATTTTCATCTTTACATATTTTTAAGAACTAGCTTGAGCATATTTTTGTAAATTTAACTTCTAATGCAGCAATAACTTATTGGAGATGTGATATGAAATAGGTTTCTAACATGACTGTTTGCAATTAGAGACTAATTTAAAGTGTTAAATGATCCTTTTTTCGTTCATTCATTCCAAAAATATTTATTAGTATCAGCTATGTTCCAACCACTCTTCTAGGTTCATGATGGTGAAAACAATGATTCTGCCCTCATACAGCTCATATTCTAGTGATAAATGAAGACAATCAACTACTGAATACACAATATTATGCCAGGTATTAATAACTACAATGAATAAAATTAAAAGCAGGGTGAGAATCATGAGGGAATCTATTTTACACAGAATGTGAAATTTCATCAGACCCATCAATGAAACAATGGAGTCAGTGATTAAATTTGTGGGCAGGGATGTTTAAGCAGAGGGAACCGGAAGGGTAAAAACTCTGAGGCAGAATCTCACTTGCCATGTGTGATGAGCAACAAGAAGATCCGTTCCCACAGGTTATGGTGAGAAAGTTAGAGAAACATAGAAAATCAGGTTACACATGGAGCCAAGAGGCAGGTCCTCCAGGATTGTGAGGAGCCTCAGAAGGACCAGAGATGATCAAGATGTGTCTAGGGAAATGGTTAACAAAAGACATGTATAAAACTCAAAAGAGTGTGCATTTAGAAAAGGAAAGAAAATCACAACCAATCAATGGTCTCTTTCTTCTATTATCTCTTAGGACAGTTTACCAGACATGCTCACACTGTCTTATGCCCCGACTGCAGTCTGGCTTGCCCTCCCCACCACAACATGCTACAACTCCCAGCAACTGCCAGTACTCACAGAACCTCACAGAGTGCAGAGCCTCAGGAGCTTTGACTCTCCTGCCTCTTGTTAAATCCCACTCTGAGATGTGACTGGAGGATTTAGAGAGAGGAAAGTCATGATAGGACTTAGGTGCACAAGCATCACTGAAGTCTTGATGGAGAAAAAAGTCCAGGGAGCAAGAATGCAGAGAGTGGTTTGAGTGAGTCCTGATGAGAGACGTGGTGGCTGAGTGAGGGGGTGGTGATGTTAGGTTGAAGTGCTATCGATGCACTCAGGACACTGGGGCTGGGCACATTGGAGAGGAAACTTAGAACTGAGTTTGAGACTCAAATTTCCCAATAGACATGTGCATGGAGATGAGGCAAGGCCACTGGGTGCCTGAGTCAGGAGTTCAAAGGGGAGGACACACCTGAAGTCATGGTTTAGGGGATGAGCAATGTGTAGACGAAGGAATTGGATTGCATGACGAGGGAGAGTGGGGTTTCTTACACCAGAAACCAGTGTAGATGAGGTTAAATTTCCATCTCATCTCTTCTTTTCCAATCACCTAATGCCAAATGCCTTTAAAATATCTTGTTTTATTGCTGTTGTTCATGAGAATTTTTAACATCTAGTGGGACAATTCTCCTTGTTATCCCTATATTCACATTGAAACTTGGCAATTTCTTGCCTGTTTGTTTCTTCTTTAAGTTGATCTTTTAAATCTCTTGGTCAAGTTCAGAAGATCTAATAGAATATATTTTTTTCTTTTTTTGAGGAAGATTAGTCCTGAGCTAACATCTGCCACCTATCCTCCTCTTTTCTGCTGAGGAAGGTTGGCCCTGAGCTAACTTCTGTGGTCATCTGCCTCCATCTTATATGTGGGCTGCCTTCCACAGAATGGTCTGATAAGCAGTGCATAGGTCTACACCAAGGATCCGAACAGGCAAACCCCAGGCCACCAAAGAGGAAAGTGCAAACTTAACGAGTGCACCACTGGCCTGGCCCCAAAGATCTAATAGAATTTTTATTAGAATGTAATTAAAAGAAATACTTAGGAAGGATTAATATTGTTAAACTGTTGAGGATTTTCATCTAGAAATATGCTTGTCTTCACAGGTTATTAAAATGGTTAGAAGCTAAACCTGACTTGTTAAAAATTTTTTCCTAAAGTTCTTCCATAGTAATTGTTGAGATTATTCCAGATTATTTCAAGATGTTTGTTTCATTAGCAGTTTGAAAAGAATATTTTCCAATTTGTGAAAACTTAATAAGCACTAATAGTGACAGAATAGCTATTGATCTTTATGTGACTGCCTGGTTCTGCATTTTTAAAATCTGGTACTGATTCCAATATTTCATTTGAATATTTTCATTAAATATTTTAGTTCAGTCTCATGTATTAATGCAATGTACTATACTGTGAAATCTGTATTTAACTGTGACAATAAAAAAAAAACCCTCTGTTCCAAATTTTAATGTTTTTCATCATTTTATGTTTCACTTTCTAGAAAGATACAGGGTATTGATTTACCATGTTTTGTCTTTAAAAATGTATAACAACAAAAAATATAGTAAGGTAACAGGATATAAAATAAAGATGCTAAACTCGCTATCTTCACATACACAAGAAATAGTGCAGTAGAACATAAAATGGAGAGAAAATCTCATTTATAAAAGGATCAAAAATGATAAAACATTTAGGAACTAAACTCAGTAAGAAATGTGTAAGACTTATATGAGGAAAATTTGAAAGTAATCCTGAAAGATACAAGCACAGATATTAAGAAATGGAAAGTTACCTGCCCAGGGCTCAGGAGTGGAGCCATCATCTCTGTGGACAAAAAATTGTATCAAAGAGGATTATTGTTGTCTGAAAACCTAATGGAATTTACATGGCTAGGTTTCTGACTAACTTCAGTCTCATGACTCCTATTTTATTTCTGATTTCTCACTTTTAGAATGGGACTGTCTATCCTACATCTGTCTCCTTATTATGTTTTGGAAGTAGATAATGTGTTATCTGGTTTCAGAGGTTCATAGGGAGAGAGGAATTTTTCCCCAGGATGAATTATACCTGGAAACTCTCTCAGACCTGGATACTTGGATGAGACTTTGAACTCAGAGTTGATCCTAGAACAGATTAATATTTTCAGGGGTATTGAGAAGAGACTAACATATTTTGCTTATTAGAAGGGCATGAATTTGGGGGAACCAGAGAGAAAATTTTATGGGCCAAACTACATCACCTCAAAATTCCTGTGTTAAAATCCTATCCTTCAGTGCCTCAGAAGTGATCTTATTTGGAAATAGGTTTGTTGCAGACGTAATTAGGTAAGATGAAGTCACACTGGATTAGGCTGGGCTTCTAATCCAATATGGCTATTGTCCCTACAAAGAGGGGACATTTGAGCACAGAGACACTCAGAGAGAACACCATGTGAATATTGGAGTGTTGCTCCATAAGCCAAGGAACTACCACAACTAGGAGAGAGGCCTGGGATGGAACTTTGTCTTGCTCCTTCACAGGGAGCATGGTCCTATTGACACCTTGATCTCAGACTTGCAGCTTCCAGAATTGTGATACAGGAAATTTATGTTGTTCTAAGTCACCCAGTTGGTGGTACTTGGTTATGGAATCCATAGCAAGTTAATATAATTTATTTTATTCTCAGGAAGGATAATTCAACATCAGGAAGATGTTAGTTCTCCATAAGTTAATATTAACTTGATGTTAAGTGACTTCACAGCCAAATCTATTTTATCTCAGCAATGGTCACTTAACTTACTGGAAAAGGTAGCTTTAGATAAGCATATATCCCTTGATTATCTACTTGCTGAGCAAAGAGGCATCCGTGTGGTAGCAAACACCTCCTGTTGCACATGGGTAAATACCTTCAGGGAAGTAGAAACACAATTACATAATATTAAAGAGCAAGAACATTTGCTACAACAAATTTCACCACATAACCCATTGTCTTTTGATTTATTCAGCTGGTTACACTTAAGTCTGAGCCCTGGTTTAGAACCATCTTGTAAATTGGGTTTATAGTATTGCTCTTAATCTTACTATGTATACTTATTGTAAAGTTCTTTACTTATTGCCTGTTGAACCTCTGTAAAAATTACATGTCCAATAAGGTGATGCTGGCTCAGCACTTCCAGATGATCTCCAAAGCCTACCACCTTGGAGAAATGTAGACTTTAGATGGGAAATGCCAGAGAGTTCTCCCTCTCCCTTGTTACTCAGACATAAACTAAATAATTTCTGAATATTGTGCACTTTCCCTCCAGTGTTGGACATGACAACCAGGAAAGGTCCTCCTTGGCACTAAGGGACTAGATCACTACCTGCTGAGAACCTGACTATCAATAAGCAACGCTTTTAGAGAAAAATTTTGATCAAAAGAGGAAAATGTGCCAATTAATAAAAGAAACCTTAACGAAATTAGAGTTGGGAAGGCCTGCAGGGGGAGCTCTCATGCCCTATCATACATCGTCAATTACACTAAACAGGAAGAGATATTACCTGCATCTTTGACCAGAAATAAAACTACATTATTCTTAAAGGAAGATTTCTCTCCCCATCAGGCAACAGCCCAGACAATGAGAAATGCTGGGGGTCAGTCAATGAGAAGCCATTGCTGCCCTGAACTGTTACTTTCCTCCAATGGACTTTTGTTTAGAACAGCCCTCCCTGATCCTCATTTTGCTCTTTAAAAGTAAGTACCTCTCCTTTGTTTTCTGGATTTGTCTGTGGCTAGCCATAGCACGTGCATTCTGAATTTCAATTCTTTTAGCTGTTCCTGAATAAACTCATTTTGAGGGTAAAATAATAAGTGAATTTGCTTTTTAAGTTGATATGCCTCGCCTCCAAGTCCATGGAAAAATGGGAACCCAAATCCACCAGTCTTTCTCAAACTCTGAGTTCGAAAATTCTACCAGGCCACTTCTCATCTGAGTGGCCTCTTATTTCTGCATGTTGTTAAAATGCACCCAATCTGTTCAGAGTGGAGATTACTCAGGACATTGCATTCTCCATCTTCACTGTCCTATACAGGAAGGCAGAAGCCAGACCAGGCACTGTGGCCCCATCATTGATGATTTGATTTACTGCATCACTCAAGGAGAAAGTGGAAATGCAGGGGCAACAGTTTAGGTTGGATTTGAGAAGTATCATGGCTTCCTGGCCCAAAAGGAACAACCGCAGCTGAGGTGGCTGGAGGAGGGCGAGTGAGCCACTGGGCAGAGCCTGCTGGAGATGAGGATATTCCAGCAGAGCAGGGCCCTAAAGGAGCTGGACTAGGGACTGATGGGGAGCTGCCAATACCTACCCCTGGGTCTTCTGGAGGCAAGGCTTGGTGTCTGGTGGGGAAGGGAGTGGTGAATATGTGACCAAGGGGACAGACAGTGGCTTTTGGAGAAAAACTACTTTGGTATTTATGCTCTTTCGGACAAAGGATGCCCTAGAACTTACATGGGAAACCTCTTAATTTTAAATCCTACCATTGGAATCAGAAGGGACACCCGAGAATCATAAAAAATAGGTCACATTAGGGGCTGGCCCCGTGGCCGAGTGGTTAAGTTCGCGCGCTCCACTGCAGGCGGCCCACTGTTTTGCTGTTTCGAATCCTGGGCGTGGACATGGCACTGCTCATCAAACCACACTGAGGCAGCGTCCCACATGCCACAACTAGAAGGACCCACAACGAAGAATATACAACTATGCACTGGGGGGCTTTGGGGAGAAAAAGGAAAAAAATAAAATCTTAAAAAAAAAAAGAAAAAAATAGGTCACATTAAGGACAAAAACAAATATTTTTTCTAAAAATTAAAGTTAATTTGATGGCTTACATAAGTTTAAACAGAAAAAGAACAACCTACTCTATGCTGACTGAAAAACACTTAAAACCTCACAGTCAATCTTTAAATGACTAGATTGGTCTATTCAGTGACAGCCAATGAAAATCATCGTTAGTAACTCATTTGACTCAATAACCAAGCATATAAATAATGCTTACAATTGTTCAGCTTAGAATTTTCATGTTAAATTTTAAGGCAAATGCTAATTTCCTTCCCCATGTCACTTGCCTATTCCAGACACAGGGGGAAGGAATTACAAGGGCTCCATGCAGCATGCTCACAATCCACTTGAGACTACAGAGCAAATAAATAACAGGGAAAAGGAAACAATTGTTTTAATCCTCCAAGGATATACTAAATCTCAATTGAATTGGGAAAGTCATTATCGATGGGCTTATGTTGTCACAATAGAACCCATTGCAATAGAAATTTTCTGGGCACACTTTAATCTATCTCATTCCTAATGAATTATTCAGGGATTTCTGAACTAACTAATTCACAGCCTCATACAAGTACAGTGACTAAACAGCCCTGGACACATAGTGGGGGTCACTAAGTGAAGGAATTTACAAAGTATTTGTGTTTAATTTGTCCCATTTTGTCCTTATTATATCTATTTCAAATAAACTATTTCTTCTTCTTCTTCTTCTTCTTCTTCTTCTTCTTCTTCTTCTTATTGCTATGCTTATTTCCTTGTGAACAAACTAAGGGTCAGAAAGAAACTAATTTTCTAATTATCACACAGTAAATACGCAAAACCTTTGCACTTTCAATAATAAGTGTGATCATCTTATCTTACCATAACTCAAAGTATATTTAAATTGGGCATTTAGGGGCTGGCTCGGTGGCATGGTGGTTAAGTACGTGCACCCCACTTCAGCAGCCCGGGGTCCACTAGTTTGAATTGCCAGTGTGGACCTACACCACTTATCAAGCCATGCTGTGGTGGTGACCCACATAGAAAAACTAGAGGAAGATTGGCACAGATGTTAGCTCAGAGTCAATCTTCCTCACCAAAAGCAATACTACTACTACTACTAATAATAATAATGAGCATTTATTAGCACAAAAGCAATTTTAAAAGGAGTTATAATACAGATACTTTGGAGAATATACTCTCAAATAATTTATTTTAATTTTTATACCCACTTTTTCCTTTTTTCCCCAGTACCAATAAGATATATTTTACCCACAATGGCCAAGACTAAGGCCTGCCATTTCTATAAAAAATGAAACTAATCATTTACCTACTTTTTAAAAAATAATTTGACAGGTGGCTATTTTTAGAGTGATGGGGAAATATAATACAGATGATTGATTTAATAATCTACTCTGAGATAAAATGTTGCCAGATATTAATACCTTTCATTTTTATCCACTTAGGTAACTTACTCATATATGTTTCCAGAGCTATGGCCTGCTGGCTCAAAGAATGAAGAATTGGGGATTTTCTTAGGGACATTTAGAGTAATATTTTATGTCTGTAAGTTCCACTGTTTTTCAAATAAATTTAGCAGATTATTTTTATTTTCCTTTTTCAAAAATTATTTTATTGAAGTCATATTGGCTTATAACATTGTGTAAATTTCAGGTGTACATTATCATATTTCAGTTTCTGTATTGACTCCATCATGTTCATCACCAATAGTCTAGTTTTTATACGTCACCATACACATGTGCCCCCTTACCACTTTTGCCCTCCCCCACTACCTTCTCTTCTGATAAACACTAATCTCTTCTCCTTATCTGTGTGCTTGTTTATCTTCTACAGGAGTGAAATCATATAGTATTTGACTTTCTCTGACATTTCACCTAGGATAAGACCCTCAAGGTTCATCCATGTTGTTGCAAATGGCACAATTATATCTTTTTTATGGCTGACTAATATTCTATTGTATATATATACTACATCTCCTTTATGCATTCATCTTTTCTGGGCATTTGGGTTGTTTCCATGTCTTGGCTATTGTAAATAATGCTGCAATAAACATAGTGCTGCAGAAGTCTTTGTGAATTATTGACTTTATGTTCTTTGGATAAATAACCAGTAGCTGGATCATACAGCATTTATGTTTTGAATTTTTGAGAAATATCCATATTGTTTTCCATAGTGGCCGCTCCATTTTGTACTGTCATCAACAGTATATGATGGTTTACTTTTCTCCACATACTCTCCCACATTTATTTCTTTTCATTAATTATAGCCATTATGACAGATGTGAGGTGATATCTCATGGCAGTTTTGATTTGCATTTCCCTAATAATTAGGAAAGTTAAACATCTTTTCATGTACCTGTTGTCTATGTGTATATATTCTTTGGGAAAATGTCTGTTTATATCCTCTGCCCATTATTGATTGAGTTGTTCATTTTTTTGTTATTGAGTTGTATGAGTTATTTATATGTTTTGGAGATTAACCTCTTCTTGGGTATATGATTTGCAAATATTTTCTCTCAGTTGGTGGGTTGTCTTTTCTTTATTTCAATTTAATTTTTATTGAGTTAATGATAGGTGACAATCTTGTGAAATTTCAGTTGTACATTATCGTTTGTCAGTCGTGTTGTAGGTGCACCCCTTAACCCTTTGTGCCCAGCCCCCACCCCACTTTTCCCCTGGTAGCCACTAATCTGTTCTCTTTGACTGCATTTTTAAATTCCTCATATGAGTGGAGTCATACAGAGATACTCCTTCTCTGTCTGGCTTATTTCACTTAACATAATTCCATCTAGGTCCTTCCATGTTGTTTCAAATGGGACAATTGTGTTCTTTTTTATGGCTGAATAGTATTCCATTGTGTATATATACACCACATCTTTACCCAATCACCAGTTGATGGGCATTAGGTTGATTCCACGTCTTGGCTATTGTAAATAATGCTGCAATGAACATTGGGGTGCATGAGACTTTTGGAATTGCTGATTTCAAGCTCTTTGGAAGATACCCAGTAGTGGGATAGCTGGATCATATGGTAGTTCTAGTTTTAACTTTTTGAGGAATCTCAATACTGTTTTCTATAGTGGCTGCACCTGTTTGCATTCCCACCAACAGTATATGAGGGTTCCTTTTTCTCCATAGCCTTTGTAACATTTGCTACTATTTGTTTTGGTTATTTTTGTCATTCTAATGGGTGTAAGGAGATATCTTAGTATGGTTTTGATTTGCATTGCCCTGATGATCAGTGATGATGAACATCTTTTCATATGCCTATTGGCCATCCATATATCTTCTTTGGAGAAATGCCTGTTCATGTCTCCTACCCATTTTTTGATCAGGTTGTTTGATTTTTTGTTAGTGAGTTGTGAGAGTTCTTTATATATTATGGATATTAACACTTTGTTGGATGTGTGACTTGCAAATATGTTTTCCCAGTTAGTGGGTTGTTGTTTTTTTGTTTCAATCTTGTTTTCCTTTGCCTTGAAGAAGCTCTTTAGTCTGATGAAGTCCCATTTGTTTATTCTTTCTATTGGTTCCCTTGTCTGAGAAGACATGGTTTCCAAAAAGATCCTTTTAATACTGATGTCAAAGAGTGTACTGCCTTCTTTTTCTTTTAGGAGCTTCATGGTTTCAGGTCTTACCTTTAGGTTTTTGATCCATTCAGAGTTTATCGTTGTGAATGGTGGAAAAGAATGGTCAATTTTCACTCTTTTACATGTGGCTTTCCAGTATTCCAAGCACCATTTGTTAAAAAAGACTTTCTTTTCTGCATTGTATATCCTCAGCTCCTTTGTCAAAGATTAGCTGTCTGTAGATGTGTGGTTTTATTTCTGGGCTTTCAATTCTGTTCCATTGATCTCTGCACCTGTTTTTGTACCAGTACCATGCTGTGTTGATTACTGTAGCTTTGTAGTATGTTTTGAAGTCAGGGATTATGATGCCTCCAGCTTTGTTCTTTTTCTTAGGATTGCTTTAGCAATTCGGGATCTTTTGTTGCCCCATATGAATTTTAGGATTCTTTGTTCACTTTCTGTAAAGAATGTCATTGGGATTCTGATTCGGATTGCCTTGAATCTGTAGATTGCTTTAGGTAGGATGGACGTTTTAACTATGTTTATTCTTCCAATCCATGTACATGGAATGTCTTTCCATCTCTTTGTGTCATCATCCATTTGTTCCAGAAAAGCCTTGTAGTTTTGTTGTATAGGTCTTTAACTTCCTTAGTTAAATTCGCCTGAAGTTATTTTATTCCCTTTGTTGCGATTGTGAATGGGATTGTGTACTTGAGTTCTTTGCCTGTTAGTTATTAGAGTATAGAAATGCTACTGGTTTATGTAAATTGATCCTATACCCTGCAACTTCGCTATAGTTGTTGATTATTTTTAAAAGTTTCCAATGGATTCTTTGGGGTTTTCTATATATAAGATCATGTCATATGCAAACAGTGAGAATTTCACTTCTTCCCTCCCTATTTGGATTCCTTTTGTTCCTTTTTCTGGCCTGATTGTTCTGGCCAGGACATCCAGTACTATGTTAAATAAGAGTGGTGATAGAGGGCATCCTTGTCTCCTTCCTGTTTTCAGTGGGATGGTGCTCAGATTTTGCAAATTGAGTATGATGTTGGCTATGAGTTTGTCATATATGGCCTTTATTATGTTGAGGTAGTTCCCTTCTATGCCAGTTTTGTTCAGAGTTTTTCTCATAAATGGCTGTTGGATCTTGTCAAATGCTTTCTCTGCATATATTGGGATGATCATGTGGGTTTTATTCCTCAATGTTTTGATGTGGTGTATCACGTTGATTGATTTGCGGATGCTGAACCATCCCTGTGTCCCTGGTATGAATCCCTCTTGATCATGATGTATGATTCTTTTGATGAATTGCTGAATTCGGGTTGCCAAAATTTTGTTGAGAATTTTTGCAGCTATATTCATCAGCGATATTGGCCTGTAGTTCTCCTTTTTCGTGGTGTCCTTGTCAGGCTTTGGTATCAGAGTGATTTTGGCCTTGTAGAATGCGTTAGGAAGTGTTCCATCCTCCCTAAATTTTTGGAACAGCTTGAAAAGGATAGGTATTAAATCCTCTCTGAAAGTTTGGTAGAATTCCCCAGGAAAGCCATCTGGTCCTGGGGGTTTATTCTTTGGGATGCTTTTGATTGTTGTTTCAATCTCTTTCCTTGTGATGGTCTGTTCAGATTGTCTGCTTCTTGACTAAGCTTTGGGAGCTTATAGGAATCCAAGAATTTATCCATTTCCTCTAGGCTATCCATTTTGTTGGCCTATGCTTTTTCATACTATTCTCTTATAATACACTGTATTTCTGTGCAGTGTGTTCTTATTTCTCCTCTTTCATTTCTGATTTTGTTTATTTGAACATACTCTCTTTTTTTCTTTGTAATTCTGGCTAGAGGTTTGTCAATTTTATTTATCTTCTCAAAGAACCAGCTCTTTGTTTCATTGATCCTTTCTACTGCCTTTTTTGTTTCAACAGCACTTATTTCTGCTCTGATTTTTATTATTTCTCTCCTTCTGTTCACTTTGGGCTTTGTTTGTTCTTCTTTCTCTCATATACTTAGATGTGGTTTAAGATTGCTTATTTGGGATTTTTCTTTTTTGTTAGGATGTGCCTGTGTTGTGATGAATTTCCCTCTTAATTTAGTTTTTGCTGTATCACATATGAGCTGGTATGGCATGTTATCATTTTCATTTGTCTCCAGATATTTTTTGACGTCTTATTTAATTTCTTCAGTAAGCCATCACTTGTTCAATAGTGCATTGTTTAGTCTCCACATCTTTATGCCTTTATCAGCTTTCTTCTTGTGCTTAATTTCTAGCTTTGTAGCATTATGATTGGAGAAGATGCTTGTCATTATTTCATTTTTTTTTTTTAATTTGTAGAGGGTTGCCTTGTTTCCCAACATATGATCTATCCTTGAGAATGTTCCATGTGCACTTGAGAAGAATGTGTATTCTGCTGTTTTGGGGTGAATTGTTCTATATATGTCTATTAAGTCCAACTGTTTTAGGTTTTTGTCCAGCTCCACTCTTTCCTTGTTGATTTTCTGTCCGGATGGTCTGTCCATTGATGTAAGTGGGATGTTGAGGTCCCCTATTATTATTGCATTATTTTTAATATCTTCTTTTAGGTTTGTTAATCATTGCTTTATGAACTTTGGTGATCCTGTGTTGAGTGCATAGATATTTATAAGCGTTATTTCTACTTGATGAAGTGTCCCTTTGATCATTATGTATTGGCCCTCCATGTCTCTCTTTACCTGCCTTATATTGAAATCTATTTTGTCTGATTTAAGCATTGTGACACCTGCTTTCATTTGTTTGCTATTGGCTTGAAGTATTGTCTTCCACCCCTTCACTCTGAGCCTGTGTTTGTCCTTGGAGCTGAGGTGTGTTTCCTGGAGGCAACAAATTATTGGATCTTGTTCTTTAATCCAACATGCAATTCTGTGCCTTTTCATTGCTGAGTTCAATCCGTTTACATTGAGGGTGATTATTGATGCATGAAGGCCTAATACTGTCATTCTGTCACTCATTTTCTGGTTTTCTGGTGATTTCTTTTTTCCTCTTCCTTTGTGTTTTAGCCTACCCAGTGACCTCTGCAATTTCATATGCTGGGTTTTTATCTTTTTCCTTAGTTATGTTTTGTGTCTCTGTTCTTTCTTTTACTTTAGTGGAACCCTGCAGTTTGTATTCAGAATCTCATGCATAACATAGTCCATTTTCTGGTGACCTGTTACTTTCTTAGCCTAAACTGACTCAGTCCCTTTCCTCCCCCCCCAAATTATTATTTTCATCTCTTATTCCAAGTTGTGTAGTGAGGTTGTGGTTAGAGTGATAAGATTATCTTTGCTTTGGTGATTTGCTTCCATTTATCCTAATGCTGTAGTTGAATATTTGCTATCCTATTCTGGTTCTATCTATTTGTCTCCCTAGTCTGTATTTCGTGATCACTTTCTCCCTTTTTTTCTTTTTTCAGGTATGAGGGCCTTCTTGAGGATTTCTTCTATGGGTGGTCTTGTGGCTATGAAGTCCCTAGGTTTTGTTGTCTGGAAAAGATTTAATTTCTCCCTCATATCTGTAGGATATTTTTGCTGAAGAGAGTATTCTTGGCTGAAGATTATTGTCCTATAAAGGTTTGAATATGTCATTCCAATATCTCCTAGTTTGTAAGGTTTCTGTAGAGGAATCTGCTGAAAGTCTGATAGGGCTTCCTTTGTAGGTTATTTTCTTCTGCCTTGCTGCCATGAGTATTCATTCTTTGTCATTCATTTTTGCTATTTTTACTACTATATGCCTTGGAGTAGGTCTTTTTACATTGACAAATATAGGACATCTGAAAACTTCCTCCACACACGTTTCTCCCTCAATCTCTAGATTTGGGAAGTTCTCTGCTATTATGTCATTGAGCACACTTTCTGCTCCATTTTACTTTTCCATGCCCTCAGGAATCCTGATGATTCTTAAGTTGCATTTTCTCATGGTGTCTGGTATTTCTTTGAGATTTTCTTCAGTTTTATTTTTTTTAATTCTTAGTTCTCTTTCTTCTTCTGTCTGGAGCCATTCAACCTCTCTATCTTTGATTATGCTAATTTTCTCCTCTAAGTTGTCTACACAGGCATTCAGGGAATGCATATTCTGTTTTATCTGATCCATTGTATTTTTCATCTCTAGTATTTCTGATTGATTCCTCTTTATAGTTTTGATCTCTTTTGTGAAGTAACTCCAGAACTCATTGATTTGTTTCTCTATATTTCCCTTTACCTCATTGAGTTTTTTGATGATAGCTATTCTGAATAGATTTTCTCTTAGTTTACCTATTTCCAAGTTCTCAGGACATACTTCTGTGTTTTTATTGTTTTCCTTTTGGTCTGGAGTTTTTATAAATTGCTAGATCATAGAGGAGCAGTTTTTTGCATAATTCTATTGTTCGGTTGCAGTTACAGCCTGTCACCACTAGAACGGCATTGAGAGCAGTGCGTTCTGACCCCTCCGCCTTCAGCTGCCATGGCAGCACACAGCACGGGTTGGGGGAGGAAGGGCACCTTCTCCCATGTGCAGACCTGGACTCTGATCAACTTTTGCTCTCTGGTTTCTTGGGGCCTTGGCTTGATGGGGTCCCCCACGTGGAAGCTTTCCCCCATTAGAGGGTTTCTGCTGCCTGGGTCTGTGGGAGTCCTGGACAATCCTCCGGATGCATGGACCCTCCACCACTCCTTCCCTCAAGGAGCCTCCTGCAGCAGTGATCCCAGTCTCTAGGGGAGGGAGCAAAGTTCTCTCTTACCCCATTCCAGCTCTTCCAAGGGCGGCTCCAGCCTCTCTACTCTCCATCATTTGGCTGCTTTGGGTCTCTGACGATTTTTGTGTTATTGGGATTTCTTTGGTTGGAATGTAGTTGCTCCCCTTAGTTGTAATTTGGTGGGGAGAGAGTCCTGGGTGAGTTCACTCTGCCATGTCTCTGACGTCACTCTGAGTTGTCTTTACTTTTTATTCATTGTTTCCCTAGACATACAGCAGCTTTTTATTGTGATACATTTCCATTTATTTATTTTTTCTTTTATTTCCTTTCTTGAGTAGACACAGTCTTCAAAAGGTACTCCTAAGATTGATGTCAAAGAGTCTACTGCCTATATTCTATTCTAGAAGTTTGATGGCTTTAGGTCTCAGTAGATGCAGAGAAAACATTTGACAAGAAACAACATAAATTTATGATTAAATTTCTCACTAAAATGAATATAGAAGAAAAGTACTTCAACATAATAAAGACTATATTTGAGAAACCCACATCCAATAACATACTCAATGATGAAAAATTGATAGCTATTGCTCTGAGAACAGGAGCAAGACAAGGATCCCCCTCTCAACACTCTTATTCTACCTAGTACTGGAAGTTTTAGCCAGAGAAATTAGGCAAGAAAAATAAATAAAAGGGATCCAATTTTGAAATGAATAAGCAAAACTGCTATTATTTGCTGGTGATATGAATCTATAGATGGAAATTCCTAAAGAATACATCAAAAAACTGTTAGAAATAATCAATATGGTATATTTTCAGCATACAAAATCAACATACAAAAATTGGTTGCATTTCCATATACTAATAACAAACTAGAAGAAAGAGAAATAAGGAATAAACTCCCCCCATAATGTATAAAATACCTTCAAATAAACTTAACCAAGGAGGTGATAGACTTATACTCTGAAAACTATAAGATATAAGACATAAGACATCAACTTTTTAAAATATTGACACCTAGGCTAACATCTGTTATCTGTTACCAATCTTTTTTTTTCCTTCTTCCTTTTCCCCAAAACTTCCCAGTACATAGTTGTATATTCTAGCTGTGAGTGACTCTGGTTGTGCTATCTGTAACACTGCTTCAGCATGGCTTGATAACTTGTGCCATATCCATGCCCAGGATCCCAACTGGCAAAAACCTGGGCCCCCAGAGGGGAACACATGAACTTAACCACTGAGCCTTGGGGATGGCCTCTATAAGACATTATTGAAAGAAACCAAAGAAGAGATAAATAAATGAAAAGATACTCCATGCTCATGAATTGGAAGAATAAACATAGTTAAAATGTCCATATTACCTAAAGTAATCTACAGTTTCAATGCAATCCCAGTCAGAATCCCATTAATATTCTTCATGGAAATAGACAAAAACGTCCTAAAATTTATATGGAATGACAAAAGGCCCTGAATAGACAAAGCAATCCTGAGAAAAAAAAAGAAAGGTGGAGGTATCACATTTCCTGAATTCAAAATATACTGCAAAGTTATAGAAATCAAAACAGCATGGTACTAGCAGAAGAACAGACACAGAGATATATGGAACAGAATTGAGAGTCCAGAAGAAAACACACACACACATGTTTGGACAGCTCATCTTTGACTAAAGAGCCAAAGTATGCAATGGAGAAAGGAAAATCTATTCAATAGATCGTCTTGGTGAAAATGGACAGGTGCATACCAAAGAATGAAAGTAGACCGTTATCTTACATCATACACAATAATGAACACTAAATGGATTAAAGGCTTGAATGTAAGACCTGAAACCATAAAACTCCTGGAATATAGCTTAGCAGATATTCAGGATTGTGATATTTGTGAGAGGTCTTATAGAATAACAGAGTCACTGACAGCCATATAAGCCACATTTGGTTAGAACATAGGGCTTGACAGTGCAGTTCATCTCATCTGTGATACAAACAACACTATTTTCATTAAATCTCCATTTCCTCATTTGTAAAATGTTTAATAATGTATTGTTTGGCGGACTAAATGAACCATTTTTCAAAACAGAAAACAATCATCGATATCAAAGAATTATAGAGTATCACATTATAATGGGTTTTGTTTACTTTATCATACGTTAATTTGATGAGTTTCTTAAATTGGAGAATCAATAAAGCCAAAAATACTGAATCAATTACTTCTATGTAGGAATTAATGTAGTGTCATAAGTTACTTTGTTTGGTCTGATTTTATTCTTAAGATAGATTATTCTCAATATCTTAAAATTTCTTTAATCCAATTTATACCAGAAACTGAAAACAGAATGTGGCCAAATAATGGTTTCACTACTTACAGGGAAATAGCTTTGTCCCATAATGAGAAAACCCATATTAGCTGTCCTTTTCAATGATTTAATCCATGTTCTGAAGGGCAGATGAAAGTATACCAGTGGTGTGAATTATTGCAAGTAATTCACTCTCAGAATCACTGTCCTCATATTTCCATTTCATTTCACTGAACTAAATAATCAATTCAACAAATATTTTCTATTTTATGCCAGTCACTTTTCTAAGTGTTGGAATATATCACTGAGCAACAAGAACAAATTCCTACAAATCTATAGCTTTATTTTGCAAATATTTACTTAAATTATACAAAATGCACAGAATATTAGATGATACAGACCATTGAAAAAAGAAGAAATTTAAGCATGACTAGAAATTTCAAGGGTAGGGCACCTAATTTTTAATTGATGATCAAGAGAGACCTCACACAGTAGAGGATGAGACAGCAAATATCTGATCTGGATGAAGGCATTCTAGGCAACAGAAATGATGAGTACCAAGGCCTGAGATGGAAGGATGGAAGATGTGTTCTAGGAGCTATGAGGAGGACTGTGCAGCTGCAGCAGAGTGAGTGAGAAGAGAGTCAATAGTGCAGGAGCCTACAGGCATGCCACTGTGAGTGTGATTATGCTAAGTGAAATGGGAAAACAAAAAAGTTGTAAATGGAGGAATAAGACTGGATTAAGGTTTTGTGGGGATCACTTTGTATGTTTTATTGAGAACAAGCTAGAGATGGCTGAGCATTGAAGTAGGGAATAGATAAGAGACTTTCCAATAATTCAATCAGAGATAATTGTGATAGTACTAAACTTTCTGAGAAATGGACAGACTCTTAGTATGTTTTGAAAGCAGTCCTAGCAAGATTTCCTGTTGGATTAGATATCCAGTGTCAGAGAAAGAGAAAAGTCATGAATGATTCCAAGGTTTAAATCTCCAGAATTGGCATAATGAAATTGCCATTTATATTCAGGGGCAAAGCTGCAGGTGGCACAGAATGTAAGGAGTTGGGTTTTGGACAAATCAATGTTGTGATGAATGTTAAATATCTGAGTGTTGACATTGATAGATTAATTTACAAATATGGAGTTTCAGGAGAAAAGTGTAGGCTAGAGATATGCAGTTGGAATCAAAGCAAATGAATGTAATTTAATTACAGTAATGAGCCAGCCATCCCAAGAACACTTTGGGAGTGAGCTGAGGAAGAGGGAACAGTTCCAGGTCCTGGGACCATTGATTTCTCCAATGGGAGTGGTGGAGGAGAAGAGGAGAAAGCAGCAAAAGAGTCCCAATAGGGTGGCAAGTAGACAGGGAGGAAAAACATGATGATTGGTTTCTTCAGGAAAGAGAAAGGAGGTTCTCATTGGCATCAAATGCTAGAGAAAAACCTTTTAATGTGAACTCTACTGACTGTCCATTCTTCAGTGTGGAGGTCACTGGGAATATAGGCATGGGCAGTTTGGTTAAGGTATTGTTCTAGCATGGTGAGCAATTGAGTTTAAGAGAGAAGATATAAGGAGAGGAACAGGAGATAGACGTTATTAAAAGCCACTTCACAGATTTCTTATAAATGAAATAAAGAAGTGTGCTGGGGCAAGAATGGTGTTTAGACATAAAGACATAACATATGTTAAATATACCTGACAATTCCTTGGATACCCACCTTTCAATCCCTGTTATTTAAAATTTCTAGAGTTTTGCAAAATCACATAAATTCCTTGACCCAGAATATATTCATCCAGAATGCGGCAATGATAATGACCATCTTGACTGTAGCTACACAGATTAGCATAGATGATGGACTACGTATGTGACTCAGCCACATTTGAATATCAATAAAACATCACTAGAAGTGCTTTAAAGACTAATAATAATAATTGTAGTAGTAGTATTTGTTATTATATTAAAAATAAAACTATGCAAATGAAATTTACTTTTTAAAAATATTTATGAAGAGAAGACACTGAATATTTCACATCCTCCCTTCTTTACTAGGGGGATTTAGACATCTATTAATTATGTCTACAAGTAAAATTTCACATCAATCTCCCTAGGAGGGAGATTGTATCAGTATCAGTATTAGATTTCTATTGCTGTGTAACAAGTACCACAGATTTAGCTAATTAAAACCACATCTATTTATTAAATCATAATTCTGCTGATCATATGTCTAGGTGGGATCAGCTGGCATCTCTGATTAGGGATTCACAAGATAAAAATCAAGATGTTGGCCAGGCTGGGCTCCTCTTAGCAGTCTGGGGAGGAATCCAATTCTGAACTTATTCAGTTTCTTGGAATAATGCACTTGTGCTTGTAGGCTTGAGATCCCCATTTCCTTCCTGGCTATCTATTAGAGGTCACTTGTCTTTCTCCTCATGTGACCCACTTCACCATCAAAGCCAGCAATGACACATCAAATCTGAATCTCTCTGACTTTCCCTTCTGCCACCAGCCCAATAGCCATAAAATCTTTTCTGATTCTAAAGGACCCATGTGATTATGTTAGAAGCACCCAATCTCCCTCTTGTCATAAAATATAACACAGTCATGAGAGTAACTCAAGTCTGATGTGGTGGGGTGATGGGGTCCATCTCAGAATTCTGTCTACCACAGTAACCCACTTTTGCAAGTGGTAAATTTCATATTAAAGAAATTTTCCGGTAGAATTTAAGAAGAAAAAATACATCCTGAGGGTGTTGTAAATTTTATTTTAACTGCAGAAGATCTTCCTAAGAGCACCCAAGTGCACTGAATGTAGATGAAAGGAACCTAAATGGTTATGCACTCAGTTTGTCATACCATCAATGGTCATGTCTTTATTGGCGTGAGAATGAGTGCTGAATTATGCAGAGGTAGCAGTGAAATGCACCCCAAAATAGTGAAGAATATACTTACTGGTTTTAAGATGAAATTTATTTTGTTTTCTCCAGGAATTATTAGAGAAAAATGAGGAACAGTGTGACTGTCTCCTCAATATAATGGCTTCCTAAGTTTTTACCAGTATATTCTGTCCTTTCAAGTGTCCTACAAAATTCTTTTCACAGTTGATGTAAAGCTGGTCCCTGCCACAGCACATCATAGCCTCCTCTTTCTGCTGAACTGCACAGTATGCAGGATGGAGAACTGTGAAGGAATGTCCCTGGCAACCCCTAAGTGATTTGACACATGGCCCTGTATCCTGGGTTTGTACAACTTTTTATCAGAGAGGCGTTCCTGGGAAGTCATGATGGCAGAAAGAGCCGAGTAGGGTTTACATCTCTGTCAAGACCTAAATCAAGAAAGGGAGAAACCATACTGTCTCCCGAGAATGGGGTATGGGCCATGTGGCTCTGGAAATGGAGGGAGTACATGGTCCTTGCCTGCCCATCAGGAGCTCTCCTCCACCTTGGATGGCCTTGCTGTGTTGGGATTTTCTTGGACTATGAAGCAGATGAAATCTTTTATAGCATCAAAAGTGAATCTATACATCCAACCAACTGTTCTCTGGTCTCCTCCGACCTTATTTCTTTATCTGTGACATGATTCTTTTCATCTTGCCAGCTATGACAGAAGTGGATCAAGAAACTCGACATCCATGGATCATCTTGACTCTGATTATAATGTTAAGAATTATCATTCCTAATATTCTCTTCCTACCAATTTGAAGTCTAGTAAAGGTTCCTGGAGTGGAGAAGAGGATAGAAATACTCTAAGCCTCAACAAATCAGAACTTTAATCTTTCTTGCTGTGGGAACTTTCCCATAGGGAAAAAACAGAAAATGTGAAATATTCACATTTGGAGGGGGATAGTGGAGCATAATAATTTTAGAAATTGAGCAATCTCATCAGTCTTCTTCCAGGTATCTCCACACAATTTCTTAATGAGTCTGTTTTCAAATGAATGGGCCTTGTATTAAACAAAGAGTTTTACACATTTATAATGATTTCTTTTAATATATTTTCATTCCCAGATTTCATATGTTAAGAATTTGAAATGGCAATTCTTAAATTGGCTCAGAATTGTCCAATATTGTTGCAGCATCAGATCCATAATTGTGTTTCTCTTCCTTCTTATTTTCCTTGTTTTCTCTTGTTTCTGTTTGTCTCTGCTTCTGAATCTTTCTCTTTTTTGGTCTTTCTCTTTCTCTCTTTTTTGATCCATCCTTTCTTCTTTGATTTACACCACTTATTGTTTAACCTTCCATTTCCTTCTAAATTAATATACTGAAAACCATTCCTTTATGTATTCATGATTCCTAAAGACCATACTCAACTATTTTTTAAATTCTCTTTATTGTGGCACTGATTTTGTAGGATTATGAAATCCATTCCTCTGAATCTAATATCACTGATTCCCACACAATACCCCTCTGGAGTTATAACATTTTCCTTCTCTTTGGATATATATTTTTTTAGAGTAGAAGTTTCTCAGAATTCTGATTCAACTAATTCTTTGACCTAGCCATTTACTTGTTGTAAAACTTTAAACAAATAACCTCTCTCTCTGTCAGTATCAGCTGCTTAATATGTTTCCTATCTATGGAATAATGATATTCATCTAAATGTTATGGTAAATATTTAAGGTCATGATTGGTATTATTGGTTTAAATTCAACTTTACTACAGAAATACAACTTAAAGATGTAGATGATGTTGACAAAATAGTAATGATATTTGCCTTATTTTTAAAGTATATTCTGTGCTTTCCCAAAAAAATTCTTGTCATTCAAGGCTAACCTTTCTGCCAGCTTAATCTTTATCTGCATCTAATAAGTAAGTGGTACCCAAATGCTAAAATGCTTAAATGCTAAACAATTATTAATTAATCGCAAATTTAGTTAATATTATCCTGCTAATAAACTAGCAAATCTTTAATCTTCTTCTTTATCTCATCCTTGAATTTTGAGGTGTTTTAATCTTCTTGGGAGATTTCTTTGACGGAAATCTTTCACTCACTTTCCAATAGTATTTTTGATGTCTCCTTCTTTCTAGACTTTTAAACATTTTTCTTTCTAGACTTTTTGCATTAGAAGGAACGTTATGGAATATCACAATTTTAGAAATGGAAAAATTTCGAACTCTATTTCCAGATGGGTGTACATATATTATTGATAAGTCCATATATTAAAGAATGATTTCTATATATTCATGTTTGATACATTTATCCTTGATCATAAGCAAAGAATTCTCCTTCCATCTCTCATTTACAAGCAAAAGTAATCTTAAAATATCCCCCATCCCTCTTTTTGATATCTTACAGAACTTTCAGGCCCTAGGCCTCTTCCATCTATGATCTGAGTAGCGAAGATGTTCACACTGTGGATCTCAGCTCATGACTCCCCATCATCAGAAGCTAAGTGGGGGCTGGAAACTCAGTGTAACACCTAAGTGTTTGTGTCACTGCAAGACCAGCACTCTGTGACAGAGTGACATACACTCAGAGCAGCAGAGTCCCTTCCCCATGGGGATCAGGAGGGCCAGAGTCACTGGTACTAGATCATGCATCCCCAGGGGGATCAACACTTTTACCAGGACTAGGAAGCCCAGTGGGTGAAAGGAGACAACCACACAGGCTCAGACCTTTGACCCTCCTCAAGAGGTGAACAAGGAGTCCCAGGAACACCTCCTCCCTATGTAGAAAGGTAACATCCTGGTCTCCTCTGGCTCCTTTGGATTCAGTCATCTCATTGTGCATTTTATCATGATTTAAATCAGTCATTAAACCAACTTGAATATTTCTTCATCCTTTGCATTCCAAGATTCACAAAACTTTGTGCACCTCCTAGTATGATCCCTTTTTTTCCGCTTCCCAATTCTTAAAAAGTGTCTACTTTTCTTTGTGGAATTTTGGTTCTCTGACAGTAAAATCCTCCAAATCCACACCTATTCTGACTTCCCCTTTACTTTCTTCCTTATCTTTTCTCTTGAATGCTAGACTTGTATATTCAACTGTCCACTTGACATCAAACTACACATTTTAAACTCAACATACCTAAACTTAGCCCTAACTTTCCACTAATCAACACACACACACACACACACACACACACACAGACATGAGCACATGCACACACAGACTTCTCCATCTCTATGTATAGTAACTCTATTCAGTTACTCAGGTCAAAAATCTGGTTGATTCTTCTCTTTCTTTTTTTGAAGAAGATTAGCCCTGAGTTAACATCTGCCAATCCTCCTCCTTTTTCTGAGGAAGACTGGCCCTGAGCTAACAGTCATGCCCATCTTCCTCTACTTTATATGTGGGACACCTACCACAGCATGACTTGCCAAGTGGTGACATGGCTTGCCAAGTAGTGCCATGTCCACATCTGGGATCTGGTTGGTGAACCCCGGGCTGCCAAAGCAGAACATGAGCACTTTACTGCCATGGCACCAGGCAGGGCCCTGGTTCCTCTCTTGATTTCACTACCCCACATCTAGTCCATTAGCACACCTTATTGGCTCTGCCTTCAGAATACATCTAGAGTTCAGTCAGCCCTAACCACTCCACTTCTATAAAACCAGGGAGAGCTTCCATCCTCTCCCTTTGAATCTCTACGTTGATTTCTTAACAGTTACCATGGTTGTACTCTGATATCTCCCATATGCATTCTCAAATGTGGCAGCTGAACTGATCCTTTTAGCATCCAAGATGGTAACACCACTGCAATGACCTATCATTCAACCTAAATTTAAAGACAAAAACTTTACAATGAACCCTCAGACCCTAAGGATGTAGACAACAGTTTCTTCTCTGATTCTGACTTCTTCTCCTTACTTCTCTTTTCATCCTGCTCCCTCTATCATGGCTTCTTGGCTGGGTAATTTCCACCATGGGGTCCTTATCAAAGATGTGCCCTCTACATACAATTCTCCTTCCCCAGGTGTCTCCTCTACTCATTCCCTTTCCTCCTTTAAGCCTGCTCAAATCCAGCTTCTCAATGAGGACTATACAACACTGCATATCTCAGATTCTACTCAGAATACCTTCTCCCAGTCCTTTTCTCCAAGGGCAATGAAGGGTGTTTTTTCTGATATAGTATTAATCAGTTTCTAATGTGTTATATTGCCATCTTATTTATTAAATTTATTCCATTTCTTTGCTTTTGCCCTTTCTTGGTAGAAATCAAGCACTATGTGGGGAGGGATATTTTCCTATTGATAACAGTTTGTTCAACATATCTCAAGAATCTCAGACCTTTGTAAATGGTTATCACTGAGTGCATATTTGTTGAATGAATGCATCATTGACTTTCTAGGAAGTGGAATTAAAAGATGGATTTGAAAGTGTTTTGTGGAATGTGATATATTCTAGTGGCAATATTATTATTATTATTTATAGTTAGATAATCACTGACCAATGAAGTCCAATGTCAAGTGCTAAACGAGTAAAATCAATTTTTATGTATAGAGAAAATTTGAATAGAGCGATGTTTGTAATGGTGATGAATTCCAGTGACACAATGACTTACCATGCCCCAGAGTAGTCTCATTGAGCCTCTTGTATTTTTGATTCCCTATGACATCACAATGACACCTTTGAATCATAAATTGCCTCATACTCACTCTATACACCACCTCTCAAAATGTCGTAGTCACCAGGAATGTGGGGGATGTTCTATAAAATTATGTGGACTAAAAACTTTTTTTTAAATTTACTGTTTTGTGCTTTATGTGCTCCTCTTCATCTGCTGCACAGGAGAGCCACTTTCTCTACCTGTGAGATATCCTGGGTCTGCTCTCCTCCCCATCACTTCCCTACTACTGTGCATTCCTCTGTTATTATACATCGGATTTTTTTCTAGCGCAAAACATTATAGTAGCTATAATCATAAATAATGATTAAAAAGTCAGCCCCCTACATTAGATTCTAGTTTTTCTGAAGCTGTAACTCTCTAGAGCTCTATCTACAGTTCAGCTGAATACTGGATGATTTATTCAAATAACTAATTTGGTCATTTCCCCCACCCCCACTCAGATGACTGGTTTGTCAAGTAAATTAATAAGCAAATAAGCTAACTATGTCCCTGAATGAAGGGAACCGAAAGGATGGTGATGTTTGGAGCTGGGAGAGAGCAGGAAGTAAAATAGCTTCATCAGCAGGAAGAAAATGCTAAGAAAATTCAAAGTGGCGATTTCAACTATTACTCTCCCAAAGGGCAGTGAAATTTGGAACACTGGGATTTATTAAACCCATCTGCTCTCCAAACACCATTCACATTTTTGTGTCCTTCTGGGGCCCTCTGAGGCTCTGCTCTCTCATTATGTGGGGAAGAGGGAAGCATGGATGTGGTCTGCATATTAATAGAACATATATTCTACAAATGTACAAGTTCTACACATTCACCTATATGGAGTATTCTCTTTACTCTCTGATTCTCTGACTATATCTACTCAAAAGTATGCAAATAATAATTTTGACTAATTCCTTAGTAAATTGACTTAAAATAGTCTTATTTTTCTCTGATATTACCTGACTGATTCTAGGGACTCTATTTCTATTAATTTATTTACTTATTATTTTTAAAATTTTAAGTTCTGTGGTATCAGTTTTGCTTCTACAAAAGCATTAAAATGTGATGGTCATATAAACAATCTAATAAATCAGGGTTTCATGATGCTTGCTCAATTTCCCTCTTAACTAGAGGGAAAAACTAACTGTTTTTGAAACTAAAATATAAATCCAGGTCTGCTGACATCTTCTTTGAAAATCCAAAAACAAAAGAAATAAAGGTAAATAAGTAGTTCACACTTTTAGCTCTTTTAACTTTCTATTAAATGATGTACCTGTGAATTTCTTCTACTATATAGGATAATGGGTTTATTTTTCATTCATAAAATTCTTAGTTAAAAAATGTCAAATTACTTTTCCCTTATTTTCAGTAGATTTAAGAAAAAAAAAGCATGATCCTGTTCCAGGAGGGATGGGACTGATTATGCCTCAATTCTTTCTTAGACACATGAGAATTCTTGGAAATGGGGAAAGAGCACATGACCATCAGTGTTTATGTTTTCAGAAAAACAATGGATTGAGTCCCCTATTTTATGTAACATGATGTAATAAATTATTTCCATAGCAAGGGACAAGTTATCATGGTCCTCATTTTCTGTGTTGACCCTATGTGAGATTGGAGAGTTTGATGCATGCCTACAGCACACTTCCATGTAAGTACTAATAGCGCCATGGGTTCAGAAGATTCCCCAGAACTTGGAGCTGTTGATGAACCCAGACCACCATCAGCATCCCTCTCTAGTCTGTCCTTGAGAGAGTTGCATCAAGTTGTCATTGCCATAAGAACTGCTGCACAAATATCATGGTCCATTACATTCATAGAGGAATGGGCCAAGCCCAGGAGTGACAATTTCATTTCCTCCCACATCTAGAATTGTACCTGGCTGGAGCACCTGTGTGCACTCAGGAGGAGAGAAGACATTTCCCATTCCCACCAAGGTCCTTCAACTAAATCTGCACCTTCTGGTTTTTGAACTTCAATGGTTTCTTGTAGCTTACAAATAAAAATGGTGAATAGATTTATAGATTTAGAAGCTCACTGCAGAAGTCTGTACTTTTCTGTTGGCTTGTTAAATATAAAAAGCCATATGGAGTTCCTCAAAGGGAAAGAAAAAAGAAAATGAGGAAATTTCTCCTTCATCTTGGAAAGTTTATGGATGATGACAGAAATACTAAGACAGAAATCTACACACAAGCACATACATCATGACTCATGCTATTTACTTTTAACACAGCAATAAATTTATCAGTGCGAAATGATGTTTAAAAGATGAAATATAGGGGCTGGCCCCATGGCCAAGTGGTTAAGTTTGCGCACTCTGCTGCAGGTGGCCCAATGTTTTGTTGGTTCGAATCCTGGTCATGGACATGGCATTGCTCATCAAACCACACTGAGGCAGCATCCCACATGCCACAACTAGAAGGACCTACAAGGAAGAATATACAACTATGTACCTGCGGGCTTTGGGGAGAAAAAGGAAAAAAAATAAAATCTTTAAAAAAAGATGAAATATAAAAGTGCTGAGGAAACAAAACACGAAGAAACACAAAATAGAAAGTGTTTTTTTTTTTATGTTGACACTGGTGTTTGTTAAGAGCGACTGAGATTTGTCAGGCAGATGTAAGAAAATGCAATCAGCAATGTGAGTTTCATTTTGAAAAAGATAGCATTGAAAAGGGTATTATCGATCTCATGGAGGGAGATGGGAAAATGTTAGCTCTTGACTGAGGTGATCTAGGCCTGCTCCCTGGTCTGAAAACATTGATTCCATTTCATATCGTCTGCAATTGCTGCCACATTTTTTCTGAGTTTAAAACTCTTTAGTCTTCAAGAATAAAAATGTTTTGGGAGTAAACTAAAATTTTTAACCATATGAACATTCACCCTCTAGGAACTGAAAAAAGGACATTTTGTTGACTTGTGGTTTGAGCTTGGGCATGTCTGAGGCGGCAGGTGCATTTGGGGGCAATAGTGTTCACATTCTTTGACCAGAACCTACAGGGAAACATATATTTTACCCTGCTGCACATTGGCAGCACACTCACTTCCAAATACACACATTGAACAAATCTTTTACAAAGCAATACTCCCCTTAATACAAGTGAGATGCTCTGCCATCTCCAATTCCAGACAAAATCATGCCTGAAAAACCATGAGTTGTCAATCATTGGTTTCATTCCCTGAACTTTCCATGTGTCACCACACACTTGTGTGTGAGGAGAGCTCAGGTCTCTCCAGTTCAGTACTTGAGAACACTTTTCAGCTTTTCTAGATTTGAGCAATGACAGGTAAATGCTTCCCTAAGGTAGGAAAGACTTGAACTGCCACATTAGCAATTAAGTATTCATTCTTCGAGATGCTACACTGAGTCCATGTATAAAAGATAAAAGAATGCCTATTGCCCTATCTCTCCTCTCACCAGGAGAGTGGTGATGAGTTCACATGACATACCATGAAATTTGCTGTGTGCAAGAACAAGTGAACATATGAAGATATTCGCAATGGCTGTGGAAGGTGCTTATAAAGTATAAATTGCAAGTGGAAAGGTGGGGAGAGTGGGAGGCTGTTAATACTGGACCAGTATGCTCAGAAGGACATCTAAACAGAGAAAAGCAAACATTATATTCCTGCTACAGTTTAAATTTAAAGGGAGAAAATATTTGTCCCTTCTTAGAACCATTCAGAAAGTGAAGGCCCTCTGTTTTCCACGTGAGAGATCTGTTTCTTCCATGGAAAGAGGTGTGTGTTAGCAGCAGGGCTGGTTGCAAGACAAGTGCTCCTGTCTTGTTCCAAGAGGAGGAAAGGGTAGCATCCTGTTTAAGAGCTGGAAAGATATGAGATATTAACAAGAACATGCTCTTTCAATTATTGCAAATCTTCCTATAAAGAAGCCCTTCTTCCCTCTGCATCAAAATTGAGAAAACCCATTCAGAAGCAGGTTGGAGCTCAAGTTATCATGAAAACCAAACTCTTGCCCTTTCACTGAGTTTGCCTTATTTTCAGATCCTCATTTTCACTTTTCTCTTATTTCAAAGGGTTCTCAATTTTAGGACCATGAAATGGTGCAGCAGTTTGTTGTGAAACACTGGCTTTATTATGGTGATTTAAAATTTGTTTCAGTCTGTTTTCCTTCCTAACTTCCTGTACTCCTTTCTGCTTTCATTCCTTTTCTAGCTTATTAATTAAAAAACATATATTTTTAAGAGGAATGGGACAATATCTCTGTAAAAGAATCATGACAAAGTTAAAAGGATAGATTAACAGATTAAAAGCATTATTTATAAGGAAATTTTCTAAATAATATATTATACTATATACATGCATATGCATTTTTAAAATTTCATAATAATTCAATTATTAGTTAATTATTTAATAAATAAAGGATCATGTACAAATGAAAATCTACCTTAAACCCCTTCTCAATCTCTAGAAGTGAGTCTTTTTTAAAAATTCAATGTATGCTTCCAGATATTTTTTCAATTTTAATATAAATATACGTATCTAGAGAGAGCTTTTGACTGAACAAATGGGATCACACTTCATATAATCTCACTAAACATTATATGTTGTCCTCCACTTGTTTGAAATTAATGGGACTTTTGGAAAAAATATCAGGGAAGTCGCATACATATAGTTATTTCGATTTAGTAGTGTATTTTTTCTAGTTCTTAAAGTTGTTATTTATTAAAATCATTTCAATAACTTTAAACATATACATTGTTTCTGAGTATTATCCATTTCAATCAATGCTATAGTGCAGATTCTTGAGGAGGTGTAATTACATGTTTCAGGTTAATAAATGAAGGACAGATTCCTAGATGCAACTTAGTGGATCATAAAAAAACATGTAATTCTAAATTTTATGGAATACAAATGTTTCTCTTGTTAAAATAACATGTACAATGTCAAAATATATGTGCATTTTAATTAATGATTTTTTTTAAGATCCCTCCAAAGATACTAGGCCAATTTAAATTCCTATCAAGAGTCAATGGGCTCATTTCCCTACACTTTTCCTAGATCTGTATATACCACATTTTTAAATACTTACCTATCTAGAAAGAAAATATTTTTATACTTATATTCTAAATTTACACCCTTACTCATCAGTGGGAATAATTTAATGCTTTTAAGTCATGTTTTTGTAAATCTTATGTCTGTGAACTACTTCTTCAAATCATTGCCTATTTCTTGTTACATGTTCTCTTGCCAATTTCTTGAAATAATTATTAAACATGATAGCTTTTCACTTGTTATGTTGAATTTCTCTAGGATAATAATTATTCTTTATATTTTGTTGTATTTCTTACAGTGTAGACTTTTTAAAAAATATGCAAATTTATCTATATTTTGCTTCAGAGCTTTTGAGAATTGCAAGTTGCCTAGTGAGATCAACCTAAATCCAAGATAACCAGGAAAAACAAATAAATAGAACAACTATTACACTTTCTTCTAGTAGTTGTATTTTTTCAATGTTTACATTTTTGAATTGTTGCTAGTTTGAGTGAATGGAGTTAATGAAGGATTAACATTCCCCACACCCAAAATGCCTGGTCAATGATTATGTTTCAATGATGATATTTTCAAAGCATCTTTGGATATATATTAAGGCTAGTTTCTCCTTATTATAATTTTTTTTTCTTTTTCAGAGTTTCCCTGACTACTTTCATGAGCTTGTTTTCCCATTCCCTGTTTGTACGATACATAGGCTTGATGTAACATACATATAAACTTTCATATTTACCAACTGTCTTTCATATTAAAAAAAATCTCAAAACACATCTGTAAAACAATGTAGTTTGATTAGTACCATTTTAAATGAGAAAACTATGAAAAGGTAAATGAGCATTCCAAGATCTCATAATGGTATCTGTTGGCTAAGGGATTATAACAGGGGAGATTGGGGTTGTACTCCAAACGTTCTAAATCTGTTCCTCTATATCAGTCTGTAAGACTTGTGGTTTATGTCCTCAGACATGCTTTTCTTTGAATGTCATACATTCTTGGAATTGCAATTTGAAAGAAGTTTCTGCACATATATGTGAATTGTGGCATTAAAGTTTTACTATCTGTTGCAAAGATTTGTGATTGTTTTCTCCTCAAGTGGTATATAGTACTTGGAAAGAAAACAAAACAAAAAAAAAACTTTATTTCTTTAATACCTGACCCAAGAGAGAAAGAAAGCGAGATTATTTTTGTGTGTATGTTGCTTTAATAATATTCTACTGCCTCACACGTTATTTATTTATTTAGGTAGTTTACCTCAAGAATAATGATCAAACGAGTGAGGTGTGTCTTTTGGATAAGGAGTAAATGAAGCATTCTCCATATAATGAATATTTCCTAAATACCATTAATCGATGACACAGGGACTCTCTTTTGGGCTTTGAGGTTTTAGCAGGAGCTTAGGAACTTGTGTCTTGAGAAGAATCAGTGGTTGAATCATGGCAGGATTTGCCCTTCCTGTCATTGGAATTAGAGGCAGTACCAGCAGTGAATGGTGAAGACTCTAACCCTCATTTCCTGGGTTCAGAATCAGTTCTGCCCCTTTCTATAACATAATTTGCTTAACACACATCTACCTCAGTTTCCTTTTCTGTAAGCCAGGGGTAATAAGAGTGCCAACTTCTTATCACTGTGGTTGGGGTTAAATGAATAAATAAACGTAAACAGCATAGAACACCTAGCTCATAGTAAGTGCTCCCTTATACATACTGTCACCATTATTAGTATCCATATTTCTCTTCAGTTGCAGTAGAGGTGATGGAACCAATGACAACACCCAGGGAAATTTCATCCTTTTGGGGTATTCTGATCGTCCCCATCTGGAGAGAATCCACTTTGTGGTCATCTCGATTGCATATCTCCTGACACTTGTGGGCAATACTACCATAATCCTGGTGTTCCGGCTGGACTTCCACCTCCACACTCCCATGTACTTCTTTCTCACGCACCTCTACTTCCTGGACCTCAGTTTTAGCACAAGCTCCATCCCCCAGCTTCTCTGTAACCTGAGTGGAGGTGACAAGACCATCAGCTACACTGGCTGTGTTGTCCAGCTCTTCCTATTCCTGGGTCTGGGTGGTGTGGAGTGTCTGCTCCTGGCAGTCATGGCATATGTCTGCTTTGTTGCAGTCTGCAAGCCCCTTCAATCCATGGTGATCATGAATCCATGCCTCTGCATGGCCTTGGTGTTGGTGGCTTGGGGCTGTGGGATGGCCATCTCCTTGGCCATGTCCCCAGTTACCCTGCTCTTACCACACTGTGGGAACCACCATGTGGACCACTTCCTGTGTGAGATGCCTGCCCTGATCAGGATGGCCTGTGTCAATACAGCTGCTATTGAGGGCACTGCCTTTGTCCTGGCAGTGGGCATTGTGCTGTCACCTCTGGTACTTATCCTGGTCTCCTATGGCTACATCATGAGGGCAGTGTTACAAATTCAGTCTGTCAGGGAGGCAAAAGGCTTTCAACACCTGTGGCTCCCATCTCACGGTGACCTCACTTTCCTATGGAAACATAATGTACATGTGCACGCAACCTGGGAACAGCTCTTCCCAAGACCAGGGCAAGTTCCTCACCCTCTTCTACAACATCATCACCCCTCTCCTGATCTTCCTGATCTTCACCCTCAGAAACAAAGAGGGGAATGGGGCACTGAGGAGGCTGATGCTGTGTGACGGAGAGGTAGGAAAGAAGTAAGGGAAAAGGGAAAAGACAGGCCTTACCAAGCTGGTTGTCATTTCAGTCAGGGACCAGTGATGGAATCTGGAGCTGTTGGGCCAGATCTGGGCCTGTCATGGGCTTCCAAACTTATGCCTTTATCTAGACTACCATATGTCTGTTTCAGTTACAACATTAAATGTTCTGAGGAGTGCGCTGCACAACACATGTCATCCAAAAACTCCTTTATATGATCTGTAAAGCATACCCAAAGGACAAAGCAGGATAAGTGTGTGATTATAAAGATAAGTTCCCATAATGTGTACCAGAGTGCGAAGGAGGAAACTACTTTTCTCCAACAGACTTTGTTTCTGTACTTGTTTGTCAATGCATTAACAACTTTCTTAGGATTTCAGACAGAATGATCACAATTAACCACTTCTCTTGGCTGACAGCCATCAAATAGGGGAGGTCAGCATGGCTGGTTGTTTTATATTTCCTAAATTCCCATCAAAGGCTTTAATCAAATTATGTTGTTTTTCTGCCTTTTTCCCAACATTTGGCATTTTCCATAAAGTCTGGTGAAGATTCTGATAAACCAGGAAGTTAAACTATAACAATGATGCATGTGTACTTTAAACTTTAAAGCATCACTATTTCTCAGGTATGTTTTTATTAATAAGCAGGACCTAGTGTTTATTATGTTCCTGCTCTGAGTCAGGTGCTCATAATTCATCTACTCCTCTCTGCATTTGTGTGAGGTCAGTATGATGCTCTCTGTCCCTGTTTTACCCATGTGGTACTTGAGGCTTGGAGATTAAATCATTTGCTCAAAGAGAACTGAACCAGAGATTTACTCCAAGTTCTGTGACTGTCAATTCCTGTTGTTTCTATAGCTCCATGAATTTTTTTTTAATTTTTATTTTTTTCGGACGTACATCATATTTCGAATTCTGTATACATCATATCATGTTCATCACCTGAACACTAATTATAGTGCATCCCCTCACATGTGACCCTAATAACCCCTTTTGCCCTCCCCCCGGCCCCCTTTCCCAATGGTAACCACCAGTCCAGTCTCCAATGCTATGTGGGCTTTTTTTGTCATTTTTATCTTCTACATATGAGTGAGATCATATGGTATTTGACTTTCTCCCTCTGACTTATTTCACTCAGCATAATACCCTCAAGGTCCATCCATGTTGTCACAAATGGCCAGATTTCGTCATTTCTTATGGCTGAGTAGTAGTCCATCGTGAATAAATACCACATCTTCTTTATCCATTTGTCCCTTGATGGGCACCTAGGTTGCTTCCAAGGCTTTGCTATTGTGTATAATGCTGCAATGAACATAGGGGTTCAAGTATCTTTATGCCTTTGTGTTTTCAAGTTCTTTGGACAAATACCCAGCAGTGGAATACCTGGATCATATGGTAGATCTATCCTTAATTTTCTGAGGATACTCCAAACTGCTTTCCATAGTGGCTGTACCAGTTTGCACTGCCACCAGAAGTGAACAAGGGTCCCATCTCTCCACACCCTCTCCAACATTTGTTGTTTCCTGTCTTGTTAATTATAGCCATTCTGGCCAGAGTGAGGTGATACCTCACTGTAGTTTTGATTTGCATTTCCCTGATAGCTGATGATGTTGAGCATCTTTTCATATGACTGTTGGCCATCTGTATATCTTCTTTGGAGAAATCTCTGTTCAGATCTTTTGCCCATTTTCTAATTGGATTGTTGTTTTTTTCGTTGTTGAGCTGTATGAGTTCTTTGTATATTTTGGATATTAACCCCTTATCTGATATGCAGTTTGCAAACATCTTCTCCCAATTGTTAGGTTGTCTTTTCATTTTGTTGATGGTTTCCTTTGCGGTGCAGAAACTTTTAGTTGGATGTAGTCCCATTTGTTCATTTTTTCTTTTGTTTCCCTTGCCCGGTCAGACATGGAACTTGAAAATATGCTGCTCAGACCAATGTCATAGAGCGTACAGCCTATGTTTTCTTCTAGAAATCTCATGGTTTCGGGTCTTACATTCAAGTCTTTAATCCATTTTGAGTTGATTTTTGTGCATGGTGTAAGGGAATGGTCTACTTTCATTCTTTTGCATGTGGCTGTCCAGTTTTCCCAACACCATTTATTGAAGAGACTCTCCTTTCTCCAGCATATGCTCTTGGCTCCCTTGTCAAATATTAGCTGTCCATAAACGTGTGGGTTTACTTCTGGGCTCTCAATTTTGTTCCATTGATTTGTGTGTCTGTTTTTGTGCCAGGACCATGCTGTTTTGGTTACTATGGCTTTGTAGTATAATTTGAAATTGGGGAGTGTGATACCTCCAGCTTTGTTATTTTTTCTCAGGAGTCCTTTGGCTATTCGGGGTCTTTTGTAGTTCCATATAAATTTTAGAATTCTTTGTTTTATTTCTGTAAGAAATGTTGTTGGAACTTTTATAGGGATTGCGTCAAATCTATAGATTGCTTTAGGAAGTATGGACATTTTAACAATGTTAATTCTTCCAATCCAAGAGCACGGAATATCTTTCCATTTCTTTGTGTCTTCTTCGATTTCTTTCAACAATGTTTTACAGTTTTCAGTGCACAGATCTTTCACCTCTTTCGTTAAGTTTCTTCCTAGGTATTTTATTCTTTGTGTTGCAATTGTAAATGGGATTGTATTCTTAATTTCTCTTTCTGCTACTTCGTTGTTAGTGTATAGAAATGCAACCGATTTTTGTACATTGATTTTGTATCCCGCAACTTGACTGTATTCCTTTATTATTTCTAAAAGCTTTTTAGTGGACTTTTTAGGGTTTTCTAGATATAAAATCATGTTGTCTGCAAAGAGTGACCAGTTTCACTTCTTCTTTTCCACTGTGGATCCGTTTTATTTCTTTTTCTTGCCTGATTGCTCTAGCTAGGACTTTCAATACTATGTTAAATAAGAGTGGTGACAGTGGGCATCCTTGTTTGGTTCCTGTTCTTAGAGAGATAGCTTTCAGTTTTTCTCCATTGACAATGATTTCTGCTGTGGGTTTGTCATATATGGCGCTTATTATGTTGAGGTATTTTCCTTCTATGCCCATTTTATTTAGAGTTTTTATCATAAATGGATGCTGTATCTTGTCAATTGCTTTCTCTGCATCTATTGAGATGATCATGTGGTTTTTATTCTTCATTTTGTTAATGTGGTGTATCACGTTGATAGATTTGCGGATGTTTAACCATCTCTGCATCCCCAGAATGAAACCTACTTGATCATGATGTATGATCTTTTTAATGTATTGTTGTATTCAATTTGCTAGAATTTTGTTGAGGATTTTTGCATCGATGTTCATCAGTGACATTGGCCTATAATTTTCTTTTTTTGTGTTGTCCTTCTCTGGTTTTGGTATCAGGATAATGTTTGCTTTGTAGAAGGAGTTAGGAAGCCTCCCCTCCTCTTCAATTTTTTGGCAGAGTTTGATAAGGATAGGTATTAAGTCTTCTTTGAATGTTTGGTAGAATTCACCAGGGAAGCCACCTGGTCCTGGACTTTTATTTTTCGGGAGGTTTTTAATTGCTGTTTCGATCTCCTTACTGGTGATCGGTCTATTCAAATTTTCTATATCTTCTTGGTCCACTTTTGGAAGGTTGTATGTTTCTAAGAATTTATCCATTTCTTCTAGATTATCCAATTTGTTGGCGTATAGCTTTTCATAGTATTCTCTTATCTTTTGTATTTCTGAGGCGTCCGTTGTAATTTCTCCTCTTTCATTTCTGATTTTATTTATTTGAGTCTTCTCTCTTTTGTCCTTGGTGAGTCTAGCTAAGGGTTTGTCAATTTTGTTTATCTTTTCAAAGAACCAGCTCTTGGGTTCATTAATTTTTTCTATTGTTTTTTTTAGTCTCTATTTCATTTATTTCTGCTCTGGTTTTTATTATTTCCTTCCTTCTGCTGATTTTGGGCTTTGCTTGTTGTGCTTTTTCCAGTACCTTTAGGTGCACTTTTAGATTGTCTATTTGGGATTTTTCTTCTTTGTTGAGGTAGGCCTGAATTGCTATAAACTTCCCTTGTAGAACTGCTTTTGCTGTATCCCACAGATTTTGGCATGTCGTGTTTTCATTTTTATTTGTCTCCAGGAGTTTTTTTAGTTCTTCTTTGGTTTCTTCATTGACCCAATCATTGTTCAGTAGCATTTTGTTCAATCTCCACATTTTTGTGGCTTTTCTGGTCTTCTTTCTGTAGTTAATTTTCAGTTTCATACCTTTGTGGTCAGAAAAGATGCATGGTATTATTTTGATCTTCTTAAGTTTATTGAGACTTGTTTTGTGGCCTAATATGTGATCAATCCTGGAGAATGTTCCATGGGCATTTGCAAAGAATGTGTATTCTGTGGTTTTTGGATGCAATGTTCTGTATATATCTACGAAGTCCATCTGGTCTAATGTGATCTTGAAGGTGAGTGTTTCCTTATTGATCTTCTGTTTGGATGATCTATGCATTGGTGTAAGTGGAGTGTTAAAGTCCCCTACTATTATTGTGTTATTGTCTATTTCTCCTCTTATGTCTGTTAATAATTGCTTTATATGTTTAGTTGCTCCTATATTGGGTGTGTAGATATTTACAAGTGTTATATTTTCTTGTTGGATTGTTCCCTTTATCATTATTAGTGCCCGTCTTTGTCTCTTATTACAGTTTTTGATTTAAAGTCTGTTTTGTCTGATATAAGTATTGCTACCCCCACTTTCTTTTCTTTGCCATTTGCATGGAATATCTTTTTCCATCCTTTCACTTTCACTTTGTGAGTGTCTTTAGGTCTGAAGTGTGTCTCTTGTATGCAGCATATACATGGGTCTTGTTCTTTCATCCAGTTGGCCACCCTATGGCATTTGATTGGAGCATTTAGTCCATTGACATTTAAAGTAGCTATTGATAAATATGTATTTATTGCCATTTTGTCACTTTCTTTTTTTCTGGGTGTTTTAGTGATTCTTCTCTGTTCCTTTCTTTTTATCTTGCTCTCTTCCCTTGTGGTTTGATGGCTATCTTTAGTAAGATGTTTTATTTCTTTTTTCTTACTTTTTTTCCTGCTTCTTATAGGTTTCTGGTTACCATGAGGATCCTATTTAATATAGTATGCATATAACAGTCTATATTGTGTAGATAGACTCTTTAGCTTGACCTCTTTCTACAAGCTCTAATTTTTCACTCCCATCCTCCCACATTATATGCTTTAGACATCATATATTATTTCTGTTTAGCGTGTGTCTATTCATTACCCTCTTATCATTGAAATAGGTGATTATAGTACATTTGTCTTTTAACCTTCATATTATCTTCACAGGTAGTTGATCTGCTGCCTTTACTATACTTTTACCTTACAAGTGATTTTATTGCCTGGTTTTTTTGTTGTTGTTGTTTTGGGGTTTTTTTTTTGATAATGTTTTTTCATCTCTATTTGTGGTTATTGCTTTCCCACTTAAATAAGTCCCTTCAGCATTTCTTGCAGAACTGTTTTCTTGGTGATAAACTCCTTTAATTTTTGCTTGTCTGGGAAGCTCTTTATCTCTCCTTCCATTCTGAATGACAACCTTGATGGATAGAGTATTCTTGGCTATAGATTTTTCCTTTTATCATTTTAAATATGTCGTGCCATTCTCTTCTCGACTGCAGGGTCTCGAGTGAGAAGTCTGCTGATAGCCTGATGGGCTTCCCTTTATATGTCACTTGTGGCCTTTCTCTTGCTGCTTTTAGGATTCTTTCTTTGTCTTTAATTTTGGACATTTTGATTATGATACGTCTTGGTGTGGGCCTCTTTGAACTTATCTTGTTTGGAGCTCTCTGTGCTTCCTGAACTTGGATGTCTGTTTCCATCCTCAGATTAGGAAAAATTTTCCTCTATTATTTCTTCAGATAAATTTTCTGCCCCTTTGTCTCTCTCTTCTCCTTCTGGGACAGCTATAATCCGAATGTTAGCACGCTTGATATTGTCCCAGAGTTCCCTTAGACTGTTCTTATTCTGTCTAATTCTTTGTTCTCATTTCTGTTCTGCTTGGATGATTTCCTCTAGTCTTTCGTCTACCTCGCTGATCCATTCTTCTGCTTCCTCTACTCTGCTATTGAATCGCTCTAGTGATTTTCTCATGTCAAGTATTGTATTCTTCATTCCTGATTTTTTTAACATCTTACAGTTCTTTGCTGACATGTTCACTGTGTCCATACATTGTTCTCCACATATCTGTGAGCATCCTCATGACATTTTGTTTGAAGTCCTTATCGAGTAGGTCACTAGTTTCTGTTTCACTTAGTCCTTTTTCTTGGGTTTTGTACTGTTTTCTTGCTTGGAAAGTATTCCTTTGCCTCTTCATTATGCCTCTTTCTCTGTGCTATTTTCTTTGTACTAGGTGAGTTGACTAAGTCTCCTGATCTTGCAGAAGTGGCCTTATGTATGAGATGCCTTATGGGGCCCAACAATGTGCTTCCCTCTCATCAACAGTCCATGAGAACCAGGAGTGACCCCTTTGTGGACTATGTGTGTCCTTATGCTGTGGCAGGGTTGCTCACACTGCAGGAGGCCAGGGAGTCGAATCTTTCCTTCCCTGGCCAGCTGTTTGTAAGTTCGGTTCTGGGACCCTCAGCACTGTTGGCTACAAAGACTATCAGCACTCTCTTATTGCAGTTTTCCTCTTAATTGGGTTGGAACCCAGTGTAGCTGGTTGCTAGGCTCAGGGGCATAGAGTTATAATAGGTCTCAGGCCAACAAGGTTATTGTCACTTCTCTTAGGAGTGAAGCTGAGTGGGGCTAGCCCTTGGCATGGAGGCACTCAATTGTTTCAGTCTTTGGAAGCTGGGGCTGATCCTTTTTATGGCTATTTGTGAAGCACAAGTCTTCTGCTGCTGAGAAGCCTTGCTCCCCACAGGACCACATACAATTCAACACAGTCCTGGTCCATGCATGCTTCTAAACCATCTGGAGCATATCCCGATGCCACACTGCAAGGCCTCCACCTCTCCACCAATGCCCCCCACCATTCACCTGGTCCTCACACAGGCCCTGCCCCACAGAGGCAGACACCCTTGCCTGCCTGTAGAGGATCAAAGCACCCAGTCAATGCAGGCTGAAAAGTAGCCTGTGGGCTTGCTGTTAGGTGGGGCCAGTCCCCGGGGTGGGTTGCCTTCCCAAGCTGAACTGGATTAAATCTGTGTTCTGGGGCCATGGCAGACCCCTGGCCTAACAGGCCAAGAGATGAACCTCAATGGCCCCGACCAGTGTCCGTATCAGCATGCCTGGACCAGCTCAGAACAATGGACCCCACCAATGTCTCAGTTTCCAGAGAGGTCCCTCCTCTCACTAAGATATGCCCAGAGCCAACCAGGTGAGTCTGGTTTCTCCAAAGGACAGTCAGCCTTCTCTCTGATGATTTTAGGTTGCTGCAATGAGTGAGTTTGTGTGTGGGCTCTTTAAGACCCGGGTCTTTTTGGCTTTTGGTTGATAGCTTTTCTGAGGGTGTCCCTGCTGCTGTCAATAGCCAGAAAAGCCAGACGGTAAGACCCCCATCTCAGTTGGGCTGAGTGCGAAGGATGCTTATAGCAGTATCACCCCCTCTCCAGACCTCCCTCATCCAGGGAGGGCTGCGTACCTTATGGTGGCTCCCACGTGGCCAGCTGAGAAGCTCCACTGCTCCCAAAGGAGGCTTTTTTCCTCTCCAGCAGGAAGTACTGCCTCTTCTGCCTTTGTCAGGACTGTCCCTTGTCACAGGGGTTCTTCTTATCCAGTTTTCAGTTTTCAATCCAGGGTAATTCTTCCAAAAATTGTTGTAACCTGGTTGTGTTCATGGGAGGAGATGAGTTCAACATCTGCTCACATCACCATCTTGACGAGATCTGAGACTTGTGACTTCTGAACTTTAAGTGTTTCCAGAACTAGGAAATTTGTGAATCAGTCCCTCAGGTAGCAAGTATAAAAGTTGAGGAACTTGATGTGTATGCAACCTCCTTCCAGTGAGAAGTAAAAGACTGGGTTTTATCATTAGAGGGAGCCAGCAGGGGAATATCAGTGAAGTGTCCAATGCCCCTTCAATCTCCTAAAGTACTACTAATATCTGCCCTCTCTCTTCTCTCAGATACTGAATAACTAGAGGCTTTCCCCTCAAGTAGAAGCTTGTAGACTATTCTGTCCAGCTTCTTCTATAGAGAAACTGTACGCTGTGCATTTCCACTTACACTCTCTGCACTGAGCAAGGGTTGAGAGATGTAGGAAGTGTTCATGAGCATCTATTTTAAGACACATCTTTGTTTTCTGTTGTCTGAAGGAAATCACAAACGCTGAGTGTCACTGGTTCCCAGGACTCAGTGATGTGGCAGGCAATCAATTGGGTGGCAGCCATAAACATTTGGTACTAGATGTGTGGCCTATCTACTCTAAGGAAGTAGATTTTTTTGAGCCTTGATTTTTTCATTGGAGAATGTTAGAGAAAGAAGCCACAGAATTTCCCATAAGCCCTTCAGGCCCTCAGAGGAGCACCATCAGCTTACAGACACAGAACAGCAGCTAGGAAAGTATGCAGTAAAACCCTTTCCAGGGAGAAACAGGGAGCTGAGTCTTTTCTCTGCTCCCTCTGCACTAAGCCTGGAGAAATAGCCATAGGAAGTGCTTGCACATCTGTGTAAAACTTCCTCTTTGTTATTTGTGGCCCAAGAAGACTCATAAATGCTGAGGCCATTGGCTATGACCCCACAAATAACTCTAGAAACCAAAGCTTAAGTCAGATTTCCTCATTGAAAATACTCCTTACATGTCATTATCCACTGTTTTTGGGAAAAGTAAGTGCTACTAACACAACTACATTGGAGGAACACAACCTGAAGTTTGCATCTAAAACTCTCCTGGAATCTGTCCAAATGCTTCTTCTTTTTGCTGAATTTAATCTGCATCTTTACATTGTAATAACCTGTAATAATGGGTATAACTTTTTTCTTAATTCTATGAATTATTCAGTTGAATAATTGAACCTAAGCATAGCCCTGAGTAACTGTCAAACTTACAGTTGATGTCAGAAGTGGTATTTGCTAGCCCATATCTAACTTAATGAAACATGACAAAAAAATCTTAGCAAACGGAAAGATGAAAGTGGGGAGTTTACAGCATTTGATACTTATAAGGCCAGCAGATAACCCATCATATGAAATGCAGCCAAGCTCTGAACAGTTAATGGATGAAAATGTAACCAGTAAAATTTAGAAATGATAGACCTGACTCTGAAGGAGTTAGGTCACTGGGCACATAATGGAATGCAAAATAACCAATAAACAAATATGGTAGAATTCTTGTTTATTGCTATATACAGCAGGTAAGTGAAAGTAAAGGAGAGTATTGGCAAAGATCTTCATGCCAGACAAATCAGATTTGACCAGTATGAGCTACATCTGTTATCCTTAAGGCCACTACCAAAGGAAAAAATATGCCCAAATAACATATAGATTAAAATATTAGACTAATTTTTAAGACAATGATAAAATACTGTATGGAGAGTCAAAGGACTCATCCCAGCAAAAAATAAACCTTTAAGCATTTGTTTAGGAATTGGATCAATAAAGTGGATGCTGATTTAGTCAAAATATCTACTGTAGCTGTGCAAGTTTGAAGGAATTAAGAATAAAAACTGGAAGGCAAAGGTAATGAGAATTCTAATCTTGGATCACGAGGGCAATAATTCTGTGAAAAAAATAGGGTAACAATTGATAAGAGGGCCAATGACCCTTGGGCTGATCACTGGCTGGACTCATGGCCATATACATGTGTAGGTAAAATAGCACAGAGGTGGAAAGAAAACTTTACTGAGACTTCATACCATGAGAGCTGTGTGTATTGTGATTCCACTACCTACTAGTGAAATACTAACCATGACTTCAATAGGTTGAGAGGCTATTGTAATAGAACAGTTCACAGAATTAAAGTGAAAATTTGGATAAAATTGAAATATTTGAAAAGATTTTATGTTAAATCATTATGTCTCTTTGACCTAAATGTATTGTGGAAATGAATATAGTGTTTGGAAAAATGTTATTTAAATAGTCTTGTACAATGGAAGGCTTGTAAACTGACTTCTCTGCTCATATTGACTAGAAATGCTAAATGGAACCCCTAGCACTTCCAGAGCACACAAAGATCATTATAATGAATATGTAAAAAATATCTGGTAGAGAAATGGATATTTCAGAATTAGTGACATATGATAAATCCATTGTCTAGTTAGTTTTTAAAAGTTGCACAGTATGTATTAAACATCTGGGGATATTACCAGCTACTATAGAAACAACAGCCACCTAAGAAGGCCACACTTGAAATGTAATCAAAACAAAGCCTGTACCTGAATGGCAAAAAGTGATGTCTCTCTTTTTAACATTGGAATTCTATGATCCACGGAGAGATACAATTTTGGAAGTGTCTTGATTGCATCTTCTAATAAAAGCTTACAAGTAATATTCAGCAGATATCCCTGAGGGTTGACCAGAAAATTGCCATTTGAGAGATGATTGCTAAGTTAGTATTGGGCTTTAAGACTGTCCTATGGCAAAAGAATATTAAAAAAATTATTGAAAGTTGAAATTGACAGAAAGACTAGAGTGATGTTGGAGAACTGCTGTAAATGAGAAGGCACTGTCTAGATGGATTTCATAATAAAATGGAATCAGAATATTTGAGAACATGTTACCACAGAAAGCAGAGAGGAACTCATTATTTCTACAATCAGATGGCAGCTATTCCTCTGGGCTTCATGTTGGAACCACCCTAGGGCTGCTGGATCTTATTATCACAAAGATTGTGCCCTCTGAGAAGTTCTCTATTGACCAAAAAGTTTCGGACTGGGTTATAATGAAAACTCCAAGGTGAATCAACAGCATCCTTATTGGAAGGCTGACCCTCAGTTTGGAGAAGGTAAAATGAAATTATCTGTGTGAGCTGAATTGTGTTCTGTTCCCACCTTGTTTATGCTTCAGCTGGTTGAGTATGACTCATAGTCTGTAGCCATAAGGTCATCCAAATAAGCAATGGAAAACTGGACTATTCTGGGAATTTCCATACGGAACATGGCTTATGGAAATCACAATGGGAATTTAAGAGGTGCCTTTAAGTTGGAAATGTCAAAGCCCATCAGAAGAGCCCTTTTTAATATTAGAAACTGTGAGTGCTTACCCTGGTGCTTTTATTTGGCACAGTCGTCTGGATCCTTACAATGCGTGGAATGGGAAGCTGCAGCAATGAAGACGGGGATACAGGTCAAAATATTTCTCTAGCACCCTAAGGAGCATAAAGTGCCAACAATATTTTTCTGTATGTCATCCATAAAGAAAGAAAAAGTATAGATAGCATAGGAAAGATTCTGCACACAGTTGGAATGTTGGACTAATGTTGGCGGTCCATAGAGATTATGAATCTTTCCTGACAGGATGAGAAACTTACTCTAGACTGAACTTGCATACTCAGTTATAGAGGTAAGTGCTTATAATACTATAAAAGACACGGACAAAAAGATACTCTTTCCACTTTGAGACAGACACATGACATGAAATGAACACATTAGAGTGTATTCCACTGTAGGGGTGGGGAAAATCCCCTTGGATCCAAATCCATGAACCCAAGCCACCAAAGCAGATCATGCTGAACATAACCACTATGCAACCGGGCCAGCCATAAATTTCATTTTTTATGCTATTGCAAATGATTTTTCTAAAGTTCCAACTTTTCATTCTTCTTGCTTGTTTATGGAAATTATTGATGTTTTGGTTGAAATTTTACTATGCAATCTTGCTAAAGTCATTTACTGGTTCCCATAATTCCTTTGTAAAGTTTTTTCCGATATTCTAAACAGATTATTTCATCTGTAGATAAAGAAAATTGTTTCTTCTTTTCCAGTCTAAATGTCTTTTATTTTGTCTGACTGCACTGATTACAACCTCTAGTGCAATGCTGAATACTGGTGGTGACAGTAGATATTCTGGACATACTCCTGATATTAGAAATCAATCGGTCTTTACCACTAAATAAAATATTAGTTATAGGTTTCTTGTAGATGTTCTTTGTGAAGTAGAGATAACTCCCTTGTAGTTCTCTTTTGCTGAAAGGTTTCTTTTTTTTAACTTTATATTTAGAGCAGTTTTAAAGTTCACAGCAAAAATGCTGGGGGGGAGGTACATAGATTTCCCATAAACCCCCTGCTGCACAAATGCATGGCCTCCCTTATTATCAACTTTCCCCACAAGAGTGCTATATTTGTTCCAGTGGAAAGATGACTTGTTACAACTACCCAAAGTAGCTATTATACATTACTGTTCATTCGTGGTGTTGCACGATCTGTGAATTTGGGAAAATATTTATTAACATGTATCTATCTTTGTGGTATTATACAGTGCATTTTAACTGTCCTAATGATCCCCTTTGTGTCACTTTTTTGTCCCCACATACATGCATGCACAAGTCCTGGCAATCACTGCAATTTTATTATCTCCATAGTTTGGCTTTTTCCAGAATGTGATATGGTTGGAATCATACAATATGTGGCCTTTTCAGATTGGTTTGTTTCAGTTAATAATATGTATTTAAGTTTTCTTTGTGTCTTTTCATTCTTTTTAGTTTTCTATATATTTGTCAGCATCACTAAAGTATAACGGACAAATAAAGAGTATATATATGTAGAGTGTATAACTTGATGCTTTGATATGTGTTTACATTGTAAAACAATCCCCACAATGAAGCTAATTATGATACACACTGTCTCACATAGTTACCATTTCTTGCTCCTATGGTCAGAACACTTAGGATCTAACAATTTAGAAAATTTCAAGTAGGCAATATAGTATCATTAGCTACAGTCACCATGCCATATGTAGGATCTCCAGAAATTCTTCATCTTGCATAATGAAGCATAATGAATCTCTGTACCCTTTGACAAACATTTCCTCTGACTTCAACCCTCCCCTTGACATCATCATTCTACTCTCAAGTTTTTGAAACAGATGATTTTGGATTACACACATAAATGAGATCTTACAGAATTTGTCTTTATGCATCTAAATGTATTTCACTTGGCATAAGATTCTCCAGCTTAATTCATTTGGTCACAAAAGGCAGACATTTTTAAAGGCTGAACAATATTCCATATATTTTCTTTCTTCATCCATTAGAGGACATTTAGTTTCTTTCCATATTTTGGCCATTGTGAATGCTGCTGCAATGAATATTGGGATGCAGATATCTCCACGAGATGATGATTTTATTTGCTTTGGATACATAGCCAGAAATAGGATTGCTGAATATTATGGTAGTTCTTTTTTAATTTATTGAGGAAATTTTACACTTTTTCCATAGCAGCCGGACAAATTTACATTTCTACCAACAGTGTACAGTGTTCCCTTTTTCTCTACATTCTTGCAAAAACTGTTTCTGATAATAACCATTTAAAAGTGTGTGAGGTCATATCTCATTGAGGTTTTGTTGCATTTCCCTGATGATTAGTGACATTGAGCACTTTTTCATTTTAATTGTTTGTCTTCTTTTGAAAAATGCTTATTCAGATTCTTTGCCAATTTTTATTTGATTATTCATTTCTTTTCTTTTTTATTAAGATATGTTAAGAGCAGATTTTATTTCACAACAAAACTGAGGGGCAATTAAACCAATTTGAAATATACACCTTGCCCCATACAGGCATAGTCTCTCCCATTATCAAAATTTCCTTCACAGTGATACATTTCTTACGCTGCTGAGACTACATTGACCCAATATAATCACATAAATTCCATAGATTGCATTACAGTACACTATGTTATACATTCTATGAATTTGGACAAATGTTTAAAGAAATATATCCATCATGATGGTATCACACAGCCTATCTTCACAGTCCTGAAAACCTCTGTACTCTGTCTATTTAATCCCCCACTCACCTCCTGGCAAACCCTCATCATGTTAATGTCACCATAACTTTGCCTTTTCTGGCATGCCATATAGTTGGAATCACACAGTATGTAGCCTTCTCAGATTGCCTTCTTTCATTTAGTATTAAACAATTAAGTTTCCTCCTTGTCTTTTAATGGTTTGATAGTACATTTCTATTTAGTGCAGAATAATATTCCACTCTCTGGATGCACTGCTTTTTTTTTATCCATTCACTTAAAGAAGAATATCTTGGTTGTTTCAAAATGTTGGCCATTATGCATAAAACTGCAATATTTTTCATTTGCAGGTTTTTGTGAAGACACAAATTTTCAACAATTTTGAGTAAATATCAAGAAGCATGATTACTGTATCATGTGGTAACAATATGTTTATTTTTGTATTAAGAAACCACGAAAATGTCTTGCAAAGTGGTCTTATCATTTTGCCTTCCCATCAGCAAAGAATGAGGGTTCCTGCTGCTCAACATTCTTTCCAGTATTTGTTATTTTTATTGGTCTGGATTTTGGCCATTCTACTATGTGTGTAGTGACATGTTGTTGTTTTGGTTTGCATTTCTCTGATAACCTGTGATGTGGAGCACCTTTTAGTTTGCTTAATTGTAATCTAAATGTCTTCTTTGATGAGGTGTCTGTTAAGATATTTGGCCCATTTTTAATCTAATTGTTGGTTTGCTCATGGTTGAATTTTAAGAAAACTTTGTATATTTTGAATATTTTATAAAAGTCCTTATTAAACATGACTCTTGCAAATATTTTTTCCCAGCCGGTGGCTTATTCTCTCATTCTCTTGACATTTTCTTTTGTATAGCAGAACTTTTAAACTTTAACAGAGTCCTGCTTATCAATCATTTCTTTCATGACTGATGTATTTCATGTTGTATCTAAAATGACATCAACATACCCAAGTGAAGCTAGATTTTCTCCAACATGTCTTCTAGGAGATTTATAGTTCTGCATTTTATACTTGAGATTGTGATATATTTTGAGTTAATTTTTGTGAAGAATGTAAGTTCTGTGTTTAACTCTGTTTTTTTTTTTTCCTGGTATGTAGATCTCCAGCCCTTTCAGGATGGTGTGTTGGAAAGACTACTTGCTCCACTGGATACTCTTTGTTATTTTTTAAAAGTTGACTATATTTATGGGAATCTATTTCTGGGCTCTCTATTCTGTTTAATTGATATGTTTGTCTGTTGTTTAACCAATATGGCACTGTATTGATTAGCTTCATAGTAAGTCTTAAAATCAGGCAAGTGTCAGTTCCACAAATTTGTTCTTCTCCTATTACATTATATTGACTATTTGGGGTTTTTGCATCTCCATATAGACTTTAGGATAAATTCCCAATATCCACAAAACCACTTCCTGAGAGATAGATTAGGATTGCTTTGATTCTGTAGATCAATTTGAGGAAAACTGACATCTTGAAAATATTGAGTGTTCTTATTTTTATTAATTTTATTTCTTTATTTTTATTTTGTTTTGAGGAAGATTAGCCCTGAGCTAACATCTGCTGCCAATTCTCCTCTTTTGGCTGAGGAAGACTGGCCCTGAGCTAAAATTCGTGCCCATCTTCCTCTATTTTATATTTGGGATGCCTACTACAGCTTGCCAAGAGGTGCCATGTCCACACCTGGGATCCTAACCGGCGAACCCCATGCAGCCGAAGCAGAACGTGGGCACTTAACCACTGCACCATCAGGCCGGCCCCTTCCTATTTATTAACATGGAATATTTTCCCATTTATTTTGTTTTTTATTTATTGCATTCTTTTGAGTTTTGCAGTTTCCCCCATATTAATCTTGTACATATTTTGTTAACTTTATACCTATGTATTTCATTTTTTGGATTCTAATTTAAATGATATTTGTGTTTGTAATTTCAAAGCCCACTTGTTCATTGTTAGTGTATGTAGAAAAGTGATTAACTTTTGTATATTAACCTTCCGTCATACAACCTTGCTCTAATTACTTAATAATCCCTAGGAATTATTATTATTTTTTCTTTTTGCTATTGAATTACACGAGTTTCTTATATGTTTTGGATATTAACTCCTTAAAAATACATTGTTTTCAAATATTTTCTCACATTTCATAGTTTTTCTTCTCTCTGTTGATTGTTTCCTTTGCTGTACAGTGGCTTTGCACTTTGATGTAATTCCACGTGTACATTTTTAATTTTGTTTCCTGTGCTTTTGTTGTCATAATTTTAAAATTGTTTCCAGGGCAAATGCTAAGGAAACTTTTTTCCCCTACATCCTCTTCTAGTAGTTTTAGAGATTTAGGTCTTATTTTATAAGTTGATTTTTATAAATTGTGTGTGAAGGATCCAAAGTCATTATCTGGATGTGAATATCTAGTTTTCCCAATACAATTTACTGAAAAGACTAGCCTTTCCCCACTGAGTGCCCTTGATGCCCTCATTAAAAAGCAGTTGACTGTAAACATGTGGATTTGTTTCTGAGCTTTGTATTCTATTCCATTGGTTTAATTGCATGTTTCTATGCAAGTACAATACTGTTTAAATTACTGTAGCCCTGAAGTATAGTTTGAAATCAGGAAGTGTGATGACTTCAGCTTTGTTCTTCTTGCTGAGGAATGTTTTGGCTATTCAGGATCTTTTATCATTTCATGCAAATTTTGGTTTTTTTTTAATTTTTGGGAAAATGTCATTGGAATTTTGATAAGGATTGCATTGAGTCTTAGATTACTATGGGTACTGTGGACATTTTAAAATATGAACACAGTATGCTTTTTTCATTTATGTGTCTTTTAAAATTTTCTTTATCAATGTTTCATAATTTTCAGCATTATCGCTCCTTCACTTTTTGGTTAAGTTTATTCCTAAGTATCATATTATCTAATTTCTATTATAAATGTGACTGGTTTCTTAATTTCTTTTTTACATATTTCATTGTTACTGCGTACAAACACCACAGCTTTGTTATCCTGATACTTTAATAAATTTACTTATATCACTTCTTACAGTTTTATGTTGATTAACGAGAATTTTCTACCTAAATGATAGTTATCTTGTAAAGAGATAATTTTAATTTTTCTTTTAGAATCTGATGTCCTTTATGTATTTTTTCTTATCTAATTTCTCTGGCTATGACTTGCAGTACTATGTTGAACAGAAATGGTGAGAGCAGGCATTCTTGCTTTGTACTGCATCTAAGAGAAAAAGCTTTCAGTTTTCTCCAACTGATTATGTTAGCAGTGGGAGTTTCCTATATGGCATTTATAGTGTTAAGGTAAGTTTCTTCTATACTTATTTTGTTGAGAATTTTTATCAAAAATTAATGTTGTTCTTAAAAATGATTTTAATGCAACTGTTGAGATAATCATATGTTTTTAGCCTTGCTTTTATTAATGTGGTGTATCACATTGCTTGATTTGCAAATGTTGAACTAACCTTGAATCCCTGCATAAGTCCTACTTGATTATGCTGTACCATTCTCTTAATGTATTACTGAATTCAGTTTTCTAACATTTAGTTGAGAATTTTTGCATTTTTGTTAAGCAGGGATATTAGCCTGTAATTTTCTTTTCTTGTACTATATTTGACTTCTTTTGTTATTAGGGTAATGCTGGCCTCACAAAATGAGTTTGGAAATGTTCTTTCTTCTTCTTTCTTTAGGAAGAGTTTGGGAAGGATTGATATTAATTATTCTTTAAATGTTTGGTAGTAGAATTCACCAGTAAAGTTGCCTGGTCCTGGACTTTTGCTGTAAGGTTTGTGATTACGGATTCAATCTCCTTGCTACTAATTGGTCTGTTGAGATTTTCTCTCTCTTTATGATTCAGTCTTGGTATATTATATATCCAATCTCCATATATTTGTGAATTTTTCCATTTTCTTCTTGTAATTGATTTTTAGTACCACACTATAGTGCTTTGAAACGATGCTTGATATGACTTCAATCTTCTTAAATTTATTAACATTTGTTTTGCAACCTGACATATGATGTATCCTAGATGATTTTTTGTGCACTTGAGAAAAATGTGTATGATGTTTCTTTTCTTTTTCTTTTTTTTTAAAGATTTTATTTTATTTTTTCCTTTTTCTCCCCAAAGCCCCCTGGTACATAGTTGTATATTCTTCGTTGTGGGTCCTTCTAGTTGTGGAATGTGGGACGTTGCCTCAGCGTGGTTTGATGAGCAGTGCCATGTCCTTGACCAGGATTCGAACCAAGGAAACACTGGGCTGCCTGCAGTGGAGCACGCGAACTTAACCACTCGGCCATGGGGCCAGCCCCTCTTATTTTTCTTAAAGATTGGCACCTGAGCTAACATCTGTTGCCAATCTTCCTTTTTTTTCTTTCTTCTCCCCGAATCCCCCCAGTACATAGTTGTATATCCTTTTGGCTCTGCTATGTGGGACCCTGCCTCAGCATGGCCTGACGAGCTGTGCTAGGCCTGTGACCAGCATCCAAACCGGTGAAACCCAAGGCTGCTGAAGCAGAGCAGGCAAACTTAACAGCTCAGCTAGGAGGCCAGCTCCTGTGATGTTGCTGTTGAATGGAATGTTCAGTTTATGTTTATAGGTCTATTAAGTCCTAGTCTAACATGCTGTTTAAAGACACTGTTTCCTTATCGATTACCTATCTGGATTATGTATTCATTGGTGAAAGTGTGGTGCTGGTGGTTCCTATAAATATTCTGTTGCAATTTATTTCTCCATTTAGGTCTGATAATATTGAGTTTATATTCTTAAATGCTCCCATGTTGAGTGCATATATATTAACAAATATTATCCCCTTTTGTTAGATTGACCCATTTAGCTTTATATAATGATATACTTTGTCCCCTATTGTGGTCTTTTGTCTTAAAATCTATTTTCTCTGGTATAAATATAGCTAGCAGTTTTCTTTTGGTTTCCATTTGCTTGGGAAGATAGTCCATGGAAATGAAATTGAAAAGAGTCTATATTTTAAGGTGACTTAAACAATAATAAAAATCATCTTATATTCTAACCTATGTAGTTACTATTACCAGTATTCTTGATTCTTTTCTCTATACCATTGTATCACTCTTGTATCATTTCCCTTTTACTTGAAGGTTTCCTTTAATATCTGTTGTTGCATATTTCTGTAGGTGATTACTTATTTCATCATGTATATATCTCAAAACTGTTTATTTTACCTTACTTTTCAAAAACTGTTTCTGGGAAAGTTTCATTTATTCATTTTTAGTTTGAACATGATGCTACTCTGTCTTTTGATTGCATATTTTTTATTGATATAAACTTGCTGGTGACCTGAACTTTTATCTCTTTTTACACTGTGTCCTGTTTTCCTCTGGTTGTTTTTAAAAAATTATCTTTATTTCTGATTTTGAGTAATTTGTGCCTTGGTAAATTTTCTATCTTTATCATACTATGAATTGCTGAGCTTCCTGCATTTGTGGATTTATCATTACCATCACATTTGTAAATTTATATAATTTGGGGAGTTACTTAAAAAGTATCATATCTTTCTTCTCGTCTCATTCCTCTCTTTTGTCGTGTCTATCATATGTATATTAGGCTGTCTTAAATTGTCTCACAATTCATTCTTCTTCTTTTATATTTTAATATTATTTTTCTTTGTGTGTTTCATTTTGTATAATTTCTATTGGCATCTTCAAGTTTATTAATATTTTCTTCTATGATGTCTCATCTGTCATTTTCCTTATCCATTATATGTTTTTATTTGTGACACATTAGTTTTCATGTCTAGAAGTATTTTTTTTGTATTCTAACTAAACTATAGACTTCATTTTTGTTTTCCCAGTTTTTCTAGTAATGTCTTTTTGTATTACAATCTAGGATCCAGTCTTCATATCTGTTCACTAGATACAACTCAGGATATCATATTGCATTTTTTATTATTTTATGTTTCCTTTTCTTTTTTTCTGAGTGAGGAAGCTTCACTGTGAGCTAACATCTGTTGCCAATTTCCTCTTTTTGCTTGAGGAAGATTTGCCCTGAGCTAACATGTGTGCCAATTGTCCTCTGTTTAGTATGTCGGATACCACCACAGTATGTCCAGTGATGAGTGGTATAGGTCTGCACCCAGGAATCAAACCCAGGTCACCAAAGCAAAGCACACTGAACTTATCCACTAGCGCATGGGGCAGCCCCCTCATTGTTTTCTTAACATCCTCTGTGATAGACTCTGTTTTTCATGAGATTGTTATTTTTAAATGGTACTGGTCTGTTATTTTATAGAATGTTCCTCAATATGAGTTTGTCTTATGTTTTCTCATAAATATATTGGGACTTTAGGATTTAGAAAGAATACCACCGAATTAGGGCACCCTTCACATTGCATCAAATTATCATGTACAGTACATCAATATGACTTCACACTGGTTGTGTGAACATTAGTTATTTGGTTAAGGCTTGTGTTTCTCCATTGTAAAGTTATTTTTTTTCTTTCTGTAGTTTAGTGTTAGAACCTCATCAATGCATCCAGTCAACAATGAAGGGAAGTAGAATTAATCTGCTGAGAGAAGCACAGCAAAGAAATATTAATGAACTTGTGGATATATTTTAAAACCACAACAGTAATTAACAAATAACTTAAGGAAGTGCTTTGAGAATGCACAGATAAAAATTTGCTTACAAATTCAAATTTTGGCAGTATTTTATAAATTTTGCCTACAAAAATGATTAGAATCATTTATGTGGTGAATTTGTTTTCTTATTCCATCTACATTTATTAGTTGGGATGCTTCTCTAAGAAAGAGCTATCACTTCTCTTCATTTTTTTAAAAAAGTAATCATTTATTTATGTAAGTACTAGTTTATGGATCTCTTTTATTATAAAAAAACACTAAGATAATTCATTTTTATAATAAATTAAAGCAAAAGAAAGAGCATATCTATTAATTACCACCAGAAAATCCGTCCATCTAATTACACTTGTATATACACACATTCATCTTTCATCTATTATGAGAGGTGAGGACTCCAATATCTTTTGCCTATCATAACTTCTATTTTTATTGGATAATTCCTCCAGTATATTAACATGCAGATATTTCTGGTATCCAAAAAAGATCTCCTAACTTCACAGTCATTCCAAGCTAATATATCATAACTCACATGACTTTTATTATAAAATTCCTCAAAATAATATCTCATAATTTTACACTTTCCAGTGCTGCTTCTCTCAATCTTTCATAAGGCTGTTCCATCTGAGTTTTTTCTGCATATATAAAAAACCTGAGAGAAAGGTCGTTTATTATCTACATTATTCTTGCACCAATAGTCAAATTTAGGAGCACTATTGGATAAGGTGAATATACTCTTCTATTAAAAACATTATATTCTGGACTACAGAAAAAAGCCCCCAGTGTTCCTATCTAATAAGGTGTTCTTTTTCTGTTCTTTCATTTGTCTTTCAGAATGTAGAATTCTAAGTTACCACCTTAGGATTGGTGGCCTTCTCCATATAACTCACTTCCCTATGCTGTCACAATTTCCTTATATATTATATATTGATATATATTTACATATATTAACTTTTATTAAAAAAATATATATATTAATATACATCTCTGAACCAGGGTGTTTTTTTTTTCTGAACAGCATTAATTAATCTATTTGCCTAAATATATATTGATTGAGTGATACTAAGTTCTAGTACTGATCTAGGCATTTTGCAACATAACTAAAAGTGACATAAATAAAAATTTCAGCCTTATAGAGCTTACATTTTTTTTGTGTGTGTGAGGAAGATTGGCCCTGAGCTAACAATTGTTGCCAATTCTCTTCTTTTTGCTTGAGGAACATTCTCACTGAGCTAACATTTGCCAACCTTCCACTATTTTGTGTGGGATGCTGCCACAGTGTTGCTTGATGAACAGTGCTAGGTCTACATCTGGGATCCAAACCTACAAACCCTGGGTTGCCAAAATGGAGTGAACGACCTTAACCACTACACCACCAGGCAGGCCCTTGAAGCTTATATTCTGTAATGGATGAATTCTAAAAGTAATAAACAAATGCATAAATCATTGATATTTTAGAAGAAGAAAGGGGAGACAGAAACAGGTCGGAGTAGCCAGATGCATGAAAGACTGAGGGTTGGCTAATAGAAAATTAATTTCTATTGTTCTGTGATGGGACACAGTGAAATATAATATAATAATAAATATAATATTTAAGCAAAGTCTTGAAAAAGTGAAGGTGATGACCTTATAAATATCTGGGAGAGGAATGACTGAAAAAGAGTCATAGTGCAAATGCCCAACTGGGTTGGATTTTAATACTTTTTTATAAAGTGAGTGCAGATAGAAATGAAATAAGATGAAACATGAGTTAGTAATTGTTGATATGATTTCAACCAACTTTCAGCATCTCACATATCCTCTCTTAACAAAATTCAAAACATTCAAATAACTTTCCCTCCCTCGCTCTGCTCTCCTTAGTGTTAGCCAATAGTGAGTTTCTCCCTTCTCTGAAAAGGGAGTTAAAAAGCTGATTTAAGTAATTGTAGATGGTGACAGGTGCTGGAGATAGAAGCAGCAATTTTTAGCAAGTGCTACTGGGAGGAGAAAAATATTATGTATTTTAAGTGAGAAGGAGGATCTCAACAACATGAAATTTCATGAGATGGAGAGATGGTGCTAAGGTTAAATATGGATGACTTCTAACCTTGCACCTGTAGCTATTGCCCTCAGGTAAGACAAATATACTTTAACTACTGGATTGAGAGAGGTATGGTAATGCCCAATGGGTCTTTGATTCCCATCATAATTCTGAGCTTAAATGCCAAGAGTTTGACTGACACTTTCATGTAAAAAAATTAAAGTATATATGTATTTATTATAATTCAGAATACCATAATTTGAAGGTTTTGAATAGTGGCCTTGATTTTCCACTGGGATATAGGACTTATATAATGTATTTTCTATATCTATCTCCAATGCTTTCCACTGATCCCGAAGTTTCTTTCTGAATGGGTTAGCAGTGTTGGAAGGACTGAGAAGAAAGAAATAATTTATCAAGGACACAGGCAAAGTAGTAGACCAAGAGTGTTTTCAATTGCTGAGTCACAACGGTGAGATCTTTATATTCCTCCTAGCAAAAGTCGTGGAAAAGTGAGGGGCTTGCTTTTAGGAGATCATATTAAGCAGAAATGTGTGCTGAGTTTCCTAGGCAGATGGGGTCACTGGTTTTACTCTGCAGATGGGCATAGCCAAATGTCTGGGTTCTCTGCTTATGTGACAAAATAAATGGCTCCAATATGGTCTACATAGTTTTCCATGTACTTTCATTAGATTTCTTGGTTAAGTGTGTCTGAAGGCTGTATTCAGCAGTGGGCAGGGCCCCAAGGTTGGAAAGTGTCATTATTTTGGGACTAAATAAGTCAGAACTTCACACGCAGCTCCCTGGCCAGAGGGGGTCACTGATTATCCCTGTACAGAGACAGAGTGACTGCCTGGGATCACTGCTTAAGAGCTTCTGGGATATGCAGCTTTCTGGGTGCTCTGGCCAAGTTTCCTAGTCAGGCAAGGCTGAGAGTAGTGCTCAGCAGCAAGCATGATTATGAATTAACTTCCCTGCCCAAGTAGAGTAGCAGAACAGGCTCCAAGGCTAGAAATTCCCATTTTTTATGGTCCTGCATGAAGTATAACTGTGAACCAAGTGCCCTGGTCAGATGGGGCATTATATTGTGTCTATAGATGGGCAGAGCTGCTGGTGGGGAGTTATACTCTGTTGCTGCTTAGGGTAGATCCTCAGTCTGTCAAGAATTGAGTGCCAGTTGCTGTAAGCCCAACCCTCCTTCTCTGTCATAATCTAATCTCCAGTGTACAGCTCTGTAGAATCCCCCATAATTCTTGTGAGCTAAGACCTCAACAGGCCTCCCAGGAAGCAACTTACATCCTGGGGAGCTTGATGTTCACCTTGGGCTCTCTTTTTCCCACTGGAGTAACCATTAGCCAAGGGAGACCTTCTCAGTGGGAAGCTTTGTTAGTCTACGGGAGGGGCAATGCTGTCAGAGTGTGGCTCTTTCCTTTATACTTCTATTGAAGCCCTTCTTAGTCTCTGTGGTCCAGAGGGGTGCTTCAGGCTCTTGCCTGTGCTCAAGGGTCTTCACAGTGGTGTCTTGTCTATAGATAGTTACTAGTGATTCTTTCTCCAATGGAGACTGAATTTGAGAATAACTTATATCATCATCTTGATGATGTCAGTCTTCTCTAGCACATAATTATCTCTAGTTTCTTAGAAAAACTAAATTTATTTGAATGATTAAACCTTTACATACTCTTACTTTATCCCTGTCGATAGTCTCTTGTGTGTTAATCAAGGTGTTAAACATGACTATCACAAAGGTAATGTTTTTCAATGAATCAGAAATGCATATTAATTAATATTTCTCTTATATTTGTGTTATAAGTAATTATCACTTTAATGTAATATTCATACATTCATTACTCAAGAGGATAATGAAAGCATTATACTTTATTATTTTTGTTGAAAGTTTATGTTATTAAGGAACATTTTAACAAGACAATATAAAAAGTCATATGAGTTTTGCAATGATTCTAAGATGTGGCAGATTACACTTTCCAAGTGCAAGTACCAAATTATTTTCCATCCTACATGCTGTATTAGAGTCGGCTACTTTTCCAAGAAGAGGTGAAGCCTATGTTCTCACAATTAAAGTAGAGTCGATTTTTTGACTGTCTTGACTGTTAAAGTATGGCAGAAATTATTCTGAAACTAGTACTTCTGATTTGTATTCTTAGGATAATTGCACTTTTAACCCAACCACCATTCTGTGAGGAAGCCCAACTAGTCCAAAGGGAGACCCAAATGGAGAGTTATTAACATCCCAAGCCTCCAGCTCCAACTGAGCTTCAAGTCAACAGCCTGCACCAACCTGCCAGCCATGTGAGTGAGCCATCTTGTAACTGGAACTTCTAGACTCCAGTCAAGTTGTCCCATCTGATATCAGGTCACATCTGACAAGAGCCACCTACGCTAAGCCCTGTCCAAATTTCAAATTTACAAACAAAATAAATAATTATTGTTTTACTTCACCAATTTTTATTAGTTTGTTTCACAGCAATAGATAACTGAATCTAATTCTGTGCCAGAAACGGGAAGATGCTGAGATAAGACTAAAACCTGTATCACTGGCTATTGAATTGGGTTGTGGGAAGAACCTGTAAGAGCCCCAAGGAAACTGTTAGTTAAAGGTTAAAAACCTTGAGAAAAGTATTAATATTAGCTCAAAGGGCCTCAAGGAGATTTTTGATTAGAGCCTAAAGAAAAGCAAAGTCAAAGTTACTGGAAGCTGGAAGAAAGTAGACTCCTATTATGTAGTGATGTACTATACTTTTTATGTGGTAACACAGAAAATAGGGGTTATACTGAGTAAAATTGATGATCAAGCTAATGGAATTTTCATGCACAATATTGAGAGTGCTACCTGACTTCTCGCTACCTGTGATGAACCAATGGAGAGAGAATTTGAAAATAAACTATTAAATATGTGAGTCAAGGTTTTACAGGTTCAAAAATAAGTTTCTTGCCTCTCAAGATGGCAAATGATTCTCAAATAAGAAAAGATCTCAAACCAAAAAACAAATACATAGGTCAATTGGAACATAGAAACATATATAAACAAAGGCCCTCTAGAGAGTTATGCCTTGCAGATCTTCTCTTTAGGAGAATTTCTATAAATCTTAAGGGCATATTTTCCATAGCAGCTTCACAGGGAGCCCAAGCTAAAGAAGAGTTTATATTAAAGAGATTTGTCATTGTGTCCTTGATATAATGGAGTGGATCCCTATGATATTAGTAGAAAATCCACCTAAATTTTAAGAGAATAGTTATAGTTCCCAGGTTGGTCCAAAAATGACAGAGAGAACACTAAATTAAAAGAAATCTTTGGATTTCAACATTTTGTGTGCAAGAAGACTAAGGAAACTATGTAGTTGCAAACTGTGTTGTTATAAAAAAAGGAAGGAAGATCTTGGCTGGGACCAAAATCACAGAAGCTGAACCAAGAGTTAAATCGATGGAGCCAAGAGTTTTGGAAAAATTTTCCTGAGAGCAGTACTAGACCCTAATAAGAAGACTAGCAATTTATGCTAAGTTGGATTGCAGAATTTATATGTGTATTAACCATATGTTTTTTTTTCTATCTTCTGATGCTTTGACATCTAGGCCCTCCCTGACCATGGAACTCCTCCCAGGGTTTGCTAATTTCCAGAGACAGAAAACAACTCACCTGTGAATGCATCACTTATATGCAAAGCAACAAATAAAGAACACATACACCCAGCCACCTTCTTTATTGGGCTTTCATACTCCAGGCCACTTGCCCTAAATACCCCAGGCCCAGTTACCAGACAACTAAACACAACGTTACATCTTGGAGCTTACTGAAATTATCCAAATTAGACAATGCTAAGCCTACTTAGCCTGACTTGTCCTTTCCTTTCCAATGAAACACAATAAAGGCTTTTGCCCATGTTTTCTCCTCATTCCCTCTGCCACCTAATTGACTTTGCTACTTCCTCATGTGGCCCTCATGGAATGTCATGCCCCTTTCTCTTGTTGTCTGTGAGCATAACACATTACCTTTTCCATGGCAGACATCTCCTGATCTTTGCTTCACCATACCTGAATAATAATAAATCCATATTTTAAAATATTGTGGACCAAACTACCACTTTGCCTCTTGTTTACCCTTGTTTTGAATAGGAGTGCCTATTGTGGTCATCCTACAACCAATCCCACTGTGGGTTGAATATGTGTGTCAAGAGAGGGGATGGGTCACCTTCCCACTCTCTAATTTTCAACCAATATAGCTAGAAGTTTATCAATTTGATTGACATTTTCAACAACCAACTTTTAGTTTTATTGACATTTTTGTCTATTTTTCCATGTTAAGTTCTGCCTTTCTGTGAATGAGACTATAAAATTCAATTACCTTGTTCACAGTCAAACCCTGTTGTTAAAATTCCTTTTCTTCCAAAGATGATAAAATAGGGTAAAATAAAATTACAAAATAATATATAAATCATCATAAGATAGATTGATGTCCAGAGCAAAAATAAATAAAACTCACCTAAACAAAAGGAAAGGGGTGAATATGAATGACTTAAGTGAATTTCCATAATTAGCTATAAGAGTCATAAAGAATCACTTTCTATCTGCATTATTTTACTCATGGATGAAATTTTTTAATGTCTGCAGAAAAAATGTGCAGTACATTGGGGCCAGCCTCGTGTTGCATCAGTTAAGTTCATTCTGCTTTGGCAGATGAGGGTTCGCTGGTTAGAATCCCAGTCATGGACCTAGACATTGCTTAACAAGCCATGCTATGGTAAGTGTCCCACATACAATGTAGAGGAAGATGGGCATGGATATTAGCTCAGGGTCAATCTTTGTCAGCAAAAAAGAGGAGGTTGGGTGGTGGATGTTAACTCAGGGCTAATCTTCCTCCAAAAAAAAAAAAAATGTGCTGGTTGTTTAGGAACAGTGGCCGACATAAGGGTTCTATGAGGGTTATTATCCTAAAAACTCCATATGCATTCCCTTTGTATTCAACCACTTAGTCCTCTTCAAATCCCAGGAAATTGCTGATATGTTATCAATGGCTATCAATTTGCCTTTCCTATGTCATATAAGTGGAACCATGCAATATACACTTTTTTGAGTCTGGCTTTTTTACTTTGCATAATGCATTCAACATTCATGCTTCTTGTTACATGAATGAATAGCTCATTATTTTTGTTGATGAATGTTATTCCATCTTATGACCGCAGTATAGTCTGTCTACCCATGCATCTGTTGGAAGACAATTTGGTCACTTCCAACTATGGACAATTATGAATAAAGCTACAATAAATATTTGTGTCAAAGTTGAAATTTAGTTATTTGACTTAAGTGCTTAGCTTTAATAGCCTGCTTGTTTGAGCAATTGATGTCTAGGTTCACATGATGGACTAGATGGGCCAGTTGAAAAGTCTATTCAGCAAATGAAAGGATAAATTATTTGGAGAAAGATTAAATTCTGTGGACTCTCTATGGGTTTTGGTAAACAATAACCAGAATTCAACTGTAAATTATTACATATACCAAGTCATATATGATTTAAAACTAAGGAAAAAAAAGACTTTAGAAACTAGATCATGGGTAATTCAGACATTGAAGTAAAAAATATAAGAACTTCAAAAACCTTCCAATCGGTAATAAATTCAAGAAAACGGAGACAGAAATACTCTTATGCAAAGAAAAATTTCATTAAAGAATGAGATTCTATAAAAAATAAATAAATTGATATTCTAAAATTGTAAACTACAGTATAGGAAATTGAATTCTTTGGGTGTGTTTAAGGAAACATGCAAACTTCTGTAAAGTATTTTCTATGGGATGGAGATAATCTGTTGCTTTGAGGTTTATTAGAACTTAATGTAAGCTAATATGAATATCATGCCATTCCAATTTAAGATTTTTTAATACCAAATCAACATTATTTATAATTATTTATAAATGTAATGTATGTTACCTAAAAACACAGTTTGAATTAAACTACTCACACAGTAAAAGCCATCATCTTCTGTGTATAATCTGGTAAATGATTACTTGTTGTCATACACCATTGTAACAACATATAAGCAACCTTAAGCATGATGCATTATGAATCCAGGAAAGTGATAAGTGCTGGAGAATAGGGAAAGGAATGAGATAAGCAGGGTTCTCCTTGGCTTTTCAATTCTATCAGTTGGATTTTCCTTTTCAAAAAAATAGTTCCTCAAGCATTGCAAGATGTTAATATTTTATAAACTGCTTTATACTATTTTTATATTTATGAACAAAATAACGTTTAATTTTTAAATTATTAAATTTATAGGTATTTTCAGGAAGGCATCAGTTAACTGTAATTATATAAAATTACAGTCTCAGAAGCCACACTGAATAGAATTATAAAATTATAATGTTGGGCTAATTCATTAGCTTGAAAAATATAAATATTAATGTACCAAAAATTAAAAATGGTAAAAATACTAGGAACAAAGAAAAATATTTAACTTATATCTTAAAAATTATATGAATTCTTATTTCTATTCACCTATGGCTATCTATAGTCTTTAATTTAGAAGAAAAAATAATATAGCTACATAAATTGTATGTACTAAATATAAAAATAATATATGAGATTGGACAAAGGAGGATTATACGTTAAGATTTCCTGGAACAAGTCATCTTTGATCTTTTGGACAATTGAGATTTAGTCAGGGACATTAAGAGTAAACAGACAAATGAAAGCAAATGCAGATATGATGATTTTTAAAGAAGAAACATCTATCAAGGTGTTAGCTGTAGGATGACAATAAGTTTTGTACCATATCCCAATACACCGGAGCTGTCCAAGAAGATGGAGATCATTTATGTCTGTACAGATGTTATCGTCAAAATCCACGTAATTTCTCTAAAGACTAATGATAAGTAACACATTATTGTTGTACTCAACTGAAGTCACCACTATGGAAGAAAGACTCCATTCCAACAAACAAATGTCAATCAACGTCAGTCCTAATACCTACCTGCTCTCTTATCATGTTACATTTTCAGTACAGCAGTCCAGTGACCGTGGCAGCTTTTAATATAGAGGATGGAGCATTTCAGAAAGTGACACCATAGAAACAGGGCATTTTCTCACTTGCAACACCTTCCCATGCACTTCCTCAGATCCCCCACCACTTCTTTGTTCCTCAGGCTGTAGATGAGTGGATTAAGCATAGGAGTCACTATGGTGCCAAGCACAGTTCCAATCTGGTCTTGCTCAGGTGTATGGGAAGAGGTGGGTGTCATGTATATAAAGATGGCCTGACCAAAGTAGAGACTCACCACTGTCAGGTGGGAGGAACATGTGGCCAGTGCTTTGTTCTTGCCTTTGCAAGTGTTCATTCTGAGGACACAGAGGAAGATGAGAGTGTAGGAGGCCAGGATTAGAATAAATGGGACCAGAAGAAATACAATGGTTGACACAAATTTCACCATCTCATAGGCTGATATGTCCACACAAGACATTCTCAGGATGGCTGGCATCTCACAAAAGTAATGATTCATCTCCCTAGAACCTCAGATAGGAAAATTCATTGGATAGATAGTGTGTACAAGGGCAGCAAGGGCTCCCCCAATCCAAGTTGCAGCAGCCATCTGGAGACAGACCTTGAGGCTCATGAGGACTGTGTAACTCAGGGGATTACAGATAGCCACATAGCAGTCATAGGCCATGAGAGTCAGCAGGATGCATTCAGCAAGGCCAAGGGTTAGGAAGAAAAAGAGCTGAGTGGCACAGGAAAAATAAGAAATGTTCTTCCTCCCTGTGAAATAGTTGGTGACCATCTTGGGGACTGTGCTAGAGATGTAAGCCAGGTCTATGAGGGAGAGCTGGCTGAGAAGGAAGTACATGGGGGTGTGGAGGTGAGAGTTCAGCCAGATGAGGATGATTAGTATGGAGTTTCCAGTAAAGGCAATAGTGTAGGTAAAGAGGATGATGAGGATGAGGAGATAGGGATATCTGAACCAGGGAAAGAACCCTGGGAGGATGAAGTCTGTTGCTGTTTCATTCTTCTGGTCCGGGTCCATATTTTTATTCAAATGTTCTATTCATACTGAAATATTTGCAGAAGGAAAATAATATAACAAGGGTTGTAATGCTTTGATAAAATAATTTAATCTCTTGGTCAGCACCATTATCTCTGTATATGTTTGGCTAGGTCTCTATAACAGTATATTCTCATAAAAGAGAAATTAAAAACTCCATCAAATCAAAATTCCTTTACCTAGGAATTATCAATGTCATATCCTACAGTTGGTTTGATTTGGGTAAATGAGTATTTAGTCCCTTTCACAGACAGTGATAACTAACTTGACCATTAGTTTCATCATATATTTGAATTTTTTAATGAACTCTGGGCTGTTGACATTCTTATGTCTTGCATGTTGCTTTTCTTAAATTCTTATTCTACCCACCTCCACCCCAGAGGATCTCTTGAACTTCTCCTGAGGCCCTCTCACAGCTGTACTCAAGAAGTTATAGTTGTCAACCAAATGAAATAGGCTGTTCATTCTATTTTACTTACTCACCTTGATAATTCTTATTTTATTCAATTTCTCCTTTTGTTCTTTGTTCTTATCTTAGTTTCAAACTTTATATTTGTACTTCAATAATTTTCTTATTTAATTAATGACCTAAAAGACATCACTCATATTTCTCTATCCATTAATCTTTCAGTTACTGTTCATTGTCCGTGGAATAAAAATTCCTTCAAAATACACTTAACATGTTGATTAAAGTCCTGCAAATCAATTCTAAGGTCTCATGTTTGTAGGAGAGGTATCTTTCCACTGATGACAAATGAAGACATGTATTTTCTTTTATGTGATGACAAATATCTCATAGTAACTCAGTCTTGAGATCAATGAGTTGATTTCCATTGTGAACCCTGATGATTCACATGCAACGCTTCCTCTGTTTTCAAGCAACAGCAACCAGAAATTTTGCTTTCATTATCAATTATATACATGAAATACTATGTTGTATCAAATCATATATCCTCATGCCTTACTTTATTTAAGATAATGAAATCTAAGAACCACTCTAAAATAATTTTTCTAAGAATGGAAAAAGGCTGACCCTGGTAAAAGAGTGTGAGCAGATTGCTTCCATCCATAACTCACTCTATTCTTATAAATGCCTTTACATACTTCTTCTGGAGAAAATTTTCAAAGAAAGGAGCACAGTTTTCATGATTCAGGATCCATGTAATGCTTCTCCCAGCCTAGCATGAAGTAATCCCAAAAGATGTACTGCTGGAGGACAAGATTGTCTCCCTTCATGTCTGTATAGTGGAGGAAATACTAACAATAATGATAATTATAATAACAGTAGTTAACACTTATGGTGTGCTTACTAAATGCCAGAGTGATTTGCATGCACTAACTAAGTGGCACTTCATATGGGCCCTATGTGCAATCTTGAGGAACTGAGACAGAGAGGGATGTAACAATGTACCCTCACTATGTCCCTTGTCAGGCAATGGCTGAAGACATGAGGACTCAGGCAGTTTAAAACAGAGCTTCCCTCCATCAAGACATTATTCTATCTCTCTAGTGATTTATATATTTATCTAAACCACTGAAAATTTATTGTTTAATTCCTACCTCTTCTAATTGTCAAATAAATGTACTCACTGTGAGAAGAAATCTTCCTTTTCATGTAGTCTAAACTTACCTGTTCTTGCTTTTCAAAGATTTCTGCCTGAATTTTTGATGTGGAGGCTGGATGAAAACAAGATTTAACTTCCTGCATACAAGCCAATTGTTTTATTAATGGATAAAATCATTTTCCCTCCCCTGCCTCCAGTTCCCTAGTCACTGCTGCCCGGAGAACTTCAAGTAGCTCTGCCACTCCTTTTGCCCCATGGCTATTTTGCATTCAGTTAGTCAGTTCTTGTCCTGAGAAAACTAATTTCTGACATTTCAAGGTCCCCCAAAATGGATTAATTACATTTCTTCTCCTTTCCTGGGTTAGGCCTGAGTGGAGCATGTGAGGACTCAGCATGGTTTTCTGGACGGATCAGGTCTTTCTAAAGCTCAGTGCACCACAGAACTAGGGACACCTTGAAAGGTGTCTCATGAGACACTGTCCCCAGACTGCAATTAATTATAGACTGGGAATAAGAGCAGGGCTTTGAAATCTCCTATAATTGATAATCACTGTCCAGTATTCTGTGCTTTTTATTTAAGCAATGAAACAGTTGGGAGGTTTCTCAAAAAATTTAAAAATATAGCTACCATAGGATTTATCAATTCAATTTCTGGGTAATAAATCTGTAGGATATGAGATCATTATTTATAAGAGATATATTTATTTCCGTGTTTGATACAGTAGTATTCACAATAGAGAAGATATGGAAACAAACTGTCAGTCAATGATGAAATTGATAAAGAAAATGCTTATATATATTATTTTAGATTCAGGTATAAACCAGTGATTCAATATTTGTATTTACTGAGAAATAATCACTACAATAACGCTAGTTAACATCAGTCAACATACAAACTTACAATTTTCTGTGATAAGAACTTTTCAAATCAACTCTCTTTGCACCGTTCAAATATGCAATCCAGTATTATTAATTACAGTGCCCATGCTGCACGTTACATCCCCATGACTTGTTTATTTTATAATTGGAAATTTGCACATTTTGGTCCCCTTTACCCACTTCACCAGCCCCTCACAACCAGCCTCTAGCAACCAGAAATGTTTTTATGTATCTAGGAGCTTCATTTTTTCAAACATTAAGTGAGATCATACAATATTTGTCTTTCTCTGTCTAATATATTTTGCTTAGCATAATGCCCTCAAAGTCCACTCATGTTGTCATAAATGGCAAGATTCACTTATTATGGCTGAATAATATTCCATCCTATATAAACTATATGTTCTTTATCCATTCATCCATTGTTGAAAACTTCAGCTCTTTCTATACTTTGGCTGTTGTAAATAATGCTCCAAAGATCATGGAGGTGCATATACCTTTTTGGGTTAGTATTTTTGGGTTTTCTTGAACAAATAACAAAAATTACAATTGCTGGATCATAAGGTTATTCGATTTTTAATTTTTTGAGGAACCTCCATTCTGTTTTCTGTAGTAGCTGCACCAATTTGCATTCTCCCCAATAGTGCACAAAAGTTCCCTTTTCTCCACATCCATGCCAACACTTGTTATTTCTTATATTTTTGATTCTAACAGGTGTCAGTTGATATCTCATTATGGTTTCTATTTGCAATTCCCTGATGATTAAAGATGTTTAGCATCTTTTCACATACTTTATTTCTTCATTGGTAAAATGTCTTTTTAGAAATGCCAATTTTTAATTGAGTTGTTTAATTTTTGTCATTGAGTTGTAGGCAGTTTTACATATTTTGTATGTTAATCCTTTTTCATATATATAATTTGCAAATATTTTCTACCATTTGGCATATTGCTTTTTATTTTGTTGTTGGTTTCCTTTGCTATGCAGGTTTTTAGTTTGATGTAGTCCACCTGTTTGTTTTCACTTTGATTGCCTCTTCTTTTGATGTCAAATACAAAAAATTATCACGAAGACTGACGTCAAGAAGCTTCCTAGATCTATTTTTTTTAGGGATTTTAAGACTTCAGGTATTACATTTAAGTCCATAATTCAAGTTATGGTTTTTTTTGGTATGGTGAAAGCCCAGGTCCAGTTTTATTCTTCTGCATGTAGGTGTCTAGATTTTCCAACACTATTTAATAAAGAGACTTTCTCTATATATTCTAGTACGTTTGTCATAAATTAATTGACATTAAGTGTACAGGTTTATTTCTGAGCTGTCTATTCTGGTCCATTGATCAATGTGTCTGTTTTAATAACAATGCCATACTGTTTTGAATACTACAGCTTTGTAACATGGCTTAAAACAGATAGCATAAAGACCCCAGCTTTATTATTCTTTCTTACAGTTGCTTTGGCTTTTTGAGGTCTTGTGTAAGTTCTTACAAATTTTAGGATTGATTTTCCTATTTCTGTGAAAATGCCATTTGGATTTTGATGGAGATTGTATTGAATCTGAAGATTGCTTAGTGTAATATTTTACCACTACTTTTTCTTCCAATCCATGAGCACATTTATTTGTATCTTCTTCAATTTCTTTAATTAACGTCTTATAGTTTTCAGTGTACATATGTTTCACCTCCTTGGTTAAATTTATCCCTAGGCATTTTACTATTTTTGATGCAATTGTAAATGAAATTTTTTTCTTAACTTTTTGCTGATATCTCCTGTTCGTTTGTTTTTTGTTTTTGAGGTAGATTATCCCTGGGCTAACATCTGCTGCCAATCCTCCTCTTGTTGCTGAGGAAGACTGGTCTTGAGCTACCACCCGTGCCCATCTTCCTGTACTTTATATTTGGGATGCCTCCCACAGCATGGCTTTCCATGTGGTGCCATGTCCGTACCCGGGATCCCAATGGGTGAACCTCAGGCTGACAAAGCAGAACGTGCACACTTGACAACTGTGCCACCATGCTGGCCTGTGATATCTTCTAATTAGTGTATAGAAAAGCAACAGATTTTTGTATATTGATGCAATTTTTTCTGAGGAAGATTCTCCCAGAGGTAACAACTGTTTCAAGCTTCCTGTGTTTTTGTGTAGGGGTCACTGCCACAGCATGGCTGATGAGTGATGTAGGTCTGCACCTGGGATCCAAACCTACAAACCTGGGCCACCAAAGCAGAGCACATCAAACTCAACCACTATGCCATGGGGCTGCCCCCTACTGATTTTTTATTTTACAACTTTGCTATGTTTGTTTATTAGTTCTAATAGATTTTTTTGTAGAGTATTTATGTTTTTTTCTCCATGTAATATAATGCCATCTGCAGGTAGAGACAACTTTGTTTCTTTTTGATTTGGATACCTTTTTAATTGTCTCCTTCACTGGCTAGGATTTCTAATACTATGTTGAGTAAATATGTATCCCCTTATTTTATTTCTGATCATAGAGGAAAATAGATTAGCTTTTAACCATTGAGTATGGTGTTAGCTGTGGGCTTGTCATAAATGGCCTTTATTATGTTGAAGTATATTACCTCTATCCCACTTTGCTGAGAGTCATTATCAAAAAAGGGTGTTGGATATTGTCAAATGCTTTTCTGCGTCTTGACATGATTATCTGATTTTTATCCTTCATTTCGTTAATGTGGTGTATCACATTCTTTGATTTCTGATGCTGAATGATATTTTCATCCCTGGAATAAATACCACTTGATCAGGGGTACAATACTTTTAATGTATTGTTGAATTGACTGTGCTAATATTTTCTGGAGGATTTTTGCACTTATATTCATCAGGGATATTGGCCTGTAGTTTTCTTTCCTTCCGGTATCCTCATCTGATTTGGGGATCAGAGTAATGCTACCTTCATAGAATGAGTTGGGAACTATTTCTTCTTCTTCTAGTTATGAGTTTGAGAAGGATTGCTATTTATTCTTCTTTGAATGTTTGGTAGCATTCACCAGTGAATCTGCCTGTTCCTTGAATTTATTTGTTGGGAAGTTTTTGATTACTGATTCAATTTCCTTACAAGTCATCAGTCTTTCACATTTTCTGTTTCTTCATAACTTAGTCTTAGTAGGTTGTAGGTTTCCTGAAATTTATTAATTTCTTCTAGGTTGTCCACCTTGTTGGTATAGAGATGTCAGCATCATGATGGCATAAGAGAATTCTTTTGTCTTTCCTTTTTAGTCTATAGTGAGTAAAATATCTACAACCCAACAAATGCTACAACCAACCAAGGTGCCAAGAACATGCAATGGAAAAAGGAAAGCCTATTCAATAAACGGTACTGGGAAAACTGGAAAGCCACATGCAAAAGAATGAAAGCAGACTATTATCTTAGACCATACACAAACATTAACTCAAAATGGATTACATACTTGTATCTAAGACTGAAACCATAAAACTTCTAGAAAAAGAATCAGTCTTAGAAGCATCTTTTTGTGTATGTCTCCTCAAGCAAGAGAAACAAAAGAAAAAAGAAATGAATAGCACTACATCAAACTAAAAAGCTGCTGCACAGCAAAGGAAACCATCAAGAAAACAAAAAGATAGCTTAGCAGTGGTCAGAATATATTTTCAAATTATATATTCAATAAAGGATTATTATCCAAAATATTTAAAGAACTCATACAACTTGTCCAAAAAAAGAATGAACAACCCAATTAAAAAATGGTTAGAGGATCTAAACAGATTTTTTTTCCAAGGAAGACATATTTATATACAGATGGTCCTATGCACATGAAAAAATGTTCAACATCAGTAATTATTAAAAATAAAAATCAAGGGGCTGGCCCCGTGGCCGAGTGGTTGGGTTCACGCGCTCCACTGCAGGCGGCCCAGTGATTCGTTGGTTCGAGTCCTGGGCACGGACATGGCACTGCTCATCAAACCACGCTGAGGCAGCGTCCCACATGCCGCAACTACAAGGACCCACAACGAAGAATATACAGCTGTGTACTGGGGGGCTTTGGGGAGAAAAAATAAAATAAAATCTTTAAAAAAATAAAAATAAATAAAAATAAAAATCAAAACCACAATGTGATATTACCTCACACCTGTCAGAATGACTATTATTAAAAAGAGAAGAAACAAGTTGTGGAGAGGATGAGGAGAAAAGGGAGTTCTCATACACTGCTGGTGGGAATGTAAATTGATGCAGCCACTGTGAAGAGAATTATGGAATATACTTAAAAAATTAAACATAGAAGTACGATATGATCCAATTTTTCCATTTCTGGGTATTTATCCAAAGAACACAAACACTAATTCTAAAGATATATGCATCCCTATGAGCATTGCAGCACTGTTTACAATAGCCAAGAACTTGGAATCCATCTAAGTACCTATCAAATGATGAACAGATAAGATATAATATATATATTGCATGTATATACAAACATATTCATGTAACATATAAACACAATGAGATACTACTCAGCCACTCATAAGATGAAATGTTGCCATTTGCAACATGTATGAACCTTGGGAATATTATGCTAAGCTAAATAAATCAGAAGGAGAAAGACAAACACCATATGATTTCACTCATATGTGGAAGAGAAAAAAAAATAACAAACAATAGATACAGAGAAAACATTGGTGGTTACCAAAGGAGAAATCGGATAGGAGGAAGGTGAAAGGAATAAAGGGGGACATTTTTATGGTGCCAAACTAAAACTATACTTTTGGTAGTGAGCACAATATACAGAAGTAGAAATATAACGATGTATACCTTAAATTTATATCATGTTGTAAGCCAATGTTACATCAATGAAAAATAAAATTTGTTGGCATGTGATTATTTGTAGTAGTCTCTTATGATACACTGTATTTCTGTGGTATCAGTGGTAATGTCTGCTCTTTCATTTCCGATTTTATTTACTTGAGTCCTCTCTTTTTGTTCTGGTGAATCTAGCTAAGTGTTTGTCAACTTTATCTTTGCAAAAACCAACTCTTAATTTCATTGATCTTTTGTATATTCTTTTTATTCTCTATTTCATTTCTTTCCACTCTGATCTTTGTTATTTTCTTCCTTGTACTAAAATTAGGATCCATATTTTTCTTCTATTTCTAATTCCTTCAGTGGTGAAGTTAGGTTATTTGAGATTTTGGTTCTTTCTCTCTTTTTTTTTTGAGGAAGATTAGCCCTGAGCTAACTTCTGCCAGTCCTCGTATTTTTGCTGAGGAAGCCTGGCCCTGAGCTAACATCTGTGCCCATCTTCCTCTACTTTATATGTGGCACGCCTACCACAGCATGGCGTGCCAAGGGGTGCCATGTCCGCACCCAGGATCGGAACTGGCGAACCCCAGCCCGCTGAGAAGCAGAACGTGGGAACTTAACCGCTGCACCACGGGGCCAGCCCCCGAGGTTCTGTTTCTTCAGGTAGGCATTTATCACTAAATTTTATTCTTCAGAGTGATTTTGCTGCATCTCATAAGTTTTGGTATATTTTGGTTTCATTTTTCTTAAGGTATTTTTTTTTGCATTTTATTTTACTTTTTCATTGCAGTAACATTGGATTATAACATTATATAACTTTAAGGTGTACATCGTAATATATTTTGAATTCTGTGTAGATTGCATCTTGTTCACCACCCAAAGACCAATTACAATCCATCACCACACACATGTGCCCACTTACACCTTTCGCCCTCCTCTCTCACCCATTCCCCCTCTGGTAACCACTAATCCAATCTCTGTTGCTATGAGATTGTTTGCCATTGCTTTTATCTTCTATTTATGAGAGAGATCATACCATATTTGACTTTTCCACTCTGACTTATTTCATTTAGCATAATACCCTCAAAGTCCATCCGTGTTGTCACAAATGGCCATATTTCATAATTTCTTATGGCTGAGTAGGATTACATTGGGTATATATACCACATATTATTTATCCATTCATCCCCTAATGGGCACCTATGTTACTTCCAAGTCTTGGGTATTGTGAACAATGCTGCAATGGACATAGGGATGCATGTATCTTTATACATTTGTGTTTTTGTTTGTGTTTCTTTAGATAAATACCCAGCAGTGGAATAGCTGGATCATATAGTACACCTATTCTTAATTTACTGAGGGAACTCCATACTGTTTACCATAGTGGTGGTACCAGTTTGCACTCCCACCAGCAGTCTACAAGAGTTCCCTTCTCTCCACATCCTATCCAACACTTGTTTCCCATCTTGTTAATTAGAGCTATTCTGACAGGAGTGAGATGATGTCTTGTTGTAGTTTTGATTTCGTTTCCCTGACAGTGAATGATGTTGAACATCTTTATCTTTTCATGTGCCTATTAGCCATCTCTATATCTTCTTTGGAGAAATGTCTGTTCACATCTTTTGCACATTTTTTAATTGGGTTGTTAGCATTTTTGGTGTTGGTGTATATGAGTTGTTTGTTTATTTTGGATACTAACCCCTTATCTGATATATGTATGGTCTGCAAATATCTTCTCCCAATTTTCAGGTTGCCTTTTCATTTTTTTGATAGTTTTCTTTGCTGTGCAGAAGATTTTTGGTTTGATATAGTCCCATTTGTTAATTTCTTCTATTGTTTCCCTTGCCCAGATTTCTTCTTATTCCATTGGTTGTTCAGCATCCTGTTGTTTAATCTCCAAATATTTGCAATTTTCCAGGGTTCTTCTTGTAATTGATTTCTATTTTCATATCATTGTAAATAGAAAAGGTACTTGATAATATTTCAATCTTCTTATATATGCTAAGACTTCTTTTGTGATCTAACATATGGCCTATCCTGGATAATGCTTCATAAACACTTGAGAAAAAATGTATATTTTGTTGCTTTTGGAGGCAATGTTCTGTATATATGTTATGTACATCTGGTCTAACATGTGCTTTAAGGCCAATGTTTTCTTATGAATTATCTGTTGGATGATTTATCCATTGAAAAAATTGGGTTATTAGAGTCTCTTACTATTAGATTGCTGTCTATTTTTCCCATTCAGTCTATTAACACTTGCATCATGTATTTAGGGCTTCCTATGTTGTGTGTGTATATATTTACAAACGTTATAACCTCTTTTTGGAATGATCTGTTTATTTTTATGTAACACATTTATTTGTCTCATCACAGTCTTTGTTTTAAAGTCAATTTTTTCAGAAATTATTGTATTTACCTATACGTTTTTGCTATTTTCCATACTTTCACTTACAGCATATATGTGTGCTCACATCTGAAGAAAATCTCTTGTAGGCTGCATCTAGGCCGATGTTCTCTTTTTATTTATTCAATGACTCTATGTCACTTTGTGGACAATTTAGTCCATTTACATTTAAAGTAATGATTGATATATATGTACTTATTGCCATTTTATTAATTTTTATGGGTATTTTGTAGTTCCTCTGTTTTCTTTGTTCTTTTTTGTGGTTTGATGACTCTCTTTAGTGGTAGGCTTAGATTTCTTTCTCTTTGTCTTTTGTTTATCTTCTATAGATTTTTGCTTTGTGGTTACCACCGGGCTCACATATAACAACCTATTTTTGTAATAGACTATTTTAAATTCAGACCAACTTAAATTTTAACACACCTTAAAGATTAAAATTTGCTCTCTCCTCTCCACGTTTTGTTTCTGATGTCACAGTTTACATATTTTCATCTTGTGCATCCCTTAACAAATTTTTGTAGCTACAGTTAATTTTACTACTCTTATATTTTAACATTTATAATAGCTTAATCAGTGATAAATCCATCACATTTACAACTTTAGATTATTTTGTATTTTACTGTATATTTACCTTTACCAGTGACATACACTTTCATATTTTTTTTCTGTTACTAATTAGTGATCTTTCATTTCAGGGTTAAAAATTCCCTTTAACATTTCTTGAATGGCTAGTTTAGTGGTGATGAACTCTTTTAAGCTTTATTTGTATGGAAAAGTCTTTACCCCTCCTTCAATTCTAAATTTCAACTTTTCCAGGTAGAGTATTCTTGGTTGGAAGTTTCTTTTCCTTTCAGCACTTTGAATATATTGTGCCACACACTTCTGGCCTGCAAACTTTCTTCTAAAAATTCTGCTCATTGCCTTATGGGGGTTCCTGTGTACATAACAAGATGGTTTTCTTTTGCTGCTTTTAACGGTTTCTCCTGGTTTGTAACTTTCGACATTTTAATTATGATATGTCTCGGTGTGAGTCTCTTTGGGGTCTAGGATCCCTGTAATGTGAATGTTAGTCCACTTGATGCTGCCCTTTAAGTTTGTTAAGCTACCTTCACTGTTTTGGTTCTTTCCTTTTTGCTGCTCTGATTATGTAAGTACCACTGTCTTGTCTTTCAATTCACTGATCCAGCTTTCTGTGATATCTAGTCTGCAAAATTTCTGCTGAGAAATCTGCTGATACCCTTTTGGAGCTTCCTTTGTATGTAACCAGTCTCTTTTCTTTTGCTTCTTTCAAAATCATCTCTTTGTCTTTGATTTTATGCATGTATTATAATTATCTCAGTAAAGGTCCTCTTTCAGTTGAATCTGCGTGGAGATCTATGAGCTGCATGTACCTGAATGTCTATACCTCTTTTCAGATTTGGAATGTTTTCAGCCATTACTTATTTAAATAAACTTTCTTCCACTTTCTTTTTCTCTTCTCCTTCAGGGACTCCTATAACACAAATATTATTTCAGTTGGTGGCATTCTTAAATCATATAGGCTTTCTTAACTGTTTTTCAAACTTTTCTCTTTTCTTTTGTCTTCTGATTAGGTGATTTCAAATGACTTGCCTTGAGTTCATAGATTTTTTTTTTTAGGACTTTCTTTTCATAAAGAGTTCTCATAGAACTTTCTTTTTTAGGAAGATTAGCCCTGAGCTAACTGCTGACAATCCTGCTGAGGAAGACTGGCCCTGAGCTAACATCTGTGCCCATCTTCCTCTACTTTATATGTGGGACGCCTACCACAGCATGGCTTGCCAACTGGTGCCATGTCCGCACCCGGGATCCACACCAGCAAACCCTGGGCCACCGAAGCAGAACATACAAACTTAAATGCTGTGCCACTGTGCTGGCTCCCATAGATTTTTTCTTATGCATGATCTAGTCAATGTTGGTGCTTTCTATTTCATTTTCCATGTCATTCATTGTATTCTTTAGCTGGAGAATTTATTTTTTTAATTATTTTGAACTCTCTGTTGAACAACTCATTTTGTGTACTGTTTTCCTCATTTTACTATGTTGTCTGTGTTTTCTTATAGCTCACTGATATTATTTAAAGCAATTATTTTGAAGGCTTTGTTTTGTAATCCATAGATCTCCATTTCTTTGGGGTCATTACTCGGAAAATTACCTTGCTCTTTTGTTGATATGATGTTCCCACACTTCTTCATATTCCTTATAACCTTGCATGGACATCTGCAGATTCATGGTGCATTCAGCTCTTCCAGACTGTACAGACTAGCTTTTTTCAGGAAAAACACTTACTTAAGAGTGGGTATGATGGCTCCAGCTCTGGGAAACGGCCAGTGGCATAATCACCATGTAACTCTGTCACCTGAGGTCACCGTCAGCAAAGATTGCAAGAGTCCTCAAAGGTCAAGGCAGCAGCTGTTTTTCAGCAGCAGCAAGGACTGTTGGAATCATCAGTGGTGAAAGCTGCCAAGAACCTCCTGATCTCTTTTTCTCCCACAGATGCTGTCATGGTAGAGAAGATGCCTCTTGGCACTGAATCCAACTTGCAGTGCCCTCACAATTGTGGTGACACTGGTGTCTGATGCATAGATGCATGGGCATCTAGAGCATGAATGCTCAAAAAATGACCGTGGCTCCATGGTCCAGGGCATGGGTAGCCTGTAGCACTGTGGCTCCAGTGCTTGAAGCATGGCCACACATTGAGCATCCATGAAGCCAGGAACAGAAGCATGGGTGCTCATGGAACAACAGGGACACCAGGGCCTAAGGAGCTAGATAACAACAGTGACTCTGCTGATTCATACGTAAACATCCATATAGCAGCCATCATATCAGGGTTTGGAAAATAGTTGTGCCTAGAGTGGTTGCAGGGCCAAGATATGGAACACAGTTGCATATGGAGTGACAGTGGTTGTGGAGTTTGGGACACGCATGGAGTTGAGTGGATTGACAATTCTGGTCCAAGAACAACACAACAGAAGCTCCTTTGGGGGGCACACAATAGTGGCTCCCTCTCTGAGGGACCTGTGGAGGCACTGGCTATCAGTAACCTCAGTGGTAAAAGTTTCTCATGTCCTCTGTGGAGCAGGCCGCTGGGGCCCATGTCAATGAATGCTACAGTGCCCTCTTCTGTGAAAGCTACAGAAAGACTCTTGTGGAGGCTGTTCTAGTCCTCTGAGGCAAAGGCTGATGAGGTCCTTTCTACAGCAAGCCGCTAGGGACTACAATGGCTCTTGCTTTATGTCTGATACTGATAGCACCTGTTACTTTACTTTGTTCCTAGATGTCTCCAGACATCTCAACTGAGTTTATCTTGCCAGAAATCGTATGTGTGTGGTTATTCTATTTGTTTTTTTCTCCACTATGTTGCTATAGATTCTTAATTCTACTCTTTAGCTCTGCCAGGGCTATTTTCATTTCAGGATGGCGATAATTGTGGAGTTTTTGTTTTTTGTGATGAGATAAAGGCTGGTCTCTCTTTTCTGACATCACTTCCTATGGTAGTTACATTCTATAAAGTCATTGGAAAATTAAATTAGTGGATATTGAATCATGGCTCCTAGGAAAAACACAGTTAGTTTTCTGAGAGCCTCTGGGCCACAAACATTTTGTAAATTGATCAATATATAATCTTTTATCATACGTGTTTTTGTTAAAAGACACATTATTTAATGTATCTTGTTTTATTAACATTAAAATCATAGCTTATAGCACTATAAGTCATACTTGAATGAAGCTTATTTAAAACACATTTTTTTTCAATAAGTAATATTCAGCCTTCTTGTGCTTAGGAACACTAGATAACACTGCAGCGCTATGCTAGGGGCTATTTTAAAGAGCTAAATTATCAATAAAAAGCGAAAATACAATGTGAAAAATTATCACGCTAAATAGACCACAGACAAAACACTTGTTCATTGTATAAGAGCTGAATTAAGATGGCAGAGCATCATCGTGTTTGACATCGTCTAGGAATGTGCATATTGGGCACTTAAAATTTTCACTGTTCTGTACATCTATGAGTGACTGTAAAAATGCCATGAGAATTGATTTTGAGTTTTAGTATGTAGGAAATACATGCTTAATGAACTTTCATGTAATGAGGATCAACTGTGAATACAACTGATCTTCCACATGCAGCTTCCACTTTAAAATAAAAAATTATTTTTAAATACAAAATTAATTTTCAAATAATTAATAATCAAATTTAAATTTCAAATTTTCAAACATAATTTCCTTCATAAACTCTATGTCTTCTTCAGAAAACCATCTACTCAGACCCTCTGCCCATTTTTTAATAGGATTGTTCATTTTTTTTAACTATTGAATTGTATGAGATTTTAAAATTATTTGGATGTTAATCCTTTATCACATATATGTTTTACGAATATTTTCTCTCATTCAGTAGATTGCCTTTTCATTCTGTTCATGATTTTCTTTGCTGTTCAGAAGGGTTTTTTTAATGTAGTACTAGTTGTTTATTTTTGCTTTTGTTGTCTTTCCTTTTGGTTCTCAAATTCAAAACATCATCTCCAAGACCAAAATCAAATAGCTTACCATGTATGTTTTTTTCTAAGAGTTTGATAGTTTCAGGTCTTACATTCAAGTCTTTCATCCAGTTTGAGTTAAATTTTGTGTATGGTGTGAGATGGTGATCCAGTTTCATTGTTTTGCATTTGGTTGTCCAGTTTTCCTAGTAGCACTTATTGAAGAGACTGTACTATCCTCATTATGTATTCTTAGCTCCTTCTCACAGATTAATTTACTATATATGTGTAAGTTGATTTCTGGACTCTCTATCCTGTTCTATGGATGTGTCTGTCTTTATGCCAGTATCATACTGCTTTTGTTACTATAGTTCTGTAATATAGTTTGATATCAGGGTGCATAATGTCTCCAGATTTGTTCTTCTTCCTCAAGATTGCTTTGGCTATTTGGGATCTTGTGTGGTTCCATACAAATTTTAGAATCATTTGCTCTATTTGTGTTAAAAGATGGAATTTTTATAGGGATTGCAGTGAATCTGTAAATTTCTTTTTATGGATATTTTACCCAATATTGATTATTCCAGTCCATGAACAGGGAATATTTTTACATTTATTTTTGTCTTTATCATTTTTGTTCATTATCATCTTATAGTTTTCAATGTATAAGTCTTTCACCTCTTTGGTTAAGTTTATTTCCAGGCATTTTGTTCTTTTTGATGCAATTGTAAATGAGATTGGTGTCTTAATTTCTCTTTCTGGTAGAGTATTAGTGTAAAGAATTGCAAAACATTTTTGTATATTGATTTTGTGTTCTGCAAATTTACTGAATTTATTAGATCGAATAGTTTTTGGCAGAGTCTTTAGAGTTTCCTGTATATAATACATTATCTGAAAATAGCCACAATTTTTGTTTTTCCTTCCCAATTTGGATGCCTTTTATTTCTTTTCATGTCTAATTGCTCTGTCCAGGAATTCCAATACTACGTCAAATAAAAGTGGCAACAATGGGCATTCTTGTCTTGGTGCTGATCTTAGAGGAAAAACTTTCATCTTTTCATCATTGTATATATGTTAGCTATGGGCTTGTCATCTATGACCTTCATTATGTTGAGATATTTTCCTCTATACCCACTTTGTTGAGTTTTTCCTCATAAATATATGTTGAATTTTGTGAAATGGTTTTTCTGAATCTATTGAAATAATCATATGACTTTAATTTTATTAATGTGACATATCAAATTGATTGATTTATGGACATTAAGCCATCCTTGGAATAAATTTCACTTTATCATGATGTATGATCTTTTTTATATGTTCTTGAATTTTGTTTGCTAATATTTTGTTGAGGATTCTTGCATCTAGGTTTATCAGGGATATTGGCCTATAATTATATTTCTTGTTGCTTCCTTTTCTGGTTGTGGTATAAAGGTAATGCTGGTCTCATTAAATGAGTTTGGAACTATTCTTTTCTCTTTTATTTTTTGGTAGAGTTTGAGAAAGATTGATTGTAATTCTGTAGATATTTTGTTGAATTTAGCACTGAAGCTGCTAGATTCTGGACTTTTATTTCTTTGGATGTTTTTGATTTCTGATTCTATCACCTTACTAGTTATCAATCTAGTCATATTTTCTATTTCTTTATAATGCAGTCTTGGTAGTGTGCATGTTTCCAGGAATTTATATATTTCTTCTAGATTGTCAAATTTGTTTAACATATAACTATTCATAGTAGTTTCCTATGTTCCTTTTATTTTTGTGGTATCAGTTTTAATCACTCTTTAATTTCTGAATTTGTTTATTTGAACCCTCTCTTTCTTTCATTGTGACTCTAGCCAAAGGTTTCTCAATTTTGTTTCTCTTTTCAAAGAACCAGCTCCGACTTTCATCACTTTTTTCTGTTCTTTTTAGTCTCTAGTTCATTTACTTCTTTCTGATACTTCTTGTATCTTTCCTTCTCTAACTTTGGGCTTTGTTTCTTCTTTTTCTAGTCTTTGAGGTGCAAATTTAGGTTGTTTATATTACACTTGTAGCCTGTAGCTTTGCCTCCAAGCTGGATTGTTACCCTGTTCTTAAAAGCTGTGAAACCTCACATTGCCTTGGCCATCTTATGGGTGGCAGTCCTTTCAGGCATATGTTTGCTGAATAGAGAAGTCTTATCCATATTGAGTATTTGTCTGGAAAGTAATTTTCCTCCACAATCAGCTAATCTAGAGCTATTATATGTGACAGAAAGGGTAAGAGGAACAGATTGGTTTTACCTGCATCATCCCTTCCTGAAGGCAGCTCTGCTCACTGCCAATATAGCACATGGTGGCCTGTGGCTCCTCATGTGAAGGAAAGTGAGAACATGTGAATGAGTGCCTGTATTCCTCAGATGAGAGAGTGTTGAGTCATTAGTTGCATTATTAGGTGGCAGTGAGTAGCTGAGAGAACAAGCAGGACTCAGAATGGCAGATATCAAAGGGATACACATCCTTTCAACTACACAGCAGACTCCATTGGAAGGCTATCACACGAGCTTCCCAGGCACCTGCCATGAAAATCTCATCACTAACCTACAGGGGCCATTGACGGAATATGAGCACCCTTGATGCTCCACAAGGCTCATGCACACACACTCCCACCCCATGGCCAGCTCCTGCACACCCATGATGATGGTGAGAGTGAGGTTATTCAGATGGTGAGTGATTGCATGCAGAAAGATGGCCTAAATCTGTCAGCCTGTAATGCACCACAAACTCAAGCATTTAGCATCATACTTGGAAAAGCAAAAGTGAGGCTGTCAACACCCAGACTGAATTGACAGAATTGAGAGAGGATATACAAGCTTAAGAATTCTGTCACAAGTGGAGTGAAAAGTATGGAGCAGGCATATCCATAGAAGTCTGAGAAAGCCTCAGAATCCTAAAAAGGGCTGCTGGAAAGTATTTCTGTCCTGAAGTAGTCAATAAAGATTAGAAGAGGTAATTGCTACTTCAAAGACAGAAATGCAAGATATCAAGTAGCATAAAAAAATTCAAATAAACATAGGACATCAAGGAGCACAATCATTTTCCACTAACTGACTACAAAGACATGGAAATCTCATTTTGTTTTATTATTGATTTTCTGATTTTATTGATTTTTCTTTCTGAGTTTTCTTGTATCTCATTGAGCTTTCTTAAAATAGCTATCGTGATTTCTTTAGTATGTAAACAACAGAAGTTGTACAAAGAGATAGAAATCATTTAAAAAGACCAAACAAATGTTAAAGCTGAACTAAATAATGAAAGAAATAAAAAAAAGCAATAAAGAGCATCAACAGCAGAATGGATTCTGCAGAAGAAATAATCTATGAGTTAGGAGGAGACAGGACCTTAGAAATTACCCAGTCAAAGGAGAGTGCAATAAAAAAGAATGAAAAAAAAAAAGAAATGAAAAAAGTCTGTGTGAACTATGGGATACCATGAAAAGAAAAAATTTGTGAGTCACTGGAGTACCATAGGAGAAGAGGAGAAACTGTAGGAAAGCTCTTTTAAAGAAAGAATGGCTGAGAACTTCCCAAATCTAGAGAGAGATTTGGACATCCAAGTTCATGTGTTCACATGTCCACAAAGAAATTCAACTGACATTGATCTTATCAAAGACACATAATAATAAAACTATCAAATGTATAAGACAAAGAGAATCGTAAAAGTAGCAAGATAAAAGAAACTTGTAACTTACAAGTATAAACACATGAAGCTAGCAGTGGATTTCTCAGCAAAAATCTTACAAGCCAGGAGAGAGATGATATATTCAAAATGATGAAAGAAAAAAAAACCCAGCCAATCAAGATTACTTTATCTAGCAAAGTTGTATTTAAGAAATGAAGGAGAAAGAACGACTTTCTTAGACAAACAAAAACTGAGTGATTTCATCACCTTTAGACCTGCCTTACAAGAAATGCTGAAAAAAGTTCTTCTAGCTAAACTAAACTCACGTCAATTTGTGGCTTGAGAACATATTAAAATGTATAACACATTGGTAAAGGCAGTTATGTCATATTTAATTCAACTTTATGTTTGTGATTCCATGATGACTACTTATGTTGAACATTACTTTTCAGAAGATCAGAGTGAAGAAATTACAACTAATACATTCTCCTCACCCAATGGCACAATCACATTCAAGGCACAAGCTAATATTTGTCATGCCCTGATCAGGATATGATTCAAAAAATGAAATATCAATTTGCTAGCTTCAAGTGGTGGGAGAAATGCCACCACTGATTACCTAGAAATAGAGAATCTCTCATTCAGACCTTCTTTATAGATTATTTTGTTTTGAGAAAGTAATTCCTCTAATTTTGAAGTTTTGATTCATAATCAAGATGCAACTAGTTGAACCGTGAACACTCCTTCTTATTAATCATAACTTACAGTCTTTAGATAGCCTCTACTTTCCTAAATTTATAATGTGAACCAATCATAGCAGAACTTACTGCAGTTCCTTACATCATAAAAATGTTTGGGGCTGGCCCTGTGGCCAAGTGGTTAAGTTCACATGCTCTGCTGCAGGCTGCCCAGTGTTTCATTGGTTCAAACCCTGTGTGTGGACATGGCACTGCTCACCAAACCATGCTGAGGCAGCGTACCACATGCCACAAATAGAAGGACCCACAACAAAGAATATACAACCATGTACTGGGGAGCTTTGGGGAGAAAAAGGAAAAAAATAAAATCTTAAAAAAAAATGTTTACAAAACTTACTGGGTAATAGAATCTAACTCTTATATAGTTGAGAGTGTGTCTGTGCAAAGGGACAAAGATAGTGTTCCAAAACAGATTTCCATGAAGCGAATAAATATGGAAAACTTTTCAAATTCACTAACAATGAAATAATTACAACTTAAAATGTCAAGCAGCAATATTTATTCAATAAATAAATACTGTTTTTAATGATGGTCTCCATGAAGCTGAGGAAGAAGAGAGAAAGACTTTCCTTCCCACAGCTGATGCATCATAACATAATGGGAGGTTATAAGAAATCAATTTGCACTAGATATCAAGGACTATACAATCTTTATATGCATTGAAATGGAGATATTAATTGAAATTAAATATCCTTAAACTAACTAGAATATAGATGATTATTTGAGAAGAGTACAAGATTTAAATGTTTATGTGTTTTTCTGTTGTAACAAGCTATTTCAAAGAATAGGGAAATACCTATAAAATTATTGTAGGTTGACAGAATAGCATTACATGGTGACAGAATTATATTTTCTAAAAAATTTTACTGACTTATTGCCTTAGCTTGTCTTTCTCAAAGTAAAACCTAGGAAAAGGACATTTCACAGTTTATGTACTAGACAAAGTTATTCCTAGGAACATGAGTAGTCACTAAGGTGAGTGAAACAATTTAGGGTGGAATGTCAATGCAAGGGTGTGTCATTGATCTGATTACTGCTGTGGGCAACTGGAGCTCAATATTACTGAGAATCCTCTCAGGAACAGTGCAAGAAGAGCCTCAGAAGTGTCTGTTGAAGATAGGCAGAGCAGAGATTTCCAGCTGCTCTTATTTCCCATTGGTTTTCCAAGGCAGCAGTTAACTCTCTCCCAAGCAAATATTAATTTCTTCCTGCAGGCATCCCATGATGCAATATCCCAGAAACTCTAGAACTGAAAGCTAGTGCTATAAGATGCGGTCAACAGGCACTATCAAGTCTCAACTATGCTCAGCTGTCCCTGCAGTGACAGCACAGAAAACTGAGCCATGAAGATGTGGGAATGGGCATGAAAAGTGTCCACACACCTGAAATTTTGTTGCTGCTCATTGTATTTTTGGCTGACTCCTAAAGACATAAAATTTACTTTATTTTCATGTTTATTTACATTAATTGTAATGCACACATACAATGAGGTAATCACTACCACAATAAAGACACAGTACAGTTCCAACAACACAAATGTTTCCTCAGGTTGCCTCTCTATAATCAACCACTCCCTCAAACCTTGCCTTTGCATTCCACCGCTCTGCTCTACATCCCTATAGTCATGCCATTGCAGCATATCATACGTGGAATTTTATAGTATGCACCCTGTGTAGACTCACTTTTTCACTCATCATTATGCCTTTGAGATTTACCCACCTTTTTGCATTGATCAATAGTTTATTATTTTTATTGCCAAATTGTGTTTCAGTATATGAATGAACCACAAAATTTTCATTTAAATCCATTTACTCAAAAAGGACAATATTTTAAAACAAACACAAGTGTTAGATATTTATTAAAGGACTTAGATAATTATATTTTATACTTATATAAAAATAGTGAAAAAATGCAGTAACCAGCTGAAGAGAACCAATTTGATAATTGGATGATGTGAGCATGATATGTAAGGGTGTTTTCATAAATACAGAATAACATCTTAATTAAGATTACATGGTGACAGAGTCAGTTTTTATTTCTTTGACTTAGGATACACTCCTTAGTCCTTGTGTGTCTCAGTTTTTCACATAAAAATAAATTAGTAGTAGTTATCTTGGAGGGGTTTTTTTGTGTGCAGAAATAATGGGTAAATTCATGCAAAATGCTCAGAAAAGGCAGTCGTCCCATCACCATTATCATCACCATCAACAACAAAAATAGTATTATAATCATCATGATTACTGTTTCAAGACCTGGACGAATTGTTATTGTTTCACTTCCAATTGTACCAGAAAGAGAGAAAGGGAAAAGGCATTTTGGGGGTAAAGGATTGTGAGTGGACACAGAAGTAAACAGTCAAATAATGGAGAAAATATGTGATAACTGATGTGGAATATGGAATACATATCTCTACTTAAGAAATAAAGAAAAGAAATATAAGGGAAATAAGTAGGAGAGAAAAAAGATGGAGAAGTTAGAGAACAGAAGTAAGTAGAAAGAAGAATGAAGTAAGGGATGATGGAATAAAAACCTACATACATAAAAAGAAAATTGTTTTCCATACAAATGTATTAAAATTCCAGGAGTCCATCTAAATTAGTCAAATGTCAATTTAATGTTTTACACTACATTTAAACTGAAAAGAAGTTAAATTTAGAAGTAAATATAAAAGAAGATAATCTAAGAAAAAAATAAATTTCAATTTATTGCTAGATATATTTAAATTTATACATTTATGTGAAACAAACTCTAGAAATACAAAAAATAAGGATACAAAATTGTGCTTTCTCTTAAATGTTCTGCTCCTGAATATGCTTTCTTAACTTGTACTCTGTAATGAGAATTGTCCCATTTGCAAAGCAATATCACTACTCTTAAAATGTCACTACATGATTGCCAATGGAAATTTTTACCAATATATTATACTCATAAATTCTATTAAAGACTGTTATGAGTATAGTATCTGCAAGTCCATATGAATAATTAATCATTTCGGTAATCAATTAAACTGAGTTCATAAAAATATCCTTCCCAATTCAAACACATAAAAGAAAAAATAAATTTGAAATTACTCATTATCATCAAAACTATTGAAAGAATAAATTGGAAAAATTCATGGTGAGGAATTATAATAAAGATTTACATTTTGAAATTATCTTAAAATTATCTTAAGGAGGAATGAGACTGATGTTAAAGATGAAAAAAAAGAAAAACATTATTACTCTGAACGTGCGTCCTTTGATGTGACATTAAGGAGTGGGAGATTTCCACTGGATTGGAAATTGCCAAGACACTCATCTGACTGACAGACCCATGTAATAATATAAAATGTAGCATCTTTTGTAGCAGCAATAATGACCTAATAGGTATATAATAATTTTAAGACATATTTGCATTAACCAAATATTTTATATAATTTATTATGTATAAAATTCATTGATATTTCAGGCATTTACAACTTTGGAAATATCCCCCCCCCCCCCCAAAAATTGTTAAGAGCCACCTTAATGTCTCTGTTTCTCAGACTGTAAATGACAAGATTCAGGCTGGGAATTAAAAGAGAATATAACACAGACATAAAGAGGTTCAGCAAAGATGGTGATTTTGAGGTTGAACCTAAATATGCAATAAATCCAGAAGAGAGGAATAAGGTCACCACGGTGATATGTGGAATACAAGTGGAGAAAGGTTTGGACCTGCTTTGTGCAGAAAGAATTCTTAGGACAGTGGAGCAAATTTGAACATAGGAAACAACCATGAAAATGAAACATACAAAAGCAAAACAACAGCCAGCAATAATAAATGCGTATTCTAGAATTTGATCCCCAGAACAAGCAATTTGAAGCAGTGATGGAACATCACAGAAGAACTGATGTACTGTGTTGGGTCCATAGAAACGAACAGAGAATGTACCTGCAACATGAAGGGATCCATAAACACACCCACTGAACCACGATGCAGTCACCATCTTCACACAGCTGCCCCTACTCATGATAGCCTCATAGTGCAGAGGGTGGCAGATGGCAGCATAGCGATCATAGGATATCACTATGAGGAGAGCATACTCTGTGCTAGCAAAAAATATAAGAAGGAAAACCTGTGAGGAGCATCCCAAAAAGGAGATTGAATAGCTGTTGGTCAAAGAGTTTATGATGGATTTGGGGATAGTGACAGAAATAAAACAGATATCAATCAAAGACAAATTTTTCAGGAAGAAACACATGGGGGATTGTAGATGCTGGTCAATGGTGGTAAGGGTGATAATGAGGATGTTCCCTATCAGTGATGCCAAGTAAATGAGGAAGAACAACTCGGCACAGAGTCTCTGTAGAACCTGGTCATCAGGGAATTGCATGAGCAAGAATTCCGTTATGATGGTCACATTGGTTAATTTCTCAGTCATGATGGTTCTTTCCTGTGAAAAAAGAAGAAAAAGTATAATTGTTTATTCACTTGTATCTTTAAGATCTGTCTCTTTTCGTTGCTTCCAATATTTGTTGATTCAACTCTGTTCTCAGGGATATTTTCATGGTTATGTGGTTAGTCTCAAACTAAATCATATCTCACACTCCGTAATGTATTTATTCAATTAATACAGAATAAATTATATTAAGATAGACACTAAGAGCAGGCTAAATTAATTTACCAAATTATGGCTTGGAATTTATGCATAAATATAAAATGTTTGCCTCATCCTTCCATAAATGAAGATTGTCTCACTTTTTACTTTGATGGAATAGGTTAACAGAAGTAGAAAAATTTTGAACAGAACAGAATAGTTAACTGTTTCAGTCATACGTGGAAAGCTACTTTAATTCCCTGTGGATTGTTTTATTGATACATTTGAAGAAGTAGTATAAAGAATTTCTGATATCATTTATTTTTCCACCTTTCTCTATCCTATTAGTATATAAGAAGTGAGAGACATCAGAACTAAATATTCTCCTTGCAATCTTTGTCTGTACAACAATAGAGACTAGGGCAATGATATACATCATTTACAAGGTGAAGATTATAATGATTACACTGATATTTTTACAGAGGTTTCAAGTTAAGGAGATAATATATGAGCTATCTTGAGCAGTCAATAGAGTCCTAGAAGTAGACAAAAATTCTACTGTCGATATCAGTTGTTCAGAAACAAGTTTATTACACAATAGTTTCCTTCAATAAAGGTTCATGGCTCTCATGCATCTAATAAACAATGAAATAAATGTACCTACTTCAACACATCAAAAGAGATAGAGTGGCTTTGGGAAGCTTATATTAGATGCATAAAGGTTTAGGGGAAATCCACTTACCTAATAGAAATTCAGCTTCTCTAATTCTGGAAGTCTGTTCTTTAATATATTGTGGAAGTGAAAGCCAAAAATGAGGCCAAAAAAGGTTATTTTCTCTCATAGAAAGTAAACTTGGATGAGCTGGATTTTTCGTCCAAGAGGATGAACACTCCTGTTTAAATACTGCTATTATTCTGATTGCTAGTGCATTTAGTGTTCAAAGTGTCTTGCATTTTTTTGGGTGGTTAAAATTGACTAAAGAGAACAAAAGCTAATTATGTATATTGGACATGAGTTCTGCCGCAGACTTGAGCTGTCATCACCGACACTAAGGATTGTAAATGCAAATACTTAGGTCCAATTTTGGACAGTTTTTATACCCAAGGGGGTTTCCTGCTCTGAGACTTATCTCATTAATGACAGGAATTATGTTAATAAGCTGTTGTGAAACTTTACATTGTCAGGTAATGGAATGATTTGAATTCATGAGCTCATATCTGGACAAAATGATCAGCTGTGTTATTTTCCTTTACTAATTATTTTGATTTTATTTAATATTTGTCATAGGCACATTATAATTCACCTCACCATACAACATGTCTGAGATACAAGAAAATGAAGGAACAAATATCCTTTTTCACTGTATACTTTAATTTTCTTTCCCAGGAAGAAACTCTTAAATTTTTTTCTGTATTTACTTATTTGCATTTTCACGTGAACTTGCAATACACAAATGCAAAAACATTTACCTAAACATACATGATTTCTTACCATGGTTTGTTCAACCTGTTTGTTTTTTACTTAACATATTTTCCAGAAACATATATTAATACTGTTACAAATTTGTAGTCTTTGCTTTTAATGTTTGCATATATTTCTGAATATGGATGAGAAAGGAATTGAAAACTTCTGATATTTTTTAAATTATGAGTAGATGGTAAATAACATATTATGTCTATATTTTGTACATATGTGCAAATATTTTTCTAAAATAATTTTAAGGTTATTAGTTGATCAAATAGCTCTTAAATTTTTAGAAATGCCACCAAATACTCCTTCAACAATGTGTGGCAAATTTATACTCCTATCAACAGCATTGTACTTATGCATATGCTTGCCTGTAGAATATGTTTTCATTTATTGTAACTCTACTTATTTTTCTTATTTTTAGTACTTTTGTGGATGGGCCTGTTACCAAGGATATGGGTGGGCTTGAATCCTATCTGGTTTCTGGGTCAGAGAGATGGCTTCCAGAACCTTGGTCAGTAAGATTGCAACTGGGACGAGGGTCTGCTTCAAGGTCTACGGTTGGGTCACAGAAGGCACACCTGTTACTAGGTTTGTGGATGAGAGTTGCTCCCACCAGGTCTCTGGGAGGTGTCCTGCCAGGTCACTGAGTAGGTCCTACATCAGGCAAGAGTGGCCTTGTACCAAGGCTGAGCAGAGTGGGAATTAAGTCACAGGGCTGCTTCAATGTCCACAATGGGGAGCAAAGTCTGAAACTTGTCACCAGGCATAGAGATGATTGTGACTTCTGCCAAGTTTTGGGGCAGGCAGAACTGTCCCTGGACCACAGCTGAGTGGGGCTAGAGCTGGGTCTTAGGACTGCTTCAGGATCCACAGTCAGATCAAGCTCAGTGGGCCTGAATCTAGGGGCAAGAATAGGTGTGTTTCTTTTTGGATCACTTGGCACATTGTGCTTGAGGCGGGACCAATGCCAAACAGTACTGAGCTGAACCTGCAGAGGGATGGGGTGTCAGGGGCACTGCTAAGTCTGTAAGCAGGACCGCATGGATGCAGGAAGGCCTGCCTTTGAAAAAACGCCACTAGCAAGTTTGGGCTAGACCTGAGTTTCACAACTTTTTACCTGGATCCCAAAGCTTACCCAAAAGCACATTTACCAGCTGATGGCTGCCACATTGTTCTCTCTGTGGGGTAGAAATGGGGAAACATCCACCGTCTTGCTCAGTCATATATTCTTGATGAAATTGAAAGTATGTTATATTATGGAAGAAAGAAATTTATGAATGAGAATAATTTTGGAGAAGAGGGGGTCTTGTGGATACTGTGAGGGAGGCTGAAAAATACATGCAGTGTTGCATAATTCACTACATTAGGTGATAATGTCTTGCCACCTATGGGGATTTTATTGAAGACAGGCAGAGATAACACAGATTAAGTTCTAAGCTTACTTTGATACACTCACTATTTTTAAAATCTGGAAAGATAAAATGTGTTTACCCTTCAAGTCAATATTTTAATACTAAAATATAACAGATTGACAGAGACCTTAATGAAATATACAATTTTTCAAATTTCTTTTCTATCCTTACACTCTTAAGTAATTCAGAAAAATGTTACAATGGTGGTGGATTTCTTTTTATTCCCCTATGTCATTTTCCATCATATTCCTCTTGAGTATGTTTGAAGATTATATGTCAGAGTCTATGTCTCAATTTGTAAAAAAGAAAAAAAATTACTATTACATAATTTTATTATTAGTGCTTAAATTATCTAGCCAGGTGTTATATAGGCCTCTTTCACTGATGTTTCATAGTTTACCCTATACTCTAAAGATAAAAGAAGTGCAATATGATTTTTAGTCAAGAAGTAAGAAGACCAGATTATTAACCAACAACATTAATCAATGAGTTCACCTTTCTGGTTACCAAATGTTTGGTTCTGTCATACAAAATAAGCTCAACCACTTTGCAAAGAAAAAAAATCAAAGGTCTCATTCAGTCATGAGTGCTGAGCAGATAAGCAAATCTAGAACTGCTTTTTTCTTATTTGATGACCTGTGAAATGCAAGTCACTGAAATATCCAAAACATTTGGTGAATCAGGGTCCTGATCACAGGAATAAACAAACTTATAAGGAAAAAAAGAATGAGAGAATATATAGAAATTTGTTCTTAGATATTCTCAAATCTCACTAGGCAGGTATTTGTGCACTTCTACATTTTCAATGAAGAAATTCATAAATAAAGTAATTTTTTTTCTTGCAGCAATTTCTCAGGGTTTTATTTATTTATTTATTTTTGGTCATTGTTCCTGGCTTATTCCTCTAGAATGTTCTTCATTTTCCAATATCTTTATCACTCATCTACCATGATAATTGTGGAAAATGATCTTCTTGTGGCTAAGTGGTTTTCTCAATCGCCTTCTTGTGGATGTATAATTGAAGTCTGAGGGTAATAGAATATTGCTTTACAGATATTCACTGGATTCTCCTGATCTCTAATGGAGAAATGAACTTCTCACCCAATACATATGGGCCTAGCCACGTGCTTATTTGCTTTGCTCAATGCCATATGGCTGAAAGGGTCTGTTTACCAATTCCAGGCTGAAGACTTCAGAGACATCATGTTTTTCTCATTCTTCTGTTGCTTCCTTCATCAGTATGAGAAGAAAATGCTTGAGTAGCTTGTCTCTTCCAATACCTTATTTTCTTTGTGCCTGATTTCTAGCTGTCTCATGGGAACTGGAACAATGGAAAGTCTTAGCTACTGCCAGAGACCCCAATTAAAACAGAGAAAGAGGTAAAGAAAGGAAATATATGTTGGATTATGTCCTACAGAACTTTGAAACTTTCACTACAGCTGCCATTGGGATTTCCTACAAAAGCCATCTGTCAGTGGATCATGGGAATAATAGTATCCTCAGCTACAGAACACTGCAGAGTAAAGGCAGTGAAAGTATCTGAAAATAAATAATGACCTGTATTATACTATTTGTGAGTGTTTTTCTATCTCTTGATGTTTTTTCCATAAAATTTATTTTGCTTATTATCACAGAAGCTAAATCCATTTACTATTGACTTAATATTTGCCTGATGAAACATTTCTGATTCCTTATTTATCACACATTCTGTATGTTTTCATTTTATATATGACCAGTTGAAACAATATTTTTTCTCCAGTCTAGATTATTTGCTTTTTACTTGCAGCATTAAGTATGTTTATGTTTGCTGAAAGAAATGACATAGTTGGATTCATTTCTACCATTTCTTTTAGTGCTTTCCAATTATCTGCCTTCTCTATGTCCACATTTATCTCATCCTTGTCTTCTTTAGATGGATTATTTTCCTCATTTCATGCTTGCTTTGTATTGCTTAAGACAAAATGTACTATGATTCTATATTTGTTAATGATTATCTAAGACATTTTTCTGTGCAATTTATCTATCAATACTAATTTTATTTCACCTTTATAATGTTAAACATTATAAATATAGTATATAATTTAACTCAGGTCATCACATTGTGGCTGTGTAACAAACCACACAAAATTTACTGATTTAAAACAATAGCATATTATACAAAACCATAATATAATAATATAATGTTTTTCTCATTATTTCTCAAATATTATTGTTTTCTCCCCAGTGTTTTGAAATGGCTGGGTTCAGTGCAGTTCCTCTCTTTTGTGGAACTTTCACTAGAAGTGGCAGTTAGAAGCTGGTTGGAGTCATCTGAAATGTCTACTGAGCTGAGTATCTAAGAAGCTTCTTCCCTTATATGTGCGGTGGCTCAGTGATGATCCACATGGCCTCTACCTCCAGCAAAGAAGCTTGGACTTTTAAATGACTGACAAAATCTCAACTGAGTTCTCAGCACTCAACTCAGTGCTGTTCATTGAAACAGACCATTTTCTCCAGTGTTCCTGGACTTACTGTTGGAAGGGGAGATTCTTTCTAGTCTACCCTAACACTGAGGGTGTAGGAGAGATCTTCTATCTGATTATCATCCTTTGTGTGCCTTGTAGTGTCTCTCCTTTTTACTGTGCCACACAAGGCTGTGGAACAGATAGCATTTTGTTTATTTCCTGTGCCTAACATCCTTGGTGAGGAGACTCACTGATGCTTAATTTTTCTAGGTTTCTGCTTTCACATAAATTTCTGCTTCTGATAGGAATAACTTTAGGTATGGTTAAGATTTATATTTGTGTGTATATTTGTGTATGTATATACCTGTGGGGAGAGAGAAAGAGAGAGATCCAATATAGATGTAGATACCTATTTCCCTATCAGTCTGTCTATTCATCTAACTCTGTAGATTGGTCATGTAACTAGTCTGCCACACATCGTGACAGTGAATCATTCTCATTTCATTTTCATGATATTCAAATGAAATTAAATTTTATTTTTTTCAAACTACAGGAAAGTTATTTTCATGAACTTAGTAGCTATGCCTTGGAGAGTCTACCTACAAGGGCATGTGTTCCTAGGTGAATATCCACAGATAATAACTCCTGGTTATCTCATACTAAATTCTAAATGTTTTTTCCTGGATTACATTTAAAAAATTTGTTTGTAAAACATCTAAGAAACTGTTAATACAGATGAAGTTTTAAGATATTTCTATTATTGTAAAATACCTCCAAACAGATAGTATAACAGTATTCTATCAGTACAATAGTTCCAGATTTTGTGAAGTAATTTAAAAATGATGTTGACATCTTTCTCATGAATTTAAGGGAAAACATATGTTGTTTCAATTACTGGTATAGTTACTATTTCTGTATCTCATCCTGCTTATGCTTAACACCAAGCTTGAGGTGTTTCTGCCAAAAAAAATTGCATACACACAGTGAGTTTTCTATGAACCTTATTTGAGTTCACTCCCTGAGACAAAAGCCACAGCTACAAACCCCTTTGAAACATGCTCTTTTGCTATCATGAGATTCCTGTGAAGCTGCAGCACTACGATGCCCTAAAGATTTATTAGAAGTGCTTCTTTTTACTGAAAAGATTCTAAAAGACATAACCTTAAGATTCTAACAGGGCTTATTGTTTTCCTATGGGGACTTATAAGGTCTTAGGTTTTTCTGAATTTTTGTTTTGTTTCATTTCATTGGATTTTTTTTTTTTGAGGAACATTGACTCTGAGCTAATGTATGTTGCCCATCTTCTTCTTTTTGCTTGAGGAAGATTGTTGGTGAGCTAACATCTGTGCTAATCCTCCTCAACTTTTTTGGATGTGAGATGCTGCCACAGCCTGGCTTGATGATCAATGTGTAGGTCCCTGTCTGGCATCTGAACTGGTGAACACCCAGCTGCCAAAGTGGAGCATGTGAACCTAATTACTATGCCACGGGACTAGCCCCTGGCTTGTCCGGAAGTTTTAACAAGTGATTTTACAGCCCCAATCTCTATTTAATCTTTGGTCTGAGCCCCATTCTTGAAGAGACTTTGCTGAGAGAAGCTATTTATTTTGGAACCCAGAACTTCCTAACTGCTTATATTAACATTTTTTTTTCTTTAGCATATCTAAATCCTCTCATATTATCTCCTGGGCCATGCATAGACAGGTGGAATTTTCAAAATTCCCTCTGGAAATCTTTTTAGCAAGATCACTGGGTTCTTTATGTTCCTTTCAATGTTTTACTTATTACTATAGATTTTCTTTCACTTTATGAAAATGGTTCCCTTTTCCTCGAGGTTTTAAGGATATCTTTCCAACTTTTCTTGAAGGCCTCAGCAATGGTCCTCTCAAGGCTCTTACATGTCTGATAACAGTCTCTTTGAGGTCCTTTTGTACTCAGCTTGCCTCATAATCCTATGACAACATTACATGGTTTTACTGTTAGTGTTGGAGACACCCCTCTTCCAAGTACAAAAATGTGTTACTATTGTTGCATATCAAGCCAGTCCAAATCTTAGTGATTTAATACAACAGCACTAATTATTTTTCCCCTGAAATGGCTGTATTTACAATGTAGTTCTTTCATTTCTTTCCTTTTTTAAAATAAATTATCCTAGAGTGATGTCAGCATCATGGCAGAGTGAGCTTGCCTGGCACTCTCTCCCCTCCAACATACAACAAGAAGCAACTATATTCCAACAAAAAATATCATAATAGTACAGGAATCCTTGGAGACACATAGGAGGCAAATGATGGAGGACAGAGAGGCTGGAGCCCCCATCAGAGGAGCTGGAATGGGGTAAGAGAGAACTTTGCTCCCTCCCTAACTGCTGGGATTGCTGCCAAGGGAGGCTCCATGAGGTAAGCTGAAGGTGGAGGGCTCAGAATATGTGGCTCTTAACGCCCATCTAGTGGCAATAGGCTGCAACTGCTACCGAATAATATTACAATGGGGAAAAATCATACTTCCAGTATGAGGCAGTTCATAAAAGCTCCAGACCAGAGGGAAAACAATAATTACACAGAATTATGACCTGCAGACTCAGAAATAAGTAAACTAAATGACAATGAATTCAGAAGAACTATCATCAAAAACGTCAATGAGGTAAAAGAAAATATACAGAAACACTTCAACGAGTTCTGGGGCTACTTCACAAAGGAGATTGAAACTATAAAGAAGAATCAATCAGAAATATGAGAGATGAAAAATACAATGGAAGAAATCAAACATAATATGGATTCCTTGAATGCTCGTGTGGACATCTTAATGGAGCAAATCAGCATAATCAAAGATAGACATGTTGAAAGGCTCCAGAAAGGGGAGGAGAGAGAACTAAGACTAAAAAAGTTGTGAAGAAAATCGAGAAACAGCCAACTCAATGAGCGAATGCAAGATAAGAATTTTAGGTATACAAGAAGGTGAAGAGATGGACAATGGAGCAGAAAATGTGCTCAAAGAAGTAATAGGAGAGAACTTCTTAAATCTAGGGAATGAGAGAGAAATGTGTGTGGAGGAAGATTTCAGGTCTCCTAGATACGTCAATGTAAAAAGACCTACTGCAAGGCGTATAGTAGTAAAACTGGTAAAAATGAATGACAAGGAAAAAATACTCATGATAGCAAGGCAGAAGAAAATAACCTACAAAGGAACCCCTATGAGACTTTCAGTGGATTTCTCTGCAGAAATTTTACAAGCTAGGTGAGATTGGAAGGTCATATTCAAAACTTTAAAAAATAAAAATCTTCAGCCAAGAATATTCTATCCATCAAAAATATCCTTCAGGTATGAGGGAGAAATTAAATCTTTCCCAGACAAAAAAAGCTAAGGGAGTTCATAGCCATGAGACCCCCTCCCACACACACACACAAGAAAGCCTCAAGAAGGCCTTATACCTGAAAAAAGAAAAAAAGGGAGAAAGGGGTCACAAAACACATAGTAAGGAGACAAATAGAATCAGAACAGGATAGCAAAGAGTCAGTTATAGCATTATGATAAAGAGAAGGAAAACGCAAAAAACAAAGACAATCTTTTCACTTCAACCACAAACTCAACACAAGTTGGAATAAGATATGAAAATAACTTAGGAGGGGAGGAGTAAAGGGATTGAATCAGTTTAGGCTAAGGAAATAAGAGGCCACCAGAAATTGGACTATCTTATGCATGAGATTCTGAATACAAAGTTCAGGTTAGCCACTAAACTAAAAAGCAGCACAGAAACACAAAGAATAAATAAGGAAAAAACTAAGAAACACAGCATAAAGAACTGAAGAAGTCAATGGGTAGACCAGAACACACAGGACGACAAACAAAGGCAATTCAGGAAAAACGGAAAATGAGTGACAGAATGACAGCATTGAGCCTTCATACACCTATAATCACCCTCAATGTAAATGGATTGAACTCTCCAATAAAAAAGACACAGAGTGCCAAGATGGATTAAAGAACAAGATCCAATAATTTGTTGCCTCCACAAAAGACATCTCACCTCTAATGACAAATACAGGCTCAGAGTGAAGGGGTGAAAGATGATACTCCAAGCTAATGGCAAACAAAATAAAGCAGGCATCACAATAGTTATATCAGACAAAGTAGATTTCAAGATAAGGTACGTAAAGAGAGAAAATGGAGGCAGTATATAATGATCAAAGGAACACTACATCAAGAAGAAATAACGCTTATAAATTTCTATGCACCCAACACAGAGGCACAAAAGTTCAGAAAGCAACTATTAACAACCTAAAAGAAGATATCAAAAATAACAAAATGATATTAGGGAACCTCCACACCCCACTCAGATCATTGGGCAAGTCATCCACACAGAAAATCAACAAGGAAACCATGGAATTAAAGGACAAGCTAAAACAGTTGGAATTAATAGACATATATAGAACACTCCATCCAAAAACAGCAGAATACACATTCTTGTCAAGTGTGCACAGAACATTCTCAAGGCTAGACCATAAGTTGGGAAACAAGGCAAGCCTCTATAAATTTTCAAAACTTGAAATAACAACAAGTATCTTCTCTGATCATAATCCTATGAAGCTAGAAATCAGTTACCAGAAAAGAGCTGAGAAAGGGACAAAGATGTTGAGACTAAGCAATATGCTATTGAACAAGCAATGGATGATGGAGGAAATTAAAGAAGAAATCAAAAAATATCTGGAGACAAATGAAAATGATAACAAGCTATACCAGCTCATATGGGATAGAGCAAAAGCTTTATTAAGAGGGAAAGTCATCACAATACAGGCACAGCTTAACAAACAAGAAAAATCCCAAATAAGCAATCCCAAATTACAGGTAACTGAATTAGAGAAAGAAAAGCAAACAAAGCCAAAAGTCAGCAGAAGGAGAGAAATAATAAAAACCAGAGCAGAAATAAATGGTATTGAAACAAAAAGGGCAGTAGAAAGGATCAATGAAACAAAAGAGCTCGTTCTTTGAGAAGATAAATAAAATTGACAAAGCCCTAGGCAGACTTACAAAGAAAAAAAGAGTGAAAGCTGAAATAAACAAAACCAGAAATGAAAGAGGAGAAATAACAATAGACTCCACAGAAATACAATGGCTTATAAGAGAATACTACGAAAAACTACATGCCAACAAAATAGATAATCTAGAGGAAATGAATAAATTCTTAGACTCTAACAACATCCCAAATCTGAGTCCAGAAGAAGCAGACAATCTAAACAGACCAATCACAAGGAAATAGATTGAAACAGCAATCAAAACCATCTCAAGGAATAAAACCCCAGGACCAGATGGCTTTCCTGGGGAATTCTACCAAACTTTTAGACAGGATTTAACACCTATCCTTTTCAAGCTATTCCAAAAAATTAGGGAGGACGGAACACTTTCTAACACATTATATGAAGCCAACATCACTCTGATACCAAAGCATGACAAGGACAGCACGAAAAAGGAGACCTACAGACTGTCGACGAAAATAATCCATATCCAATCTATAAGTGAAAATTTGGGTGAGTTTATTCTGAGCTTAAATCTGAGGATTATAACCCGGGAGAGTCTTTCCACGAAGGAACAGAGCACTCCAAAGAGGTGGGGGGGGGGTATACAGGGTCGTTATATACCCTCAAAGAGGATGTTTCACATATGATTGGAATGTCCCTTTTACAATAGTCGCGAGACTACTCTGTCGGCACAGCGATTGATGGAAATAGCAGGTAGGTCTTCTGTCTCGGTGAACACAGCAGGGTGGCAGTCTCTTGTCTCCAGCTGGGTGGTCACAGGTGAGCTGGGATGTGAGTGCAGCAATCAGTTCCTAGCCTAAGGAAAAATTCTAATGTGGGGGGAAGTTGCATCTTTATCACAAGGGCCTTTGTTCTGGCCATAGGAAATGTCTAAGCAGATATGCAGTGCGTGCTCAATAGCCAGTCAGGCCCTTTTGGAGGAAAAAGAAAGAGAAGTCAGGCCGAATTAGGTTTATACCAAATGGCTTCCTCATATACTCCAATATATCCTATTGCTTGCCATTTTTACTTGTCAAGGCCAATGTAGCTGATGAACATAGATGCAAAGATTCTCAACAAAATTTTGGCAACCCAAATTCTGCAATACATCAAAAGGATCATACATCACGATCAAGTGGGAATCATACCAGGGACACAAGGATGGTTCAACATCTGCAAATCAATCAACGTGATACACCACATCAACAAACTGAGAAATAAAGCCCACATGATCATCCCAATAGATGCAGAGAAAATATATGACAAGATCCAACAGCCATTTATGATAAAAACTCTGAACAAAATGGGGATAGAAGGAAATTACCTCAAAATAATAAAGGTCATGTATGACTAACCCACAGCCAACATCATACTCAATGAGGAACAACTGAGCACCATCCCCCTGAGAACAGGAATAAGACAAGGACTACCTCTACCACAAATCCTATTCAACATATTGCTGGAGGTTTTGGGCAGAGCAATTAGGCAAGAGAAAGGAATAAAAGGAATCCAAATAGTGAGGGAAGAAGTCAAACTCTTGCTGTTTACAGTGGGCATGATGTTATATACAGAAAACCCCAAAGAATCCGTGGAAAACTTTTAGGAGTAATCAACGACTACAGCAAAGTAGCAGAGTACAAAATCAACTTACATAAATAGTAGCATTTCTATACTCTAACAAAAAACTAACAGAAAAAGAACTCAAGAACACAATACCATTCACAATTGCAACAAAAAGAATAAAATACCTCAGGTTGAATTTAACTAAGGAACTGAAAGATCTATACAATGAAAATTACAATGCTTTTCTGAAAGAAACGGATGACGACATAAAGAGATGGAAAGACATTCCAAGTACATGCATTGGAAGAATAAACATAGTTAAAATGTCCGTTCTACCTAAAGCAATCTACTGATTCAACGCCATCCCAATCAGAAGCCCAATGACATTCTTTACAGAAATAGAACAAAGAATCCTAAAATTCATATGGGGCAACAAAATACCCCGAATTGTTAAAGCAATCCTGAGAAAAAAGAATAAAATTGGAGGCATCACAATCCCTGACTTCAAAAGATACTACAAAGCTACAGTAATCAAAACAGCATGTTACTGGTACAAAAACAGGTGCACAGATCAATGTAACAGAATTGAAAGCCCAGAAATAAAACCACACATCTATGGACAGCTAATCTTCGACAAAGGAGCTGGGGGCCTACATTGGAGAAAAGAAAGTCTTTTCAAAATTGGTGCTGGGAAAACTGGAAAGCCACATGTAAAAGAATGAAAATGTACCACTCTTTCTTACCATTCAGCAAAATAAATTCAAAATGGATCAAAGACCTAAAGGTGAGACCTGAAACCATAAGGCTTCTAGAAGAAAACGTAGGCAGTACACTCTTTGACATCAGTATTAAAAGGATCTTTTCAGACACCATGTCTTCCCAGTGAAGGGAAACAATAGAAAAAATAAACAAATGGGACTTCATCAGACTAAAGTGTTTCTTCAAGGCAAATGAAAACAGGATTGAAACAAAAAAACAACCCACTAACTGGGAAAAAATATTTTCAAGTCATACATCTGACAAAGGCTTAATATTCATAATATATAAAGAGCTCACACAACTCAACAACAAAAAAATCAAACAACCCGATCAAAAAATGGGCAGGAGACATGAACACACATTTCTCCAAAGAAGATATCCAGATGGACAATGGGCACATGAAAAGATGTTCATCATCTCTGATCATCAGGGAAATGCAAATCAAAACTGCACTAAATATCACCTTACACCCATTAGAATGACAAAAATATCTAAAACTAATTGTAGCAAATGTTGGAGAGGTTGTGGAGTAAAAGGAACCCTCATACACTGCTGCTGGGAAGGCAAACCGGTGCAGCCACTGTGGAAAACAGTATGGAGATTCCTCAAAAGATTAAAAATAGAACTACCATACGAATCAGGAATCCCACTACTGGTATCTATGTAAAAAACTTAAAGTCAGCAATTCCAAAAGTCCTATGCACCCCAATGTTCATTGCAGCGTCATTTACAATAGCCAAGACGTGGAAGCAACCTAAGTTCCCATCAAGAGATGATTGGATGAAGAAGATGTGGTATATATATATACAATGGAATACTACTCAGCCATAAAAAAGAATCAAATCCTCCCATTTGCAACAACATGGATGGACCTTTAGGGAATCATGTTAAGTGAAATAAGCCAGATAGAGAAGGAGAGTCTCTGTATGACTGCACTTATATGAGGATTTAAAAAATGTACACCAAGAGAACAGATTTGTGGCTACCAGGGGAAAGGTGGGGTGAGGGGTGGGCACAAAGGGTAAAGGGGTTCACATACAACACGACTGACAAACAATAATGTACAACTGAAATTTCACAAGATTGTAACTTCTCATTAACTCAATAAACATTAAAAAGTTTAAAAAATTATTTTATTGAAGTTATATTGGCTTATAACATTGTGTAAATTTCAGGTGGACACTATTATATTTCAGTTTCTGTATACACTGCATCTTGTTCACCATCAATAGTCTAGTTTTTATCCATCACTATATATATGTGCCCCTTTACTACTTTCACCCTCCCCTCACCACCTTTTCCTCTGGTAACCATTGGTCTGTTCTCCTTATCCATGTGTTTATCTTCTCCATATGATTGAAATCATATGGTGTTTGAAATTGTCTGACTCATTTTGATTAACATAATACCCTCAAGGTCCATTCATGTTGTCACAAATGGGATGATTTTTTCCTCTTTTATGGCTGAGTAGTATTCCATTGTATGTATATACCACATCTTCTTTATCTTTTCGTCCATTGATGGGCACTTCGGTTGCTTCCACATCTTGGCTATGATGAACAATTCTGTGATGAATATTGTGGTATGTAAGCATTTTTGAATTATTAATTTCATGTTCTTTGGATAAATCCCCAGTAGTGGATTAGCTGGATCAGACAGTGTTTGTATTTTTAATTTTTTGAGAAACCTCCATACTGTTTTCCATACCAATTGTACAAGATTACATTCCCAGTAGTGGATTGCCAGCTTGCCTCCATAGTTTTAACAGAATTCAGTCAGAGCAAACAGCACACACAAAATCCAGAAGAGGATGAAAAAATATTTGTGTCTTGGAACTTCCCAAAGTTTGAAGTGGCTCCTGCTTAGATTGTGATTGGGGCAAGAACAGATAGTCATCAATTTTACATGCTACTCAAAAATGTTTAGATTTTTATTCATAGGTAATGGGTATCAATGACAGATTTTCAATGATCACCACTGGATGTAATTTCTAGGCCATGCTGTTGTCTTTCCCATTGGTTTGGGGGTTAAAGCCCTACAGGTCGCTGAATAGAGGCTTTGCAGAGCCCCAGGGGTGCTGTAATGTGGCTGAGGGCATGGGGGAAAATGAGACAGCAATGTTGTGGGGTTTTCTGCAAACTTTTAGAGGCAGCCCAAACTCAACTGCATTTTCAGAGATACCATTATTATATCTGATAAATATAAAAACAGGTATTCTAGACCCTTCTGGCCACTCTTCCAAGCAAGGCCTATAACAGGGTCTCCAATGAGTTTGCCACAATATCTCAACAATAATTCTACCTCTATTCTTTGTAAAATTCATAGAATAAAGGCACAGAGTCTTTTCACCATGTAAATAGACTTTCACACATCCACAATGAAGGGCATAGTATGGAATCCAGTGTTTCATATTGTGCTATTGTTGTAAATCAATTTTGTACAAAAATTTGCATTGGCACTCAGTGCTAGTATGCATGTTCATGCTAAGAAGGTCTATGAATTCAAAGGTCTTCTACAAACACACCACTGTAGCATAAGGAGGAACAAAAATGTCATACAAGGGGATTTTTTTTTCTGCTCTCTATAAGATTTAAAGGAAGAGAAGGGACATAGTTATTGTACTAATTAGTGGTGGGTTGGGAGGCAAATCAGGAAGAATCCATGATGATATTTGAAGAGGGTTTCTTAGGAATGCAAACAGCACGAGGCAAAGCACTATATAAATAATTAGAAAGTTTAGCCTTATTTTGTTTTAGAAATGAACGTTTCCAAAGTTTATAAGTAAAGAAGTTAATATGGTAAAACTGAGTTCATTATAAATAAAACTTTTTAAATAAAAAATTATGTAAAATTTGCTGAAAAGCAGATCTTCCCAGATGAACGTGATGGTATCAGTCACAGGTGCCACATCCAACACCCTCCCCAGCCCTGCTGAGGTGGGCTTTCCTTACCACTCCATCACCCTCAGACTCAATCTCATCGCTTTGCTGGTGGGAATTCTTTTCAATCCAGGTATTAGATCTCTTCCTCATTTGTTTCTCTTGCTAGCTCCTGCATTACTCCAGTAGCATCTGAAACCTGACATCCCTTGTATAAACATATACTCATTTTCTCTGCTGCCTCTTTGAGCTTGATTTTGTTAATACAGAACCTGCAATTCCTAGAATTGCCCTGAAAAAAGTGCATTCTAGTGAAAGAAAAACAGATTTGAAGCTGACAGAGATCTCTATTCAAACACTTATGCTCTGATATACCACTTATGTGAAGCTGGTGACCTATGTGAGCCTGTCGGACTATGTTCTTATGAGTGAGATGAGTCCCTCATCAAGCTTATGTGAGATATTGTCCTTGGAGAGTCTGGCATCTAATATGTACTCAAGAAATGTTTGTCCAAACCCTTCACACCCCAATCACATAATGCTCTTGAGAGAAAGAAATTGCAAATCTTTGGAGACATACACAGTTCAATCGTGCTCAGGTGCTAATTATTCTGATGTTTCCTTATCTCCACTGTGCATTCAACATGGAGATGTTCAGAAGTAAAGATTTTCCTTCTAATTATGTGCCAGGAGATTTATGAAGATAATCACAAATTATCTGCTGTATTCAAGAGGAGGCTGTCTGAGGAAGAATAATTATGGATTCCTAGATTGGTTATTTATCTTCTGTGGCTGGTTGTTTCGATTACCTCACCAGCATTGTTCAGTTACTTAATTGTAGAGAGAGATTTCAAGTTATAAAGACCTACCTTGCCAAAGTTTGCCAAGGACATTAAAAAATTCTAAAAAATACAGTATCATCAGTCACTATTGCAAAGGTAATAGAAAGCATGCCTTATAATGGCCCCACCACATTGTATAAATACATAGACAATGCAGCAAACAATGAGATATAATATTTGGATTATCTTCCTCCTTTCTTGTTTTTTATTTCTTTTTATTTTTTTGAGACAGTTTAGACCTGATCTAACATCTGCCATTAATCCTTCTCATTTTGCCGAGGAAAAGTGGCCCTGAGCTAACATCTGTGCCCATCTTCCTTAACTTTATATGTAGGATGCTTGCCACAGCATGGCCTGACAGGTGGTGGACAGGTCCACAACCGGGATCCAAACCGGTGAACCCCGGACCGCAGAAGCCGAGTGTGAGAACTCAAATGCTCCACCACTGAGCCTGCCCAATCCTCCTTCTTTCTTTATGAGAAAATTAAAATAAAGATAAGATATTTGAAAGTAACTCTAGACATCATTTAAATTGCTGGAATTAGAATTCTGTCTCTATCCATCATACATCAAGTCCCCTCCAGTGTAAGCAATGATAAGGCATTAGAATGGGTTTTGAGAATAGTAGTGACTCTTCTTTGAAAGCAAAGACTATGATTAATGCACCCTTGAAAATCCTCTCCTCTCTGTCCCTCTGCAGGTGATATCTATACTGACAAATTTGAATTTAGATTTTGTCAAAAAAGTATGCCCCTAAGTCAATTCACTATAACTTTTGTCTATGAGCTCGTAGAATTAAATGTTTGAAAACACTTGGGAGTCTACCCTATCTATCAAATAATTATTTCCTTATCTAATACCTAACCAAGTGATAATTTTCCCTCTGTCTCAACAACATCAAACATAAGTTTTAGAATGTCTTCTTTATATTGAACCAAGACATATTTTCCTAAAGCTTCCATTTATTAATAGTATTTCTACTTTAATTGTGAACTGTAAAATTGTTTAATTCTGCCCATAAAATCATCTATGTTTAGCTTCTCTAAATCAGGTGAGATGTCCCCACTTGTTTTTCATTACTTTCTCTTGGAATAACTCTAGAACCTTACAATATTCTCCATTGAGCTTATGCCACGTTATCTAGGAGCTTCTCAAACAAAGCCCTCAAATGGAAGGCACTGCACTTCAGGATGGAGGCAGGTAATGCACTCTGTTCCCATGCTTACCATGGGAGACTTCCATCAATTTAAATATACTTCCTTCCCCTTAATTATTTTGTAAACACGTACATTTGGTAGGGCAAGTCTTTACCACTCTCTGTGCCTAGAGCAGCAGGAAAGAACCGTATATACGCGTCTGGCCTCCATATCCAGACCTTCTGGGTGAAGCCGATGCTGTCACAGTGACCTTAAGCCAGGTGACCTTGAGTGAATCATTTACTTTCCAGGTCTCAGCTTTCATATTTGTAGGCTCATGCCCAACACGTAGAGCTCTTGTGCAGGTAAGATAAAGTAATGCATGTGAAACACAAAACACTGTGATTCCAACTAAAGAAATGTTTAACAGTTGTAAGCTCTATTATAATAAAATCATTATTTTGCATTTACAGTGAAGTTAGGCTGTTCTTACAATGAGATATTATCACTTCTCTTAAATTGAAATGACTTTTACCAGCATTCGGTTTGACTTAAAATTACCATTAAATATTTCTATTTTTCAAATAATCCATAATATAATTGTGACAAATAATTAAATATTTCAAATTTCTCTAAGTACTGATAAATAAATTAGTCATAAGCCTATGAAGAAAACTTGAAAGCTAACTCTACTGTGAAATGCAAAAGAGGAATTTTAAAATATTTCTGAATGAAAGTTTGAATATTTAAAAATATCTGTGAATTGTTCTGGTGTGATACACATAAATGGATCTTAATTTTTAATGCAACAACATAACTGTAAATTAATATGCAATAAATTTTTGTAAAAATATATTTATAATGTTTTAAATGAGAACAAAATTTTTGTTATACTGTGAAATAAAATACACAGCAAATGGCCATAATTGAATATTCTTAGAATATTTTGCATATTGTACTTTAAGAAGTCATGCTGTTTGTGAGAGATAAAAGGCTATTTGAAAAAATACCACGTTATGGTGCATTTGAAGGTTCTAAGTGTTTATGTCATTGATACCATATGAAACTTACAACTGTATACAATGTTTTGTAATTTATGTATTTCATTATATATGTTTTTAATCAGCATTTGCAACTTCACCCTTAGAGAGGATATTTATCTATCTTTCCTGTAGCATCTTCTTACCTCAGAGAAGAAACATACATCCCTGTCATCACATGGCTATTAGAGGAAGTTTCCTGGTGTACCCTATCTGCCATAGCTTGCTCTTGCGGGGTAGCCTGGCTAACTTGTGAAGCCTGACACTTCCAGGTTCTGGGTATCCAGGTTGCTCATGCTCCCTGGGCTCTTTGGCTGGCTCTTCATCATGTGTAGGCAGTTATGGTCTTTGTAGGCCTGGGTACCATCTCATCTCCATATATCCAGCTATGGTTGATGTGTATGGAAGTTCTATTATTTAATTTCTGCAGCTGTCAGAGAAAGTGGATATATAATCTTCTTTACAGGCCTTATAGTTCCTCTTGTTTTCTTTCTGCAAACTTGCAAGAATTGTAAGATCTAGATTTTTGATCAGGTATGAAGAGCTTACATGAGACAATGGACTGTAATGCAGTCAATAAATGGTGTTTATTTTCAAAATTTAACAAGAGAAAAGATCTATGATAGAAATTAGCTGTAAAGTAACAGCAAAAAAAGCTGAGACATAAGCTATATAAATTCAGCTGTAAAAAAAGCCAAGTTATAAGCTACAAAATAGTCTATATTGCACCACCCCATACGGGAGACACACAAAAAATGTTTGAACGGCAAGATATCGGTGTCTAACTCTGGGAAAGAGTACAATGATTTCCACCCCTAAGTAACTTGGACATTCTTTCCGGTATTCTTTTACTTCCCGTAAGCACCATGGCTTCTGACAGCACAATACACAATGTATCCTAAGGAATGTTCAATTATGATCATTTGCTGTGCATCTTATTTCATGGTGGTTTCTCACTTAAAACAATACCAACTTATTTTAGGCTATAATTTACTGCATATTAATTAAGATTATGTTATTGAGTTAAGAACAAACAGCCATGCATGTGCATCACATTGAAGCAAATTTACTGATAGTTTTATTTTTCTTTCTGTTTCCAAGCTTTCTGTAAAATACACACATAAATCATATTATTTTGAAAAAATGTATATCAAGTAAATCAAACACCAATAAAGGAGGTTTTAATGAAATTCCATACACTTGGTTCCATACACTGGATTTTTTTTAAAAGATCCTGCTATATTTAAGATGGGGTTGAAAACTTTTCTTTTCCAACTCATGTTCTGAAATTCATGTTATGGCAGCCTCTCAGACCAATTCAGATATTGCATTTTCTTTGTTAAACTGAAAGAGTCACACTTAGAATCAGGTTTTTTACAGATTGTTTTCATTGCATGAATTAATTTTCAGTTATGAATTATGCTCCTTTTTTTATTTAACCACACCCATAATTAAAGTGTGATGGAGAAATGGCATTCAACAAAAAGCAGCTGTCATACATTCAGTCCTCAAGATAGGGTATTCACTAATGTCCTGCTTGCTACATTTTAGACAAAGACTCTTTTGTTTGATTCAATTTTTAATTCAACATTATTGAGACTGATCTTAATTTCAATAAAAAAATACGCTTCTAAAAGAAAATGACAATTGCATCTATCCTGCTTGTGTTATCAACATCTAAGCCTCAATGGGCAGAGTCAAATCTCAGAAGATTGTTTCCATTATTTACTAACTTGATTGGCAAATTACAGAAGAATATCTTGGGAACAGGATTCTCAGAAGGTTCAGGTCCCCAAGAAATCCAGAGTCATTGAAAAGAGAAATCAGCTTCACTCAGCATCGAACCCCAGCAGAAGATGGCAAATCCCCACTCACATCAAGAAAGCACAGCCCAAATTTGGGTTAGAAGAGGGCATGACAGATCTTGGAGCAGGAAGGATTTAGGACTTTCTATGCTGGGGAGATAGACAGGTAGGGGAGACTCATGCAGACAGGCCTCAAGGTTTGCAGAAGGAAATCAACATGGTTTGTGTTTTAATGCCAGATGACATAAAATTTGTTGTATTAGTTGTTGTGGTTGTGGATGTTGAATTCTAAAATTACACAGATTTCATTAAATTGTTGCTCATTAGCAAGGCAATTTTAGCTTTTGCTGACACTCTATCTATATGAAAACAAGCTAAAGGATCATGCCTAAATTTTCTATTTCAAACAGTAATAGCTTAAAAAGTAACCAAGACAGAGTTCTCCAGAAGTCAAAAGGCCATTCAGTTGACTCTAGCCGAGATTGCATATAAGAACAATAACATTATTGGTTATTTTATTTTCACATAATTTCAAAGAAAGTTACAAAATTAGATGTGAGGTTACAGTGGTTTCTCTAATACTGAAGTGGACTCAGCATTATGGGAGGCAGAATTTTTCTTTTTTCTTAAGTTCAATGTAATTAACGCAATTCTAGCACTTAAAAATAATCACTATTTAAGTAATCAGCATTTCAATAGGTAGTGAGTTCTTCATTACTGAAAGTATTTAAGTAAAGAGTGGTGATTAACAAAGTCCAGTTGCCTTGTGCACTTGCATGTTCGTTGTGGGCAGTAGTTTAGATGACTAGGAGATTGAGCCAGATGCCCTGAAATCTTTGTCTAGTGTAATACAGTGCCATTTTGCTTTCACTGTGGTCTCCCAAACTAGGCCTTCATTGTTCACAACATTTAAATTATTTTTTATCTATTCACTGGTCATTTATATTGAGTCCGATGGCAATACAGTTACAGAAAATGAGATAAGGAAGTAAAAAAAGACCATATTCCAAAGTAGAATTGTTACTTTGCTAAGATAATTTTTAAGCATTAGTGTGTCTCCAAAATCCTCCATCACATCTCCCTCTTTCTGAACCAATCAATCAACAAAAAGATCAAAGTCCCTGCTGCAATGCACATTCAAGTCCACAAGACAACTGAACTTCGTGAATCATCTGTCTTTGCTGGGATACTTTAAGTAATGAGAAACTCATCACCTATTGAAATACTAATCGCTTAATAATAATTATTTCAAGTGTTAGAATTAACTTAATTACACTGAGCTTTAAAAAACTGATTACTCTATTATCATTAAATAATATTTTAGCTTCCTTTAGTTGTTCATTCAATGGCTTCGAGTCATAAATGTTGGAATATTCTGTCTTCAAACCAAGATACACACAGCACTTGTATCTTTTTTTTCCCACAACACTTGTATCTTGAGTCAGTGTCATAAGCTCCTAGAATGGCAGTAGAGTGGTCAGATAAAATATAGAAAAAGTGAGCACACTAGAAGGACACGAGAAACGAGCTATATGGAAATATTCAGGGACAATATTCCAGGACGCTGAGTATGTTGAGTAGAAAAGGAGTCAAGTCTTGAGTAGTTTGAAGAGTACTAAGGAAGTTGGAGTGCTGGGAGCAGAATCTCCAAAGAGAAAAGTAACAAAGAAATTGAAGAAGCAATGGCAGCAGAGAACAAGGAGGACCTGGTAAACTGTGAAGGTTTTGGCCTTTCTTCCCTGTCTTAAGCTTTAAGAAAACACATACCACACAGTTTAATATATATAAGAAACATCCAGTATTCTGTTTCTGATGACAATTGCATGGATTTTGCAAAGATATTATTTTCACTCAATACGAATTTTTTTATGTTCAAATGAAGATAATATTCCCAGTGATTTTACCCAAATATGAGAGGAGAAAACAGAGAATAGCAAAAATAGTGAATGAAAACAAAAACAACAAATTAGCACAACAGTCATTCTTGATGTGTAAATAAGCTAGTTGATCACTTTGTTTTATTCACTTAACAGGAAGGATTCATGGTACGTTGTGTTCCCAGTACACCCATGAAGCTGGATACCACTGTGGCGATTGAGCAGAGGAGTGACATGCTCTGTCTTCTGTTTTAAAAGGTTTATACTGGTTGCTTTATTATTTACAGAAAAAGTGAAGGTGGGCACAGAGGGATTGCAAGGAGATTATTGAACCCTCCAGGTGAGAAGATGTGGCACTTTTTCCAAAGAGTGTGCAATGTTGGTGGTTAATGGTGATCAGCTTCAAATATATTTTCAGTGGAGCCAGGTGATTTTGGTGAGAAATTAGGTGTTGGGTCTAAGAGGAAGAATCAAATTCAAGGTTTCTAGCCTGAGCAAGTGGGAGGATGGAGTTATCATTAAGGAGGTAGGGGGGACTCACTAAGGGGTGACCACGGAGTGAGGCAAGAATGAAGGTTAATTTGCGTTAAGTTTCAGTTGCTGATTCAACATGTGAGTGTGAATTTCAAATAGGTTAGTTGTTTATGTGAAGCTTATATTGAAGCTTGATGCACACATTTGGGTGTTGAGGGCCAAATGACAGCATTTAAAGTCAAGAGACTGCTTAAACCATCAGAGAAGTGAGGCTGAACTGAAAAGTATTCATCCCTGAGGTCATATATTAGCAAATTGGAAGATGCAGAGATGCTTGAAAAATAAATGGATAAAGTTTGAAAAGACAGAGCTGTAGTTGAACTCAGAGCACATAGTCAAGCATGTAAAGTGACAAGAGTAGATCCAAGAAGAAGGAGAGATCAACTATGTGATGCTGAAGACAGATCAAGATGAATAGGAATGAGAATGGATAAATGGAGAGTGATGTTGCGGTAGAAGGATTGTGATGTAGCAGTAAGGGAAAAGCCCTGACTGCAGCGCATTCAAATGGGGATCCAGGCAGCTGGGAGAGATGACACCATCATGAAGGAAAAGAGTAAAAGTGAACAGACAAATACAAGCAGTGTTTGGAAAACAGAGTAGCATTGACATATTTTCTTCTCTGTTTTGTCTTTTAATTTAAAAGGGATAGAAACATCAGCCTGTTGACATGCTGAGGAAATGATGCAGCAGAGATGGGGTCATTATTGATTCAGGGAGTAAGAGGATGTAATGCCTGCAATACCTTCCACTAACTGGAAGAGTGCAGCTCCCAAAGCACGTGTGGAGGGATTTACCTTAACCTGGACATAGACTGTTTCTTCAGAGGAAGGTGTAGGAAGCAGGCGCACAGAAACAGAAGGTGGCAGGTGGGGAACTTAGTGTCCTGAGCATCTGGTATTCCCATTAGAGGATTTCAGTACTTTTTTCAGTACAATAGGTCTTTTGCTTATGGTATAGATAGACAAGGAAGTTTTGGACATTTTAAAAGAGACGAACATATGTGAAATATTCACTGAAGAGAATGGAAAATTAAACAGGTGAAGTTCATGTAGAATGGTTAACCCACAGTGCTAAGGACACATAGGAGTTTATTGGTTGTGAATGTTAAGGTGGCAAAGTTGTGTGTTGCCTCTCACCTCTGTTATTTTATGGAAGCTCATGCATGGCAGGTGGATGTTGGATTTAATCAGAACTCAGTTTGACAATGAACCAAGTGAAAGCGAGGGAAAGGTGACATGTTGAATGTGTACAGGAAGGAGCAGTTACTGTGGCTGAGTGTGATATTCAATGGCGCAAGAAATGATACAGATGGAGGTACACATTAGCTCAGCACAAGACTTCATGAACACACACACACACATACACAACAGAGTATCTACAAATACTGTCTGAGGGAGGGGAGAATGTATCAATTTTCCCAAGATTTTTTTTATTCTTTTTTTTTGAGGAAGATTAGCCCCGAGCTAACTACTGCCAATCCTCCTCTTTCTGCTAGGGAAGGCTGGCCCTGAGCTAACATCCATGCTCATCTTCCTCTACTTTACATGTGGGATGCCTATGTCAGCATGGCTTGCCATGTGGTGCCATATCCGCACCTGGGATCCAAACCAGTGAAGCCTGGGCTGCCAAACTGGAACGTGTGAACTTAACCACTGTGCCACTGGGTTATCCTCCTGACTTCTTTTTTAGACAAAGCTCACATGTGAGAAAAGAAAGGAATTTCCTTCCACATGCACCTTAATTTTTTTAAACTTTGTTGTTATCAGTTTGAGTTTGGTTTCAATCAGTGTCCTTTTTGCCTATATCTTTGGATCTCAAACTTTTTCCAGGTTTCAGAGAACCCTACAAATGGAATTTGCAGAGATTCATTCCAAGATCTAATATTCACATTCAGCTTGTGATATGAAAATGTATTTTTATAAAAGTTAGATTAAATTATGCATTTGTTCTTACAAAATGCTGTACATAAAAATTCAAACTATTTAAAAAAGTTATTTCTGAAGTTCCAAATATCAATTGTTACACATATTTTTATTCCTTGTTTATACTGCTTTTCCAAAATGTTTCCCCTCTGCACAGGAAATGGAGCCCCAAAATATATCCACTGTCACTGAGTTTCAGCTGCTAGGATTCCAGGACCTTCTTGAGTGGCAGACCCTCCTCTTTGCCATTTTCTTGTTCATCTACTTCCTCACAGTAACAGGGAATGTTGTCATTATTGTAGTGGTGAGCCAGGACCAGCGACTGCACTCACCTATGTACATGTTCCTCAAACACCTCTCCTTTCTGGAGATCTGGTATACATCCACCATTGTGCCCCTTCTCCTAGCCAACCTGCTTTCCTGGGGCCAGTCCATCTCTTTCCCTGCCTGTATGGCCCAGCTCTACTTTTTTGTGTTCTTTAGGGCTACTGAGTGCTTTCTTCTGGCCATGATGGCCTATGACCGATATCTGGCCATCTGCAGCCCACTACACTACACTTTCCTGATGAGTCCTGAGATGTGCAGCAAGTTGGTGGCAACCTCCTGGTTGACAGGGTTCAGCACAGGATTTTTGCCCTCCCTGATGATTTCCAAGTTGGATTTCTGTGGGCCCAATCAGATCAATCATTTCTTCTGTGCCCTCCTTCCCCTCATGCAGCTCTCATGTTCCAGCATTTATATCACAGAGATGGTCATCTTTATCCTGTCAATTGCTGTGCTGTGCATTTGCTTTTTTCTTACACTTGTTTCCTATGTTTCATTGTGTCCTCCATATTGAGAATTCCTTCAGCCTCTGGCCAGATGAAGACTTTTGCCACATGTGGCTCCCATTTGCTTGTTGTCACTGTCTACTATGGTTCCATGATCTCCATATATGTTTTCCCCAATACCCATCTGTCACCTGAAATCAACAAGATCATTTCTGTCTTCTACACCGTGGTCACCCCATTGCTAAACCCTGTTATCTACAGTTTGAGGAACAAAGACTTCAAAGTGGCCTTTAAAAAAGTTGTGGCAAATAAATGTGGCATCTGTGGAGTAAGACTGAAGGAAATTTTCTTTATTAGTTAAGGAATATCACTACAGGATATCCAGTGGATTAAGTTCAGGGATAAGTGAATAGCCAGTTCAGAGCCTTCAGAACTAAACACCATCATCGGCATTATGTCAAATTCCACAAGCTGTAATGAAATAGCTTCTTCATGACCCCTTTCCAACAACTAGTCGGAAGATAAATTGGCCCTATGAAACTATTTTGGGGGTAATTTTGCCTTTATAAGCTTTCTTTCATCTTCTGACTTGAATCTGATTGTATAATTCCATTGCATGATGATGACACATACATTCCTTTCAGATTCTGCAATATGATTAATCTTGTGTTCATAAAGCCTAAGTACAGAAATTTATACACTTTTAAAGTACTGTTAGGACACTGGCCTTGTAGACTCAGCATCGTGTGCTATTGGTTCTTGTCAAATATCTGCAGAATGAATGAATTATAAAAGAAAAGAAATGATATGTGAATTGTGTGTTGACCTAAATTATCTGCTAATGACAAGAAAGAACAAAGAAGGATTTTTGAGACACCAAAGATTTATCCATAATAACTTAGAACTTTAATATTTTTTAACAGAATTCTAGGAAAAGAAGGAAGGGCCACAGGTTGAGGGGAGGGATGAGTGGAAAAGGATGGAGTGGGAGAGGGAGAAGGAGAAAGACAAAGAAACAGAAAGAAAGATAGAGAGACAGATAAAAATGAAAAAGAAATAAAGAAAGAGGGACAGAGAAGGAAGAAAGGGAAGAGATCAGGGGAAATGGGAAGGGAAGGGAAAATATGGCAAGAGAGGAAGGAAGGAGGGAAAATAGGAAGGAAGGAAGGGGAGATTAGGGAAGGGAAGGGAAAGGAGCAAATGGAAAAGGGAGGGAACAAAAAATACAAAGTGTTATATGCTATCGTGAGCCCTGGGAGTCAAAGACCATACATTAACAGGCTTAAATCACTCTCAAATATTCTTTTGTTCAGCCAATATTTATAAGACCTCTACTAATCCTGCCCATTATTCTATTCATTGATTCCACAAATATTTTCAATCCCCTGCTATATGCCAGTCCTCTTGCTGTAGTCTGGGTTGATATAGAAACAACCAAGGAAGACTTTGCCTTAGTGGAGCATGCAGTCTTCAGAGGGAGAGAAAATTGTAATGAATCATCAAAGGAAAAATTGATTTATTTCTATCTGTGATGATTGTTATGAAACAATAAAGTTCAACCTGGTGTGTACACATTGAACAAGAAGGTCTGAATGAACATAGAGGGTTAGGAAATTTCTCTATGCTTAAGTAGTCACTTAACCTACACTTCAAGGATGAGGAGAAGAAGACTAGAAATGATTGTCCAGGTAGGGAATATGGCATGAATGCAGGAGGAGAAGCATGGAGAAGCTGGGGATGGAGGAAAAATATGATTCTAGAGCAAGAGCTGTTCCATGAAGGTCATTAAAAGCCCTATAGGTCTAATGGATTTTACACTAAGAGAAATAATTGAATATGAAATGGTATCAATTAGGGAATGACATGATATATTTTTTCATTTGTAAATATTATTATTGTTTGGGGAAAAGACTGAAAGAGAGAAAGACTTGCTGGGACCATTTCCATAGCCCATAAAGGACACGAGGTTGACTTTATTTTAAGTTTGATGATGTAATCTATCATAGGAAGAGCTTCACACATGGAAAAGTCAAGGATGGAAAATCTAGACTCACTCGTCCATTTACTTGCAGCGGCACCAGTTTACAGTCTATTAAACAAATGTGATAGATTCCACAACTACCTTTGAGTTTCAGGGGTAAATGCACTTTGACTGTTTGGCTCATGCAATTTCCTCTCACCACATGTCTTTGTGTTCTCTTGCCTTTCTTCCATCCTTCAAGTTTCCTTTTCTCCCAGGATTTGACTTGTGAGAATCATTTAGTCTGTATTAGATCCATCTGGTTCAAATGGTACATTGGAATCTGAGATGGGATAAGAAGTGGGTGATATAGGGAGGAAAACATCATTGGACTGGCATTTTGGATGGAATACTAAAAACCAATCTAATATCTTACCTTGTTCATCTCTGATTTGTATATTTATTGTATGTTATATTTAACTAGATATGAATTATCTTAGCAAAAGATTATTTCTAAAGTATCAACCTACATTGGTGCCTGACTCTTCATATGTGCAGAAGGATTATTGATCCTCATATGAGAGACTTCAAGAAATGATGCTAAATGGACATTTATATATGTGGATCTGGAGCTCAGAGCTGTTACCTGCCTAAAAGTTTTTAAAATTGTAAGTTTTCATCACATAGATGATATTTTAAAATATGTAAATGGATAAGATTCCCAGGAATAAAGCATAAACCAAGAAAATAAAAGTGAATAGTAAAATGGAGGAATGGAGGAATGTCAAATCACAAATTTTAAGTGAAGAAGAGGGACCTGAAAAGGAACTACAAAGGAATAACTGCAGAGTTGCGAGTGCATTTGTGAGGTGGTTGTACAGACTCTTCTAAGGGAGTAATGTTCTGAGAAGGAAGACAAGATGAGCACAAAAGGTGATAATTATGAGGCTTTCATTAAAGTGCTCAACACAGAGGCTACTATTGTTCCTGGGGAAGGCAATAAAGGCTAGATTTGTACTTCATTGACTGGACTGGGGAGGGTGTATGCAAGACTGGTGATAGTGAGAGAGGGAATGGCTTGTACAGAAATGGAAGAAGTTGTGTGTGTAAACAATTATCTTGAAAGTGCAATTGTAAAAGTGTCATAAAAATGCTGATGTTGGAGGTGTAGTTGCATTTTTTTAAGATTTGATCATCTGAATTAGTATGAACATTTGCAGTGAGGGTCCATTAGTTAGTAAAAATTTAAGGAATCAATACAGAGAGTGAAAGCTGACAGCCTGAGTTTGAAAAGGAAGGGATCTAGGGCAAATGTGTAGATATCAGCATTCAATCGGGAAAGCATTTTTTATATTGTGGGAGGCAGAAGGGAGGGGATCATTGCAATATGATGAGGGTTTAAGGAAATAGAGCTATGACTTGTACAAATTTTCACCAGAGGAATCATATGGCTTATGTTTCTGAGACAAAGTCAACAGCTCTTATCCACCATAGAGAAAGTAAGTAGAGGCTTGAATGAAGTGGCAAGAACATTCTATATTTGTATTGTAAAATGAAATTGATAGCTGACTGAAGACATACAGGTGGATTTGAGAGCAAAAATGAGTACCTCGTTGAAGTAGGATATCAGATTTATTGTCATCTTGAGCTGCCAGTTTGCTTATTGCTTTAAACCATGTCAGCTGTTTGGGCTCTGTCGAATATGGTGAAAGGCAGGATTCATTTTGAGTTGAGGCTTAGCTCTGTTGGTAGAGTAAGAGATAGAGGCAAAGAAATGATGGATGTTAATTTGAGAAGAGAAATCAATATATATGTGACAAGTGGAAGAAAAAATGACTAGAACTCCAGAATTTTAAAAAAATGTAATTATAATAGGGTTATTTGAGTTCTGTGGATTGATGGGAAGTAATACTTAGAGGTTTAGTGGCCCAAAATAGTGATTTAAGAAATGGTTTAGTTTGGGGTAACAACAAAACCAAACATATAGCTAAGAATAAGTGAGATAATCATGTCATGAGAAGAAAGATGAATTCGTCACAAAGCTGGGGACAATAATTCCATTAGGAAAGAAAGTCATGACTGTGGTGTTATCTCTAAATGAGTGGGTGTGGCTAGTAGTTACATGGATCATCTCAATGAGGAGATAATGAGTTGTTCACTTCCTTAGCATGAGTCTTAAAGGAAGATGTTTTTAAAGGGAATGGGTGAACAATATCCAGTGCAAAGCAGTAAAGAGCAAGGAGTTTATCATGCCCACAGAATGACCATAAAATATAGGGCGAGAGAGAGATGTTAAGCAATTCCACTTGAAGAATTAGTGCTCAGTTTCCATTCAAGCTAGGAGATGAGGTAAGATTTATAAAGAAGTGATGACTGAACAAGAAATATTAGTTCCAAATGGGCCAACTCTCTGTGATTGACTCAGGGCTATCAGAGCTTTCCAAGACATCCCCTAGGAGATGGTTGTCAATTTTCTTGACAGGGGTCACTCCAGCCTTGAGTTGACTACACCAATTGAAATATTTCAGGGTCCCTACCTTTGATGGAGGTGGATTTAACATGTTTTAAGTTAAACACAACCTAATCTTTAGTTCCTTTTAAAAGAGTCTCTAGAGCTCTGTCTTATGGTACTGTGTCAATATTATATGTCTTGTTGATTATTTTTATTTTCAGTTGTTCAAGAACTAGGTGTATCGTGTTTTTTTTATTTTGTTCTTTTTTTTGAGGAAGATTAGCCCTGAGCTAACTACTGCCAATCCTCCTCTTTTTGCTAAGGAAGACTGGCCCTGAACTAAAATCCATGCCCATCTTCCTCTACTTTATACGTGGGATGCCTACCACAGCATGGCTTTTGCCAAGCAGTGCCATGTCCACACCCAGGATCCAAACCAGCAAACCCCAGGCCGCCCAGAAGAGGATTGTGTGCATTTAACTGCTGTGCCACCAGGCCGGCCCATGTATCGTTTTTTAAGAACACATTTCACACATTTGCAGTTTTTGTTACAGCAATGTCAACCTACAAAAACAGAAACCAATTTAAGAGGCAAAGCGTTTATTTGGGATCAAAGAATCATAATTCAGGGAACACAGATTCAAGTGGAAACCCAAATAGTGTCCTCGTTACAGGAGAAGAGCTCAGTGTTTTTATGAAAAAAGGGATAAAGATGAGGTAAGTTGTATTAAGAAGTGTTAATTGGTGCTAGGTGAGTTAAGGCTAGGTTTGTACTTCACAGACTAACTTGAGATTTGTTTACCAGGCAGAAGGCTAGATTTGTACTTCATTGATTAATTAGTAATTCAGTCATCAGCAAAGTCCAATTTTCTCAGTCCTAACAAGCTGGATATTCTTGACCTTGTTGACTTCTTTGAATGTCCATGGTTTGGTACAGTGTGGAAGATAAAGAAAACACGATATGTAAGGCAATTGCTCTGAAATGGCTGCTCTGGCTCTATTTCAATATGGCTCCACTCATTTCATCTTTCACAGCAAAGGCCAGGAAAATTTTATGGAAGTTTGAACAAAGTTCATCCCCATTACTGTGAATCATTTCTGCAAAACAATGTTTTACCACTGGAACAAATAGAACATAATTTTTATGGTTGTTTAAAAGATTGAGTGATGTGTCTGATTTGTCTATTAAGTCTACAAAATAAAAAATAGCATATTTTTTATGATTTAACTGTCATTTGTTTTTGTTAAATATATTACCTTGCCAACAATTAAATGATGGTAGAGAAAAGAGAAATTAACATGTAATTGCCATAGAAATAGAGGAAACCATCTATTTTTATAAAAATGGTGGGAAATAGATGTTATTAACTTCTCTTTTGCATTTACTCTTCTTAACCACAAAGTAACATGACTTTTATTACAAAGATAAGGAAAATGAATGTGATGTAAGCCAAAATTCTCTCTTGAAATTCTAATATTCTATTCTATTTGTAAATTAGTTTGTTTAACTAATTAGATACAAGATATATAATTTAAAATCTATTTCATGTCCCATTTATAAGCTCTTTCTGTCTTTAAGGTTTTAGTCTATGCTTCAAAAGAAACTGTCCAATTCTGTGTGTTTTTAATTTTAATCTAGTTCATTAAAAACATTTTCTTATAGCTGAAAATCGTCTCCTATAAAACCCCATTCATACATGCATAGCAAAAACAAAACAAAAAAAGCACATCAGTATGAAACAGACCTTGTTTGCTTTCAAAGGTATAATTTACCAAATTTCTGTGTCACCCTTAGCTTGAGAGAAAAGAGAAAGAAATTTCCTTAAATCTGAAGAAAATAAAACATTAGAACCATCAGAAATATTTTAGACAAAGAGTGATAGGATTTCTAATCATCTTCACCAGTTCACTTTGTCATGGGTAATCTTCTGTTAGCAGTTTCATGAAGTCATAAGTTTCTCCATTAGATTTCAGTAATTTCTTACCAAGTTCAGTTTTATAATCTGGAAGTTTATCAGAAACCTGCATTCTAGAGCAAATGTTAGAGTCCTTTACATGAATTTCTGGGAAGATGAAACATATTTTTCAGGAGCAACAGAGCAAAACAAAAACTGTCTGTAAATAACAAAGGGCCTCAAAAAGGCAATTGACAAAGAAATTTGATTAATTCTACGACATACAGCACGTCAAGATAATAACTACAATTATTGCTGACAACCAGAACAAATCAGAATTTAAGAATGTTATAAAGTTTTTAAAACCTTTATATCAATAACATTTACCCACATAATAACACCTAGGAAGGTTCATCATCAGTTACTTGACAATGCTTCCCAAGTAATTTGACATAGCAAATAAGCCTAATTAGTTTAGTATCTTCTTCTTTATAGGAAGAGAGCGAACAAGTTTCTTTAGGTAGTCCCAGAGCTAATTGGAGATCCTTAAAGTTTCCTTTTTCTAAATCAAAAGAAAGACTTTAATTTTGGGGAAAGCTTATCAAAAATATCAAAAAGTATTGAGGCCGGCCCAGTGGCATAGTGGTTGGGTTTGTGTATTCTGTTTCAGCAGCCCAGGTTCACCAGTTTGGATCCCAGGCATGGAACTATCACTTATCAAGCCATGCTGTGGCAGGCATCCTCTATATAAAGTAGAGGAAGATGGGCATGGATATTAGCTCAGGGCCAATTTTCCTCAGCAAAAAGAAGATGATTGGTGGTGGATGTTAGCTCAGGGGTAATCTTCATCAAAAAGAAATTGATTAATCAAATAATTAATTTAAAAATCAAAAAGTTTTTAACACTTGGTCAAATAGGAAAAAATGCTTATTATGCATTTAATCAAAATGACAATAGAAAGTCAGAAAAAGATTAACAGACCTCAGTCTTTTTGAATATAGGAAATTATTTTAAGAAAATATAGCTTTTGTTTCTTTTAGGTAAACTTACTCAAAAATAAAGAAAAACCTCTTATAACCTCTTTATCAAGGGCAGATGAAAAGCTCAAGAAAATTATCTCTTTAAGAGACAGAAGACCAAATTCTAACTTTTCACTAACTTATTTTAGACATTAAAAATCTTTTACTTAGTTAGATTTACTTTAATCTTAGTCTACTTGATCACTCATAAACTCCTCAGGATTTCACTTTCAAGAACATTTTACGTTCAGAATTTAACCAAATTTTGTCCCTTTCTCTTATTTAGTATTTTAAGAAAAATTTATCTTTCTTAACAAGACAAAGAAAAATAATCTATTCTTTATATCTTCTTTACTGAAAACATACATTTTAATTTCCCTGTAGACAAACTTTCTAGAAGTATATTCTTTCTCACAGAAAACTCCTCAGCATGTAAAAAACATGCCTGTCAAGAAACCTAAGCATTTCAGGTTCTGTGAGATAAGAAACCAAAGGCAGACAAATCTATGCTTAATAATTAATTTCTTTTTTTTATTGTGGTAACGTTGGTTTATAACACTATATAAACTTCAGGTATACGTCATCATATTCTGATTTCTGTGTAGTGTACATTGTGCTCACCATCCAAAGACCAATTACAATCCATCACCATACACAAGTGCCTAATAACCTTTCATCCTCCTACCTTCCCGCTTCCTCTCCGGTAACCACCAATCCAAGCTCTGTCTCTATGTGTTTGTTTATTGTTATTTTTATCTTCTATTTATGAGTGAGATCATACATTATTTGACTTTCTTCCTAAGATTTATTTTGTTCAGCACAATACCATCAAGGTCCATCCATGTTGTCACAAATGACAAGATTTCAACCTTTTAATGGCTGATTAGTATCCCATTGTGTCTGTATACCACATCTTCTTTATCTATTCCTCCCTCAATGGGCACATAGGTTGTTTCCAAGTCTTGGCTATTGTGAATGATGCTACAAAGAACATAGGGGTGCATATATCTTTAGGTATTCATGATTTCATGTTCTTTGGATATATACCAGGCAGTGGAATAGCTGGATTATATAGTAGTCTTATTCTTAATTTTTTGAGGAACCTCCATATTCTGTTCCATAGTGACTGCATCAGGTTGCACTACCACTAGCAGTGTATGAAAGGTTCCTTTTCTCCACATCCTTTCCAACAGTGGTTATTTTCTGTCTTGCTAATTATAGCCATTCTGATGAGCGTGAGGTGATATCTCATTGTAATTTTAATTTACATTTCCCTGATAATTAGTCATGTTGAACATCTTTTCTTGTGCCTGTTGGCCATGTGTATATCTTCTTTGGAGAAGTGCCTGTTCATATCTTTTGCCCCTTTTTTAATTGGGTTTTTAGTTTTGTTGTTGTTGAGATCTATGAGTTCTTCATACATTTTGAATATTAACCCCTTATCAGATATATAGTTTGCTTATATCTTCTCCCAATTGTTAGGTTGTCTTTTTGTTTTGTTGATGGTTTGCTTTGCTGTGCAGAGGCTTTTTAGTTTGGTGTAGTACCATTTGTTTATTTTTTCTATTGTTTCCCTTGAGCCATCAGACATGGAACTTGAAAATGAGTAGCTAAGACTGATGTTGAAGAGCATACTGCTTATTTTTTTCCCATAAATTTCATGGTTTCAGGTCTTACATTCAAGTCTTTAATCCACTTTGAGTTAATTTTTGTGTATAGTGTAAGATATTGGTCTACTTTCCTTCTTTTCCATGTGGCTGTCTTGTTTTCTCAACACCATTTATTGAAGAGACTTTCTCCATGGTATTTTCTTGGCTCCCTTACAAATATTAGCTGTCTATACATGTGTGGCTCTATTTCTGGGCTCTTGAATCTGTTCCATTGATCTTTGTGTCTGTTTTTGTGCCAGTACCATGCTGTTTTGGTTACTGCGGCTTTGCAGTATATTTTAAAATCAGAGAGTGTGATACCTCTGGCTTTGTTCCTCTTTCTCAGGATTTTTTTGGCTATTCAGGGTCTTATGTTGTTCCATATAAATTTTAGGATTCTTTTTCCTCTTTCTGTGAAAAATATAATTTGAACTTTGATAGGGATTGCATTGAATCTTTAGATTGCTCTAGGAAGTATAGAAACTTTTAAATATGTTAATTTTTCCAATCAATGAACATGTAACATCTTTTCATTTGTTTGTGTCTTTTCCTATTTCTACAGTGTTTTATAGTTTTCAGTGTACAGGTCTTTCACCTCTTTGGTAAAATTTATTCCTAGGTATTCCATTCTTTCTGTCACAGTTGTATATGGGATTGTATTCTTTATTTCTCACTTTGTCGTGTGGTTAATGGATAGAAAGGCAACTGACTTTTGCATGTTGATTTTGTATCCTATAACTTTTCCATATTCCTTTATTATTTCTAAAAGATTTTTGGTGGACTTTTAGGGTTTCCTGTATATAAAATCATGACATCTGCAAATTGTGACAGTTTAACTTCTTCCTTTTACAAATTTCTTTTTTCTTTCCTGATTGTTCCGACTAGGATTTCCAATACTATGCCAAATAAGAGTGGTGAAAATGAGCATCCTTATCTTCCTGTTCTTAGAGGTTCCTGTTCTTAGAGGGATAGCTTTCAGTTTTCCTCCAATGAGAGTTTTAGCTGTGGGTGTTTCATATATGGTCTTTATTATTTTGAGATACTTTCCTTCCATACCTATTATATTCGGAGTTTTTATTACAAATGAGTGGTGTATATTGTCAAATGCTTTTTCTGCATCTATTGAAGTGATCATGCAATTTTTATCCTTCATTTTGTTAATGTGCTTACCATGTTGATTGATTTTTGGATGTTGAACCATCCCTCCATCACTGTAGAGACTTCAAGTTCATCGTGGTGTATGACCTTTTTAATGTGTTGTGTTTGATTTGTTAGTATTTTGTTGAGGATTTTTGCATCAATATTTATCAATGATATTGGCCTGTGATTTTCTTTCTTTGTGTTGTCCTTGTTTGGTTTTGGCACCAGGGTAATGTTGGCTTTGCAGAATGAGTTAGGAATCTTCCCCTGCTCTTCAATTTTTTTGAAGAGTTTGATAAGGGTAGACATTAAGTCTTCTTTGAATGCTTTGTAGAATTCACCAGGGAATCTACTTGGTCCTGGACTTTTGTTTTTTGGGACGTTTTTGGTTACTGTTTCAATCTCCTTACTGGTCATTAGTCTATTCAAATTCTTTATTTCTTTTTGATTCAGTTTTTGAAGATGTCTGATTCTAGGAATTCATCCATTTCTTTTAGATTATCCGATTTGCTGGTGTATAGCTTTTTATAATATTCTCTTATAATCTTTTATATTTCTGAGGTGTCCATTTTTATTTGCTCTCTTTCATTTCTCATTTTATTTATTTGAGGCTTCTTGATTTTTTCTTTGTGAATCTACCTAAAACTTTGCCAGTTTTGCTTATCTTTTCCAAGAGTCAGCTCTTCATTTCATTGATTTTTTTCTATTTTTGGGTCTCTATTTAATTTAATTTTGCTTTGATTTTTATAATTTCCTTTCTTCTACTGATTTTGGACTTTGTTATTCTTTTCCCAGTTCCTTTAGATGCACAGTTAGATTGTTTATTTGAGATTTTTATTTGTGGATGTAGGCCTATATTGCTACAGACTTGACTTTTAGATCTGATTTTGCTGTATCTCATAAATTTTGGCATGTTGTATTTTCATTTTCTCTAGGCACTTTTTAATTTTTCCTTTGATTTCTTCATTGACCCACTTGTTTCTCAGTAACGTTTTGTTTAATCTCCACATATTTGTGGCTTTTCTGATTTTCTTCCTGTAGTTGATTTCTAGTTCCATACCACTGTGATCACAAAAGTTACTTGGTATTATTTCAATCTTCTTAAATTTATTGAGACTTTTGTGGCTTATGATCTATCCCGAACAATGTTCAATGTGCATTTGAAAAGAATGTGTATTATGCAGTCTTTGGATAGAATGTTCTGTATATATCTACTAAGTCCATCTGGTTTAATGTGTCATTTAAGGCCAGTGTTGCCTTCTTCATATTCTGTTTGGTTGATATATCCAATGCTTTAGGTGGAGTGTTAAAGTCCCTTACAATTATTGTGTTGCTGTCTATTCCTTCTTTTATATCTGTTAACAATAGCTTTATATATATAGGTGCTTCTATGTTGGGTACATATATATTTACGTGTGTTGTATCCTCTTGTTGGATCATTTCCTTTATCATTATGAAGTGCCTTTCTTCGTTTCTTGTTATAGTTTTTGTTGTAAAGTGAATTTTGTGTGATATAAATATTGTTACTCAGCTTTCTTTTCATTGCCGTTTGCATGGTGTATCTTATTCTATCCCTTCCCTTGCAGTGTGTGTGTCTTTAGGTCTGAAATGAGTCTCATATGCAGCATATATATGGGTCTTGTATTTTATCCAATTGGCCACCCTATGCCTTTTGATTGAAGCATTTAGTCTATTGACATTAAAACAACTATTGATAAGAAGGTACTTATTGCCATTTTGTTATTTTTTTCCGAGTGTTTTAGGAATTCTTCTCTTTTCCTTTCTTCTTCTGAGACACTCTCTTCCCCTATAGTTTGATGGCTTTCTTTAGTATTATGTTTGGGTTCCTTTCTATTATTGTTTTGTGTATTTATTACAGGTTTCTGGTTTGTGATTACCATGAGGTTCATATATAATAACTTAGGTTTATAGCAATCTATATTAAATGCATGGCCTCTTTAGTTTGATTTATTGATAAAAGCTCTACACTTTTACTTCCCTCCTCCCACATTTTATGTTTTTGACATCATATCTAACCTCTTTTTTGTGCATGTGCATAGGTTACCCTATTGTCATGAAAGTAGATAATTTTAGTACTTTTAACTTTTGACCTTCATATTATCTTCATAGATGGTCGTGCTGCTACCTTTACTGTATATTTGCCTTTACCAGTTGTTTTATTGATTTTTCTTTGATAATTTTCTTCTTCATATCTGTGGTCTTCTCTTTTCTACTTAAATAAGTCCCTTTAGCATTACTCCTAGGGCTGGTTTCTTGGTGGTAAACTCCTTTATTCTTTGCTTGTCTGGGTAACTCTTTATCTCTTCTTCAATTCAGAGTGATAACTTTCCCAGGTAGGGTATTTTTGGCTGTAAGTTTTTTTTTTCCTTTCACCCTTTTAAATATATCATGCCACTCCCTTCTAGCCTGTAACTTTTCTGCTGAGAAGTCAGCTGATAGCCTTGTGACATTTTCTTTGTGTGTAATTTGTTGCTTTTCTCTTACAGCTTTTAGGATTCTCTCTTTATATTCTTGACATTTCAATTATAACGTGTCTTGGTTTTGGCCTCTTTGAGTTTATCTTGTTTGGTGCTCTCTGTGCTTCCTGTACTGGATGTCTGTTTCCTTCTTGTGTTAGGACAGTTTTCAGCTATTATTTCTTCAACTAGATTATCTGTATCTTTGTTCTCTCTCTTCATCTTCTTAGACACTGATAGTAAGGGTGTTAGTGCACTTGATGTTGTCACAGGGGTCCCTTAGACTGTCTTCATTCTTTTTAATTCCTTTTTCTTTTATCTGTTCAGCTTGAGTGATTTCCTCTATCCTTTTGTCCAGTTCACTGATCTCTTCCTCTGTATCATCTATTCTGCCATTGAGTCCCTTTAGTGAATTTTTCATTTACAGTATTTTATTCTTCATTTCTGATTTCTTCTTTTTGATATTTTCCAATTCTTGGTTGAATTTCTCCCTGAGTTTATCCATTCTTCTCCCAAAATTTGTGAACATTCTTATGACTATTTGTAGTCTTTGGCAGGTAGATTGTTTATCTAATTTTTGTTATTTTTCTGAAGTTTTGTCCTGTTCCCTAATTGCAATGTATTCTTTTGTCTCCTCTATTTGCCTCTTTCTCTGTGTTTATATCTATGTATTAGGTAGATCAGCTACATCTCCTGATGTTGGAGATGTGACCTTATGTAAGAGATGCCTTATGAAACCCAGCAGTGCCCTTTCCACTCATCATCAGTTCCAAATGTTCCAGGAGGGCCCCCTGTGTTAGCTATATGTGTCTTCCTGTTCTGGCAGGGTTGCTTTTGCTGCAAGTGTCTGGGGAAGCTTGGCTGTTCCCCTGGCAAGCTGGTTGTAATGCTTAGCTGCATGTAGCTGCTATGGTCCCTTTAGTAACTTTATCAGGCATGGGGAGCCCCAGCATAGTTGACTGCAAGGTCTAACAGCAACCTCTTGTAGTTTCTCTGAGTAGCCCCCAGCATAGCTGGTTGCTAGGCTTAGAGGCTTACAATTGCTGTAGGCCTCTGGCCCACGAGGCTGTTTTCAAATCTCTCATGATTGCAGCTGGGTGAGGCTGGCCCCAGGCATGGGAGCACCCAATTTTTACAGGAGTTATAATATGGGAATGTTCCAATATGTGGCTGTTTAAGAAGCACAAGTCAGCTGCAGCTGGCAAGCCCCACTTCCTGCAGGGCCACACACCTCATTAACAAAGTCCTGCCCTGTGTGCCTGCCCCAACCCACTGAAGCAGACTCACTTGCCCAGTAGCAAAGGTTCTAGGCACCATGCGTAAGCAGACTCCCAAACTGCCTGAGGGCTTGGTGTTGAGTGCAGCCAGCCCTTAGTGCAGACTGCCTGACCAGGCTGAGGTGGATTAAATCAATGCTGTATTAGATGGGGCAGACCCCTGGGCTAACAGGCTAGGAGAAGGACTTCAATTGCATCTGCTGGGATGTGTGTAAGCATGCTTGTCTCATTCCCTGAGGAGGGCTCTCCTCTCACCAAGACTTGCCCAGAGCCTATGAAGTGAATCTCTTTCCACCAAAAGACTGCGCCTTTGTTCCTGGTGATTTTAGGTTGCTTTCCAAAATGGGTGAATTTGTGTGTGAGTCATTTAAGAGTAGGCTTTTTTTCCCCCTTGTGTCTGTTAGCTTTTCTGAAGATTCCTAGTTCTTGTTAATTTCTGGCAAAGCCAGGTATTATAACACTTGTTCTGGTTGTGCTGAGTCCAAAAGCTGCTTATTATGATAACACTCCCCTGCTCAGATCCCCTACTCCTCCAGGGGAGGCTTTGTACCTTAAGATTGCTCTCAGCCAGCTGTGATGCAGCTGCAAGGTGGCTTTTTTTCTATCCAGAAATGAATTTCTGCCTTTTCCACCGCAGTCAGTACTTTCCCTTGTTGTTGGTATTCTTTTTATCCAGTTTTCAATTCTCTCTCAAGGTTAAACATTCAAGAGTGGTTGTAAATTTGTTGTGCCCATGGGAGAAAGTGAATCCAGAGTCTGCCTACACCACCATCTTGACACTGGACACTCTAACATTTTATGTTATGTTGAAATGACCTAGGTACTCAACAAATTTTTATCACTGAACTTAATTTAGTGAAGCTCTAAACTTTGAAGTTACCAAAAACATTTGTAAGCTGTGTTTTCAAATATACAGACCATAAAACATAAATACTGTGCCCCAAACCTCTTACCCACTTTTATCTATCTAAATCATTTGTTTCCAAGGATTATGTTTACATTATCCAAAAAGACATCATGAGACATTAGATAAAAGTGTCATTTAAAGCTTTTTTTGCTACAAATTTGTAACAGATAACATGAACTTATTTGACCAGTAAATCCAGGCTACATATCCAATTACTGACAACTCCAAGGACATCCCTATTTTAATCAAACAAACTTAAACATTCTTTCAGTTATGACAGATTAATTTATATCATGTTAACTTGAAAGATATTTAGGCTAGTTTCTTTTATATTTAGAAATAATTTTTGTAAGTGCTTACTTTAATCCAATTTCGATAGAGCTCTTGGTTTTGACTATACCATCCAGAGGTAGAAAAATATCTCACACTTACAACATACACATATAGACATATATGAGCACACATGTATACACAGAGATCTTATAGATTCCATTAATTTTTTATGAATCAGGTGCAACGTAAATCTTATTAGTTTATGAGACACATTTGCATTTCAAAGAATTCACTCAGGGCCTTGAGAAGATGTGGGCACACAATTTACATCGTAAAGACACACAGAAAGCAGTCAAGATTTCTCCAAGATAGAGTTTCTGGGGCATATTTGCTGTATTGGTTTCTTATGTCCCAATATTTAGGAACAGAGGAGACTTTGGGATTGGCAAAAAGACAAGTGAACTTTGATGTGCTTTTTAGAGCCATACTTCTGGACTTGCAGAGATTTGCAAGACAGAGATGATTGCTTCCAGTACCAAAAGAACTGGATTACGGTCTGAATGATAAAAGAGGTTGACCTAACCTTCCAGCTAGATTTTTCTAATTGTTTCTTTATATCATGGGAAATTTTAACTTACGAGGTGAATCAAAAGATTTTTATATTTTAAAACTTCAGGACAATGTATCATATCTTTACAGGTCTGCACAAAGTATTTAACAAAGGTCCTCTTTCTAAGTGTACAATTTAACTCTAGATTCATTTACCTTAGGAAAGAGGAGCTTTTATTATCATTTTATTAGCATCTGATGTTAACCTCTAGTTTTTATCTTATACTGTGTGCGTGCTCAGGCATCCCTATTGACTTCTGTTGTGTATGTTTAATTAACACTGTCTCAAGGGCAGATTTATATGCTGTCTTACAATCATGCAGTGGAAATGTTCCCCAGTAAGACACAATGTCTACCCCCACAATAGAATATATAATACAATCAGGTAAAAAAAGATACAATCAGTTCACAAAAAGCCCATAAATGTATCAATTTTCCTACAAAATTTCATCTGAATTCCATCAAATCTTATATCTCTAATCATAGCTTCCATTAGGACTTCCTTTCAATAGGTCTCAGTCTTATAATATTGGATAGGGGAAGCATTTCCAGCCAGACATAACACCCTTTAACAGCAATTGAAATCAATAAGACTTTATGGCTTAACCATGGGCATGAGAGCCTTCCCCACAAAAGATGCTAAAAGAAACAACCCTCACAAGATCCAGAAAGTTCACTTCCAAAATTTTTCAAGAAAGAAAAGGCTTCCACTGACAGGTGGTAGTGCATTAACAAGCAACAGAGGTTGAAATAACAAAGGCCCTTATGAAATCAACTGGGACCCCTTATGGCAAACTCCCCTGAGCCCTGACACAGCCAGACAGAGAGTGCTTCTTGGAACCCCAGTCTATTTGACTGCTCACCAAGATACCTGCAGGTACCTGCATCCTCCATATGACAGAGGCCCGAAGGGTCACAAAGCTAAGCTGTTAAGACATGTAAAACAAGACAAGGAAAAAAAAATCATCTTATATGTACATTATAAGCTTTAGATACACCTTAGGTCTCTTGGAGCCAGATTTATACCTAGGAGGGAGGTACCACAGGGTTGGGGATCATGTGTGCTTTGCGGAGTACCTCATTGCACAGACCTTTTCTTCATGTTGGTGGGGGACCTGTGTCATCTATCCCTTCCATGACCAACTTATACAATCATGGGAGTCCACTTGAGTTGATGAGTATACTATTGGCTCTTAACTGCTCAACCCATGCCCACCAAATTTGTGGCCTTTTTGTCTTCCAAGATGATCTTAGTAAAAACTTTCACCTCATATGCCTACTCCAAGACAACAGGCTTATAGAGATGCCTGTGTCTTGCCCTATTCTTTTTCCTTTTTATGAAAATTGACACAAAAGACAGAAACAAGAAAAGTATTGACCATCTCTTGGAGGAAAAAGAGCAGTAAACCAATGAGTACTCAGTAGTTCATACTACATACTAATAGCTAAAAGTCACACAATTTGGGAAAGTGCAGCCTAAGAGCCTACAGGTGGATTGAATTAGTGCTTCCAATTGTTTCAGAATTTAGATACATCTGGTCACAAGCATATTTATGCTTCTAGAACCAGGCCATGAAAATTTGGGGGCATCCCCAAAACCAAGACCCCCACAATGAAGGCCAAGCCAAGGCTTCCTTCTAATGGCCAATGTAATTTCCCTGAGGCTGACATCAGTTTGGTACGACCCTTAGCCACAAATAGGAGTGAAACCTGAATTTCTATTTGACCATCTCTGAGTGAAAAATGGAGTTCAATGACATTTTTGTCTTACCCCAACCTGCCACTTGTCGAGTCAAGCCCTCAGGACATAAAGTAAGCTTAGTAAGATTCTGCAGTTCTTTGTAAACATTTACAACTCCTGGAATCTTTATGTCAAAAGATGAAGCCTTTGACTCTTTAAAGATTTATTTCTTGGTCCCAATGCTCAAAAGGAGCCCAAAGTGGCCACGGTAATTTTAAATTATCCCAGGTTATCATGCCAGCTGTTTACAGCTATCTCCATTTTAAGGGGCTTTGCTAAGGTGGCCACAACAAACAAGGTAATTTCTAAAGAGTTTGTTGTGATCACCAGGAAACTAAATTCCCAAACAGACAATTGTAAGATGTGTGCTGACACAGATACAAATACAGAAAAAACAGACACCAGTGAACTGGTTCACAGATTTAGGGTAAAAGTCCTACAATTGTTCCCACCCAGATTGTATGCCCAGATGGTCCTATTGGACCCTAGATGGCTCTGCTATAAATGAAAGGACACCAGGTGGCTCTTCTATAAATTTGAGGGCCCAGATGGAGGGGAAATGAGTTCACAGGCACCCCCAAGGTGATTTACCCTATTCTTGATTGAGCCCATGGACTCACCAGATGTAGCCATTTCTCTTCCTACCACAGTCAGCTTTAGGAGGCAGCTTTCATCATCATGGGAAAGCAGGAAAGGCAGATCCATGAGAAAAAGAGAGGCTCAATAGCTGACAGGTTGCCCATCTGAGGTCAACTGGCCATGAGCAGGACTTAACATCCTACCAGAGTCATCAAATAGTTTACCACCCAAGGGGGGATAACCTTCCTACCACAAGACATGCCACTAGTTGACAGGCAAGGTCGTGGGAGAAAAACAGGGTTTTATTACAGCTTTTTAGCAAGGGTGAAGATGGCTGACTAACGTCCAAAAGAACGATCTTACAGAACAAAGACTACAGGGCAGTTATGTAAAGGTCTAGTCTCCAGATGGGCGAAGTGTCTGGTCTCTGTGTGGGGCATATATCTGGTTTTAGTTCCTGATAATTTTTGGTTTCACTGGTTATGCCTCAGAGACAAAAGCAATGCCCTATGATCTTTCATTTGTCCTTGATGATGCCTATTAGCAGACTCCTCTGCTGGGCATTACCATGTTCCTAAGGAACTCAAAAGAACAAAGTTATCAACTTATAACAGCTGGGGGGGGTGCCATAAAACCTACAGAGAATGCACATCTCCTGGAGGGTGCATATCTAGCTAGTTTAGTTAATCACAGTTCATTCATAGTTGCAATATTGTTTCTTTTCTTCAGCACAGCTTCACTTATGTTCACTATGTGCTGAGCTGGTATAAAAAGTAGAATTGATTTTTTATTTGTTGGAGATTTTTCATGTGGAGAGGCAGAGAATAGACGACACGCAAGAGTTCCTTAAAAAACCACTACCTAATTGCAAGCTTTAATATAAAACTGCAGTGACCAGGACAGTGTACCATAGATATAAATATAGATACATAGATAAGGGAGACAGCCTAGTGAGTCTGGGAATAGACTCACACATATATAGTCACTTAAATTTTAACAAAATGTTAAGATAATTCAGTGGAGAAAGATTAATCTTTTCAACAAGTGCTGTTCTTACAATTAGATACCAATACTAAAAAACCCAAAAATGGACACTACCTTACACCACTTGCACAAGTTAATTCAAAATAGATCATTGATTAAATACAAACCTCAAAGCTTGAAAACTTCTGCTAGAAACCACAAGAGAATGTCTTTGAGATATTGTTTATGTAAAAACCTCTTAGGCATGTGAAGTATGAACCGCGAAAAAAAAAAAAAAACAAGTATGGTACGTTGGTCTTAGTGAAAAGTAAAATTTCTTATCTTCATGTGATTCTGCTAAGAACACAAAAAGATCAACCACAGACTGGGAGAAATATGTGCAAATCGCATATCAGATAAAGGTCTTATGTCCAGAATATATAAAGAATCCTTACAATTCAAGAAGATAAACAATACACTTAAAAAATGTCAAAAGATTTGAACAAACAGTTTACTAAAAAATAGGATGGCAAATACTCCCATGAAAAAATGTCAACCTAGGAGGTAATTGCCAAATTGTGTTGGGACCATGTTGAACTTATTTGCATACTCTGTGTGGATGTATGAATGCTCTTGTTATTCTGCATTACTGTCAATCCTTGACACTTAACATTCTGTAAAGTGAGTGTGAAATTCTTTCTCAGTATGCTTTTGATATACAGTTTTCTGATTAGAAATAAGGCTGACTACACTTTAATATATGCATAGGCCATTTTTTTAAATCTATTTTCAGGAAATTCTTCACTTTACTAGGTCTGTTGGGTGTTTACATTTTACTTATTGATTTATAGATATGATTTTTATATTCTGGTTATTAATCCCCGGTTGGTTATGTGAGACTTTCCTTTTTAACCTTGCTAATGGAGTATAATGTATGCATGCAGCAGGGACTCATAAATATACAACATGAAGAACTTTAGAAACAAAGAGTTTTAGGCATAAAATAAATCATTTAGAATTTGATTTTTGGAATGTTATTTGTCTTGTTACCATAATAACAAAGTTTCTTATTTCTAAGAATATCTGTCCCTTCAGTGTTTAGTGTTTAGGTGATTAATGTGGTGCACATATTAAGTGTAAAATGGCTATATCACCAACTTCTTGGGTAATTTCCTAATGATTGTGGGATGCTGTACTTCTTTGCTCCCTTATATTTATATCATTGCCTTCAACTAGGATAGCTGGTTGTAGCCAGTAAAAGTGCTATGCCAACATCATGCTCCATCCTCCAATTTTTATTGGATTATTTACTTTCTTCCACTGAAATTACTTACAGAGTTTTTTTATTTCCTCTTCAACTTTCAGTATTTTGAAAAACTAATTGGATGGTACTTAAAACGAAGTATATTCTTTTTTCATTTTAAATGCAACCTTTTAATTTTTTGAAATGTGATATTCTAGATGTGTTCCTTCAAATAAATATTATAATTATTTTCTCAAGTGTCAAGCAATATTTGATGGAAATTTGTTTTAATAATTATTTTATCAATTCATTTAGAGATAAAAATTCATTTTTCTGTTGCAATCATATTCAATATCATAACAGAAGTGTCCATTTTTAAAGGTCTTATTGCAAATGTTGACCTTAAAAAATGTGATGATAAAGATAATCAGTGCCTATCTATTTAAACTCTGATAGTTATTTTTCATGTTTTATCTTATTTATAAGATAAGTTAAATCCTTATAACTTTCTGGTATTATAGGCACTAGAACTCTGAATTTCTAGATGGGAGGCTGAAAGACAATAAGTAAGATAGCATGTTTTCAAAATAATGTTTAAAACTCCAAAGTGGGTCACAAGCTTTCATGAGCTATAGACGTATTTCATGTGATTTCCTTTCAGTGATTCATAAAGAGTAAAATACATCAACATAATATCATTGAGTGCAACTGTTAAGAGAACCAGGTACGCCATCCTAACAATAAACAAACAAATGCTTCCAGAGAAAAAGAAAAAGATATTTTCCAAAATTTTCAGAATATGTATAGAAAAGCCTACTCACAAAAGATAGAATTGTATTTCTTGTGTACACTCTTTTCAAGTCTACAAAACATCAGTTGTCCTTCTCTGAGCAAGCAAGGAATGGAGTGAAGGAGGCATCCTCCAGCAGTTGGGCTGGAGGACTTTGAGCACTGTGGTGCCAGGTGCATGCTCCCTTTTGTGCATTGAATGAATCACATTACTCCAGCACAGCCAAAGAACATTATGAAGTAACTTATGGATTAAAAAGCGTTGCTTGTATCTTTTTCTGGCAGTGAGGAAACTAATGCTTGGTGAAGTTACTTTATGTCCTAAAGAATTTAACACGGAGTGAATTAACAGTGTCAGTATTAAAATTTTTATCTTCTTTGACAAAATTTAAATTTTTCCAGTGTAACTTAAAGGTATTTGTACTTTTGAATTTGAGGCACAGAAAATTAAGAAATAAAAAAGGATGGGGCTGGCCCTGTGGCTGAGTGGTTAAGTTCACGTGCTCCGCTGCAGGTGGCCCAGTATTTCATTGGTTCAAATCCTGGGGGTGGATATGGCACTGCTCATCAAACCATGCTGAGGCAGCGTCCCACATGCCACAACTAGAAGGACCACAACGAAGAATATACATCTATGTACCAGGGGCTTTGGGGAGAAAAAGGAAAAAATAAAATCTTTAAAAAAAAGAAATAAAAAAGGAAAGAAAGAAAGAAAGAGGAAGACAAATAACGTTTGCTGTGGGTTGACCCACTATTAACAACATTCTATTTTATTAAATACTGATATAAAAATACTACCATCTAGCATAACCAAAATAGCATAAAGTCAAACTTCTGTTTTGTTACTCACAAAAATCAAAACAAAAAAATCAAAATTCTGTTTTGTCACTCACAAAACAGAAATGATGATAACACAATGAAGATTTATAATCTAACTATAACCAACATTGTTAGATAAATAAATATTTAACCTGCCAATTTTTATTCCTAGAATTTAATTTTTAACTAAAATGTATATTTCTTTTCTCTCTCTTCTCAAGCATAAGATCTTGATTTAAAAAAAAACTGACAAAATTTACTCTTAAGAATGAATGATTGGACAATTGACCAAACCTAACAAAGGGTGATCTGTCTCACTGGTAATAAAACGTATGTTCTTCAGAGCTACATTTTTTTTCTAACTTTATCTCTGGCTGGAGTAAACCTATAAGCTTAAAAGAAGAGTAATAATTATGCAGCTGGGAACCAATGCCACCTTGCTGAGTAGGAGAACAATTTCTCAGGAGAGAAGACATGGGCAAGAGATGGAGACTAACTGGGGAATGTCACAGAAGAACTTGGAGATGCTGGACTCACAGAATGTTAGGGAGAAAATTCCAGCTGAATGCAGGATGACAGTAAAACTTCCAGTGAGCCAAATAGGCAGACATTATGCTCACGTGAGACCTGTGTTTCATGACACCCTCAGAGTGCAGGGGGTGGCAGATGGCAGCAAAGTGGTCAAAGGTTTATGCCTTCCAATGAGAGTATCATGAACAGTCAGTGAGAGAAAAGGCAACAACTTAGGGAAGGGGTGTCCAGTATATATATACAAGACAAAATCTCAAAGAAAATTAAAGACTAGAATCTGATATCTGCAAAGGTGCAAATATAATTTTCCTGTCTACAATTACTCTCATTGTTTTACCAAAGATAATCACAGTAAATCTAATTTGTTTCAGGGCCAGCCCCATGGTCCAGTGGTTAAGGTTGGTTCTTTCTGCTTCAGAGGCCCAGGTTTGGTTCCCAGTTTTGAACTTACACCACTTGTCAGCAGCCACGCTGTGCTGGTGAACCACATACAAAGTAGAGGAAGATTGGTATGCAGTTTAGCTCAGGGAAAATCTTCCTCAAGCAAAAATATAATAACTCTTTTATATTAAAAACTTGGCCAGATTATATAAATGAAAATAAGAATAATCACTGAGGATTTCTGATTTCTGGAAGGATGCAGTAGGGAGAAAAGTTAAATGTTTCATCTTTCTTTACAAAAGTATGTCTTACCAAACTGTTGCTCACTTAATAGAACAGATTTTTTAAAATCTGGGGAAAAATTACAGCATCCTCCTTAGTTCGTGTAGCCCCATGTAATTAAGATTTATTCTTGATCTTTAGCAGTTTCATGATGCCATTACTCTCTTCATTAGACTTCTGTAATTTCTTACACAGTTAGGAAAGTTGATGATCTGAAAGGCTATCAGAAACCTGTATTCTAGAGTGAGTATAAGAATTCTTCCCATGAATCTCCCTGAAGGTGAAACATATTTGCAAAAGCATCAGAGTAAAATAATAACTGTATTTAAATGACGAAAGGATTAAAATGGCATAGTTAAATATTTGATTATGATGCAACTGAGAAGAAAATTTGCTAATTTCTTGAGACACATTTTAAGATAGTGATGAGAATTATGACCAATAACATTGTACTAAGACATATCACGGTTTTAGGAATTACCCTATAATTTTAGACGACTTACATTAATAACATATGCATATAATTATATCTATGAGAAGTGTTAGCATCACTTATTTGACATGCTTCTGTTGTGATTTAATATACCAAATAAACTAGATTTGTTTAATATCTTTCTTTTTATAGGAAGAGAGAACGAATTCTTTGAGAAGTACCAGAGGCCCTCTGGAAATTCTCAAAGTTACTGTACGGTACAAAAAATTGTTTAGTATTTGAATTTTGAGATTTATTACCAAAATATCAAAAGGTTTTAAAACACTTGGTCAAATAGAATTTTCGGTCACTGTGAAACAATACTTATTTATCCATTTAATCATGGTGACAATTAATGAATTTCAAAGAAATACAAAAGATTAAATAGTTGAAGAAAAAAAATCTCCCTGAATAGAGAAGCCTCAACCTTCTGATCAGAGGAAAATATTCTGATAAAGCATAAAATCCTTGTTTTTTCTAGGCCCATCATTTTTTATTAAGAAACTTTTACAATATCTTATTAAGAGTAGATCAACAGTTCAAGTAAACTGTCCTTTTAAGAGAGATAAAACCAAATTCTGGTTTCACACTATCTTACTTTTGATAGTAAGACATTTACTTAATTAAATTCACTTCAGTCTTAGGCAGCTTGATCATGCATAAATCTCTTTTCTCAGGGTTCCTCTTCCACAAATCTTCCAAAATATTATTTTTTCTAAATTCAGAATTTGAGGTTTCCTCTTTCCTATAATCAGTTTACTTTAGGACAAATTTACTTTCTTAACAAAAATATCTCCATTCCTCATACCTTTTTTACTGACAACATACATTTTCTCATAGCATATTTTTTTAATGTATCACAAGACATGTTTATTAATAGACCCAAATATCCTTCTGGTTTTCCATAATAAAAAGCTACTTTAGGGGCCAGCCCCGTGGGTGAGTGGTTAAATTTGTGCACTCTACTTCAGCAGCCCAGGCTTTTGCCAGTTTGGATCCTTGGCATGGACATAGCACCACTCATCAGCCCATGCTGAGCTGATGTCCCACATAGCACAACCAGAGGCACTTTCAACCAGAATGTAGAACTATGTACTGGGGGTTTTTAGGGAGAATAAGAAGCAGGAAAAAGAAAAAAGAAGATTGGCAACAGATGTTAGCTCAGGTGCCAATCTTAAAAAAAGAAAATAAAGGGCTAATGTAGATAAACCTATGTTAAGTAATCAATATCTAATATTCTATCTTATTTGGAAGTGATTTAGATACTCAAGATATATTTTTAATTTTACTTAATTTAGAAAGTGTCTAAGGTTTCAGTTACCGAAAATTTTGGAAGTTATACTTTTCTGTAAGCCAACTTTCTACTATTATCTTTTATTATAAAATGACATACTATATTACTACATTCAACAGAAAATTACTCATTCAAATGGCCATGATATTCCTAAATTCCTGCTCTAAATCTCTTTTTAAATTTTTAATTAATTGCTCAGTTATTTTTATTTAGATAACATTGGTTTATAGCATTATATAAATTTCAGGTGTACATCATTATATTTCAATTTCTAGTAGACCACATAGTGTTCACCACCCAAGACTAATTACCATCCATCACCATACACCTGTGCCCAGTCAACTCTTTCACTTTCCTGCCTCCTCCCTTCCCCTCTGGTAACCACCAATATAATCTCTGTATCTATGTGTTTGTTTGTTGGTTGCTATTGTTTTTATCTTCTATTTATGAGTGAGATCACACAGTATTTGACTTTCTCCACCTGACTTATTTCACTTAGCATAATATAGTCTACTTTCATGCATATGGCTATCCCGTTTTTCCAACACCATTTATTAATGAGACTTTCCTTTCTACATTGTATGTCCTTACCTCCTTTGTTGAAAACTACCTGTCCATAGATGTGTGGGTTTATTTCTTGGCTCTTGATTCTGTTCCATTGATCTCTGTGTCCATTTTTGCACCTTTACCATGCAGTTTTGATTACTATAGCTTTGTAGTATATTTTGAAATCAAGGAGTGTGATACCTCCAGCTTTGTTCTTTTTTCTCATGATTCCTTTGGCTATTTTGGGTCTTTTGTTCTTGTATATTAATTTTAGGATACTTTGTTCTATTTCTGTGAAAAATTTCATTGGGACTTTGATGGGGATTGCATTGAATCTGTATATTGTTTTAGGAAGTTTGGGCATTTAACTATGTTCACTCTTCCAATATAAGAACATGGAATATGTTTCTATTTTATTGTGTCTCCTTTGATTTCATTTTTTGAGGAGGAGAATTATCCCTGAGCTACCATCTGCCACCAATCCTCCTCTTTTTGCTGAGCAAGATTGCCCCTAAGCTAACATCTGTGACCATCTTCCTCTATTTTTTTTATATGTGGAATGCATGTCACAGCACAGCTTGATAAGAATGCATAGGTCTGCATCTGGGATCCAAACCGGCAAAGCATGGGCCACTGAAGCAGAACATGTGAACTTAACTACTGTACCACCAGGCTGGCCCCTCCTTTGATTAATTTCAAGAATGTTTTATAGTTTTCAGTGTATAGGTCTTTCATCTTTTTGGCTAAAATTATTCCCAGCTATTTTATTCTTTTTGTTGCAATTGCAAATGTGATTGTATTCTTAATTTCACTTTCTGCTAGTGTATAGAAACACAACTGACTTTTGCATGTTGATTTTGTATACTGCAGCTTACTATATTCATATATGATTTCTAATTTTTTTTGGTAGATTCTTTAGGGTTTCCTATATACAAAGTCATGCCATCCGCAAATTATGACAAGTTCACTTATTCCCTTCCAATTTGGATGCATTTTATTTCTTTTTCTTGCCTGATTGCTCTTAGTAGGACTTCCACTACTATGTGAAATAAGAGTGGTGAAAGTGGGCATCCTTGTCTGCTTCCTGTTCTTAAAGGGATAGTTTTCAGTTTTTCTCCATTGAGTATGGTATTAGCTCTGGGTTTGTCACATATGGCCTTTATTATCTTGAAGCATTTTTCTTTTATATCCAATTTATTCAAAGAATTTTTTCATAAATGGATGCTCTATCTTATTGAATGCTTTGTATGCATCTATTGAGATGATCCCATGATTTTTATTCTTTATTTTGTTAATGTGGTGTATCACAATGATTTGTGGATTTTGAACCATCCCTACACCCTTGGGATATATCCCACTTGATCACGGGGGAGGATCTTGTTAATATGTCGTTGTATTAGACTTGCTAGTATTTTGTTGAGAATTTTTCCATCAATGTTCAAAGGGACTTTAACACTCCAATTACACGAATGGATAAATCATCCAAACGGAAGCTCAATGAGGAAACATTGGCCTTAAAAGACACATAAGACCAGATGTAATTGGAAGATATATACAGAACATTCCATCCCAAAACCGCAGAATAGACCTTCTTTTCAAATGCATATGGAACATTCTCCAGGATAGATCACATATTCAGCCAGAAAAGAAGTCTCAATAACTCTAAGAAGAGTAAAATAATACCAAGCAACTTTTCTAACCACAACAGTATGGAACTGGATATCAATTACAAGAAGAAAACTGAAAAAGTCACAAATATGTGGAGATTAAACAAAATGCTACTGAACACCTATTAAGTCAATGAAGAAATCAAAGGAGAAATAAAAAAAATACCTAGAAACAAGTGAAAATGAAAATACAGCATGCCAAAGTTTATGGGATACAGGAAGTGATGTACTAAGAGGGAAGTTTATAGCAATATAGGCCTGCCTCAAAAAAAAAAAAGAAAACTCTCCAACAATATAACAGTGAACCTAACAGTAACTAGAAAAAGAAGAAATAAAGCCTAAAATAAATAGAAGGAAGGAAACCATAAGAATCAGTGAGAATAAATGAAATAACAAGAAATAAGCAGAAAAAAATCACTGAAACTAAGAGCTGATCCTTTGAAAAGATTAATAAAATTGACAAACTTTTACCTAGACTCACCAAGAAATAAAGAAAGTCCAAATGAAATAAGAAACAAAAGAGGAGAAATTTCATTAGACACCTCTGAATACAAAAGATTCTAAGAGAATACTATGAAAAGGTATATGCCAACACATTGGATAATCTAGAAGAAATGGATAAATTCATAGAATCATACAACCTTCCAAAACTGAATCAAGAATAAATAGAAAATTTGAATAGACCAATCATCAGTAAAGGGATTAAAACAATAATCAAAAACCTCCACCAAAATAAAAGTCCAGGACCAGAAAGCTTCCCTGGTGAATTCTACCAAACATTCGAGGAAGACTATATCTATCCTTCTCAAACTCTTCCAAAAAATTGAAGAGGAGGGGGAGATTTTTATTGTCTTCAATTATTGCAACAGAGATGACATAAATTTCTTTGTGTTTGGGTAAACCCAGTTAAAGCAAAAATTTTATATTTAACGCCAATAACTCTAAAGATATACCTATTTTAATTTACCAAACAAAATTAAATTAGGTTTAATATCAAATAGTTTCCTAGATCATGTGATCCTGAAATTCATCCAGGTTATTTTCTGTTATATTTTCAGCTTGTACTCAATTTATATAGTACTTGTTTTGGTTTTTTTTTTTTTTTGACTTTTTTTTTAATTGAGTTATTGATAGGTTACAATCTTGTGAAATTTCAATTGTACATTAATGTTTGTCAGTCATGTTGTAGGTGCACCACTTCACCCTTTGTGCCCACCCCCCACTCCACCTTTCCCCTGGTATCCACTAAACTGTTCTTGGTCCATAGTTTTAAATTCCTCATATGAGTGGAGTCATACACAGATTATCTTTCTCTCGCTGGCTTATTTCACTTAACATAATTCTCTCAAGGTCCGTCCATGTTATTGCAAATGGAATGATTTTGTTCTGTTTGGCAGCTGAGTAGTATTCCATTGTATATATGTACCACATCTTCTTTATCCATTCGTCTGTTGATGGGCACTTAGGTTGCTTCCACGTCTTGGCTATTGTAAACAGTGCTGCAATAAACATTGGGGTGCACAGGACTTTTGGGATTGCTGACTTCAGGCTCTTTGGATAGATACCCAGTAGTGGGATGGCTGGATCATATGGTAGTTCTATTTTTAGTTTTTTGAGGAATCTCCATACTGTTTTCCATAGTGGCTGCACCAGTTTGCATTCCCACCAGCAGTGTATGAGGGTTCCTTTTTCCCCGCAACCTCTCCAACATTTGTTGCTATTAGTTTTAGATATTTTTGTCATTCTAACGGGTGTAAGGTGATATCTTAGTGTAGTTTTGATTTGCATTTCCCTGATGATCAGCGATGATGAGCATCTTTTCATGTGCCTATTGGCCTTCAGTATATCTTCTTTGGAGAAATGTCTGTTCATGTCTCCAGCCCATTTTTTGATTGGGTTGTTTGATGTTTTGTGGTTGAGTTGCGAGAGTTCTTTATATATTAAGGGTATTAAGCCTTTGTCAGATATATGACTTGCAAATATTTGTTCCCAGTTAGTGGGCTGTTTTTTTGTTTCAATCCTGTTTTCATTTGCCTTGAAGAAGCTCTTTAATCTGATGAAGTCCCATTTGTTTATTCTTTCTACTGTTTCCCTTCTCTGAGAAGGCATGGTGTCCGAAAAGATCCTTTTAATACTGATGTCAAAGAGTGTACTGCCTACGTTTTCTTCCAGAAGCCTTATGGTTTCAGGTCTCACCTTTAGGTCTTTGATCCATTTTGAGTTTATTTTGGTGAATGGTGAAAAAGAATGGTCCATTTTCATTCTTTTACATGTGGCTTTCCAGTTTTCCCAGCACCATTTGTTGAAAAGACTTTCTTTTCTCCATTGTATGCCCTCAGCTCCTTTGTCAAAGATAAGCTGTCCATAGATGTGTGGTTTTATTTCTGGGCTTTCAATTTTGTTCCATTGATCTGTGCACCTGTTTTGTACCAGTACCATGCTGTTTTGATTACTGTAGCTTTGTAGTATGTTTTGAAGTCAGGGATTGTGATGCCTCCCGTTTTGTTCTTTTTTCTCAGGATTGCTTTAGCAATTCGGGGTCTTTTGTTGCCCCATATGAATTTTAGGATTCTTTGTTCTAATTCTGTAAAGAATGTCATTGGGATTCTGATTGGGATGGCGTTGAATCTGTAGATTGCTTTAGGTAGAATGGACATTTTAACTATGTTTATTCTTCCAATCCATCTACATGGAATGTCTTTCCATCTCCTTATGTCGTCATCCAATTCTCTCAGAAAGGCCTTGTAATTTTCATTATATAGGTCCTTCACTTCCTTAGTTAAATTTACCCCAAGGTATTTTATTCTTTTTGTTGCGATTGTGAATGGTATTGTATTCTTGAGTTCTTTTTCTGTTGGTTCATTACTGGAGTATAGAAATGCTACTGATTTATGCAAACTGATTTTATACCCTGCAACTTTGCTGTAGTTGTTGATTACTTCTAACAGTTTTCCAATGGATTCTTTGGGGTTTCCTATATATAAGATCATGTCATCTGCAAACAGCGAGAGTTTCACTTCTTCCCTCCCTATTTGGATTCCTTTTATTCCTTTTTCTTGCCTGATTGCTCTGGCCAGGACCTCCAGTACTATGTTAAATAAGAGTGGTGATAGAGGGCATCCTTGTCTTGTTCCTGTTTTCAGGGGGATGGGGTTCAGTTTTTGCCCATTGGGTATGATGTTGGCTATGGGTTTGTCGTATATGGCCTTTATTATGTTGAGGTAGTTTCCTTCTATGCCCGTTTTGTTCAGAGTTTTTATCATAAATGGCTGTTGGATCTTGTCAAATGCCTTCTCTGCATCTATTGAGATGATCATGTGGTTTTTATTCCTCAGTTTGTTGATGTGGTGTATCATGTTGATTGATTTGCGGATGTTGAACCATCCCTGTGTCCCTGGTATGAATCCCACCTGATCCTGATGTATGATTCTTTTGATGAATTGCTGAATTCTGGTTGCCAAAATTTTGTTTAGAATTTTTACATCTATGTTCATCAGTGATATTGGCCTGTAGTTCTCTTTTTTCGTGGTGTCCTTGTCAGGTTTTGGTATCAGTGTGATGTTGGCCTCATAGAATGTGTTAGGAAGTGTTCCATCTTCCCTAATTTTTTGGAATAGCTTGAAAAGGATAAGTATGAATTCCTCTCTGAAAGTTTGGTAGAATTCCCCAGGAAAGCCATCTGGTCCTGGGGTTTTATTCTTTGGGATGTTTTTGATTGCTGTTTCAATCTCTTTCCTTGTGATTGGTCTGTTCAAATTGTCTGCCTCTTCTTGAGTGAGCTTTGGGAGATTGTAGGAGTCCAGGAATTTATCCATTTCCTCTAGGTTATCCATTCTGTTGGCATATAGTTTTTTGTAGTATTCTCTTATAATCTGTTGTAGTTCTGCAGAGTCTGTTATTTCTCCTCGCTCATTTCTGATTTTGTTTATTTGAGCTCTCTCCCTTTTTTTCTTTGTAAGTCTGGCTAGTGGTTTGTCAATTTTATTTATCTTCTCAAAAAACCAGCTCTTTGTCTCATTGATCCTTTCTACTGCCTTTTTCGTTTCAATAGTATTTATTTCTGCTCTGATTTTTATTATTTCTCTCCTTCTGCTGACTTTGGGCTTCATTTGTTCTTTTTTCTCTAGTTCAGTTAGGTGTGCTTTAAGGTTGCTTATTTGGGATTTTTCTTGTTTGTTAAGATGTGCCTGTATTGCAATGAATTTTCCTCTTAATACAGCTTTTGCTGTATCCCATAGGAGTTCGTATGGCATGCTATCATTTTCATTTGTTTCCAGGTATTTTTTTATTTCTTCCTTAATTTCTTCAATGATCCATTGCTTGTTCAGTAGTGTGTTGTTTAGTCTCCACATCTTTGTGCCTTTCTCAGCTTTTTTCTTGTAATTAATTTCTAGCCTTATAGCACTATGATCTGAGAAGATGCTTGTTATTATTTCAATTTTTTTAAATTTGTAGAGGCTTGCCTTGTTTCCCAACATATGGTCTATCCTAGAGAATGTTCCATGTGCACTTGAGAAGAATGTGTATTCAGCTCCTTCAGGGTGGAGTGATCTATATATGTCTATTAAGTCCAATTGTTTTAGTTTTTCATTCAGCTCCACTATTCCCTTGTTGATTTTCTGTCTGGATGATCTGTCCATTGATGTGAGTGGGGTGTTGAGGTCCCCTACTATTATTGTGTTGTTTTTAACATCTTCCTTTAGGTCTGTTAATAGTTGCTTTATGAATCTTGGTGCTCCTGTGTTGGGTGCATAGATATTTATGTGTTATTTCTTCTTGATGAAGTGTCCCTTTGATCATTATATATTGTCCCTCTGTGTCTCTCTTTACCTGTCTTATTTTGAAATCCACTTGGTCTGATATGAGAATTGTAACAGCTGCCTTTTTTTCCTTGCTATTTGCTTGAAGTATTGTCCTCCACCCCTTCACCCTGAGTCTGTGTTTGTCCTTGGGGCTGAGGTGTGTTTCCTGGAGGCAACAAATTGTTGGATCTTGTTCTTTAATCCCTTTTGCCACTCTGTGTCTTTTTATTGGAGAGTTCAATCCGTTCACATTGAGAGTGATTATTGATGCATGTGGACTTAATGCTGTCAATCTGTCACTCATTATCTTGTTTTCCTGTGTTTCTTTTCCTGTGTGCTTTAGACTACCCATTTAATACTGCAATTTCTTATGCTGGGTTTCTTAGATTTTTCCTTATCTATGATTTGTGACTCTGTTCTGTACTTTATTTTAGTGTCTACCTTGAAGTTTGTATTTAGAATCTCATGTATAATATAGTCTATTCTCTGGTGGTCTGTTACTTACTCGACCAATACTGATTTAGACCCTTTGCTCTTCCCCTCCTAAATAATTATTTTCATTTTTTATTCCAACTCGTCTTATTAATTTGTAGTTAGAGTGCTAAGATCGTCCTTGTTTTGGTAGGTTCCTTATTTTTACCCTAATGCTATAGTTGAATATTTGCTATCCTGTTCTGGTTGTATCCATCGGTCTCCCTAGTCTGTGGATTGTGTCCCCTTTCTCCCTTTTTTCTTTTTTCAAGTATGAGAGCCTTCTTGAGGATTTCTTGTAATGGAGGGCTTTTAGTTACAAATTCCCTTAACTTTTGTTTGTCTGGAAAAGATTTAATTTCTCCCTCATATCTGAAGGAAATTCTTGCTGGATAGAGTATTCTTGGCTGAAGGATTTTATCCTTTAAAGCTTTGACTATATCACTCCATTCTCTCCTAGCTTGTAGGGTTTCTGTAGAGAAATCCGCTGACAGTCTGATAGGGGCTCCTTTATAGTTTATTCTCTTTTTTTTTCTTACTTCTCTGAGTATTCTTTCCTTATCATTCCTATTTGCCAACTTTACTATTATGTGCCTTGCGGTGGGTCTTTTTACATTGACAAATCTAGGAGATCTAAAACCCTCCTCTACACACATTTCTCCGTTGATCCCTAGATTTGGGAAGTTCTCTTCAATAATTTCGTTAAGCACACTCTCTGCTCCATTTTCCTTTTCCATATTCTTGGGAATTCCTATGATCCTTATGTTCTTACTCCTCATTGAATCCATTATCTCTCAGAGATTTTCCTCATTTTTTTAAATTCTTAGTTCTCTTTCTTCCTGTGTCTGGCGCCATTCAGCCTGTCTGTCCTCGATTATGCTGATTTGCTCCTCTAGGTTGTCTACACGGGCATTCAGGGAATCCGTATTCTGTTTTATCTGGTCCATTGTGTTTTTCATCTCAAGTAATTCTGTTTGATTCTTCCTTATGATTTCAATCTCTTTTGTGAAGTAACTCCAGAACTTGGCTTGTTTCTCTTTCTCTCTACCTCATTGAGTTTTTTGATTATAGCTGCTCTGAATTCATTATGATTTAGTTTACCTAATTCCAAGTCCTCAGGACTTAATTCTGTGTTTTTATTGTTTTCCTTCTGGTCTGGGGCTTTTATAAATTGCTGGATGGTAGAGGAGCAGTTTTTTCTCATGGTGGTAGAATTCAGTTGCAGTTACAGCCTGTCACCACTAGATGGGGGTCGAGAGCGGCATGTTAGCGGCTGCGCCCACTGGCTTTGTTAGGGGGGAGGTGCTGTTACACGGCCGGTCTGGGTTCAGATCAGTTTTGTTCTCTGGTCTCCCAAGGCCCTTGATTTATAGGGTCCCCGTGGACGGAAGCTTTCCCCCTGTCAGTGGGTCTCCACTGAATCAGCGGCAGGAGTCCTGGATGATCCCCAGTCACGCGGCCCCTCCCCTGCTCCTTCCCAACCCGCGCCGCAGCAATCACAGACTCTAGGGGAGGGAGTGATGTTCTCTCCTACCGTTCCAGTGCCTCCGAAGGTGTAAGCAAGGTTATGATCTCCACCTTCTTGGTATTATAGGTCTCTAACGAGCTGGCATTATGTTTATTCTCTGAAATTCAGTTCTTCCAATCTTTTGTTGTATTTTGGAGGGGAGAGAATCCTGGGTCAGCTCACCCTGCCATTTTGCTCCGCCCACCTCGCTCAGCACTTGTTTGTTTTTAAGCCAATTAAATAGAGCTCCTTATAAATTGGTCTTGATACTATCATCCTGAGTTTGAAAAAATCACATATGTAAAACATATATGTAAGGACACATACATAAATGCACAGACAGATACGAGCATAGATTTTGTAGCCTCAATTTTAAATTTTTTATTTGATTGTTGGGCAAGAGTACTTACATAGCAGTCTACATTCCAAAACCTTCTTTTCCTCTTTTTTCTTTCATTTGTAGAAATCAAGGTTGGTCTACATAATAGTGTCAGAGAGTTTACAAGCTTTTTGCTTATCAAGGACTGACATACACATCCGTTTACATTATTTTTAATGTATTTCTTTCCTTCTGAGTACATAGTTGTATTTTAGATTGAAGGGGGGAAGTTGAAAAACAATTCCTATCAGGCTCTGAATATCAGATTCCAATTTGGTTAAAATTCTGATGATGTTACTAAATCCTTTTAAATATCTTGTTAGTTTTCAGCTGGGAAAAAACAGAAAACATTTCCGGCAGTAATAAATAAATCCAGTAATTTTTAATTCTAGTCTCCCCTTGACTGTTTAAGGAAGTAATGTAGCAGTTTACGAGAACAGCTCTCAGAGTCTCATTAGCTCTGGAAGGGACCCATACGGGGGCTTTCTTTCAAAGGTAGATATGGAGTGTTTGTTAATGCATTAACATAATGGACTTTCTTATAGTTTTTTTCTTTTAGGTCCTGTTTATATCTTAATTTTTCATTAGGTTTTTGCAGCAAAACTTTCAATGAGGCTATTTTGGAATCTTGAAGGCTTTGATTTTAACTGTCCTTCTTAAATGATCTTATCCAATTGAAACATTCCTTTAACTATCAGTGTAATTCCCCTGAGGGCTGGCAGCAGTTTGGTAGGACCATACCTGCAAATTGAGTTTAACATCCATTTCTGCACAGCCACATTTGGCTGAAAATAGGGTGCAAACCACATTTTGGTTTGACCAATCTGATAGTTACCAAGCCAAGCTCTCAGAACACAAAACAAGCTTAGTAAAATTTTCCTGTTCTTTGGGGGATTGACCTGGTGGCATTGTGGCTGGGTTTGTGTGCTCCACTTTGGCAGCCCAGGGTTCATGGGCTTGGATCCTGGGCATGGACCTATGTATCACTTATCAATCCATGCTAGGCAGGCATCCCGCATATAAAATAGAGGAAGATCAGTACAGTTGTTAGCTCAGGGCCAGCATTCCTCAGCAAAAAGAAGAGGATTGGCAGTGGATGTTAGCTCAGGGCTAATCTTCCTCACCAAAAAAAAAGCTGTTCTTTGAAAATATTTACAGCTTCTAGGACCATAGTTTTTAAGCAAATGTGATTGAAGGTAGCATATTTAACTCTTTAGGAATTAAAGATCTTATTTCTGATTTTAAATCCTTGATTCTCAAGCGTAGTGTGCAAAAAGATGAGTTTTGGAAGCTCAAATGTTGCCCAAAGTTGCCACTGTACTCTTATAACATCTTTTGTATTATCAGTTCACCAGGATAAAAATTTACAAGAGAAAGGATCATAGTTGTTAAACATAAATCCAGCTGGAGTTCCTAAGAGAGGATCTTTTGGGGAACATTTAGAAGATTAAATTCGTATTTTGAAAGCATGGTCAGACAAAGAAACAAAGAGATGCCAGTCACAAGCAACCAAGTTGATACCTATGCTTCTGAAGCATTGGTTACAGCTGTTTGGACAAAAAACATAAAAGACACATTTTGAGTACTCACCAGACAGGGAATAAGCCCTCACACAGCAAGAGCCATAGCTGCCACATACAGAGAAACACTTCCAGTGGTAGTAGCCATAAGTGCCATAACATGTCCCAAACAGAAAGACTCTTTCAGATGGTAATAGCTGTGAGCTTGCTAAGAGACAATTATCTCCTGGTTAACGACCCCAGGTTAAGCCCCTGCCACAGAATCCTAAAGAAAAGCAAAGTCCTCAACCATGAAGGAGGGGAGTGAGAATGTGACTGGAGTCACGACTGAAGGATCAGGCAGTCCATGAAAGTGGTTGAGCACACCAAGTGGACTCATGTTAATACTGAGCCATTTTCACAGGACATTGGTCCATGAAAGTATCACTTTGTAATAGATGTTTCTGACACCATGTGTCAAACTACAAAAACAGAAATCATTTTAAGAGACTAAGTGTTTATTTGGGATTAAAGAATTGCAATTTGGGAAGCCCACAGATTCAAGCAGAAACCCACTAGAGAGTAAAAGTCAGGGTCTTGTAAAGGGAAAAAGGGGAGGTTACGTTACGGAGAGCTTTAATTGGAGTTGCAGGTAGAGAACTAATCTTGGCTAAACATTGATTGATTACTGATTCTATCTGCAAAAAGTCCACAGTCACCAGTCTTTGTCCTCAGGATGTCAATTCTCCTGCTGACTTCTCAATTGCTTGTGAAACAGTTTGCCACTTTGTCCCAGTCCAAAGCTTTGTCTCAGACTAGGGTTCAAGACAGCAAGGCAGTTTCTCTGAAATGTCAGCTCTAACATCATTTTAAAACAGATCCACTAAGTTATTATTAAAGTCAATTTTGACATGGGACATGGATGTGAGGAAGAAGAGCTCCATGGCTTCTTTGAAAGATGACATAAGTGAAGCCATATTAAAATAGAGCCAAAGCAGCCATTTAGAAGAATTGCCTCACATATCTTGTTTTCTTTATATTCAAATTTGGACAAAACCACTAAATTCCAAGAAGTCAGTAAGGAAGACAAGTCTGTTTGTAACAACTGATGAAAGTGGACTTTGCTGATGAATGAATTTCAAGCCAATCCATGAAGTACAAACTTAGCCTTACCTCATCTACCATCAGTTAACTCTTCTTTAATAAACTTCTCTCTCTTTTTCCCACAAAACTCCAAGTCCCTCTCCTGTAATAGTCCTGAAACGATTTGGGTTTCTACCTGAATCTATGGTCCCCAAATTTCAATGCTTTGATCCCCCAAAATACTTTCCCTCTTAAACTGGCTTTTGTTTTGGTAGGTTGACATATGGTGTCAGAAAGCAAGACCTGAAGCAATCTCACTTTCGCAGACAGGCATTTCCTGGAAATGGCTTGAGTATCAACACAAGTTCCCTTGTGTGCTTACCATTTCTATGGAAAACTGGCTCCTCCAACCATAAGTCTTCTCAGGTTCTGACCACCTTCCTTCTTGGTTAAGGTTTCTGCCCTTCTTTGAGATTGTGGGAGTGGTAGCCCAATCTGGGCTTGATCAAATAGGAGACAATTGTCTTCAAGCTGTCTCACACCTATTGGCATTTGGAAGAGTTTTTCTGTTTGGGCCACCTTATGGTGGCTCATGGCTGTTGCCAAATGGATGCATTTCTCTGTCTGAGCTACCTATGGCTGTCGCCATCTGAGAGTTTATTCCCTATCTGATGAGTGCTCACATTTTCTCTTTTGTGTTATTTGCCCAAACAGCTGTAGCCAGTGGGTCAGAAGCACAAATAACAACCTAGGCCTTGCAACTGTCACCTCCTTGTCTCTTTGTGTGGTAACGTTTTAACACGAGAGGTTCATCTTCTAGAAGTTCCCAAGAGGTTCCTCCCTCAGGAACTCCAGCTGGGTTTAAATTTAAACAATGGGCATTCCTCTCATAAATTTTTGTCTTGGTGGATTATTAATAAAGAATATAATTTAAAATTATGGTGGCCACTTTGGGGCTCTTTTGAGCTTCCAATTCTTCTGCCCCCACTTTTTTTTTACACACTAGACTTGAGAACCGCAGAATTAAGACCAGACATAAGATCTTTAATTTCTAAATAGTCACACAGCACACCTTCCAGCACACCTGCTTAAATATTATGGTCCTGGAAGCTATAAATATTTTCAATGAACAGCAAAATTTTACAAAGCTTGTTTCCTGTCCTGATGGCTTGGCTTTGTAACCATTAGGTTAGGGGGCCTCAAAATATGGTCAGACAGAAAAGTGGATTGTACCCTATTTGCAGCTAAATTTCTACAAAACTGCCAGCCTTCAAGGGGATTGGAATGTGCCTACAATGGAAATAGAAATGGAAACCTCATATATCTCAGTATGTGAAAATTTCTTGTCATTTTCCCCTTTGATTGATAATATTTTGATAGCATTTATGATCAAAATATTGTCCTTTGGTGCCAGGTTGGTTGTTGGCTGCCCTGGGTCCATCATGGCCTTTGGTTCTAGGCTTTTATTTCATTCGACTAGCTATATGCATTATGTCAAAATGGCTAAATATAGTGGATTATCATAGAGGTATATATTGGCAGATGGTGCATTCCAAAGGTTATGTAATTTGTCAATTAATTTTGTATTACCACACAAACATTGTACATGAATTCTTATGATTGCATTGTTTATAACAATTATAAAACAGATATAATAACAGTGGTAATAAATTTAATATTTGAAACGGTTATTTTAAAAGAATGAATTTTAGGCATAGTCTATCAGGAAAAGAAACTCATCCAGTGTTATAAGATTGATCAACTATCCCACGTTTCTGGGCAATCATTACTCTAGCCTGCATGGCAGCCTTACAACAAAGAGTTTAAATGAAGGGATTTAAGTTTGGAAAGACAGGCCTATGCCAGAGTCCTGGTACAGCTGTCTACAACAGATAATGTCTTCTTCTCATACTGAATTGGAGGTATTTGTCTTGATCAGTCAATGTTGTGTGTCAGAAACAGGATTTGAAATCATTCAGGTGGAAGGGAATTTTTTTTAAATGAGAAATGTGAATCTATGAGTCTATCCTTTTTAATTTTGCAGTGCATGGATTGGTTAAAAGTACCTGATAAAGTCCTTTCAGACAGGGCTGCATAGTCTTCTATTAGATGCCTCTTCCCATAAACAAAATCTCCAGGTTGTATTCTATGATCCCGAATGAGATCTTTGTCTCCTGGGAATTCACTGTTTAGGGAAACAGCTACTAATATTTCACCTAAGTGCCTCAATGAGAGCCTCACAGTAATGTAATACATCTCCCTTGAGCAAAGTTGGTTCGTACATTCCCTCATCTAATTGACTAGATTGATCTGTTATTATTTCCAAAGGAGGCAGCCAATGTTTTCCAAAAGGTATAGATCTAAGATTGAGAAGCACGAGTGGAAGAGCTTTTGGCCATGAGAGATTAAAATATTCTAAAAGCTTTCCCAATTGAGTTTTGATAGTGCTGTTAGTTGTTTCCACTAATCCCAAGGACTGGTGATGATAAGCACAGTAAAAATTCTGAAGTATTGGCCAAATGTCACAGATAGATTCAATTACTTGTACAGTGAAATGAGTTCCCTGGTCATGTGCAACTCAGTAGGAATCCCCAAAACATGAATTATCCTTTCAAATAACAATTTACCTACAGTTAAAGCCATTGTTCTTTGGCAGGGAAAGCCCTCAACCCAATGTGAAAAATATAAATCATTACTAAGATTTACACACCTGAGATGGTGGCATTTGAACAAAGTCCAATTGCCCTACCTCAGGGTCCCTGAGGAAAGGTAAAGGGACATTGTGGCCCATAAAGTGTTTTCCTGGAATTATGTTTAGGACACATAGCATAACAATCATATGCTTTATGAGCCACTGTGAGAGAAAGTCTCCAAAAGGATTGTTTTCCCTATAAATTCATCCTTTCAAGTGCCTGGTGAGTTAAATGATGTACTTGTTGGAGCAATGGTAAATGTGCTCCAACTGGTACTATAGGTTTGTTTTGTTTTTTTATTAGATCCAAACCACTTTTGTGTAGCAGGGTCAAAAATTCCCCCTTTTTGTTTCCAGAGCTGGTTTTTATCTTCTGGGAAAGATTCAGCCTGTTGCCACATCTGTTGCCAATCTTCCTCTCTCTTTTTTGTTCCTCCGCAAAGCCCCAGTACATAATTGTATATTCTAGTTGTAAGTCCTTCTAGTTCTTCTATGTGAGTCACTGCCACATGGCTACTGACAGATGGGTGGGATGGTTCCATGCCCAGGAAGCCAATCAGAGTTGCTGAAGTGGGGCATGCTGAACTTTAAGCACTAGGCCCTCAGAGCTGGCTCTACATATTGATATTTGTCTGAAAAGACCCTCACCTGAGGGTGAATGCAAGCGTGCTCTCTTCATGGAAGGTGCTGGTTTTATCTCTAAGGAAGGCTCAGCAGCACAGTTTTTGTGTAATTCCATCAGCTGAGTTCAGCGTCAGTGAAGATTGCAGGGTCCTCAACACCTGCAGTTGAGTGTCCATAGTAGCAACAAAAAAAGCTGCTTGGGACCACTATTCTCTTTTTCTCCCATGGACAATGTCATGGCTAAGGAAATTCTCCTTGGCAGTGGTTCCAACTTGTGGGTGCCTTCACAGTGGTGGTGGAATTGGTGTCTGATGGATGGATACCAATGGAACAGCCACAGAGCTGAGGACTGGAGCATGGGTGCTCACTGAATGATAACAGTTCTGAGTTCTGGGGTACTGGCTTACCTGCCACAGCATTGGCACTGATGCTTGAAACGTGCACGCAAAGTCCAACTGTGGGTCTGGAGTGTGGGCATATGCAACGTCACAACAGAGCTAGGACTTGGTACTCAGACATGTGTGGATGAGCTGTGACTTTGGGGTTCAGGGCATGTGCAGGGTTGAGGGGGCTCACAGCCCTGGTCCCAGGATGGCACAACAGTAGTTTCTTTTGGGAGGGTGGAGCAGAGCTTCATTTTTCCCTCCCAGGGGTCTGCAGCAGTGATAGCTGCTGATTTCCTCAGTCATAAGAGCTGCTGGTGTTCTCTGCAGAGCACACCCCTGGGGTGTGTGCTGACAAATACTACAAGGTACCCCACTGTGAAAACTGTGGGAGTCTGCAACTGTTTGGGGAGCTGGTGAGGTCCACAGTAGCAAAGGCTATTAGGGTCCTCCACAGAGCAGGCCACTGAGGACAGCAATGACACCTGCTGCATGACTGATACCGATAGCCCCTCTCTTCTTCTTTGTTCCTAACAATCTCCAGACATCTCCAGATATCTCCACTGCATTGATCTCCCCACTGATCCTTCATGTCTGGTTGTTCTCCATTCTTTGTTCCACTGTGTTGCTGTAGGTTCTTAATTGGACTCTTGAGCTTTCCAAAGGCTATTTCTGTTTGTGGATAGCTGGCTAATTGTGTTTTGTAGGGTAAATAAAGGCTAGTATCTTCTACTCTGCCATCTTGCTGTCATCACACTCTTGAATCCTTACAGCCTGTGCAGATCACTATTAAAAGTGAGAGAAGGCAGTGCCAGATAAGTTTAAGAAATTAATTATCAAATAGGTCACGTGTTATTTGTGGGGTAACCATATAACATATTGTATAAAGTAGGACACTATTTATGGTAAAAGAAAGCAATATTAGTAGTTTGCTGGGGCAACAGGCAGAACCCAAGACTGTCTGAATCTGATAAATGAGGTTAAGATACCTTACATTTATGTGAAATGTACTTTACAACATATTGATACATAAATTTATTTTATCATTATTTCTGGTTTGGATCACATACAAAATAATTGGACAGAATTCATTCTTTAAAAAGTATCTTTCATTTAAAATATATTTTTGATTTCATTAAATGTCAATAAATATTTTTATCTAACTTTATCATTTCCCTGTTACCAGCCAAATTACATTAAAAGCTACTTGCTGTTCACAACACATTTTCACCTCCTATGCTTTATTATTCCATTTTCTTTCTCCTCAATTAATTCTTTCCCAAATCTTCACATGTTAAAATGTCCCTTCATGTCATCTCGCTCTTAATTGCCAGAACATTGTTCTATCCCAACATTGCTCTCCCCACCATTTTTATTTCCTTCTATGTCTGGTGCCCCATTATTCTTTATAAAAGCCTCTTTTATGCTTGCATTATCTTTTCCTTGCATGGTACATATATTGAGCAACTGTGACAGGTAAGATTTATCTCTCTGCCATCATTGTAAGTGGCTTATAGACAAATTAATAAATTTTAAAATGTGGAATAAACATATAGAATATAAGTTCTTAATATAAGCTCATAGGAAAAAGCAGATAATAAAATTACACCTAATGATTAGTGCTAAAATTAAACTGCATACTTATAGAAATGCTGATTATAATTATCATAAAGATAAATGGATTTTTATTTTCAAGTTATGGATAAATCTTTATTCAAAGTTACATTTTATGCATTTTTATTGCTTTTTCAAACTAACTATTTGAAGAGATTCGTTACTGTCTAATTTGTCAGTTTTTTATGGGAATCATGTGGGAACTGATAATATCAATTATTACAGTAATTGTTGATCCCCATGCTGGGTATTGTACATAGCAGTAACAAATGTTAGGTATGGTTTCTGCTCTTAAATGCATAACATTATGTTTGGACTGAAAGAAATGCACGCACAAAAACTGAAGCCTACGTGACACCCAGCTTAATGGTCACGTGATGAAGCGGTTCTGAAATCAGAGACGTGGAGACGGTTGGGTTGGTGGGCAGTGGAGTAGCAGGGAAATCCTTTTCAAGAGGATTGTATAAAGTTACACCTTAGAAGAGAAAGACATAGAAAGAAGACAAAAAGGCATTTTTGTTCCAATGGAGGCTTAAATTGGGAAAATTTTTACAATTCAGAATTTTTAACTGTGACTTCTAACAATTAGAAGTATTTTAGTTTTCATGAGGGGAAGGAATTGAGATAAACAGAACCACAGTTTCTCATTATTGCCTCAAAATATAAAGGTATAAAATCAACATTCTCTCACAGTAGTTTTGCCCGTGTACAGTTCCTCAACCGCTCCTGTACACTAGGTGATTCCTCTTCTCAGATATTTCTCACTAACGGTCAATTGTAAGGTTAAAATATCTGTTCTTTGTCTTAAGTTTTAGGATAAATTACTGCATGGATTCTTTTTGCCATTTAACTTTCAATACTTAGCTAGCCTCCAAATTCTATAATCTTTATGGATGAGGAGTTCATTGGGCTCTAATTCAGAGTGGGGAGATTTCATTCATAACATTTTCCATGAAAAATTATGATTCTTACAGATTTTGCTGCTCTATATAACAGCCAATACTTTCAGTTTCGTATATTACTTTGTCTATTCACTCATTCAAACACTCACCAAATATTTTCAACCATTCACTGTATGCAACCATTCTGTATAAAGTAAATATTTATTCTGAATAATTTCACTAAGAATTTAAGGAAGACATAAATACACTTGGAATTTAGACTTTGTGCAGTGTATTAAAATATATACATGAATTGCAAGAGGACTATAGATGAGGTGAAAGGTAATTAGAATTACAGTCATAGAGAACACAAAAATGGTGGAAATCAATATTGGGCTTTGAAAAGTAAGCTTTATTTTACCTAAAGGAGAAAGTCACAGAGTGGCATTCAAGGGAGAAGAAATTGCATTTTCAAATCTAACAGTGTTGAAAGACAATATTACTTTTATTTCAAAGAAAAAACTCCTGCAAGGACAAAAGTACAATGTATATTTAGCAATAATTGGAAATCAAAGTTGAAAAACTGTAGAAATGAAATTGTGTAAGATCCTACATACACAGTAGTAGAGCTCACAGACAGTCTACAGGGAATATAGGATAAATGAGAAAAATGTTCCCTTTCTTGAAAAACAGATAATAAAATGGACTCATGAATTTAAGACCCTGCTCCCTACACATACACAAAGTTATTTTGAGTGTCCAGTGGATCTTGTGCCTACCCAGGGCTCTTTATGCAGTGAAAAACTTGCTCATTCATGTCTGCCAGCCCTCATTTAAGCCTTCAGTCAAGTACTTAGATTCTGTTTGGTGACTAAATCTCTCATATTAATTAGATAGACACATTATGGTGAGATAATTTTTGCACTGTTGGAAACCAGAGTCATCCAAGGAAAATAAATAAATAAAAATAATGGAGTGTTTATTTTCCTGATATCATAGGACAGTTAGCTTATTTGTAGATAAAAATTTTACCTAAAAAGTTTTAGCCAAGTTTGCACAGTAAAAATTATGTTATTTGAAATTAATTTTCCTTTCAGTCTTAAAACTTCTCCTGGGAAAGCAAAGAGTTCTGCATTTATTGCAGTCTCAGAAGAACAGACTCACTAACAAGTTTCATAAACATTTTCAGGGAGAGGAAAAGCTTGGTTCTCAAGCTCTCTGTGGGCCTGGATCCTGATGAGCTGCTTTTACAGACTTGTTACCTCTGAAAGTCTTCCTTCCTGGAGTACCTCATGCTTCTGAATTGTCCTGTGCTAATTTGTCCCTCAACACAAGCTGTCTGGACTAAACAGCTACTACTGAAAACTCAACTTCTGGGCCCCAAAACTCAATTTCAAAAGGAAAATCTCGTGCAAAAATGGCATTTCCCCCCACTTTTTTCCATCTAAATCACTTTCACTGGACAGGGGCCACTTATCGTAAGACAAGTCTATGGTGTCATGGAGGAAGAAGTTTTCTGCTTGGAAAGAAGATGAGAAACTTACAAGAGATTTTCCTGTGTAACAGCATGTCTAGCAAGAAGAACATCTGCATGCATAGTTAATGTTTTACATTTATTTGAAAATGAGATGCTAAGCAACTTGGAAGAATATCGTATGATCAGATCTTTATATGAAATTTTGCTTTATGCAAGTCAAGATTGATTGACTTTAATGAAAGATAAACTTGCACATTCTCACATTTTTCTTTGGGATTTCAAACATTGCTTCATTTGTGGAATGTCCATTTTTCCCATTAGTTTCCTTAACCCCAACCTAAACACTCAATTTCTAGGTTTAATTGAAATCACATTCATCAAATAGTTGTTCAAAGTTCTGTAACAGTTATTGCTCATCTATTCTGAGAGAGCGTCTCTCTCTCTCTCTCTGTCTCTCTCCTTTTATTCTGTCTTTCTGATGTTGATGCATATTGTCTAGAATTAGATTATCAAGAACACTGTTTCCTTTGCTCCTATTACTAAAGTATTAAACATGTATTTGATAGCCTGGGCCTTCCGTCTAGTTCACATTTCCATGTAATGCTTGTGTGTTTTATATCTCTTGACAATGAGATCTTAAAGGGAATTTATGAATTAAACCTAGAGTATGTCCCATTTGAATATCTTTTTGTGCAGTTAAATTTCTTCTCTTACAGTTACTCCAAGGGATTAAATAAAAATGATTATATGTGATTGTTTAAAAATCTGGGATGGTTATCTTAAATTGTTTTACTCTGCTTAAATAATTTATACTAGCTAATTATGTGAATCAAATTTATTGTTTTGCTTACAAAATAGAGTCTTTAAAATTAGAATGCTTAAGATTATATTTGAAACATCCTCCCTGTTTGTGAAATAAAAACCCATCTTTTATTTTGGTTGGAATAGAATCCTAGTCATAAATAACTTTGCCATATTGATTCTAATCAGGGGATTTGGCTCATAATTCCATCCATGACACTGTGGATTTCTTTATAATTTATTTCTAAATATTATACTTTAGTAATACTCATATAATTTATTATGTCATTCTTTATGAAATGTAAATTATAGAAAATATTATGTCAAGTTGTATTTCCATTTCTGAGTATATTTCTAAAAGTTGCCTGTCATAAATGTGATGTGATCTCTCATCTCATACAGTTTTTTGACATTTGATCTTCTACTTTTTGTCTAATTTTCTGTGCTTTCTTTGCATTGAATGATAATTTTCTCTGCCATTAACACATACATTTCAATTTGTTCCATGAATTTCCTGAAATATTTATACCAATGCTTTTATGTTTATATTTTAAGCCATTTTATGTTGTGTATGTTTCTGGCAAATTGCTTTTGTTTTGCGTTCCAATGTCAGCCTAATATAAGTAAAAATTAATATATTCCTGTTTATTTTTTAAATTATAAAACTTATTTTATTGATGTAACATTTGTGTATAACTTTGTGTAAATTTGATACAACTCATTGATGTACATTTGTGATTACTGTTCTCCAGCTCATTTTTGTTTAAAAAGTTTTACTGTTATTTCACAGAGATTATGTTTATCTCCTTACCCCCCCTTCCCTTTTGTGGAGGAAATCATGTTTGACACTTCTAATTTCTGCCAAAATCAAATAATTTCCCTATAGTTTATATTACTTCACTTATATATACATATATGTATATTTAAAGTTGAGAAATCTTTGTGTACTCCTTTGGCCAAATCATTGTAAATGTATCCTAGATAAAGGTAATGTTGGCACTAATCTTTATGGAGCAAAGCTTTATCTCAGATCTTTTTTGTTTGTGACTAATTCAGAAATAAAATTTTAATTATTCTCTTGTCTGCATCAAAGGAAACATTTTAAAAACATGATTGAAAAATTATCAACATTTTGCAAGCCTTAATACTGCAATTTCATAATGTTTTTACACTGGCTGATAAATATTCAAGAATAGATTAACCTCATTGGAATTCAATACAATACAAAGGAAAATAAAGCCTAGTAAAGGAAGATAATTGCTAATCTACAAAGATAATTTTACATATACAAAGGAGAATAAGTTAATTTATTTTCATTTATCCACCTCTGCTGACAGTTGGAGTGCTAGAATCCCAGGTAGGAAAACCCTCCTGTCATAATGGCTGCCATGTGTGCCCAGAACCCAGCATGGCCCTTGAAGACAGAGCTGCAACAACGACCTGGAACTGGAGCCTGTGCCCTCTGTGTTCCCTTTCAACACCTGCACAGCCTAGTCCCCACAACGTAAACATTGGAGGTAAACTGCTATTATATTTACAGGTACTAACTCTTGGTGTATTCTATCAAAACATTTGACAAATTTCTTGTTGATGACACATATAGTTATAACTATATATTTAACATGTGCCACTACTAAGAATTAGGGAATATAAAAATGAAAGATGGAATTACGAAAACTTATTTTCATATATCCTTATCTGGATTTTTGTAAGAATTATTACACCCAACAATATCAGTTTTGTTGCTCAATTTTGCTAGAAAGAAAAGAATAGCTAAAATACACTATTCTTAATTTATCCTGAATTTCATAATGAAATGAGTGATTCCTTATACTTTTTTATCTGCCATAACTCTGTTTGCAATAAAAAGAGACATAAAACCTGAAAAGGAGGAATTGGACATTGATGACTGAGTTTATTCTCATGGTGATACCAAGCACCAGACGCCTTTGGGACATACAATTGTTGATTTTTTTATTGGCTTACTTGGTGACTGTCTTTGGAAACACTCTCAACATTATCCTGGTTATTGCAGATTACAAGCTTTAGTCATCTATGTATTTCTTCCTCAGCAACCTCTCTTTCATGGAAATATTAAACACAACCTGTGTTGTTCCCAAGATGATGACAGTCTTCCTGTGAGAAAGAAAGAGCATCTCAGTTGATGAATGCTCTGCACAGTGCAAGTTCTACTTCCTCTCTGGATGCACTGAATTTATCCTTTTGCCACTGTGTCCTACGACTACATTGTGGCCATTTGCAGCTCTATTCAATACCCTGAGATCCAGCACCAGCTTGCTCTGTGGCCTTCTTGCTATCGTCTCCTGGGTGGTTGGCTTTCTCCTCATTCTCCCATCAACTGTCCTTAAGGCAGGACTGCCATATTGTGGCTCAAATTTTCTGTTACACTGCCCCACTCCTTCACTTGGTTGGTGCTGACATTCATGTCATTGAGCCGCTGGACTTCCTTAGCTCCCTTGTCCTGCTCATTTGCTCCCTTTCCCTCACAGAGGTCTTCCACGTATACATCATCTACACTGTCCTGAAGATACCCTCAAGTCAATGCAAAGCTGTTGTCACCTGTGCCTCTCACTTCACTGTGGTCTCCATGGGTTACAGGATCTCCACCTTTGTCTATGTCTGCCCCTCACAGAAGAGCAACCTGTATCTCAACAAGATTGTCTTTATCCTCTCCAGTGTCATAAGACTACTCCTGAGTCCCTTCATCTTCAGTCTATGCTATGAATCAGTGTAAGACGCAATGAAGGACAACTTGGCCAAGGGCCAGAACCTCCTCAAAGGGGACCAGGTCCAAATAACATGATCTTTGAGAATCATCTTTATCCTGGTGATCCTCAGCTTCCCAATAATTTCAGCAAAGTCCTATGATGTTTGTAAATTTATAGATAATGTAATTTATGAAAATATTTCCACTTTGAAAACAAAATACACTGCTTTTATGTGAATGTTAGATTTTGAAGATTGTGTTACAATACTTAAAATTTTTACTTATGGATGGTAATAGAAGATGATGGTGAGTAGGAGTAATAGAACTAATAGTATGGTATTAGTCAAAACTCAATGTCATATATTACTTGGTTAAGAATATATATATATATGTATATATACATATATATGAGTCAGTTCATTTCTTTGGATTGTAGAATAGAAAGTTTCAGAACACTTTTCCAATATACACATATACACACACATTTACACAGGAATTCTACCTTGGAATAGAATTTTAAATATTTCAATATGAGTTTATACTCTATATTACTTGGAATAACATATAGATCGCTAATTTGGTTGTATTTTTTTCAGTTCAGTTCTACCTTTGATATTGCTATTTAGATTAAAAGCTTCTAAATAAAGTACTTAAAGATATTTCTACATGTTGATTTGTTTCCTACATTCCACAGTTTCTTCAAGTACAAGAATTTCATAATGTAGTATTAGGCATATTCAGGAAAATCTAACACCACAGTTTATAATGAGCAGGAAAGTGAAATAATAGATCATAATTGGAAAGCAAACGAGTAGAAAGAGAAAATTAAGGTTATGGATTTGTCAAGGACAAAGAGGAGAATCCTTTAAAACAAGCCACAAAATGATCATTTGGGGACTGGTAATATTAGGAATACTATTTTAGAACAAACAATACTTATATAAGCTCCAGGAAGTGTAGCTTACATTGAAACTGCTGATTACTGATAGCAGAAAAATAGGATATTAAAAGTGTAGGGATTTTAAAAGTGTAGGTATATTAACATAAATTATCTAAACTGAAGGATAGAAGAAAAAAAAATGAAAGAAAATAAGTAACACCAAAGGGAACTTGTCACAATATGACATGCTTTAATGTACATATATTTATAGTCCCAGAGTGGAAAAGAGTGAATTGTGAGAGAAAAACATGAAGGAATAATGACTGAATAATTCCTAATTTAGATTTTAAACATGCCAGATTTCCGGAAAAAGGAAAGGTAGCAAAACTCAAACAAGATCATTATAACAACATCTAGGCACATGCTAGTCAGACTGTTGCCAACATAAACTAAAGATAAAATTTGCAAATAACCATTAAAAAGGTTGTACACTTAATACCGAGAGAAAACGCTGAAAATCATCACTGAGTTTTCATCAAAAACAATGGTAGGCAACTGACAATGGAAAGACGTGTTTTAAGAGTGGAAAAGAGAACAGCAAAAAGCAAAACAAAACTGTGGAACTCAAACATCTATATCCTTAAAAAATTATGATAAAACAAGGACTTCCTTGATTAAAGCAAAACAAACAAAATAATTAGAAAGAATTTGTCACTAATGCATTTAGATAACAAGAAATATTAAAGGATGTCTTCAAGCTGATGAGAGATGGTTCTCAATGGAAACTTAGATTAATTACATGGAATAAAAAACACCAGAAATAGTTAACAATTTAGCAAATTTGAAATATTTTGCTTTATTATGCCATTTAAAAAACACAGACTGTTTGGGGCTGGCCCCGTGGCCGAGTGGTTAAGTTCGCGCCCTCCGCTGCAGGCGGCCCAGTGTTTCCTCAGTTCGAATCCTGGGCGCGGACATGGCACTGCTCATCAGACCACGCTGAGGCAGCGTCCCACATGCCACAACTAGAAGAACCCACAACGAAGAATACACAACTATGTACCGGGGGGCTTTGGGGAGAAAAAGGAAAAAATAAAATCTTAAAAAAAAAAAACAAACACAGACTGTTTTGACATAAACAGCATACAAGTTCTGTAATATAGAATAACAGAATTAATACATATATGACAAAAACTGACAAATTGTTACTGTATTTATGAAATAGGAAATAGGAATAGAAGTAGAAAGCAGGATGCCGGAAGTGAAAGACTAGAAATCTCACTGTTGTTTTAGCAGGAGAAGCTGGAAGGAGGAAGCATTGAGTGTATAGTGCACTTATTATAGACTTAGATAAGTTAAAGACATTAACTCTAAAAGGACTAAAAAAAATAATAATAATGACTGCTGTATACCTAAGAAATCAATAGTAGAAATGAAAGGGAACATTGAAAGAATTTGCTATTAACACAGAAACCAACCAAAAAGTACAAGAAAGGATAAACAGGAACAACAGCAATCAGGATAAATGGAAAATATATTATAAAGTAGATTTACAACCCAAATCAGAAATTTAACAAAATATGAATACAGTAAACAGCAGCAAATAAGGGAAGATATTGTCAAGCCACATAAAAGAGGAGATCTGAGGGCTGGCCTAGTGGCACAGGAGTTAAATGCCCTGTTCTGCTTTGGTGGCCTGGGGTTCACCAATTTGAATCCAGGGTGTGGACATGGCACCGCTTGGGAAGCCATGCTGTGGTAGGCGGCCACATATAAAGCAGAGGAAGATGGGCATGGATGCTAGCTCAGGGCCAGTCTTCCTCAGCAAAAAGAAGAGTATTAGCAGATGTTAGCTCAGGGCTAATCTTCCTCAAAAATTAATTAATTAATTAATTAGTTAATTTAAAAAATTAAAAAAGAGGAGAACTGATTTACACTTTCTTCAAAGATGCATTCTAAAAGTACAGATAGAAAGTAAAGGATGAAAAAAGAAGATATACCATGCACACGGTAAGAAAAGGATAGTGCAATAACCAATGATACTGATCAAATGTGTTTCAAGGTGAATATTATTGCAAGAAGTAATCAAGATTATTACATAATGGAAAATGCAGACATTTTCAAGGAATTCTTAACATTCTAAATTATGTAAATACATAACAGAGCATCAGATTTCATGAAGCAAACATTTATGGAACTGCAAGGAAATCATTTTGATTCACAATCATAATCAAGGATTTTAACATCCTCTCTCTCAATAATTGATAAATACTAAGTGATTGTCAGTAAAAGCACCAGAAAGGATATAGAATTTCTATATACTATTAATAAATTTTACCCAATTAAACATTAAAACAGCACACTATCTTCAGAACATGTGTCCTACTTGTAGAGGAGGAAATGTTCTTCTCTACCCTCTTAGCCTCTCTGGCTAGGTCTAAGAATTAAACTGACATAAGACAGATTAACAGGAGAAAACTATACAAGTTTTATTATATTTTGCATGTGCATGAGAGCCTTCACAAAAGAACAAAGACCCAAAGAAGTGACCAGAGTAGAAAGCATTTGTATCTTTTATACAAAGAAACAAGTAAACTGTGGAGAATTCAGAAGACAAAGGGGTTTGAGCTAGGGGTAGCAAATTGAGGGGAAGTGACTAGAAAGACAAGGATTTGTTTAACGTGATTTCTTTGTCCGGATTTTTCTCGGCCACTATCCCCATCTCTGGTGATTAGAATGTCTTGTTTCCTCCTGCTACAGGAGGGTATCCTACACATGGGAGTTTTAGCTCCTCCTTTCAGGAATAAAAAGGAGCATAATAGTGCCCTTCTTCCATCTGTTGTTTCTCAACAGCCTTTATCTCAAAATAATCAATATGCCAAAGTGGCATATTGGGGTGACATGATTTGAGCTCCTTCATAGTCTTAAGAAGGGCATATGGAAAACTCATCAAAATACACCATAGATTGGCCCATTAAATCATTCTCTATATTGTTCAAAAGAAATAAATAATATGAAACATTTCCTCTAAAAATAAAATTAAATTAGAATTCAATGGAAAATAATATTTATAAAAATCCCCAAATAATTAAGAACTAAATAAACACACTTTTAAATAAACCTTGGGTTTAAGAAGAAATCAAGAATAAATTAGAAAATATCTTGAATATATTTTACTATTGACAATGAAAGCAGAAGAAAAATGTTGAGGCATTCTTCTCAAGTAGGACTTAATGGTGAAATTATAGCTTTAAATGCCTCCGTCAGGGAAATAGGCTGAAAATAAATCACGCAAAATTTCACCTAACAAAAACAGAAAAGAAGAGTATATCATACCAAAAGTAGGTAATGGAAAACAATAATAAAGATGAATACAGAAATCAAAATGAAATAGAAAACACATACAGTATAGTGGAATTTAAGCCAAATAAATGTTGGTTCTTTGAAAGATTAATAAAATATTTAAGACTCTTGCAAGAACGCACATGAACATAGTCGCACATTCTGCTTCAACGGCCCAGGGCTCACCGGTTCAGATCTCAGGTGAGGAACTATGCACCACTTGGCAAGCCATGCTGTGGCAGGCATCCCACACATAAAAAGTAGAGGAAGATGGGCATGCATGTTAGCTCAGGGCCAGTCTTCCTCAGCAAAAGGAAGAGGATTGGCAGCAGATGTTAGATCAGGGCTAATCTTCCAAAAAAGAAAAAAAGGATGAACATGGAAATATCACTATGTATTCCACAGATTTATTTTTCTTTCTTACTTTAATTTTTTGAGAAAGGTTGGCTCTGAGGTAACATCTGTTGCCAATCTTCTTTTTGCTTGAGAAAGATTGTGGCTGAGCTAACATCTGTGCCAATCTTCCTCTACTTTATGTGGGGTGCCACCTCAGTGTGGCTTGACAGGCAGTGCTGGGTCTGCAGCCTGTATGTGATTCTGTGAACCCCAGGTCACCAAGGTAGAGCACATGGACTTAACCACTATGCAGCCAAGCCAGCCCAGGGATAAGTTATTAAATGAATAATTGCGGCTCGATTACAAGTTGAATTGTAACAAAGTACACTAAAAGAGTGGCTAAAACAATAGCACTTCCTTACCTGGCATACAAATGTAGGAGTTTACTGGGTCAGCAGACACCCCCTAGAGTCTCGCCATGGCTAGAGCTGGGTCATCTCATGGTCAAGGTCAGTATCTGGGCAGGGAAGACTCATACCACCATATGTTTTCAAGTGTTCGTCTCAGGGTAACTGGACATGCTTCTCCAGTTTGTGTTGTAAAGATGTTGTCTGATGAATTTGCACATATGTGCTGAGATCTCAGTCATATTAGAGACACTATTGTAATTTCCTGTGCAAAACAGAAAGTCAAATTTTCTGCAAGTAGAGAACTTGGAAATAGAAGCAGTAAGGTGTCACAAACAAGTAATGGTGATAAAGAGGAGGAAGCTGTTACCATAGTGATGAAGGAGCCAATTCAGCTGATTTTTGCACTGAGGTACCTGAACTTCTTTTTACAAAAGCCACTCTACTCCTACAGTAACACTCAATACGTCTGCTGAGGTACCCCTTGTTGTCGAGTATAAAATTACTGACATGGGACATTTAAAGTACTATTTGATGAAGGATTTTAGGCATTCTTAAAATCCAAGAAAATAGAACTAAATTCTTTAAGAACTGCTACTTTGATGCTAACATATATTTAACTCTCTTCTATCATTAAATTTGCACCTCTGAGTACAGATACAGATATTGTTTTCTATAAATAACCTTTTCCCCATTCTCCACGATTTGTTTAAAGAATAAAGTCCAAAGTCAAGAAAATAAAAGCCTACAGTGGGCTGTACTGGGCCCCTGCACCTGGCTTCCCCAAGGTTGAACCAGTAAGCTGGACTTCCCGCTCGGCCAGCCACATCTCCTGGTCTCACTGGCTGGGCTCTGGGCAGGGGCTGCAGCACTGGGCCAGAGGTGGTGCCATTGTTCCCCGGCCGGAGGGTGGACTGCTGGTTCCCGCAGCATGCAGGTGTAGGTTCTCCACCGTCCACGGGATGCTGCAAGGGGGAGGCGGTGCCATGTCCCTGCCTCAGGGGAAAGCCCACAATGGCCACACCCAACTCAGAGCCTGACTTGGTTCCCGAGGTCCTGGTTCTTGCTGAAGTCCTGAAGTCTTAGCTAAAAGTGGTCTTCAGTTCTCAGAAGCCCCGAATCATGTTCTTTGGACCTAGGTAGGAAAGGGGAGAGACTGTGACCCTTGCCCTGTCCTGGAGGGCCTTGGACTGAATGGCAGCACCCGCTCAGGGCAGACTGGTGCCGACCCACCTTATGGTTGCCCTCTTCGGCATAGACTCATGGGCTGTCATCAGCGGGGTCTGGGTGGAGCTGCCTGTGGTGATAAAAGAACTTTCCATGGGAATGTGCAGGGAAGCATGGGACAGGTTTACCCAGAAACGTGAGCTGCATCTCTTTGCCCCTTAACATCCTGCCCCTGATGTGGCCCCCTCCCTTCCCTGCAGATCAGAGCCTCCTGTTATCTCTCTGTGCCTGTGGCACTGGGTAACATGGGTCTCCTAGTGGTGACCCTGTGGAGGCAGTGTCCCCTGGGCAAGGGTGAATTAAGACCTCATCCAGGTGGTCCAGGTGCTGAGCACGGTGGGCACAGCCCTTCTGGTCCCACTGTGGCACCACGTGGCACCAGTGTCAGGGCAAAGCCACTCTGTGATCTTCCTTATGCTGGCCCACTGCACTTCTAAATTCACTTTTCTGCCTCTCCTGAGCCACCTGTCACCTCCCTTCTTGCAGTCCTTCTGCCTGGACCAGGAAATCCTCTGTCCCTGGCTACCCGTGGTGCGCACCTCTGCAGGGGTGGTCCTTGTGGTGCTGCCATGAATGCTGTGTCTGGGTGTGTTCTTATACTTGAAGTTTGCGGCCAGCTCTCTGCTGCATAGGGGTGGAGGTCACATTACTGGCAGCTGGTGTGCCCATCAAGGTGGGCTCCCTGCTTAGCACTGTCACCATGTTCCCTCCCATTATACCTACCTTGTGGTGTGCAGTGGGAAGGACTCTGTGCACCCCTGTGTGCCCAAAGCCTGTGCAGGTGGGCACTACTCTCTGTCTCACCAGTCTTCACCTCAAGCCTCCCACAGTGGATGAGTGCCTGAGGCCTAGGGACGCCCTTCCCATGCATGGGCACGCTCATGGACAGCTGCACACTCCACAGGAGGCTCTCATACTTTGGGCTAGGATGGGGAGTGCAGGGCAGGCTCAGAGCCAGGGTCCTGTTGGGGCTGTGGGCTTGGCCTTGGGCCTGGGACCTTCATGGAATTTGCACAATAAAGCATTTTTATTAAAAAATATATAGACATATGTGATCAAAACTCCAACCAAGACATTAAACACTTCCATCCTCTAGAAAATTTGCTCACACCCCTTCCAGTTAGTCCTCATTCACCATAGCCAGCCAACATTGTGATATCTATTACTATAGATAAGTTTTGCATGGTTTTTAGACTTCACAAAAATGGCATCTTTATTATGTAAAATTTTCTTCGTGTCTTCTTCCTTTTTCTTTTTTTTTGTCAGGAATATTGTTGCTGAGCTAACATCTGTGCCAATCTTCCTCTATTTTATGTGGGTTGCTGCTCCAGTGTGACTTGAGGAGCAGTGCTAGGTGCATGCCCGGGATCCAAACTTGTGAATCCCATGCCGCTGAAGCAGAGCACAGGAACTTAACCACCATGCCACCGGGCAGGCTACTGTTTTTTCCTTTTAATGTGACATTCTTGAGATTCACTCGCTTGCTTGTGAATATCAGTGGTTTATTTTTTAATTCTGAGTGATATGTTGTTATATGGACCTATTGCAGTCTGTTTATTCATTTTTTCTTCATAACTATTTTGATTGGTTCTGATTTGTAATTATTATTAAAAAAAAGCTACTGTAAACATCATACACAAACTTGTTGTAGTCATATATTTCTAGTAAAATTAGTAAATGTGTTGAGATGTAATTGCTGGTTCATAGGATAGGAGTATGTTAGATTTTAGAAGAAACTGACAAAGAGCATGTTCAAAATTTTTATAACCTTTTGTACCACCACTAGGGATAAAAGTTTCTGTTATATCACATACTTGTCAATGTTTGATGTTGTGTGCCTTTTTTTAAAGCCATTTGGAAATACATAAATGTGCATATCTTTATGGTTTAAATTTGCATTTGATAACTAATGATGTTGAACATATTTTAATGTACTAATATGCCATGAGCAGAAAGTTTTTTGAGTAAGTCCTATTTGTTAGTGGTTATTTCACCTCTAAGTCTCTTTGCCTATATTTTCTTCTATAATCTTTATAGTCTTAGCTTTTATATTCAGATGTATAATCATTATTAAATTAAATTTGGTATATGACACAAGGTAGGGATGAAGTTTTCTTCAATAAGTTTGCTTATACATGTCTTGTGTGATATTTTTTCTGTACTTCTCCCGTATTTTTCCCAGCTTTATTGAGATATTACTGATGTAACATATGTAACTTTAAGGTGTACAGCATAGTGAGTTGATAAACATATATTATGAAATGCTTATCAAAATAAGGGTAGTTAACGTCTCTATCCCCTCAAATAATTACAATATTTTGCAGTGATGACATTTAAGGTCAGCTCTTTTAACACCGTTCAAGTTTATAACAGAGCATTGCTAATTGTAGTGGCCATGCTGCACAGTTCATCCCCAGAGCCTAGACGTCTTCCAGGTGGATGTTTGTATCATGTGCCCATCATCTCCCCATTTCCCGCACTTCCAACCCCTGGCAATGAACACTCTAATTTCTGTGTCTATGAGTTCAGTTTGTTTTCTAGTCCACATATAAGTAAGAACACAGAGTATTTGTCTTTCTCTGTCTGGCTTATTTCACTTAGCATAATTCCCTACAGATGTATCATTGTTCTTGAAAATGGCAGAATTGTTTCCTTTTTATTCCCTTTTCAATGGCCCTCCATTGTATATTTATATATCACATTTTCTTTATTTAGTCATCCTTTGACAGAAACTTAGATTGTTTCCATATCTTGGATACTGTGAATAATGTTCCAATGAACATGAGAGTGCACATGTTGGGTCTTAACAATTTTATTTTTTTTAATGTGCAACTAGAAATGAGATTACTGAATTATATGGTAGTTTTATTTTTAATTTTTTAAGGAAACTCCATTATGTTTTACTTAGTGGCTGTAATAATTTATATTCCCACAAAGAGTACACACATTGTCCCTTTCCTTCATAACCTTGCCAATACTTATCTCTTATATTTTTGATAATAAGCATTCTATCAGATGTGAGGTGATATCTCATTGTGGTTTTGATTTTCATTTCCCTGATGTTTAGTGATGTTGAGCATCTTTTCATGTACATTTGGCCATTTGGATGTTTCCTTTGGAAAAATGTGGATTAAAGCCCTCTGATCCATCTTTTAATCAAATTGTTTATTTTCTTTATATTGACTTCTATGGCTTCATTAGAATTTTGGATGCTAACTTCTTATCACATACATAATTTGCAAATATTTTCTTGCATTCCATCAGTTGCTTTTTTGTTTTCTTGATTGCTTCTTTTCCTGTACAGAAGACTTTTTCTTTGATATATTTTCACTTGTTGATTTTTGTTTTTGTGTCATATCAAAACAAAAGGTTGCTAAGACCAAACTCAGGAAGCTTTTCCCCTATGTTTTCTTTCTTCTAGGAGTTTCACCATATTAAATACTGCATTTCAGTTTCAAGCCATTTTCAATTAACATTTTTGGGTGGTGTAAGATAGGGGTCCAATTTCGTACTTCTGCAAGTGAATAGCCAGTTTTCCCTACACAATGTACTGTAGTGACTGTCCTTTCCCCAGTGAGTATTCTTGACTACCTTGTCAAATATTAGTTGGACATGTGGGCATGGGTTTATGTTGGAGCTCTCAATTTTGTTACATTGACCTATGTGTCTGTTTTCATTATTACAGCTTTGTAATAAGGTTTGAAGTCAGGAATTTTGAGGCCTCAGTTTTTGTTTTTCTCAGAAGGACTTTGGAAATTCAGGGTTTTTGTGGTTCCACACAAATTTTAGGATTTTCTTTTCTCTTTCCATGAAAAGTGCCATTGAAATTTGATATTACATTGACTCTTTAGATGACTTTGAGTAGTATGGGCATTTTAACATAATTAATTTTTCTGATTCATGCATATGAGATATCTTTATTTATTTGTGTATTCAATTTATTTTATCAATGTCTATTAATTTTCAGGGTACAGATCTTGCCCCTTGTTGTTCAAATTTGTTTCTAAGTGTTTTATGCATTTTAATACTATTGTATATGGAATTGTTTCATTCATTTATTTTTTACATGGTTTATTGTTAATGTATAGAAACACAACTGATTTTTTCATGTGACATTGTATATCACAACTTTACTGAATTTATTAGTTCTACGAGGTTTTTACTAACTCTTTAGGGTTTTCTATTTATAAGATCATACTATCAGCAAACAGCCAATTTTACTTTTTTTCTTTCCAATTGGATGCTTTATTTCTTCTTCTTGACTAGTTACTGTGACTAAATCTTTCTGTATTATGTTGAATAAGAGTAGTAAGAGTGGATTCCCTTATCGTGCTCTTAATCTTTGTGGGAAAGCTTTCGACTTTTCACCCTGAGTATCACGTTAGCTGTGGGTTTGTCATATATGGCCTTTATTATATTGAGGTACATTCCTTCTGTACCCAGTGTGTTGCGTCATTACTATGGAAGTGTTTTGTCAAACATGTTTATACATTTATTGAGATGATCATATGATATCTTTTATCTTTCATTCTAATAAGGCACATATTTATTTGTGTATGTTGACTCATCCTTGCAATCGAAGGATGAATCCCACTTGTTCATGGTGTGTGATCCTTTAAATGTGCTTTTGAATTTGGTTTGCTGGTATTTTTTTGAGAAATTTTATATCTATAGTCATCAGGAATATTGGCCTGTATTTTCTTTTCTTTTAGTATTCTTATCTGGCTTTCGTATCATGCCAATTCTAACCTCATAAAATGAATTTGGAAGTGTTCCCTACTCTTCAGGTTGTTTTTAAGAGTTTGAGAAACATTGGCATCAATTCTTCTTTAAGTGTTAGGTAGCATTAACCAGTCAAGCCACCTGACTCTGGGCTTTTTTTATTGTTGGGAAGTATATGGTTACTATTTCGATCTTCTTACTTGTTATTGGTCTGAACAGATTTTCTATTTCTTCATTATTTGGTCTCGGCAGGTTATATGTTCTGAGGAATTCATCCATTTCTTCAAGTTGATCCAGTTTGTTGGCATATAATTGTTCACAGTATTCTCTTATGATTATCAGTGTTTCTGTGGTTTCAGTTTTAATATGCTATGGCAAACCACAAGAAAACTTTAGTTAAAATTTCTTTAAATCTCCACATTTCCCCTTTTGATCAGGATCTTTCTGTGAAAGCAATGTTGATCAACAGTCAGGTTCCCTGTGCATAGTGCCCTTGTCCCTCAGTGCCAGGAAGCACCTTTCTTGATTGACTTGTCCCATGTTGCAGGGAAAGTATAAAGTGGGTTGGAAACCATTTAGGCCACGTTGGAGTAAGAGGAAAGATTAAGAGGGAGAATTATCAGACATTTTCCATCTAAAGTCTGTATTTCTTAAGGTTGTAGGTATTGGAAATCATATCAAATTGCTCAACCACCATTACCTCATAGGGCACATCATTTTTTACAGAGGTACAACAGGCAATAGGTACACAAGTTCATGATAAGTATACAGAATAAGATGAAGAGAAATATTGCGTGTCTGGGTTGCAGGATGATTTTAAACCAGTAGCCCAGACTTGAAGCTAACCACTTGAACAAATCAAACCACAGTGGATTGATAGGTGCAATTTGTTGTAGCCAATGCACTTACTCTTTAATCTTATGTAATACTGTTTCTACTTCCCCAGACGTATTTATCCATGTGCAGCAGGAGGTGTTTGCCAATGCACTGACACCTCCTTACTCAGCAAGTAATTAAGAGCTATACATTTACCCAAAACTACCTTGACCTGACTACATTTATCCAAAACTATCTGAGTTAAGTGACCATTACTGAGCTGAAATTGCTTTGACTATGGAGTCAGCCAACACTTCTAGAGTTAGGGAGAGATTCCTGATCATTTGTTCATAGGCACTCACTTTGATCCACAGGAAGAAAGCTCTTCCCATGGAGGCAAACCTAGAGTCACATACACCTCCAGGAAGTTCTCATTTAGGATGACTATGGAGATTCAGTGGGAGAGACCAATGAGAGTTCATTGTTTAGTGATGCAGATAGAACAGGACAGTGAATGCAGCAATTGTACACTGTCCTTGTATTCAGCACCTGTCAAGGCAATGAGTGGCCCAATTATTGAGGCCATTCCTGAAGCCTCCACCAATGAAGACATAACCAGGGGGTTTACAGAAGGCAACCACATAAGTGCTATCACCCATGGACCTGTTCATTGACATAGAGGTGCTAGCATTTTATAACCAAGGTTCAGATACTATGTTGTTACATACCAAAAGTTGCCTGAATAAATGGGTATATCAAGAAAGGTATAGATGGCCTGGGATACATTGGCAGCCCAACAGAATTTTTCACAGAAATATTCAAAAGATCTTGTTTTTTTTCCTCCCATGTATGAGTTAAATTAAAGCAAGGAATGAGTTTAGGTGGGCCTAGCATCCTGAGTTAGGAGAATGGGTCTGCAGATCAATTGAGACAAACAATGGCATCTGGAATCTCAGTGAAATTATTCACAGTGTGACTAAGGGGCCATTACTCTCTGGAACAGACTGAGGTTTCTGATGGTAAATCCAGCAGAGAGGCCTCCCTCTTTTGCAAGGGATTAGGAAATGTGGCGAAGGGCCTTCTCCTTCAGGGTAGAGAGAGAGAAAACAAAGTAGGAAGCAGTGGAAAGACAGTATAGAGGCTTGTTCCAGTCACCGTGGAAAAGCTATCTGCCTCAAATTGAGCTGCTTCTCTTCCTAGTCAATTTGCTTTGGAGGTCTCCAGCATTTGTAAAAGAATTTGATGTCAGGTAGAGTCTTCTTTAGCTGTGAGAAGTGTAACCAAGTCTCAAGTCCCTGAAGTTTGGTTGCCATCTCAGTAGTGAGGAGGGACTTGCATAGTCATCCCTGAGGAGATTTCAAGGGTGGTAAAATTGTCAATGTCAGTTTGGAGTATCATGTTCAGACTTAAGCAAAATAGAACAATTTAGGATCCACTACAACTTACAGGTATAGCACAACATTAAAGACACTAGGGCTAGAATTTAATGTCTACAAAGGTACAAACATAATTTCTTTTGCCACAATAACACCCATTTTTTAATAAAGATAATCATAGTAAGACTAATTTGTGTGTTAAATTTGACTGATTATTTATATATATGCAGCAAAAGTAGTGACTGACTATACAAGCTCTTTATTAAAATTGCTTGCTGGAATCTGCTAAGCAATGAACTAGGCTGATTTTTCAAGCAGCTCCTTAAAGCTGTCTGGTCATATCTGAGTCTGTGTATCTCTCTCAAATATGATATTCTAGTCAAAGCTTTGGTCATGTAGCCCATATTCCCAATTGTGTCCTGTTACAAGGACAGACCTTCACTGAACCCATGCATATACAAATATTGTCATGAAAAGAATGCTTGAGAGTTTCCAAATTCTGAAAGAATCAGGAAGAGAACAAAACAATCACTGTTTGTAAGAGACAAAAAAAATTCTTTTTTAAAGGCAATGGGTAAATACAATTGACAGGAAAATTTGGGTATTTTTGTGGCATACATTTTAGATAGTCACTAGAATTACAGGTAATAACATTATATCAGGAAATCTGATTTTTAGATATTTTAAACAATTTCTAGAGCACTTTTTACTAACATTGACTCGTACAATATAACCTAAAAAGTCTTATTATTGCTCAATCAACCCTACATCTCATGTAATTTGACATACCAGATAAGCCTAATAGGTGCAATAGCTTTCTTTTCATAAGAAGGAGGAGTAAATCATTTGAGATATTCCACCGCCTTCTGGAAAATTCCGAAGTTACATCCAGGTAATTTAGAATTTGAATATTTTGGGAAGATTGTCAAAAATGCCAAAAGACTTGGACACAGATCATTATGAAATAATACTTAGGTATCTATTTGACCAAAGAAACAATAACATGTTTCAAAAGCAAATACAAAAGGTGACATAGTTTCGAGCCAAGCTTAAGTCCTTCAATCCTAAGAAAACTCAACTTTTCTAAGGAATTAAAGATTTGATAGAGAAAAAAAGAACACAGAAAATTATTTTGATAAAACATGAAACCTCTATTTTCTAATTATATTGCTTAAAGGTAAAAAAGCCCTCACAGCCTGTATTGTCATAAGTCCTATCTCCCAAGAAACATTGTCATGTAAACATAAAAAGAGCCAAATTTTAATTTTGCATTAACTTATTTTGATATTAAAATTCACTCATTCTAATCTTAGGTAGTCTTCACTCTTCATAAAATTATTTTCCAAAAATTTCTTTCCATAAACCTTCTACAACTTTCTTTTTACATTCAGATTTTGTCCTATGTCTTCTTGTTTACTATTTTGTAATAATTAGCCTTTCTTTGGAACAAAATTACTTTCCTTTCCCTCAACAGAGTGCATTTCCATTCCTCATACTCTCTTTTAATGAAACTCACATCCTACTTTCTTGCATGCAAAGATGTTTCCCTGTTTGTTTCTAACAGTTTTGATCATGTACATTAAAATTCTTAACCCTTGGTATCCCTTATTCTTAGTGAAAACTAAGTAAGCATTCATGAACTGCCTGATTTACAAATACATTTCATAATTTGAAGGAGTATGTGCCCTTTGAATAGTGCAACCTTCCAATGTGGCACAAGACATGGTTACCAACTGACTCAAATTGATCTTTAATTTCTGCACTAGGAAGCCAAAAGTAGGTAAACCTATACCCAGTAATTAATGTTTAGTATTGTACTTGTCTGGAAAATGATTTAGGTATTCACTGACTATCCATTACTTAGTTTAACATAGTATAAACTTTGATCTTATTTACATTTATTTTAATTACTTGTTTTTAAAAATCATGCTTGGATTAGACATTAAACAGCCAACTATCATCTTAAGTTACTTTCTTGCTGAAAAATTTTGTAACAGTTACAGAATGAACCTAGTTATCTAGTAAACCAAGGCAAAGAGTAAAGGCGCATGTTTGCATTACACCCAATACTAACAACTCTGAAGACATGCGTTTTTTTTTTTCCCACAAACAACTTTAAGCTATCTTTTATTTACTAAAGATTTATTCTAGGTGACGTAAATTTGAAAAGCATTTGATTTAGTTTCTATTATGTTTATGAGATTCTGGAATACTTAATTTGTACGTGCTTAGTTTCAAGCCAATTAAAAAGAACTTTTACAAATTAATTTTGACATCATTTGCAGATAGAAAAATATCACATCTTTGTAGCATCTATACATAGACATACATAACATAGGCACAAATGGAGTTCTCATAGCCTTCATTTGAAAACTTTAGTTATGTCTCATGTACAAAACTCAAAAGAATAATTGCATCCAAACTGTATTTCTGGTAGATGGACTAATTTAAGGTTACTTCTTCAGATAGTCAGTCTTTCATCAAAAGACTTTAATTTACATGCCACAAAGATCATTTTAGAACTGTTTTTAGAGTCATTTTGTCTATTATCAAAAGTCTAGGGTAATTGTTATTTAAATTTTTCCCTCAGATTTTTATTTGTGCCCAGTTAACTAAGAAATAATAACTAGAGGTTTAGTGTTTGAATCCTCAAAAAGTCTGATTTTAAACATGGCAGGTATTTGCATAAAGGAGGAGAGAATGATGGCATTGGGGCCAGAGCCTGAGCACAAGATGGATGCCAGACATAGTGTGAGACAAAGGAGTCTGGGAAGACAAACAAAATGGTGCCTGAGACAAAGAAGAAAGGGGGAGGCGAACATGAAGCTTCAGAAGCCATTTTGTTTTCTCTCAGTTTTTCTGTTTAGTTTTTACAGCTAATTCAGACAGACTATATTGTATTCAGGTGACTTTATAGGTTTGTGTATGTCCAGAAGCCTCCAGATACTAATTAAAACAGAAATAGCATTTATTTTGCTTAATTTTAGAGCTTCTTATTAAGAAATGCTAGTTTGGGGAGAGAAGAATTTCCCCGTATTGGCCAGTGAAAGTCTGGACTAACCTTAGCCAGTTTGGCCTGCTTAGTTAAAAATACACATGCAGTAGCTGGCCCCATGGCTGAGTGGTTAACTTTGTGTGCTCTGCTTTGATGGCATGGAGTTTCACTGATCCACATCCTGGGTACAGATCTAGCACTGCTCATCAGGCCATGCTGTGGTATGTTATGTGGCATCCCACATAACAGAACCAGAATGACCTACAAACAGACTATACAGCTATGTATTCGGGGGCTTCCAGGAGAAGAAAAAAAAAGGGAAGAAGATTGGCAAAAGATGTTAGCTCAGGTGTCAATTCTTTAAAAATAAATAAATATTTTTTTAAAAGCACATGTAGGGGATTCAATGTTCATAAACACAAACCTGTCTGTAGTCTCTAACATGAGAGTTTCTCTCAGAATGTTTCAATGACTGGGATCCCATTTCTGAAATTTCTTCTGAAAACCCGAAAAGTTTGCCAGAGTCCTAGACTCAAAGGAATCTAAAAGCAAAAGAAAGTTGCTAGTATCCCAGCCCTGATTCCAAAAGGAACCTGAAAACAAAAGAAAACTCCTAGATTTTCAGCAAGCCCAAGTCCCACAAAAGGAACTGTACTACCTTCAGAAAATAACTGAGTAGTAATCAAGGATGGTACCTTGAACCCAAGGACAGAACCTTGAACCAGGAGGAAAACTTTCCTCCCTCAAGAGAACAAAACGTCTTCTGATCCCAAATAAAGTCTGAGAGCTCAGAACACAAACAGAGTAGAGCTTGAGATACAAGACGACAATCACCAAACTGAAAGCAGGTTGCAACTCAGAGGAGTGAAAAGCACAAGGAGCATAGTGTGGGTACATTCCCTTATTCCAGGAGGTGCTGTCTCTCGGGGGGTCACCTCCTTTGGATCCCAGTTTTATGAAACCATATATTTCAACTTAAAAACTAAATTTACTTTGTATTTTTAACCTCAAAATGAGTTTATTCATGAATAGCCAGAAGAATTGCAATTTGGAATGTGCATGCTACAGCGAATCCACAAAACTAAGGAGGGAAGCTGCTTTTATAGAGAAAAAGGGAGAGTAGAGAGGGGCTGTTCTAAATGAAAATTCATTGGGGCAAATTAACAGTTTGGGGTAGCAATGGCTTCTTATTGGCTGAACTGTTGCCAGGTGGAGAAAGCAATACTGAGCAGAAAGCAAGAAGCTTTCCCATTTACTCCCAGTCCCTCACACGCAAAGCTTTCCCCACTATCAGTATCTCCCACCAAAGTGATACATTTATTACAACTAATGAACCTACATTTACACATCATTATCACCCAAAGTGCATAGTCTACACTAGGGTCCACTCTCGGTGTTGTTCAAATGTGTAATATGCATGCACTATTATAGTCTCATAAAAGTCCTCTGTACTTTGCCTATTCATCCCTCCCTCTCCCTTCTCTCCTTGAAACCACTGATATATTTGCCGTCTCCATAGTCTATTTTTCCCAGAATGTCACATACTTGGGTGATATGGCATGTAGCCTTTTTAGATTGGCTTGCTTTATTGTTAAAGGCTATTTCCCAATGAAAGCATTAACTAAAGAAAGTGAAAAGCAAGTTTCCTGCTTGCCATATATTTCCAGGTTTAGAATTATTTTTAGCATAAATAATTGGTGTTGACGCAATTTTACCATATGTTGTAAAACTGTACTTCCTATATGCCTTTTATATACATCAAACATGTGACCTAAACCACCTCTCAAAGTGGCAGATTATACACTTTGTTCTCATGGTTGTCACTGACATCTAGTTTTAGCCTTTGTTTATGGTTTCCACAAATGGTTTCATCTGATCTCAAGGTTTCAATTTCTAGTTAAATATCTCCGCCAAACTCTCCTCCTATTTTAATCTCTGGAGGTCTAGCCTCGTGGCCCAACCTCTCCTTCAATAACCTGATTTACAACAACGTTTAAATGAACATGCTGCATTTTGGCTAGCCTGGCCCCTTTTTCTAGATTTATTTATCTTCCTTTTCTGTTGTGTACTCCATCATGACCCAAATTTCTTTTGACAGACAACTTTAATAATGCTTTCTTCTTTTTAGTTAAACTTTAGCTACAACATTCAAGCAATAATCACTTCTTAATAAATCTACTCCAGAAATGTTTATTAACCTTAATCTCGTCTATTTTTACTAAATAGTCTTTAGAAAATGCCCCAATTATATATATTTTTAATTTTAGTGTCTCATAAATTATCATCAGACTCCAGATTGTCCTTTTAGTATTCATTGAAATGAGATTGCCAAAGTTACTTTTCTTTCACAGACACAAGTTGCTTAAGCTTCTTAGATAGAAATGACTCTGTTGTGCCCTATTTGTAGTAGATTCCGCATCCCTCCATGCACACAGGCAATCCTAACTAACAGCAGACTAATACAGGAATAGGGAGACCTGCCTCAATGAGACATCAGATTCCTTGAGGCATTGGACTTGAGAGATAAACCAGCCTCACTCATCTTGGCCAAAAGTAACCACATATGTCTTCTACTGTTTGTGTCCCCATAGCATCCTAGTCTTTTTGAAAGTACAGCCTACCTTTGACTACAAAGGGCACAATAACTAGAAAGTTAATTCTATTATTACTGTATTGATTAAATTAGCCAATGTAGCATTTTACATTGCTCTTATATGCAAGTTTATATAATATAAAAGTTCCCTGCCGTCTATTATACACTCCAGGGGATATCAGAAAATTACTCTCAGCATCTTGTTATGACATTCTTTTCTGGATATGTATAACCAAATCAACTCTTTAATTCTGTGTCTCAACCAAATGGCCTTACTACTCTTTCTCAAAGACTACAAGGTCTTCCAGAAATAACTCTTCAATACATGCTTTACTGGGTGTCTCAGTTTCCTTATCTCTCTATCAAACAAGACAACCCAGCCCTTAAAATCTGATCCTAATTATTTCTGAATGTTTGGGTAGTTTTCTCACTGCTCCACTCAAAGTTAGTCACTAATCTCCTTTGCATTCCAAATGTTTTTTTTATATATTTCTGCTACTGGAATTAACACATGACTTTTTTACTATAACGTCTTTAATTTGTAGAATCCTGTAGCCACTACAAGATGCTTTCTGGAATAAGAAAAGTCAATATTAGTAGTAGTCATATAGTTCCTGTTATGGTAAACTCAGCAGTCTTATGATATTGACGTTTCAAAAATATAAACATTTTCTCAATACATTTTTTGAATGACAAGTATTACTAATAGAATAAGATGAAATGAAACATCATTCAGTAGGAGAAAGCTTCACTTATCATTGGGTATATTTAGATTAAATTTGAAAATTAATTTACAGTATTACTGAATGAGGCATTATTTTGAAAGAATATGTTAACTCCAGATAAAGATGCTTCAGATAATATCTTTGTGTTTTACAAATGCTGAGCTTAATTCTCCTTTGATAGATTCATGAATCTCTGCAGTATAATCAACAGTTTTATGTCAATGAAGCCTGTGCAGCCACTCCTTTCAAGCACTGCTCACAAATTGCCACTACCAAGTGTTTTAATCTCTTACTTTTCTTAACAGTGGAGAGGAGCAATTGAATTTTTAAAATATGTTTTAATAAATAGAATACCAAAACCAGTATACAGAGACACAAGATGTGTTATATATACATGTATCTAAAACTGTACCTTCCATTCAATAGCATTTCTGGTATAAACTATACAATAGATATTCTAGAGTTTTGAAATCATTACAACACATACACAAATAAATGCTGTTTCGTGATTCTAACAATCTCAATATTCTACAAACTCAATAATATCAATTTTCAAAAATTTCACTCATAAACTTATGATGTTGATTTATGGAATTGCTGTAAAACATCATGTGCTTCATTCAGGAAATACTGTGCTGTATTTCTCAGAGTTCCAAATATGATATGTTCTTTTTGAATAATTATAATAATTATTAATTATGTTAATCAGAAAATATGTTTATCTAATTCTGAGGCAGAAAGAAACACAATAAAATTAGTATTCCAAAGTATCATCAAACCATGTAATACAAGAATAATTTAGTTAGATAAGCTTTTTGATCCGGGTCAGGTTCTTTAGCTTCAATGTACAGTTTTATGGTTTATTTTTTTTAGGACAGGCTCAAACTTACACCTGTGTACACAATTTAAACTTACTCTTTATTTTCAGAATACCCACACATCTGAGTGAAGAACAGACACAAACAACAGAAGGTTGAATTTGACTGTGTCTTCCATTATTAATACACATAATTGTAGGGTAGATAACTCTTTGAAAATTGTGCTTGCCCATTTTTTGAAGACAGATATTCTTTGATATTTGTTAATTAGTTTGATTTGGCTTATCAAGAAACTTTAGAGGAAAATAATACAGTGAAACTATTACTTCTGGCATAACAGAAGAATTAAATGCTAACTTTTCCCATGAGGGCAAAACACCCCATAAACCTTCCCATTGTCTGTTTCCTGTCTAGACAAAAATTTCTCTGTCTTCCACCTACATAAATGTAAATAAGTATTACTCGGCCAGGATCAAAATGTTATAAGAGCAAAGTAAATTTGAAAAACAATAGGTATTGGTACAGACTTGAGACCTAGATGCATCTTTTAGAAGAAAACTACAAAACCAAAATAAATCCAGTACAGTATGAAATGAGCAAAGTAGAGATTGCAAATACACTATACACTCAGTAAAAGAATTGTCAATGAAATAATCATTAATCAATTTGCAAATCAAAGTCTGGATGAGTTTAATATATAAGCCAGTTTTGAGGACTTGGAGTGAACTTCTCAAGACAGGAAGAACTTTAAAAATTGGGATGTTCAGAGTGATTATATATCATCTTGGAACAAGGAACATATGTCACATATGACAAGAATATCTCTTTTCTTACAGTCACAAGATGCTTTGCTAGCATAGCAGGTCAGTGGTCAGCAGATCACCGGTCACAAAGTGAACACAACCAGTCAAAAATTAATCCATAGTTTGTGGGAAGAAATACTTATCCTTAAAGAAATGATGATATGGGGGGAGGCAACATCCCTACCTTTAAGGACATCAATTTTGGTTTTAGGACATCGTAAATGTTTAAAGCAGATGTATAATTCATGCTCAATAGGCCATGCCAGACCCTTCTGGAAAAGCAAGGCCAGGACAAATTAGTTTTAAACCAAATGACTTCCTCATATGTTCTAATATATCCTATTGCTTTTCCTTTATTCATCAGAATCAATAATATGCTTTTTTAAATTGTTTGACTTTTTTATTAACACATTTACTTGTCAGAAACATAGCCAATATTAGGTTTATTAAATATAACCAACCTTTTAAGTACTCTCTGTAAGGATTTGTGATGTGTGTGAGTGTGTGTCTGTGCTTTCTAAGTATAGAACCAGCGCTTCATTTAGTGTTCATCATCATTACCTTGGTGATTTTGTCTAATTCTTAAATATAAAGTGTACTTTCCAAATATGTTAATAATGAGGTAATCTTTTACAGATGTGTGGAGATTTCCCACAGGGACAATAGATCAAGCTGATAAACTATAACCTTACCCTCCTGGTGATTTGAGGTGAAGAGAAGGTGGAAATAGAAGGCATACTTTTATTGTTTGAGAAAATATGATCTCTGAGAGAAACAAGCAGTATGAATTTATTTCAACAGCTCTTGGGGAGAACTCCTGGAAGATAGAGGGAATACCCAAGGAATAAATTTTCACAGAGGGCTATTAATAGCAAGAAATCTGGCTATATCTATACTACATAAATAAGATCAAAGTAATTATCTAGGGAAAAAGTACAACAAAACTTTGGGTAACTATTTTTCCTCAACATTGTGACTAATAGTTTTGGTTCTTTTTGAATCTATTTCTTGGCATACATTTCCTATGTCTCTATAGAGTTTGAAACCCTAAAAAAAAATTGTATGTGTGTGTGTTGTTGTGGTTTTGAGGGTTTTTTTTTTTTTTTTGGTGGGGAAGATTGTTGCTGAGCTAACATCTGTGCCTATCTTCCTCCACTTTGTATGCAAGATGCTGCCATGGCATGGCTAAATGAACAGTGCATAGGTCCAGGCCCTGGATCCAAACTCAGAAACCCTGGGCCACCAAAGCAGAGTACATGAACTTAACCACCACACCACCAGACCCCACGAAAGTAATTTTAACTAATGGATTTTCACTCAAATTATTTTAATTAAATGATTTACATAAATTCTTCTCAGGAAAAATAGTACTATTACTTGTTAATCCTTGTCAGAAAAATTTAGGAAATAAAGATATCAATGTTTACGATTTTAAAAACCTTTATTAAATTAAAATTCTTCCAAAATATACACATATCTGTTTTCAATACTCATATTAACGACTTTAGGTTTGAGATTGCCAACCACTTGCCTCTCCCTGGGTTTATACAATTTAATAAATAGGAAAATAGTCTGATATCCATTAAAACACATGTTTTGTTACTGTTACACCTAGACTTGGACTGTGCATTGTATATAAATTCTAAATGAGGCTTTCAGCCAATCCCACCTCTGTCATAACCCTTAATCCTATACACATTTCCCTGGAAGGAGGCTCTGTTCCTACCTTAGCATCCTTGAGAAATTCATAGCTGTGACCTAAGCAGTACTCTTTGTTCCATGATTAAAATTAGGTGGAGATGTTCCTACTTTGGACAAGACAAAACTAGAAGTGGAGAACGAGACAGAATATTCCCCCCAGTGCATTTAATACGGGGGTATTTAAGAGTGTATAGTGTCGACTATTTCTTTAAGGTGGAAGAAATGCATCAGGAGTGTCTATTGGTGCATACAAAATTGTGTGATGTTGGGAGAAGAATCTCCCCAAGAGGAAAAATGGCCAGTTAATGCATTTTAATTAATAAAAAGCTTTGAAGAAATAAAATAAAATATTTGAAGAGAGGACACAGGAAGAGATGGTTAAAATTTTTAAAAATGGTTGAATTCTTTAAAGATTAACTATGATAACACAACGAATACATATGTTCTTACCATATTATTATTTTAATACCTTTAAGTTTGTGTCAGACTTGCAAACTTATACCTAGATGTGTCATCAAAATTGAAAAATTGATTTAGTAGAGCAAAATAGCAAAGTTGAAATGTGAATCATAAGCTGTTTTCATAAACTATGAAATATAACAATAGTATGTATCTTGCTTTAATTAATTTGTGGGGATATATTTTCTGTTTCTCTCTAGTTTGATAGCTAGATATTCACGGTGACCTTAGAAGTCAAAGGTATGGAAGCCTATGTCACTGCATAATTGCATGAAACAGAGTTCCTTAAGTCAAACCCCCATCACAGGACAGCTAGACTTTTTCAGCTTTACTGACTTATAATTGATAACTAAAAATTGTATATATATATTTTTTTTTATTTTTTTAGTTATTCTTTTTTTTTTTAAGATTTTATTTTTTCCTTTTTCTCCCCAAAGCCCCCCAGTACATAGTTGTAGATTCTTCGTTGTGGGTCCTTCTAGTTGTGGCATGTGGGACGCTGCCTCAGCGTGGTTTGATGAGCAGTGCCATGTCCGTGCCCAGGATTCGAACCAATGAAACACTGGGCCGCCTGCAGCGGAGCACACAGACTTAACCACTCGGCCACGGGGCCAGCCCTAAAAATTGTATATATTTAAGGTGCTCAACGTGATTATTTGGTATACATATACATTGTGAAAAGATTGCCACAAGCATAATAATTAACATGTCCATCACCTCACTTAGTCACCTTTTTATTTTTATTTTTTTTTGGTAAGAACACTTAAGATCTCTTCTCCATATAAATTCCAAGTACAAAATACGATATTATTAACCATAGTCAGTATGCTGCATATTAGATGCCCAGAACTCATTCCTTTTATAACTGAATGTTTATACCCTTTGACCAAAGTCTGCCCTTTTGCTTTTCCTTTAGCCCCTGACAACAAACATTCTACTCTCTGCTTCAATGAGCTCGACATTTTTAGATTTCACATATAAGTGATGTCATACAGTATTTGTCTTTCTGTGTCTGGCTTGATTCATTTAGTATAACAGCTTCCAGGAAACCTAGAGAATGAGAAAGTATCTGTAAACTATCTTATACAGAGTTGATATCCAAAATATGTGAAGAATTCATACAACTCAATAGCCAAAAGACACCCAATTTAAAAATGAACAAAGGACTTGAGTAAACATTTCCCAAAGAGAATAAACAAATCTATATTAAGTATATGAAAAGGTGCTCAAAATAAAAAATCACCAGGGAAGGCAAATCAAAATCACAATAAGACAACACTTTACACCTGTTCAGATAACAATTACCAAGAATGAACCAAAAGAAAAAGAAAAAACAGGACCAGCCTTGTGGCATAGTGGTTAAGTTCAATGTGTTCTACTTTAGCAGACCAAGTTCATGGGTTTGGGGTTTGGATCCTGGGCATGGACCTACACCCCTCACCAGCCACGCTGTAGTTGTGACCCATATACAAAATAGAGGAAAATTGGTAGAGATGTTAGCTCAGGGTGAGTCTTCCTCAGCAAAAAAAAAAAAAAAAAAAAAAAGAGGAAAAGAAAAGCAAACACTGGCAAGAGTTTGGAGAAAAGAGAACCCTTACACACTGTTGGTCTGAATGTAAGCTGGTACAGCCATTAACAGTATGGAGGGTCCTCAGATGATTGAAAATAGAAATATCATATGACCCAGCAATCTCACTTCTGGATATATATCAAACAGAAAGTAAATTAGTATATCAAAGAAATATCTGCACTTCCATGTTCATTGAAGCATTATCCACAATAGCCAAGATATGGAAACATATCAACTAGATTTTTAATGAGTAAGAATTATATTTATATTGTATTAAGAATATTAGATTGAGAAGTTTATCTATCAGCTATCATCACCCACTCTAAGCCAGAAAATGATGCCATCACTAAACAAAATCCTATGTGTTTCATAAACAAATTCCCATCCCCCATCCAGTAGCCACTGATGTGTTTTCTGTCACTATAAAATGACTACATTTTTAGGATTTCATATAAATGAAATCATAAAATATGTAGTTTTTTTTTCTGTCTTCCTTCACTTAGCAAAATTTTATTATGATTCACATCTGGTGTTGTATGTTACAATAGGTCTTTTTTTCTTGCTTATTGGCATTCCACTGTATAGATATATTCAACAATTTCTTCCCCAATTATTTCCTATTCTAGATACTGACAAAGCTAAAATGAGCATTTTAGTACCCAATTTTCATGGAAAAAAATGCTTTCTTTCTTATTGAGTAAATACCTAGGAGTGGAATGCTTGGATCATAAGGTAGATATGTGGTGCTTGTATCTAAAACAAAGCAAAACAAAACTGGAGTGGTTTTGAAGTGGTCCCATTAGTTTACATTACTCACAACAGTTGATATGATGAGTGTTTTAATATTGGTCATTCTAACCAGTTTAAGTTTTACATTGAGGAATTTTTATGCATTTATTTGTTAGTGGAATACCTCTTTGTTGAAATTTGTGTTAAAATCTATTCTCCAATTTTTACATGTTTATTTGTTGCTTTACTGCTGAGTTTTTATATTTCTTTTTGTCTTCTGGATAAAGTCCTTTAGCAGATATTGCTTTCCAAATATTTTCTATCAGTCTGTGACTAATTTTTTCATTCTCTGTCTTTTAAATAACAAGTTTATTCTGAAGTCCAATTTATGAATGGTATGATTCCAATTTATGAATTTGTAGATTGTACTTTTGATCTCATACAATCAAAATTAGTGTCTAACCAAGGCCACAAAATTTTCCTACTAATTTTTTCTTCTGGAATTTTTGTAGATTTAAGCTTGTCATTTAGGTCTAAATCCAGTTTCAAATAAACTTTTGTATATGATAGGACATATGGATTAAAGTGGACTATTTTGCATATGGATATTCAATTTATTGGAAAAGGTCCCTTTATCATTGAAATTACTTTGAATTTTTGTCAAAAATAAATTATCCATATAAACAGATATGATTCTGGACTCTTTATTCTGTACCATGGAATGTTTTGTCTATATCTATATCAATACCACAGTGTTTTGATTGCTATAACTTTATAATTATTCTCAAAATTGAGCAATTTTTGCTCACCAACTTTGTTCTTTTTTTTTTTAAGTTATTTTGACTTGTCTAGATTCTTAGTATTTACATTTGAATTTCCATATGAATGTCTCAGCTTTTCAATGTGCGTTAAAAAAATTCCTCCTGGAATTTTAATAGTGATTGTGTCAAATGTACAGATTAATTTTGGGAGAATTGATCCCTTAACAATATTGATTCTGAGAGATCTCATCAAGAAGGCAGGGTAGGCAGACTCTGAACTCATCTCCTCCCATGAACATAACCAGGTTACAAATATTTTTGGAAAAATTACCCTGGAGGTAAAACTGAAAACTGGATAAAAAGAACCCCCACAGCAAGGAACAGTCCCGACTAATGCAGAAGAGGCAGAAATTCCTGCTGGAGAGACAAAAAGCTTTGGGAGCAGTGGCGCTTCTCAGCTGGCCAGGTGGGAGCCACCTTAAGGTATGCAGCCCTCCCTGGATGAGTGAGGTCCAGTGCTGGGGCCAATACTCCTATAAGCATCCTTCAGACTCAGCCCAACTGAGACGAGAGTCTTACTGTCTGGCTTGTCGGTTATTAACTGCAGCGAGGATACCCCCAGAAAAGCTATCGGCCAAAAGCCAAAAAGACATGGGTCTGAAAGCACCCAAGCACAAACTCACTCATTGCAGCAACCTAAAATCACCAGAGAGAAGGCTGACAGTCCTTTGGTGAAACGAGGCTCAACTGGTGGGCTCTGGGGGTATCTTGGTGAGAGGAGGGACCTCTCTAGAGACTGAGACATTGGTGGGGGCCATTGTAATAAGCTGGTCCAGGCATGCAAACACGGATCCCAGTGGGCGCCATTGAGATTATTCCCTTGACCTGTTAGCCCAGGGTTCTGCAATGCCCACTAGAGAAGAGATTTAATCAAGATCAGCTAGGGTAGGCAGCCTTCCCTAGGAACTGGCATGACCTAACATCAAGACCTCAGGCTACTTTTCAGCCTGCATTGACTGGGTGCTTTGATCCTCTACAGGCAGGCAAGGGTATCTGATTCTGTGGGACAGGGCCTGTGTGAGGACCAGCTGAATAGTGGGGGGCATTGATGGAGAGGTCAGGGCCTCTGCAGTGCAGCATCTGGGTATGCTCCAGGGATTTGAGAAGTGTTCATGGACCAGGACTGTGTTGACGGTGTGTGTGGTCATGTGGGGGGTGAGGCTCATCAGTAGCAGAAGACCTATGCTTCACAAATAGCCATAAAAAGGATCAGCCCCACCTTCCAAAGCCTGAAACAATTGAGTCCTCCCTGCCTAGGGCCAACCCCATTCAACTGCACTCCTAAGAGATCTGAAAACAGCCTTGTAGGACTGGGGCCTATCTCAGCTGTAAGCCCCTGAGCCTAGAAACCAGCTACACTGGGCACCAACCCAATTAAGAGGAAAACTGAATTAGGAATGTGCTGATAGACTTTGTACCCAATGGTGCCAGATTTACAAACAACTCACAAGGGAAGGAAAGACTAGACTCCCTGGGTACCTGCAGTTACCACAACCCTGCCACAGCAGAAATACACAAGTAGCCAACAAAGTGGCCACTCCTGGATCATCTGGACTGGTGACAAGATGGAAGCACACTGCTGGGCCTCATAAGGCATCTCTTACATAAGGCCACTTCTCCAAAATCAGGAGATATAGCTGACTCACCTAATACATAGAAATAAGCACAGAGAAAGAGACATAATGAGCAGGCAAAAGAATACTTTCCAAGCAAGGGAATGGGACAAATCCCCAGAAAAAGGACTAAATGAAACAGAAACAAGTGACTTATGCAACAAAGTGTTCAAACAAAATATCATAAGGATGTTCACAGATATTGGGAGAAGACTAGATGAACACAGTGAGCTCATCAGCAAAGAACTGGAAGATAGAAAAAAGAACCAATCAGAAATGAAGAATACAATACTGAAAATGAAACAGTCACTAGAGGGACTCAATAGCAGAGTAGAGGATACAGAAGAACGGATCAGCGAGCTAGACAAAGACTAGAGGAAACCACCCAAGCTGAACAGAAAAAAGAAAAAAGAACTAGACAGAATGAGAACCATCTAAGGGAACTCTGGGACAATATCAAGCATGCTACAATTCAGATTATAGGTGTCTCAGAGGGAGAAGAGAGAGACAAAGGGACAGAAAATTTATTTGAAGAAATAACAGATGAAAATTTCCCTAACCTAAGAAAGGAAACAGACCTCCAAGTACAGGAAGCACAGAGAGCTCCAAAAAGGATGAGCCAAAAGAGTCCCACACCAAGACACCTTATAATTAAAATGTCCAAAATTAAAGGTAAAGAGAGAATCCTAAAAGCAGCAAGAGAAAGGCCACAAGTGACATACAGAGGAACACCCCTAAGGCTATCAGTGGACTTCTCAGCCTAGCCCCTACAGGCGAGAAGAGAATGGCATGACATATTTAAAGTGCTAAAAGGAAAAAACGTACAGCAAAGGATACTCTATCAATCAATGTTGTCATTCAGAATGGAAGGAGAGAGAAAGAGCTTCCCAGACAAGCAAAAATTAAAGGAGTTTATCACCAAGAAACCAGTTCTACAAGAAATGCTGAAGGCGCTTATTCAAGTGGGAAGGTCATGGCCACAAATAGAGATTTAAAAAAATATCAAAAAAAGAAACAGGTGATAAAATCACTTGTAAAACTAAAAATATAGTAAAGGTAGCAGATCAACTACCTGTGAAGATAATATGAAGTTTAAAAGACAAATCTACTAAAATCACCTATTTCAATGATAAGAGGGTAATGGATAGACACACACTAAACAAGAGACTATATATGAATTGAAAAACATAAAATGTATGAGGAGGGGAGTGAAAAAGTAGTACTTTTAGAAAGAGGTCAAGCTATAGAGTCTATCAACTCAATATAGACTGTTATATGCATAGAATATTAAATAGGATCCTTATGGTAATCACAAATCAGAAACCTATTATATGCAACCAAAAAAATAAGACAAAAGAAATCACACATCTTACTAAAGATAGTCATCAAACCACAAGGGAAGAGAGCAAGAGAAAAAAGCAGGAACAGAGAAGAACTACTAAAATACCTAGAAAGAAAAAGTAACAAAATGGCAATAAATACATATTTATCAATAGCTACTTTAAATGTCAATGCACTAAATGCTCCAATCAAACGCCAGAGGATGGCCAATTGGATTAAAAAAAAACAAGACCCATGTATATGCTGCATACAAGCAACACACTTCAGACTTAAAGACACTCACAAACAAAGTGAAAGGATGGAAAAAGATATTCCATGCAAATTGCAAAGAAAAGAAAGCAAGGGTAGGAATACTTATATCAGACAAAATAGACTTTAAAACAAAAACTGTAACAAGAGACAAAGACGGGCACTACATAATGATAAAGGGAACAATCCAACAAGAAAATATAACACTTGCAAATATCTATGCACCCAACATAGGAACATCTAAATATATAAAACAATTCTTAACAGACATAAGAGAAGAAATAGACAGTGACATAATAATAGTAGGGGACTTTAACACTCCACTTACACCAATGGATGGATCATCCAAACAGAAGATCAATAAGGAGACACTGGCCTTAAATGTGACATTAGATGAGACGGACTTCGTAGATATATACAGAACATTGCATCCAAAAACCACAGAATACACATTCTTTTCAAATGCCCATGGAACATTCTCCAGGATTGATCACATATTAGGCCACAAAACAAGTCTCAATAAGTTAAGAAGATGAAAATAATACCATGCATCTTTTCTGACCACAAAGCTATGAAACTAGAAATCAAGTACAGGCAGAAAACCAGAAAAGCCACAAAAATGTGGAGATTAAACAAAATGCTACTGAACAACGATTGGGTCAATGAAGAAATCAAAAGAGAAATCAAAAAATACCTGGAGACAAATGGAAATGAAAATACAACATGCCAAAATCTGTGAGATACAGCAAAAGCAGTTCTAAGAAGGAAGTTTATAGCAATTCTGACCTACCTCAACAAAGAAGAAAACTCCCAAATAGACAATCTAAACGCACATATAAAGCTACTGCAGAAAGCACAACAAACAAAGCCCAAAATCAGCAGAAGGAAGGAAATAATAAAAAATTATTGCAGAAATAAAAGAAATAGAGAGAAAAAAAAAACAAAAACAAGAGAAAAAATTAATGAAACCAAGAGCTGGTTCTTTGAAAAGATAAACAAAATTGAGAAACCCTTAGCTAGACTCACCAAGAAAAAAAGAGAGAAGGCTCAAATAAATAAAATCAGAAATGAAAGAGGAGAAATTACAACGGACGCCTCAGAAATACAAAAGATAAGAGAATACTATGAAAAGCTATACGCCAACAAATTGGATAATCTAGAAGAAATGGATAAATTCTTAGATACATACAACCTTCCAAAAGTGGACCAAGAAGATATAGAAAATTTGAATAGACCGATCACCAGTAAGGAGATCGAAACAGCAATTAAAAACCTCCCGAAAAATAAAAGTCCAGGACCAGGTGGCTTCCCTGGTGAATTCTACCAAACATTCAAAGAAGACTTAACACCTATCCTTCTCAAACTCTTCCAAAAAATTGAAGAGGAGGGGTGGCTTCCTAACTCATTCTCTGAAGCCAACATTATCCTGATACCAAAACCAGAGAAGGACAACACAAAAAAGGAAAAGTACAGGCCAATATTACTGATGAACATGTATACAAAAATCCTCAACAAAATACCAGCAAATTGAATACAACAATACATTAAAAAGATCATACATCATGATCAAGTGGGTTTCATTCCGGGGATGCAGGGAAGGTTCAAGATCCACAAATCTATCAACGTGATACACAACATTAACAGAATGAAGAATAAAAATCACATGATCATCTCAATAGATGCACAGAAAACATTTGACAACATACAGCATCCATTTATGATAAAAACTCTAAACAAAATGGGTATTGAAGGAAAATACCTCAACATAATAAAGGCCATATATGACAAACCCACAGCAAATATCATTCTCAATGGAGAAAAACAGAAAACTATCCCTCTAGGAACAAGAACCAGTCAAGGATGCCCCACTGTCCCCACTCTCATTTAACATAGTACTGGAAGTCCTAGTCAGAGCAATCAGTCAATAAAAAGAAACAAAAGTGATCCACATTGGAAAAGAAGAAGTGAAACTGTCACTCTTTGCAGACAATATGATTTTATATCTAGAAAACCCTAAAGATTCCACTAAAAAAACTTTTAGAAACAATAAAGGAATACAGTCAAATCGCGGGATACAAAGTCAACGTACAAAAATCAGTTGTGTTTCTATACACTAACAACGAAGTAGCAGAAAGAGAAATTAAGAATACAATCCTATTTACAATTGCAATGAGAAGAATAAAATACCTAGGAATAAACTTAACTAAAGAGGTGAAAGATCTGTACACTGAAAACTATAAAACATTGTTGAAAGAAATCGAAGAAGACACAAAGAAATTCCATGCTCTTGGATTGGAATAATTAACATCATTAAAATGTCCATGCTTCCTAAAGCAATCTATAGATTCAACACAATCCCGATCAAAGTTCCAACAAAATTTTTCACAGAAATAGAACAAAGAAGCCTAACATTTATATGGAACAACAAAAGACACCGAATGGCCAAAGGATTCCTCAGAAAAAAAACAAAGGTGGAGGTATCACACTCCCTGATTTCAAAATACACTACAAAGCCATAGTAACCAAAACAACATGGTACTGGCACAAAAACACACAGATCAATGGCACAGAATCTAGAGCCCAGAAATAAACCCAAACATTTATGGACAGCTAATATTTGACAAGGGAGCCAAGAGCATAACATGGAGAAAGGAGAGTCTCTTCAATAAACAGTGTTGGGAAAACTCGACAGCCACATGCAAAAGAATGAAATTAGACCATTCCCTTACACCATACACAAAAATCAACTCAAAATGTATTAAAGACTTGAATGTAAGACCTAAAGCCATGAAACTTGTAGAAGAATACATAGGCAGTACACTCTTTGACATAGGTCTGAGCAGCATATTTCCAAGTCCCATGTCTGACCGGGCAAGGGAAACAAAAGAAAAAATGAACAAATGGGAATACAACAAACTAAAAGCTTCTGCACAGCAAAGGAAATCATCAACAAAACGAAAAGGCAACCTAACAATTGGGAGAGATATTTGCAAACCATATATCAGATAAAGGGTTAATGTCCAAAATATACAAAGAGCTCATACAGTTCAACAACAACAACAACAACAAAACAATTAAAAAATTGGCAAAAGATTTGATCAGAGATTTCTCTAAAGAAGGTATATGGATGGCCAACAGTCATATGAAAAGATGCTCAACATCATTAGTTATCATAGAAATGCAAATCAAAACTACAATGAGGTATCACCTGAGTCAGGTCAGAATGGCTATAATTAACAAGACAGGAAACAACAAATGTTGGAGAGGATGTGGGGAGAAGGGAACACTTCTTTACTGCTGGTGGGAGTGCAAACTAGTGCAGCTACTATGGAAAGCAGTTTGGAGTGTCCTCAGAAAATTAAGAATAGCTCTACCATATGATCCAGCTATTCCGCTACTGGGTATTTATCCAAAGAACTTGAAAATGCAAAGGCATAAAGATACATGCACCCCTATGTTCACTGCAGCATTATACACAATAGTGAAGACTTGGAAGCATCCTAGGTGCCCATCAAGGGATGAATGGATAAAGAAGATGTGGTATATATACACGATGGACTACTACTCAGCCATAAGAAATGGTGAAATCCGGGCATTTGTGACAACATGGATGGACCTTGAGGGTATTATGCTGAGTGAAATAAGTCAGAGGGAGGAAGTCAAACACTGTATGATTTCACTCATAAGTAGAAGATAAAAACAACAAACAAACACATAGCATTGGAGATTGGATTGGTGGTTACCATAGGGGATGGGAGGGGAGAGCAAAAGGGGTGATTAGGCTCACATGTGAGGGGATGAACTGTAATTAGTTTTTGGGTGGTGAATATGATGCGATCTACACAGAATTCGAAATATATTATGATGTACATCTGAAAGCTGTATAATGTTATAATCCAATGTTACTGCAATTAATAAAATAATCAAAAAAGTAAATGAATACTCAAATGAATTAAATGAATATCAAACATGGAAAAATCATTAGTAAACAAGTATTTGGATGATATCTGAAATTGAAACACTTTCAGAGATCGCGATGTCTGGGTTAAGAAACATAAATATTTTCTAGTTTTATGCCCTTAAGATTACATGACATTTTTGAGGAATCTATATCCCATAAATACATAGTATAAGGCACCAGATGCTGTACACATTCCTAGATAACCAGATATATTTTGCCAAAATGCTCCATAGATAAGGAATCTCCTGCTAGCAAATACAATCAGTTTGCTTTATAGCATGCTCACCATGTTGAGGAAAGTTATTTCTATTCCTTCTTTATTATAATTTTTATTATGAATAGCTGTTTAATTTTTGCAAATTTTTCTGCATCTATTTAATGATTATGTGTAGATTAATTAGTTGATTTTTGAAGATATAAGCATCATTGCCTATCTGTAATAAAACAAATATATGATATATCATTCTTTAAATGTAGATGCTGACAACTTTTGCTAATATTTTATAGACTTTTTTGTCTACATTCATGAAGAATATTTGTCTTTGTTTTTCTCTGCAATGTCCTTGTCATCCATTATTATTATTACTTGAATGTGGATTTTTGGTAGCATAAAATGAGTTGGAAGGGGTTTCTTCTTCTTTTATTTTATGAAAACAGTTTGTATACCATTAATTCTTCCCAAATATTCAGAAGTGTCCATGTGGGGAGCCACAAAGATGCAAATTTTCCTCTTGGATATTTTTTTAAATATGTAAGACAAATTAAAGCATTGTTATTGAACCAGTTGTTATTAATTACATTTTGAAAAAATAATTATAAATTTCATCTAATTTGTCAGTTTTATTGGCATAAATAGCTTCAAGCTGTTTCATATTATCTTTTCCAATATTTGTAGGATCTATAGTAATATATTTTTTAAAAGTCTGATTTTGGTAACTTGTGTTTTTTTCTTTTTTTTTTTTAATGTTTCACTGTTTTTCAAAAAGGGAAATATACTCCATACGACATAACTAGCATAATTAAGAACAAGGCATTTGAGATAAAAAGAGAATAAGCCAATTGCCAAAGCGTATTGAATTCCTAAAGCATAATGGTGTAACAGTGAAGAGAAGTTATCGTTTTTGTGAAAAACAAACTACTGGAAGAGAACGGAACGAATTTAATCCAAAAATTACCATTATTGGATGAGACACTCTGAAACAAAGGTTAGTGCTGAGTATCTAAATGCAGAAAATGTAAATAAGAATTGTAAGAAGCAGTCTTGGTTGCCATCCATCTTGTCTCCCTACAGTTCTGCTGTCTCCATAATTATCTTTTTCATTTGTCATCTTCCCTAAGTTCAGGAAAGCAACTCCTTCCAGTTCACAGGGGGTAAATATTGATTTACCCACCAGTGGTAGGTTGCATTTTTGTTCATCCTATTTGTCTTTTTTATTATATTGTGATAGCACCCTCTCTATGTTGCTGGGACAGAATTGCCTTCCTTGGTCTAAACCATATGACTTGCCTGGCCAATTGGAATTTAGTGGACATGATACACAGTGTTGAAAAACACTTGTGGTAGTGAGCTTGCTTCCTTTTGTATTTCTATCTTTGCCATAGGTAACTCCAACCAAGCCTGCTGGACCCAGGGACAAAATGGGAGATATGAATAGCAGTAGTGAGATCATATTTGTGTTCCTCACTTACTCATCAGATGTGACAACCTAGGCCATGTCCTTTTTTATTATTTTTAAAACATTTTGTAGTAAATGTTGATTGAAATATACTGATTGTTTCTTCTTCTGCTGAAATGTTTTATTTTCTCCTTTCATGATAAAGTGGTGAATTATATCCTATATTAATTAAACATTAAATCAAATTACATTTCTTCTATATAGTCATCTACATTATATGCATGATCTTTTTACATGCTTCAATTTTTAATTCTGAAAATTTTCATTATAATATTTGTCTCCATATTGATGAGTACAAGTATACTCTAACATTGTGTAACTGAGCTATCCTTATTTGGTTTTAATAACAAGGGTGTATTAGCCTAATATAGTGATATAAAGAAGCATTTTGTCTCTTCCTATTCTCTGAAAAATTAATTCTAAATGACAATTATTATTTATTTGGATGGTTAGAAGAATACAAATGAGAAATGCATGGTTTCTTTTTTGGAAATTTGTATACTACGTTTTCCACATATGTCATGACAATAAGAAATAGCAGATACCATTTCACTCTTATAAATTAGTTCTTAGCACTATGTGTATACAAGCTCACTTTCACTCAAATGCCTGTATTTATTGCCAAAATGATGTTACTGACCTCATGAACCCAGCTGTGCAGCAGACTAAATGTACTAAAATCTAATGTATTCTGTGCCCAGCTCTTCACCAGTGACAGAAAGGAGTTTGTGTACCAAGTACCTTGCTTCACTGATGGGATAACCCTGGGGTATGTGTTTTCTAGTGGTTCCAAGAGTTCTCTGTTGGATTTCAGTTCACTTTCCTAAGGTGTTCTTTGGAGTCATTTTCTCAAAATAGCATTTGAAATTGGATTTCTTACCAGCCAAGTGGCAACCAAGATCCTATTGATGATGGAAATTAGGGTAGTGGCAACTTCTGACATTCTGAAGTGTGAACATTACTAATGATTTCAGTGTGATGAATGGTAAAGAATGTAGGTATAAGCAGATAGGCTTGTAACATTTCTCTAGAAATATTTCTATCTCTAGAAACTTTCTCAAATTTTCTGTGAGTTATATCAACGATGGCATTTTTTTTCAATATTCAAAAGTCTGTTCATCACATGACATGTAGCAGCCATTGTGCGAGGTGCTGAGAAGCAACATGAGCTCTGGGTTATTTTTTTCATGGGCATAGAGTTTCAGTTTGGGATGATGAATAAGCTCTCGTGATGGTTTCAAAGCAATGTGAATGTGCCAATGAACTGCACACTCAAAAAGGAAAAAAAATTATACATTTTATGCTATACATATTTTAATGTAATAAAATAGCATGTAGGAATACATATTTGCATTAAAATATGTGTGAATGTTCATAGGAATAATTCTAAATGAGTATATATATATATATATATGTGTATATATATATATGATACAAGTGAAATGTGGTGGTATTATTGGCCAAAAAGATAAAGGATGAAAGATCATCTGTGAAACTCTATTATTGATTGTTTATTCATCACTATTCCCCATGTCATTTTGACATTGGCCTAGATTCCTTCTTTACTGTATTTCCTTAGCATCTGTGAATCATCCTTGCAAATAACAGGACTAAAAGTAAATATTAAACTAATGAAATCATAACTAAAAATGTGAATTCAAACTCCTACTTTTACTTCTTTTGTGATCTTGAATATCACACATAACTTTTTGCTTCATGTCCATCATCTTTATATAGAGAGTTTAAATAAAATATTTCTAATGCCTCTTTCAGACACAAAAAATTCTGTTATCCTGTTGAGAAATAGTTGAACTCACCTTAAAACCTGAAGCAGTTATGTGATGACTTTACCTTGGCATGATTTATTTGAGTTTTATTAGTGTTTTAGGGAAATAGAAACATATATAAAGTGAAATGTCTAAACTTTTTTATTCATTTTTCACATTCCTCCTAAAGTGTTGTTACATATACCTGTGAGTGATGCAAAAGTGTATATTTACAAAAAACATTTTAAAAAGTCAAGTGAATGCAACTGATTTTAAAAGCATTGTGTTTTAGTTGCATTTACTAAGCAGGAACAATATTCTAAATTTTATATAACACTTTTTCATATATGTACATACATAAATCTATATAGACAGATAGAAATATATCACCCTGGACCAACTGGAACATACTTAGCCAGCAATGGAAATACACAAATGAATAAAATAGTCACCATTAATGTCCTCTTTTGAAAACTCTGTATTCTAGGAAATAAAACTCACTAATCGATTGCAACAAGGAGGGTGACACGTGTTCAAAAACATAGAATATATTTAATGTGAGAGTTGCAAGCAGTGGCAATATCTGGGGAACATGAAGAAAGGTCTGGCTTGTCTGAGGCTGATGATGAAAAAGGTGGGATCTGTTGCTGGGAACCTCTCTTAGCTGGTCGCCCCTTCTGATCAGCAAGCTGGCCCACTGGTAAAGAGTTTTTCTTCAGAGCTGTTATGCTCACTTCCATGCAATCACTAATGATATTTTCAGGTTTTATTGATGACAGTAAAGTAAAATAATAACTTCTATAGTTTTTTATGGATAAAAATTCTAACTTTCCTTCTCCTTGCGAATAATGGTTTGAACCCTGTGGATGGGCTCCAGTCATGCCCTAGAAGCCTTGCTAGCATGAGGGAATGATAACGAAATGGGATAAGCACAATTATTAATCATTATTTTTTACTAAAAGAAGAAGAGTCAAGATTTTAAAGTCTGAGAGTTGGAGGTGATAAGTTCATAGGTAGGGATCAGAAAATATCGACTAGAAAAAAGCTATAAATACTTGACAAATTAAATGCAGATCATTATAGCTCTTTAATCTGGTTTCTGCAAACACAGGCTAAAAGCATGACTGGAACATTTACAGAGTATATAATAGTCAGAAAATGATGTATATGAGAAGAGTATATTTGTGATTTGTATATTTAAGTAACCTTTTTATGACAACAGAATACGTTTGAAATTACCTCTTCCTTATGACAGACACTTCAATCTCTGTAAATAGATATATTTCTTAGGAACGATGATAGATAATACTTCATGTTCATCTAAGCATGTACTTTGGAGTGATTTCCTCACACATCTATTTAGGTTATTTTAAATGTGTTTTCAGTTAGTGAAAAGCAGTACAATCTGACTTAGTTGTATTCAAATTGCAAGGTCCTTATTAGTAACAGAATTTCAAAACATCTCTTCTTGTAAAAAAATTTATGGTGGAATTTCAGTAGCTGAAGTAATTTCCTACCATTGTGAAAAAGTATTGTAATATACCAATGTGATATATTTCTGCTACTTCCCTATTCCTTCTCCACGTAATAAGCAGAGACTTATAAGTTCTGACATATTCCTTTGCCACAGTTAGATGCACCCTCACACTCTGGCACTGGAGTAGCAACATAACTGCTATAGACTGTAACAGACATGGAGTGGTGAAGAGATTAATCTATAATTAAAATCCAAACTTAAATAAAAAGTGAGATAATTTATATGCAAAAATTCCAAATTGAAGTCAGAGCATGTTTAGTATTATTTCCTTCTAAAGGGAATTCAAATGCATTAAATGAAAAAGATAAATTTTATAAAAAGAAAGCAAACTAGGACAATTTTGTAATGAAGCTAAGAACTAATCTAAAGCAGAGACAACCAATACTGGCTTTGTTTGAGTTCAAATCACTAGACTGTACAATAATTTGATTTTTAAGATCCTGGAGACACATGAGAATGGAAATAATAATAATCACATGTGTATTTATTAGCGTATACCTGTAAATATATGTGTATGTATTATGAATGGATGTGTACACTTTTTGATCTATAGGAGTCACTGTTAAGCGAACTTGACCAGGGATTAGGAAGTAATATATGTTTTCTTAAATTTTTCCATATGCAAGAATATTAATTTTTACATAGTTACATGATAAAATCATTTTATTTCCAGACATGAACATATCTTTGTTTAAAAAGGTCATTTTTGAGATCGTAAAGATCTTAAATTTGTTAGCATTCCTACATATTTATTGATGGCATCTCTCAGGGATTCCTTGACTTTCTCATTTCGGAGGCTGTAGATGAAAGGATTCAGCATGGGTGTTACAATTGTGTTCAGCACTGTGTCAAATTTGTTAACATCCATCACACTGACCTTTTTTTGATGGACATAGATGAAGATGGAGCTTCCATAGTAAAGTGTAACTACAGTGATGTGTGAAACACAGGTGGAGAAAGCTTTCTGCCATCCCTGGACAGAGGGAATACTAATGATAGTAATGATAATGAATATGTAAGACAGTACAGTCAGAAGCAATGAGCCCAAGAGCAACACAGCAGAGGAGATAAAGTCAGCCAGCTCAGCCAGAGAGATATCTGCACAGACTAGCTTTAGCACAGGGGCACTGTCACAGAAGAAGTGATTGATTACATTTGGCCCACAAAAGGGCAGAGGTGCAGTTAAAATTGATGATGCCAAAATTGGCAAAAATGCACCCACATAAGATCTCAGAAGCAACAATATGCATGTCTGTTTGTTCATGATGATGGCATATCTCAGTGGGTTGCAGATGGCAACATATCGATCAAATGACATGACAGCCAGGATGAAGAATTCTGTGGATCCCAGGAGAAAGTAGAAGAAAGACTGAGTAAGACATCCCACAAAAGATATTGCTTTTCTGAGGGAAAACATGTTGGCCAGCATCTTAGGCACTACAGTGGAGGTGATGGAAATCTCAAGGAAAGAGAGATTGGCTACAAAGAAATACATGGGTGAATGCAGACAGTAGTCACCACACACCAAAAGGGTGATCATGGTGTTGCCAATCAGAGATGTCATGTACATGAGCAGGAATGCAGAAAAAAGAAAAATTTCTACTTCTTTCTCATTCTGAAACCCTAGAAGGATGAACTCAGTGACTCTGGTCTTGTTTCTGTGATCCATACTGTTCCCACTTCCAGTGGCATAATAAAAAAGAGAAGTTTATCATTGGTTCCTGCATTTAAATTTGGAAGTACTCCACCTATAGCAATTAACTGTCTTTGTTTTTAATAGAGGGATGATAATGAAAAGAAAATATTATTTTCCCAGGATATAAACAGGTCCTGAGATGAACCGTGCAAGAGGTAAGAGCTCAAGTGTGAGGTTCACTCATAATAGCTGAATCAGTTCTACAGAAAGATTGTACAAACTATTGTTTTGAAAGACCTGTGGGGCTCCCCTCAGTGTGGGGAGGCTAACAGTGAATTCAGCTGTTCACAAGTCATGTGAATGCATTCTTAGTGCTCTTTGGGATAGACACATCACAGTGTCCTTAATCCATTCAGATGTACTGGTATTCATTCAGAGTTCTGGCAGACAGAGTTGCAATAACGTTTAATTCTATATTAATATGCATGTACAAAATGCCTTTTAAAGACTTTTTATCATTTTCATTTTTAAAAAGTGTTAAAAAAACAACTGGATATGATTGCATAATAGGCTCATCACCCTTGACTTACAAGTTCCAACATCTATATTGTTCAGTTGACCACTAAAGGAAGTCAGCCTCATGTAATCTCCATATATAATCACATCTCATAGTGAACGAGATGCTCACAGGTCTTTCAAGAGGAGGGAAAGGACAAAACATATGACTTTATCAGTGTTGATGATATTTATCTTGAAATTCAGACAATAAAGAAAATACTCAGCAAAAGGGATACAAAACTGAACTTATGAATTTTGACTACTTTTAAGAGAAGCAGAAAAAGCCTAATTTTGTACAGTTCATACAAGAAATCCAAGGCCAAATTACAGAGAAAACAGGAACCTTGCTGGATAAGTTTTGGGTTTTTTTTTTAATTTACTGGCTATGTAGATTTTGGAGTATGTATATTGTATTATAAAGTCTATCAATTAAAGGCAAAAATAAGAGTTTGGATCAGAATGTTATTTCCAATCTCAAATTATGACACATAAAAATTTGATATACATAGGTGTTGGAAGGGGTAATTTTAGATAAGTGAGAATGTGTATTGCTACTTTTCAGTAGATGTGATGGTTGTGTGTGGCAGAGGCTAGCTAAAATTTACATCACAGAGGGTCAATAGTGGAAATAAGTAAAAACTTTGTATTTTTTAATTTATGTTTTGCTTTTTTTCCTCACCCAAAATATTTATTAGTTCATTCTTTCACTCTCTTTATTATTAAATGTTTGCTGCATAATGAGGAAGCAAGTAAGGGCACAGATAAATTTCAGAGTTATGCATATTATTTGCTTTACGGTATGAGTAAGAGAAATAATTTGGATCAGAGTTGGAGTTTTCACCGTGATTTCTTATAATGACCACTTTGAATGCAATAAGAAAAATTCAATATTTTAGTTAATAGGAACTAAATTTCTCAATATAGTGACATGGTATGAATACTGTGATCAGTTTAATTTCCTGTAATTATAGAAAGAAAAAGAAATATTGAAGGATTTGATGAGAAAGGGAAAATAATGGTGAGGTAAAGTGTATTATTTGAAAGAGCTTTTCCTGTGGTCCAATAAATAGTTGGTTTCAATATGAGCAATTGGTGGTGTCTTGAGGGCACTGGCAATGTAAGGCAAAAACTAAACACTCAAGTGAAGACATACCTTCAGTCAATTCCTGTTTCTGCATAAAGTTATCAATTAGTGAAAAGCGGAGGAGAAAGAACAGGAGAAAATCAGAGTGATGGGGAAAATAGAAAAAAAAAGAAATGAGAGCAAAGAACATCAGAACATCAATCAAAAGAGAAGAAGATTATAAAGTTTTTACTTACCTGTTGAAGTGTACCTCAGACCTTTTATGAGTGCTCAAATGCATGGTTGCAGAATATTCTTTCTTTGTAACTACATGATTTAGGTACTGTCCATGGTTGGAATCACTTCTATAGATTAGTTCCTCCTTCTGACAGTCAGAATGCTAAGAAACGATGAAGTTGAGAATACAAACATGACTGTTGGACAGTTTATAAGGATTTTGTGGGGAAATGAATGACTCAAAGCTATGAAGTTCCAATGATCACATCTGCACATTATTGGAACAGGGAAACAGGAGGGGAGCCTGAGTTAATTATTGCTGCTTCCCTAGCGGCAGCACTTCCAGCACAACAGTCTCCAGAGAATACTTTAGAGAAACAATTTTAATTAAAAGAAAAGTCAAAATATCTCAAATTAGAATTGAGAACTTATAAGCTCAATTTCTTTTTTTTTAAAGATTTTATTTATTTTTTATTTTCCTTCTCCCCGAAGCCCCCCAGTACATAGTTGTATATTTTGGTTGTGGGTCCTTCCAGTTGTGGCACGTGGGATGCCACCTCAGCAAAGCCTGGCCAGCAGCGCCATGTCCACGCCCAGGATCCAAAACAGTGAACCCCTGGGCCACCAAAGCGGAGTGTGCAAACTTAACCACTCAGCCACGGGGCTGGCCCCTAAGCTCAATTTCTATAATGAATATATTGAGCCTAAAAGAAAACACAGCAGCGTCACTAGAGATCAATCCTTTAGTCAAAATCAATCCTTTAATAGCATTATAATGTCGTATATAGTCATCAGGTAATGAGATGTGTTTTCATCATCATCACCATCGTATTGTAATCATCCTCCTCAACAGTATCATCACTATCTACGTTTATTGAATACTCACTATATACTAGGTAATTTTCTAAAAGTTGTGCAGCTTTTTTAACTATAAAAAACATCATATAGATTGTTTTATTATTGATATAAAACTGATTATTGCTTATCAAACTGATTTATTATAACTACTTCACATAATTAAGGAATCAAATATATTAAAATTTTAGAAACATGAATATGAATTTATCTAATATAAATCATTATTTTCAAAAATAAATTACTAACATTTATTGAACGTTTGATACATATTTTGATACACTAAGTTATACATATAATCCATGCCACCAGAGATATATAAATAATTCAAGAATGAAAAAAACACACAAAACAAATGTGTTGGGTGAATGTTCTCAAGAGAAAATTTCAGTAAACAAATTGTCTAGCTTACAAATCAGAGCCATATTACTTATGAAAACAGAAATTTTATATATGAATATTCCAATCAACATACATCAGCATTCAGACAGGCATATACTTATTTATATAAAAAATCAGAATACATATTTTTTTTTGTTTTGGACATTTAATACTTACTCTTCTCACCTAATCTGTTTTTTTCCCCTTTTGCCTTTAAGATGAATTACCAAATGTTGGTAACGCTTGTAATCTTTTTCCTGACTCTCTTTTTTCCTCTTTCTTGCCATACTTCCTCTCTCCTTTCCCTTACTGTCCATATTGCAACTTTATCAGACTTAGTTTATTTCTTTATGTAGACCAGGCTATTTTTCAAATTATTGTTGACACATACTTTCTTCTTGGAATATTCTTACTATATCCTGCCACCTGCTTCAATTCAAAACCTGTGTATTCTTATAAAGGTATATTCCTATACTTTTTCCTTCTGTTTACATTACCAGCTTCTCAGCTATGGTAGATCAGCTTCTATATAAAACTATTGCATTTTTCTTGTTTTTCTAAAGTTTATAATATAGTATTTCCTATAATTTGTATTATACTTTTATGCAGCTAATGAAAACATTCCATGAGAACACAGACCATGTTTATATTCCTCATGTTGTATCTCAAATATTAAGACCATTTTCTGACATTCCGTGTCAAGTCAGAAACTATATTTTCAATTGATAAATGAACAAATGAATAACAAATACAGGAAACAAAACCACTGGGGAAAGAAATCTAGATCTATTCTGTAGATGTTGAGTTTTTGAAGCCTAGGATTTAACAAAGTTGTATTTTATTCATGCAGGTGAATGTATACAGTTGGAGTTAGGTCAGAGTAGAAGGATGAAAATTCGTAAACACACACATGGCAATTGAAGTGTGGGTAGTGAGCAGATTAACAGTTCAATTCTGATACTATCTGCCTGGAGTTAGCTTCAAATCACAAAAGGTTAAGGGCTCAGTCACACAAGACTGCCCACCTCCTCTCAGATGCCAATCACAGCTAGTGCATCTCCTCAGGTTACTCACTTCTGTCCAAGTTTGTTACAAATTGGGGTAATTGCAACACCCTCCTCAGGTTTCATGATTTGCCAGAATGGATCATGGAACTCAGGAAAAATGCTTTACTTACTATTACTGATTAATTACAAAGGATATTTCAAAGAATACAAATCAACAGCCAGATGAAAAGATCGATAGGACAAGATCTGGGCTGCAAGCCCAGTACAGTTTGCTCTTGTCCCCAGGGAGTTTGGGGTGTGCCACTCTCCAGCACGTGGACATGTTCTTCCTCACTGACCTGGAATTAGGTGGAACCTTTTCTTACAAAATACATAAAAATTAGCTCAAAATGGCCTAAAGATCTAAACTTAAGCCCCAAAGCTATACAACTTCTAGAAGGAAACAGGAAGAAAGCTTCATGACTTTGGATTTATCAAAGATTTCTTGGATATGACACCAAAAGAACAGGGAACAAAAGCAAAAATAAACAAGTGAGACTAAGTCAGACTGAAGTTCTTTAAAGAAAAAAAAAGTGAAAAGGCGAACTACAGAATGGTAGAAAATACTTGAAAAACATATCTGATAAGGAAAAAATACCTAAAATATATAAAGAAATCCTACAACTAAACAACTACAAAATAAAATTGTGTGATTAAAAAATGATCAAAGAAATAAAGTTAGGGGACTAACACTACTTGACTTCAAGACTTACTATAAAGCTGCATTGATCAAGACAGTGTGGTATTGGTGAAAGAATAGAGAAATAGGTCAATGGAAGAGACTAGAGAGCCCAGAAAGAGGCTCACATAAATATAGTTAATTGACCTTTGACAAAGGAACAGAGGCAATAGAATGGAGCCAAGATTAACTTTTCAACAAACGGTAGTGTAACAACTGGATATCTACTTTCAAACACAAAATAAATAAGTAAATCCAGACATAGACATTATACTCTTCACAAAAGTTAACTTAAAATGCATCATAGACCTAAATGTAACATGGAAAACTTTAAAAATCCTAGAAGATAATATAAGAGAAAACCTAGATGACCTTGAGTATTGCAATGACATTTTAGATCCAACAACAAAGGTATGATGCCTGAAAGAAACAATTGGTAAATTGGACTTCATTAAAATTTCTATAATTTTTATTTCCTTTTCCTTCCTGATTTCAGAAATTTTTGGCCATTATTTTTTTTCAGATATGCTCTCTGACCCTTTCCTTCTCTCTTCTCCTTCTGGGACTCCCATAATGCAAATATTGGTCTATTCGATCATATCCCATAAGTCCCTTAGCCTCCCCCTTTTCTTCTTCTTCTTTTGTTTTTTTTGCTCCTGATGATGATTTCAAATGACCGATTTGCATGGGAATTTTTCAGCTCAGTTACTGTATTTTTCAGCCTCAGAATTTGTTTGTTTCTTTTTTACATTTTCTATCTGTTGGTATTCTCATTTACCTCGTGCAATGTCTTCCTGATTTGCTTCATTGTCTATCTGCATTCTCTTTTATTTCGTTGAGCATTCTTATGATAGTTATTTTAAATTCTTTGCAAGACAGATAATAGATCTGCTTTTCTGTAAGTTTGATGTCTGTAGTTTTATTTTGCTCCTTTACGCATGCCTTGTTTTCCTGTTCCTTTTATGCTCTGTGGTCCTTTTATGCTCTGTGGTCCTTTTATGAGATTTGGGCATTTGCAAAAACAATCACCACTTCCTTTTTCATACATTGGCTTTATGAATTTGAAGACCTTCACCGCTCATCCCAGCAAGAGGTTCTAAGACCTCAGAAACTTTCTCTGATCTTTTATTGCCCCTGGTGTCTGCCTGCAGAACTGCACCCATAAAGTGCCATGGTATCTGTCTCTGTTTTCACTGGCTGCTAAATAAACACTGCCACAGGGCCCATCAGCACTCTGAGCAGGGTTAGACATAGACTAGTCCATTGGGCTGTCACCAGACATGAAGAACATTGAACATACAGTCTCCTCTTTGTTTCAATCCCACGGGAAGAGCCCTGGTATGGAAGGCTCCTCTTAGTTGAAATGCTCTAAAAGGATACGGTTGTATCATAAGTGAGCATGCAAATGCTCTGAATTTTCCTGCCCCTTTTCCTTGAATCCCTTCATGGTTTTACCGTGGCCTGTGTGCTGTAGCTTTTCAACTGGTGTCTCGAGTTCTCAAAGTTATTCTGCTCCCTATTTGGTGTCATTGTGCTATCTTTGTGGGGAAAGGAGCTTCTTAGTCATCCATCTTGCTGATGTCTCTCTATATTTCAATTTTAAATCTACCTTAAATTTTCTTTATTCTTTTGTCCCACAAATTCTCCTTTATTGTATTCTATTATATATAGTTCCCTCCAAGATAAGACAAATTACTGAATTTTCAAATTACACTTACAAAACTTAGAGATCTCACTTAGTATCAAGTTTATGTATAATTTCAAACATAAAAACAATTAAATATAGCTAATGAAGTCTAAGCTCTCCAATGTAGTTTTTCAGATAGTTACTATCCATATCAGGATGTCCTTTCAACCCAATTTAACATATGATGTCTATATATGATATGTGCAGTGTGCAATCACAGCTCTTATATTGAATCTAATGTTTTAGTTAAAAAAGTGTATGTCTTGTATAGACATATTGTTGATTAACTTACATGACATGTTCCAGGGAGCCATAGCCCATAAATACATAGACTCAAGTGTTTCAACCATTATATACTATAAGAAATCCTAGGCAGTTAGGTATATCCTGCCAAAAGTATTCCACAGATAAAGACTTCCATGCTAGCAAATAATATGTTTCTATTTTTTCAAAAGATCCACTATTAGTATGATTGTGACATTAGAGAAGTTGCTTTTTCTATTTATCATGGTTTTTATTAGGAATAGATTTTAAATTTTGATAAGTAGTTTTTTCATCTATTGAGTTGATCATATAATTTTCCTCATTCTTTAAGGTAAATAATAAATTATTTAATTAATTTTAAAAGATATAAGCAAATTTTTGTTCCTTGAATAAGTATCAGAAATCTATTATTTTTCAATGTAGAGCATTATCACTTTTGCTTATAGTTTAAATAATTTTAATTTTATTTGTTTGTATTCATGACAGGTATTGTTCTTTGGTTGTTAGTTTTCTGATGCCCTTTTCAGTTATGATTACATTTCATTAATTTAAAAAATACTATAAATATGTGTAATATTATTATAAGTGTATACTGTTTTTATAATTTTATTTTATAATCATATAATAATTGCAATGATAATAATTATTCTTTTGAGTTCATAAATTGAGTGAGAGGGGCTTCTTTTTCTCTATTTTCTGAAATGCTTTGTGTAATAAAAATCTTATATCTTCATAAATATTCTTTCATAAAAATTCACTCATGAGATCATGTGGATCTATAAATTTCTGTGTAGTTTTTTTAAAGACATAGATCAAAATTTTTATCATGAAAGTTATACATGTTTTTGCAAAGGATATGCCAATCTCGTCAATGATGCCATTGTTTAACATAAAGTTCATGCTGTATCATGTTATCTTTTAAATATTTGTGAGATCTGTCGTAATGCTGCATTTAGTTTTAGGAAGCCTGGTGTTGGCAATTTGTGTTTTCACTCTGTTTTAACATCTCATTAATGTTTAACCTTTTTCAAACATTTGAATAAAAAGTCTGGTTTGAGGGCCAGCCCCGTGGTCGAGTGGTTTAAGTTTGCGTGCTCCACTTCTGCGGCCCAGGGTTTCGCCAGCTCAGATCCTTAGCGTAGACATGGCGCTGCTCATTAAGCCACTCTGTGGTGACATCCCACATAGCGCAACTAGGCCTCACAAGTAAAAACACACAACTATGTACCAGGGCGCTTTGGGGAGAAAAAGGAAAAAATAAAATCATAAAAAATAAAGTCTGGTTGTATCTTATTTTTCCATATCTATTTTTATTTTATTTTCTACCAAAAATATAGTGATTTAAAATAACATATTTAGTAACTTAAAGTTCTGGTAGTCAGTAATGCCAGATTCGTTTCACTAGGCTAAAGTCCAGGCATCAGGCTGCTGCATTCCTTTCTGGAAACTCTAGAGGATAATCCATTTTCTCGTCTTTTTCAAAGATTTAAGAAATGTTCACATTTCTTGCTTCATGTTCCCCTTTCAACTCAAAGCCTGAAATGAATGGTCAATGTTTTTGCACGTTACCATCTCTCTGGTTCTGACACTTCTGCCCCCATCTTTCCTATCCAAGAACTCTTGTGATTACTTTGGGCCCAGCCAGATAATTCAGAATAATCTCTTTATTTTAAAATCTACTGGTTAGCAACCATAAACCTATCTGTAACCTTAATTACCCTTTCCCTGTAACTAACATATTTAAGGTTTTAGAGAATTTGATATGGATATACTTGCAGAGCTATCATTTTAACCACCACAGATAGAAACATAAATCAATGGGGCAGAATAAAGAAACAGAAATAGACTCATTTTTAACAAAGGAGTCAATCTATCAGTGGAGAAAGGTAAAGCTCTTATAACAAAAGGTGATGTAGTAATTAGACATGAAAAGACAAATAAAAAATATCAACCTAAAATTCACACTATATGTAAAAATAATTCAAAATAGATCATTGACTGAAATATAAAGTGTGAATATAAAACTTTTAGAAGAAAACAGATAGAAACATTGAGAATGATGTGTGACCGAATATGTGGGCACTGTGACCAATCCAAGTTAACTCACATAATTAATCATCACACCCATGAAAATCAAGATTCTGCTCTTACTACCCTATTCAGCACAATACTGGAAGTTCTACCCAGCATGATAAAACATGAAAATAGGAAACAAAAGGCACACAGAGTGAAAAGGAAACATTTGTTATAACACTTATTAAGTGATTATTATTAATCTTTAAAATTTATTAATCTGAGTGAAAATGACCTACCTAACTGTTTTTCTGCAAGGAATTGATTAATGATAAATTAGAAAAAAATTTTACTTATGTTTATTGCATATGTAACTTTCTCTTAAAAAATTGAAAATTGCTTAATTAGGTTTCAAGGACTGGGGACAATCCTCCATGTTTAGCTCTCTGCTCTGGACTCTCAGGTCTGTCTTCTGGGCTTTTGGTTTTACTATCTGTGCTCTTCCTTATGCTCTCTAATCTCTTAGTTACAGATTTTAAGCTACCTTCTTATTTTTTTGAAAGTTAGCACCCATTAGTAGGTGAGTAGCTTTATCAGTCAGCTTCATGATAGTAAAATTTTTTATGTCCAACAGCTTTCCTTCATTTTGTACCCTGTGTATTTCAGTCCCAGCTGACAGTGTTCTCTTCATCTAAAAATCACAGAATGTTGGGGGATCTTGCATAAATTGTATGGGAAAATAACTCCATTAACCAAGAGTCAAATTCACAGAATTTTTGAGATGACCTCTTCTCTATTTTTGGCTTCTGTTGAGATGTCTGGGATCCAGCTTCTAAATTTCCTCAAGAGCCTGTAGTCTGATTGAAAAGATTTGTAATGAATATCCTCATTCTCTTGTGACTGAATACACTGAGGTTTTGATCTTGACAACGTGTCTGCAAAAGGTAGTACAACCACACACTCAACTGTTTCCCAATGTCATATTTTCAGCAGACGTTTCTGAATTTTAGCATCTTTTGCTCTGTGCATAGGCTGATAGTTTCCCATATTAAGTTCTGGTTATTTTTGCTTTAACATCTCATCCCTTGATTTATCTTTTTCCTCTCACATTTTGCTACAAACAGAAAGGAGAAACTGAGTTGCAACTTCAACACTTTGCTTGGAAATCTCCTCAGCCAAATGTCCAAGTTCACTGTTTCTGAGTTCCGTTTTCTATATAACTGCAAGACAAAATTTTACTAAGAGTTCTGTGACTGTATATCAAGGATTCCTCTAACTACAGATTCCAATATCATGTTTCACACTTCTTTCTAGACTCTTACCAGCAGCATCTTCAAGTCCAGATTTCTACCATGACTCTGTTCAGCCTGATTTAGGCTTTCTTCCAGGATATACACACTGCTTAAACATGTGTTATATTTAAACACATGAAATGGTCTTTTTTCATTGGACAAAATAGTAAAATATTATCAGTTGTGTGTGATTTCATCTAATATATTACTTTAACAATATAATATGACACCTTGTAAGCCAAGTTGGCATTATTATACTTTGTTCTTTCCCTAAAATGCCCTGGCCATTTCATGGTGTTATGCCTCCCAACTGCCATAGGAGATTCAGAATATTTTTTCTGTTTCCCTCCCCAAAATATTGTTTAATATTGATTGTTATTGAATTGATTTATTTGGGAAGAATTGAAATCACTATTATATTTAGTCAACCAAAATAAGAAGGCACGTCTTCCCTCTCCTGTCATATTTTCTTTTGTGTTGCTTAGTTGTTATTTATTTTTCTGGTGCAGCCACTATGGAAAGCAGTATGGAGTATCCGCAGAAATTTAAGGATAGATCTACCATATGATCCAGCTATTCCACTGCTGGGTATTTATCCAAAGAACTTGAAAACACAAAGGCATAAAGATACTTGCACCCCTATGTTCACTGTGGCATTATACACAATAGCCAAGACTTGGAAGCAACCTAGGTGCCCATCAAGGGATGAATGGATAAAGCAGATGTGGTATTTATGCAGGATGGACTACTACTCAGCCATAAGAAACGACGAAATCCAGCCATTTGTGACAACATAGATGGACCTTGAGGGTATTATGCTGAGTGAAATAAGTCAGAGGGAGAAAGTCAAATACCATATGATCTCACTCATAAGTAGAAGATAAAAATGACAAAAAAACCACACACACATAGCATTGGAGATTGGACTGGTGGTTACCATTGGGGAAGGAGGGTTGGGGGAGGGCAAAAGGGGTGATTAGGGTCACATGTGAGGGGATGCACTATAATTAGTGTTCGGGTGGTGAACATGATGTAATGTATACAGAATTCGAAATATGATGTACATCCGAAAAAAATAAAAATTAAAAAAAAAGAAAGATGTATTTTTCTCCTATAAGATTTACGTATTTTTTGTAAAGCAAGGGTTTATTTGATCACTTCATTATTATGAGAACAAAGTTGCATGCTGTTGACCTTTACCACATCCTTGCGGGGATTTACATCATACCTTGTTTCCTACAGGGCAAGTGAGGCCCCTTGAATGCACAAGACACTATTCTGTTAACACTGGCTAAAGCACAACAGGGAGAGGTCGAAGACTTTGCCATAATCAAGAAACTCTCCAGAATGCAGGAAACAGCCCTGTTCATCATTTTTATCATAGTACAAACTCATTTGTGCACAACAGAAACAAATTTTAAATTATTGCCAGAACACTCTTTTGAGAGAAACTAGCTATATCAGGAGCAATTTCTAAAATATTTTAAATGTTTAATCATTTTATGCAATGCTTTATTGTAAGGTCATTAGCATTTCAATAGGCTCTGATGAATAGGCAAAATCATGGTTAGAAAATCCTTTTCTCCTTGGGTTTTTCTTGAAATTGGTCAATATTTTGCTTCAATTGTGTGTTTGTTTTTTTATTGCTAATGGTTCAGAGTAGCATAAAACAACAGATAATAAATTTCTAAAATATTCAAGAGTCCTTTTGCTTCTTTCTTAATGGAAACTAGCACCTTGAATAAATCTCTTCACTTCTGTTCCTAAAAGTGTCAGTGAGATGGCAGGTCCCTGGTAGGATGCATTTTTATCTCTAAGACAACTGTGAACCTCATCATCTTATATACATACTGTTTCTTGTAGACTAAAGGCTGAAACAAGAATGTTTTTCACAAAATAGAATAAAAATATATGACATGTATTTAATTATTTGATGTCAGAATGTTATCATTTTCACTCCAAATCTGTGAATGTCCCCTATGGCAGTCACCTGCCACATGTGACTATTTAGATTTAAATTAATTAAAAATAATTGAATTAAAATTTTATTTCCTCCATCACACTAGCCACATTTTCACCACTGAAGAATGTGTATTGACCAGTGTTGCTCTGTATCACTCAGTACCATCAGAAGAATCCATCCTAGTTCTTGGAGTAACTCACAGCCTTTAAATTGCTCTACATCATGAGTTTACCAGGCCCCGCTGAAGAGTCTCTTCAGTGACCACATGACATCAGATTCTCTGCATAGAAAATTTAAGTAGTGAAATCATCTATGTCTCTTCTGAGAACCTAACCTGAAGTTTTGTGGCTTTACACTTCTTTTTTTGCCAGATTATCAGTTGAAAATAATATTTTTATGAACATATATTGACAGACACTCATCTCTATCTCTTTTGCTAAATCCTATATCAGTTCAAGCATGGTTATCCTAATGAGAAAGGCAATGCTTGTTGTAAAGCAGCTCAGAGATTCAAAGACAGAGTGAAATTACCAGATTCAGAAAGGAAAATAACAGGATAATTCCAGAGATTTGGTTTGTTGCAGAAAGATACCTTCAAATGATAGGAATGAGATAAATTATCCCCAGTTTATCAGATTAATTGCCATTCTTTTCAAAATTATCTTTCTGGGGAAAGAAAATATTTAACTCAAACTACATGCTTTGAAAAAAGTTAAAAAAAAGAAAAGGAAAAATGATTAGCTTTCTCAAAAATGTATTCCAAAGTACAATGAACATGTTGAGACCAAATTACAAAATTCATGATGAATGATTCAAACAATAGATACACTCCAATGTGGTGTCATCCACAGGCACAATTCCACACTTGTGACCCAATTACATGAATCCAAATGTTGCATCATCTCAATTTGAAATCCCACCAATTATCTGTAGTAAATATTATACACGAGGCAGCTCAGACAAAAGAGTACAACATAAGGAAATTTTGCCCAAAATTACCTTTCTTAGATCATCTTTGATGCCTGTATTTCCCAAGCTGTAGAACATAGGATTCAGAGGTGGAATCAGCACTGTGTAGGGGACAGATAACAAACACCACATGATTTCATTCATATGTGGAAGATGAACAAACATGTGGATGAGGAGAACAGATTAGTGGTTACCAGAGGGAAGAGGGTAGGAGGGAGAGTGAAAGTGGCATGAAAGGGTTTGCATGTATCATAACAGATAAAAACTAGATTGTTGGTGGTGAATTCAAAACAGTCTATACAGAAACATATATAGTAATGTATGTATACCTGAAATTTACACAGTGTTGTAAGCCAAATAACCTCAATAAAATAATTTTAAAAATGAATTAAATTTAAAAAAGCATCCAAAAGTGATAGGACATCTGACTTTGGCATCAATAGGTGTACTGCCAGTTGAGACAAATAAGGTCATGACAGAGAGATGAGGCAGGAAGGTGAAGAAGGCTTTTGATCTACCCTGTCCTGATGAGTTTCTTAGCACAGTAAAATATATATAACAATAGAACACTATGATGTAAACAAAGCATGCCAAGCTCAATAAAAATACTAGGGCAATTATGATAGATTTTTCATTGTGCACCAATCCATTAGATCTTCATTAAGGAAAGAACATCATAGAAAATTTGCTCTATGAGGAAGTTGCAGAAGGCTAATGAGAAAGTGCTGGAAATGTGCGTGCCACCAATTATACCCCCAGTCAGCCAGGAAGCTACTGCTAAATTCATAGAGAACTTTCTCTTCTTGGTGACTTTGTAGTGTAAAGGATGACAAATAGCCACAAAGTCATCATAGACATCACTGTGAGTTAAGACCAGCTCTGAAAATGCCAGGAAAAGGACAAAGAAAAATTGTGTAGCACAGCCTAGAAAACTGAACATCCTGGCATGTGTTATTGAATTAATAACAAATTTTGATATGGTGACCAAGATGAAAAAACAATCTAAAAGAGAGGCTTCCACAAAAAGTAGATAGGAGTAGAAAGACATTGGTCAGGAAAGGTGAGGGAGATTACGAGGATATTTCCCATCAGAGCTGTCATATAGATAATTAAGAATTGCTTAGCATGAAAGATTTGAAGCTTACGAATCTCCAAAAATTCCATTAGGATAAAGTCTGACATACCAGTGAGGTTGGCCATCTCCGAAGTGTAGGTTTCTTCAGCTGAAGAACAGAAGGGTGACAATTAGGAAAGGTAAATATGATACTATGATGATAATGAGCCATCATCTCAACGATGGTCTCAGTGTGGATGAAAATTTTGTAAATCATAACTATCCTATCCCCTAGACAGACATGTATAATTATTTTAACAACTGGAAACACCAAATATATTCTCACAAATATTTCTCTTTTCAGAAAAGTATAGCCCCTATATTATTGTGAAAGTTAAGACTCCATTATATGAGAACTCTTGGTTACTTATTTATCCAGCCCAGCATTCAAAGTTTTCTTTATTATCCCCTGTGAACTGTTGAAGTTCAACAAATACATAATGATACAAAGAAAGCACATGGACGAATGTTGTTTTATTTTTCAGCTGATCTAAAGAAGCTTGTGTATGACACGGAATGCCCTTCAAACTCTCATTTGCCTATCTTAACCCTCCTACCAATCTGCTCTTGTGAACACTAAATATGTATATAAAATCTTTGTATACAGTGAAAACAGCCAGCTCAGAAATCTGCACATAATCAAGATTGTATGTATTTTTCACTTTCTATTTTGTTACATTCAGTTTTCTTGACTTGTATTTATTTGTATTGAATTACAATGATTGGGAGTGATTACAAGTTTAGGTACAAATGCAATCAGACTGGATAGTTGGTAGATGGAACTCAGAAATTAAGGCCCTGAGATGGCACCTTTCTGTTGATTTTTTAAGAAGAGGGCAACGGATCACATTAGTATCAAAGCCATAAAATTTGAAATAATAGAAGATAATAATGTAGTATTTGAGGTCAAGACTCTTGTCCAGAGGTTCAGACCTCTGAATTACAGTCTCATCACAGAATCTTTATCTGCTCAGGCCTAATGTTGAGGGGACTGCATTTGAAATTAAAAATAAGTTCTTGTCTGCGTAATATATTATTCACATACAAACAAGCAAATTAATTTGAACACTGAATTAACATTTTCCTTCAAGTCTCATCTGTTCAAAAGTAACATGCAAAAATTTATTTAGATTTATTTATTCAGGAAAAAAGACAGTAGAATTCTACTTATTTGTCAGAGAATATGACACATGCATTGAAAATGAACAGAAAGCTGTTAATGAACAATGCTATACATCAACTAATGAGCCATATTACAAAATCAAACTTGTGCCACAATAAAATAATAATCCAGACACATCCATCTGAGCTCTACTTCCAGATCAAGTCTATGTAAAAAATACGAGCAATAGAGAGCCAGAGAATGATGCCAAAATAAAAATCACTGATTTTAAGACAGCTTAAATTAACAGAACAGTATAAATGATGAACAAGGGTAAAAGAGTAAGGTTTTCTCAAAACTAAATCAATTTTAATTTTGTGAAAAATACTTGATCACCTTTTGGGATAGTTTACTTTTCCTAGAATATCTGATTAATTTGATCAACATTCAAATTCATGTTTACCAACAAAAAAAGTCAGATTTGATGACCAGAATAAATGAGAAATATGACTAGTTTGAGAGTATATATAATTTTCTTCGTATGCTAAAGCTGTAATAAACAGTTTACTTTTATTTTGTTTGAGTTCTGTCTTTAATATATTCTATATTCTTAAAGTATTTTCTCTTTCCATTATTTGCCCATTATATATGATAATTATACCTTTCACACTAACGTCCATGATTTATGAAAATCTTTCATGATATAGTTTGTCTCTGCCATTTAGTGACTACTATTTATTGCATTTTCTGAATTCTTTATCTTTCTTTTTAGTACTGAGTTTTCTTCACCTTGTCCACCCAGAACTAACATCTGTCACCAATCATCCTTTTTTTGCTGAGGAAGACTGGCCCTGAGCTAACATCTGTGCCCATCTTCCTCAATTTATATGTGGAAGACGTGTCACAGCATGGCTTGACAAACAGGTTTGTGGTCTGCACCCGGGAGCCAAACAGGCAAACCCCGGGCCACAGAAGTAGAATATGCGAATTTAACAACTGTGCGACAAGCCTGGCCTCAAATATTTTCTTCCTTCTGCTAGGTTCATGTTTTATTCCCTCTTCTTTTTTCTGAATATATAAAATTAGATTATAGACTTGAGAATTGTATTATTTGTATTAGAGGCTTTTAGTGATATACATTTACACTGAGGACCTCTTTCACTGCATCTCACACATTTTTCAATGCTCTATTTTCAATTTCTTTCATTTCTGCTATTTTTAAATTTTCCTTGCAATTTTTTATTAAACTCTTTTGTTGTTTTAGATTGCATTGTTAAAATTCCACGGATTTGTGAATTTTCCAGTTTCCTTCTGTTATTAATATCCAGCTTTATTCTATTGTGGTTAGGGAAGCTATATTTTTCAATATTAATGTTTTTAAAATTTATTGACTCTTGTTTTGTGGTCTACCATGTTGTCTACCCTGGAGAATATTTCATGAGCGCATGAGAAGAAACTGAATTCTATTGTTGGTAGACTTCTATATATACATACCTGTTAAGTCTATTGGGCTTATTGGATTTACAAGCTCTCTAATCCTTGTTGATTTTCTGTTGAGATGTTGTATCTATTATTGAGAGTGAGATATTGACATCCTCAATTATGATATAGAACTTAACAATTTCTTCTCTCAATTTTGCCACAGTTTATGTCATATATTTTGAGGATTTGTTGTTTAGTATAAATATGTACAGAATTGTTATATTGTCTTGACATATTACCAAGATATAAGGTCTTTTTATTTTCTTATAACTTTTTTTAGTTTTAAAATACATTTTTCCAACGTTACTATAGCCACTCAGGTTTCCTTTTGGTTTCTATGTGCATGAATTTTTTTAAAATGTCCATTAATTTTCAAGCTATTTGTGTCTTTTGATCTAAAACAAGTCTCTTATAGACAGCATATAGATGGATCATGTTTTCTTAATCTATTCCACCAATCTCTGCCTTTCAATTGGAGAGTTTATTCATTTACATTTATATAATTATTTCTCTTCCTGCTAACGTAAGTTTATTTTGTTCTTTGGACCTATTTTAGGTGATGAGTAGCAAAGAACAATGATTCTATATTTGTAAATACAAGAAAATGCCTGGAAACCACAACTCAGTTACTATGTCCCTGCATACTCAATATTTCTAACTGTCGTAACAACACATGACATAAATTGTATCGACTCAACCAATTTTAAGCATACAGTTCAGTGGTGTTAAGTACATTAAAGTTATTGTGAAACCATCATAACCATCCATCTCAAGGATATTTTCATGTTTTTATTTTAGGAATCCTTTTTAGAAATATTTTATTGAGGTCATCTTGGTTTATAACATTGTGTAATTTCAGGTGTACATTATTACATATAAATTTCTATATAGAGTGAATCACGCTCACCACCAATACTCTCGTTTTTATCTATCACCAGACATTTGTGATCCTTTACTCCTTTTGCCCACCCCCAACCTCCTTCCCCCTGGTAACCACTAATTTCTTCTGCTTATCTCTGTGTTAGTTTATCTTCGACAAATGAGTGAAATCATATGGTGTTTTCTTTCTCTATCTGGACTGTTTCAGTTTACATAAAACCCTCAAAACCATCCATATTGTTGCAAATGGAATGACAATCTCTTTTTTATGGCTGAGTAGTATTCCATTGTATATATATATATACCACTTCTTCTTTATCCATTTATCAGTTGATGTGCACTTGGATTGCTTCCACATCTTGGCTATGATGAATAATGCTGTGATTCATGTTTGCATAGGGATACATAAATCTCTTTGTATGATTGATTTCAAATTCTTTGGATAAATACCCAAGGGTGGGATATCTGCATCATATGGTATTTCTATTTTTAATATTTTGACACATCTCTATACTGTTTTCCATAATGATCGCACCAGTTTGCATTCCCACCTGCAGTGTATGAAGGTTCCCTTTGCTCCAAATCCTTACCAACATTTGTTATTTTTTGTCTTGTTAAATTATAGCCATTCTGGTGGGTGTACGGTGTTATCTCATTGAAGTTTTGATAGCATTTACCTAATAATTAGTGGTGTTGAACATCTTTTCATGTACCTGTTGGCCATCGGTATACCTTCTTTGAAAAATTTTCTGTTCATATTGTCTGTCCATTCTTTGATGAGGTTGTTTGTTTTTTCTTGTTGAGTTGTATGAGTTCTTTATATGCTTTGGAAATGAACTCCTTTTTGGATACTTGATCTGCAAATATTTTCTCCAAGTTGTTAGGTTATCTTTTTGTTTTGTTCATGGTTTCCTTTGCCTTGCAGAAGATTTTTAGTCTGGTGTAATCCCACTTGTTTACTTATTTTTTTATTTCCATGCCTGAGTAGGCATGGTATTTGAAAAGATGCTGCTAAGACAAATGTCAGAGTGTATGGCAAATATTTTCTTCCAGGAGATTCATGGTTGCAGGTCTTATATTCAAGACTAATCATTTTGAGTTAATTATTGTGTTTTGTGTAAGATAATGGTCTACTTTCATTCCTTTGCATATAGCTATCCAGTTTTCCCAACACCATTTATTGAAGAACCTTTCCTTTTTCCATTGTATGTTCTTGGCTACTTTTTCAAAGATTAGCTGTCCATAGGTGTGTGGCATTATTCCTGGGTTTTCAGTTCTGTTCCATTCATCGGTGTCTCTGTTTTTGTGCCAGTACCATAGTGTTTTAGTTATTATAGCTTTGCAGTGTATTTTGAATTCCAGGATTGTGATGCCTCCAGTTTTGTTCTTTGTTCTCAGGATTGCTTCAGCCATTTAAGGTATTTCTTGTTCCACATAAATTTTAGAAATCTTTGTTATATTTCCATGGGGACTATCATGGGAATTCTGATTGGTATTGCATTGAATCTGTAGATTGTTTTAGTTAATATGGACATTTTAACTATGTTCATTCTTCCAATCCATGAGCATGCATTATCTTTCCATTTCTTTGTATCTTCTTCAATTTCTTTCAATAATGTCATCATTTTCAGTGTATATGTCTTTCACCTCCTTCAAATTTGTTCCTATATGTTTTATTCCTTTTGTAGTGTTTGTAAATGAGATTGTATTCTTAACTTCTCTTTCTGTCAGTTTGTTATTAATGTATAGAAATGCAACTGTTTCTTGTAAGCTGATTTTGTTCCCTAAAACTTTGCTGTAGTTTTTGCTTATTCTTAATACTTTCCTGGTGGAACTTTTAGGGTTTTCTATGTATGGAATCATGTCATCTGTAAACCATGAGAGTTTCACTTCTTCATTTCCAATTTGGATACCTTTTATTTCTTTTTTTTGCCCAATTTCTCTGGCCACCAACTCCAGTACTATGCTGCATAGGAGTGGTGAGAGTGGGCACCCTTGTCTTTTTCTTGTTTTCAGAAGGATGGGTTTCAATTTTCACCTTTAAGTATGATGTTGCATGTGAGTTTGTCATTTTTGGACTTTATTATGTTGAGATAATTTCCTTGTGTCCCCATTTTATTGAGAGTTTTTATCATAAGTGGATGTTGGATCTTGTCAAATGCTTTATCTGTGTTTAATTAGATGGTCATGCCATTTTTATTCCTCAGTTTGTTAATGTGGTGTGTCACATTGATTGATTTGTGGATGTTGAACCATCCCTGCATCCCTGGTATAAATCCCACTTGATTATCTTGTATGATATTTTTAATGTATTGATGTATTTGATTTGCCAAAATTTTGCTGAGGATTTTTCATCCTCAGCAAAAACTATGTCCATTGGTGATGTTGGCCTCTAATTTTCCTTCTTTGTGCTATCCTGGTCTGGTTTTAGTATCAGGGTAAAAGCCTCATAGAATGAGTTAGGAAGCATTCTGTCTTCTTTAATATTTCAGATTAGTTTGATGGTCAATAAATCTTTGAATACTTGTTAGAATTCACAAGAGTGACCATCTGCTTCTGGACTTTGGTTTTTGGGGAGATTTTTGATTACTGTTTCCATCACTTTTTTGTGATTGCTCTATTCAGATTCTCTATTTCTTCTTTATTCACTTTTGCATGGCTGTATGACTCTAAGAATTTATCCATTTCTTCTAGGTTATCCAATTTGTTGGCATACGATTCTTCATAGTATTCTCTTATAATCCTTTGCATTTCTCTGTCCCCATTTTAATTTCTCTTCTTTCATTTCTAATTTTACTTATTTGAGACTTCTCTATTTTTTTCTTAATGAGTCTGGCTAAGGGTTTGAAATTTTATTTTCTCTTCTCAAAGTGACAGCTCTTAGTTTCATTGATTGTTTATATTTTTTCTTAGCCTCGATCTCAATAATTTCTGCTCTAATTTTTATTATTTTACTCCTTCTACTGACTTTGACTTTGTTCTTCTTTTTCTAATTCTTTTACTTGTAATTTAAGATTAATAAATTTGAGATTTTTGTTTCTTGTTGATATAGGCCTGTATTGCTATAATTTTACTCCTGGTACCAATTTTGCTGCATCTTATACGTGTTGATATGTTGCATTTTAATTTTGATTTGTCTCAAGGTATTTTTGATTTCTCCTTTGATTTCTTCATTGATCCAATGGTTATTCAGTAGTATGTTGTTTAGTCCCCTCTTATTTGTCACTTTCTCAACTTTTTTCTTCTAATTGATTTCTAGTTTCATAGCAAAGTGGTTGGAAAAGATGCTTGATATGATTGCAACCTTCTTAAATTTATTGAGAGTTTCTATGTTTCCCAATGTATGGTCTATCCTTGAGAACGTTCCATATGCACTTGAGCAGAATGTTTACTATACTTTTTTAGATAGAATACTCTACATGTGTCTTTAAGTTTATCTGCTCTGGCATCTCGTTTAAGTCTACTATTCCCTCGTTGCTTTTCTGTCTGAATGATGGGGGATGTCTAGTGGCAAGGAAATTCTTCAACTTTTGTTTATCTGGGAAAGCTTTGATTTCTCCATTGTATCTGAAGGATAGCTTCACTGGATAGAGTATTCCTGGCTGAAAGTTTTTATCTTTCAGTATTTTGAACATATCATTCCATTCTCTACGAGAACGTAAGGTTTCTGCTGATAAATCTGTTAGGTTATTTTCTTCTGCCTTGCTGCCATTAATATTTATGGGTTTTTTTATTGACTTTTCACACTTGTACTATTATGTTCCTCAGAGAGGGTCTTTTAACATTGATGGAATTAGGAGTTCTGTCAGCTTCATGTTGCCGGGGTCCAGCCTCAGCAGAGTCCAGGTTCCCGCGGGAGAGACAGCATCAGTGAAAAGCTGAGGGAGGGGAAAATAAAGAGGACATGAGACTTGGGTTGGTGTTAGCAAGTCCGACTTTACTGTGCACAAGTGTCGTTTATATATTTTTCAGGATTAGTACAGAAATGGTTCTACAAATATTCTCAGAGAGATAAGGAAGTTAAAAAAACGAGCACAAGAATATTTATTAGTATTCCATTCTATATAGCACAAGGTTAATGATCGTCTTCTCCGCAACTAACTAGTGTTTGTTGTCTCTAAGCTGAAAGAGATAGGTACCTAGACACCTGTTGTAATTCATGGTAAAGTTAAATCAAAGAGAGAAGGCCCAGGCCTCTGGACAGGACAGCAGTCCTTCTGTTTACATCCTGGGGGAGCCATCCTGCCTCCCTCAATCATTTACGCCATTAGTGTAGATGGTTAATGGGAACAAAAGGCGACTCCAGGGTATCTTATCCCCAGGGCTATCTGCATTCTCAGCCGGCAGTTAAACATCTTTACATTTTCACGCCCTTTAGGGGGTGAAAGCATTCTTTTGTCTTTTAGATTGTGGAGCTAACAGTCCCTTAAGCACACTGCCAGAGAAAGTACCATTTTGTTAGTAAAGTAAAGGGCTGAAAAGCTAAGCTAAACTATATGTCTTCAAGAGTAAAAAACAGAAATAAGTATAGACATAACCTTGATAGAAAGCATACATATAATTCAGAAAATATCAGGGGTGTTGGCCAGCCATTCTTCACGGAGGGGCATCCCTGCACCCCTCGGCCCTTCTACTCATCAATTGTTTATTATTTATTGCTTTTAGGAGAAAACCTCTATAACATTTTAACAGAAAGAAGAAGGTCAAGAATAATATGTAGATACTTCTTGATCATCCAATTAACCAGCAAACTTAGAAGGACGATGCATATATATTTAGAGAAAGAACTGGAGGGAGAAGGAAACATTAACCAGATAGAGGCCATAAACCTAATTTGACATCTTATCTGGGCAGGATTCCTTTCTGCTTGTCTCAAATGGGACAGTGTGCTCCTCCAATAATTAACTGAAAAATATCTTGAAAGTTACCTGCAGGTGGTCACATTCTCTTACTATATCTAATTTTCCCGGGAGGTAGTGCCTCCCAAGCAGCCACCCAAAGGAGTGAAAACTGGAGGTTAAGAAAAGAAAAGGAATGAAGGGCAATTAGAAGCAGCACAGGTTCCAGAACTATGTGAGGGGCTGGCCAGTTATTCTTCACTAAGGGATGACCCCGCACCCCTAGGCGTTAATCGGCTGGACCGTGTCAAACAGCCGATCAAATGATGTAGCCACGGCTCCCGGCATCATGTATTTGTAAGTCTGGTTCCTTCCCCAGGTTTGGGAAGTTCTCAGCTATTATTTAATTGAACAAACTCTCTGCTCCTTTCTACCTCTCTTCTCCCTCTGGCATACCTATAATCTTTATTTTGCTTTTCCTAATTGAGTCAGATATTTCTTGAAGAATCCCTTCATTTTCTTAAAATTTTAGTTCCCTCTACTCGTCTGCTGGAAGTAGTTCTATATTTCTATCCTCCAAATGACTAATTCTTTCCTCCATAACATCAGCTCTATTTTTTTTAAAGAATTCTAAATTATTTTTTATCTCATTAATTGTGTTCTTCATATCCAGAATTTCTGCTTGTTTTTTTTTTCTTATAGTCTCAATCTCTTTGGTGAAGTACACTTTCTTCTCATTAATATTATTCCTAAGCTCATTGAATTGTCTTTCTGAATTTTCTTTTAACTCATGGATTTCCTTTATGACAGCTATTTTGAATTTTCTGTCATTTAGATTGTAAGTTCCTGTGACTTCAGAGCTGGATGTTGGAGACTCATTATTTTCCTTCTCTGAATTGTTGCTGTAGTTTCCCATGGTGTTTGATGAATTAATCTTTTGCTAGCACATTTATGTTAGTATCAAGCCACAGATTCCACCTGCTACCTCTAGGAGGAAACAAGAGCTGTGTTTCTGATCCGACCCCATCTGCTGGAAGTTTTGGGGGTATGGTGGGCACACCAACTGGCTGGAAAAGCATTCATGGGTGAGCTCAGGGTTGCCATCATATCTTCTTACACTCATACCAAGATGCATCCCCACTTGTGGGGTTACTGTGGCAGTATAGTCACACCTGGTAGCCAAGAAAACATTCATGCATGTTCATAGATCTGCTGTCACCTCTTCTGGGAGTTGTGCCAGCTGTTATTCTTGGTGGCCAGGGCTTCTTCATGGGGTCTGAGCCTGAGCCACTTTTTGCAACCACAGCAGCATAGTGGGCTCTTCTCCCAGCCCTGAAAGCATTCATGCATGGGCTCAAGGCTGCCTCTGCTTCTTCTTACAGTCACAATGACATGTGTTCCCATTTGTGGGGCCTCAGAAGTACTATTGGTGCTCCTGCTGGCTGACAAAGTTTCATATATGTGTATGTGTCTCCTGCCACTTCTTCTTATGGTCAGACCAGCCACTGTGATTGGTGACTGGCACTTCTTCATGAGGTTTGAGCCTGGCCCACCCATTGGGACTGTAGCAGCATAGTGGGCTCCCCTGTCAGCTGGGAAAGTGTTCATGCACTGCCTCAGAGCTGCCTCTGACTCTTCTTACAGTCAAGCCAAGGTCCCTTCCCACTTGTGGGACCACATGGTCACTATGGGCATTCCTTGCTGGGAAAGTGTTGCAGGAGAGCATAGCATCATTATTGCAAGGCTTTAAGCTCAGCAAGAAGAAATTACAAAATGGGTGACTGAGAAATATGCAACTTGGTGATTCTCATAAATTACTGTGTTAGACAGTTTGTGCTTTGGAATCAAAGGCCGGAAGGTAGTTTCTTACCAAACATGAAGGCAAGGGGCTTAAGAACACTGGGCCCTTGCAGGAACAGAACATCCTCTGCATAACTTGCCAGATTGTTTGTTCACAGGATGTTCCCTCAAAGAATGGCCTTGCGTAGGGTCGGGGTACATTGAAGGGGGGGAAGATTAGAACTGCTGAGCTTTGACTTGCATATTCCTGCAGGCATGAGTTCCTGCTATGCTTGTACTTTTCGGCCTGCAAATAAATACATGGCGATCAGAGGGATGTCAACTCAGGCCTTGACGCTGATGGTCCCTGTCCCATTAAATAATATAGAGTGTGTTGTGTCCATTATATAGATGTATTCTGTATATTATTTCCATCTGCCCCTTCAGCTGGCTGCCTAGCTGGTCTTGGCAGCAGGAAAGCATTTGTGTGCCCACACAGGTCTCGTGGGGCAGCATGAGGGAGTGTTCACCTATCTCCACTAATTCTCAGAGGCACAGTGAGTCCATCCACCTTCAGATGTAGAGCTTTATCGGTCTTTCGGGTGTCCTGTTGTGCTGTGTGGGTAACCTCTGTTGGACAATGAATACCCCTTTAGTTGTAGTTCAAAGGGGGAGAGATAAAGGGAACAACTCAGTCCACCATGTTGCTGATGTCACTCCAGAGTGCTGTATTTCTTGATTATGGTGATAGTTACATACGTGTATACATTTATCAAAACTCATTGAACCCTATACTTATAATGGGTGTATTTCATATTATTTCAATTATAGCTCAAAATATTTATTTTAGGTTACTTCCAAGTCTTGGCTATTGTGAATAATGCTGCAATGAACATAGGGGTGCATATATCTTTTCAAATTAGTGTTTTCAAGTTCTTTGGATAATTATTGATATATATCTGAAATTTACATAATTTTATAAACCAATGTAACCTCAATAAACATTATATTGTCTTCAGGCCAGTGATTCTGAATGGGATCACTATTAATACCTTGTGTGGAGTATTTGGCATCCCAAGATATTTAGCATTCTTCATGCTCATATCAAAACATGCCACCAACATCCCATGTTCCTTCAAACAAACTGCCTCCATACATTTTCCAGTATCTCCTGGTACCTTTAATTTTCTGAATGATAACCACTTTTTTACAATTTTTTTCTTTTTTGCATAAATTTTTGATCCACTTCTTATTTATGCATAAAGATTGAGAGTTTTTTATATTTTGCTTGTAGGCTAACCAATTTTCACAAACAATATATTGAACAAAACATTGTTTTCCTTGACTGACGTGAACAACTTCAACCTTGTTTTCTGAGTTCCCTTTCCACCACACCTGTCTAGGTTTATTTTATTCAATGTTCTATATCGTCATTCTCTTCTTCTTTTGTCCCATGGATTGCCAGTTTTTCATATGCTCTACACATATTCTCTGTGCTCTTGTGACAAACTTTTTGTGGCATGACTCAACTTCAATATCTACTACATTGAGCAGTATTGTTTCCACACACACTAAGTAAATGATTTTTAGTGCAGTTATTTGCTGTAAAGAGATTCCATGTCAGTGTTGTTTTCTGTTTTGTTTGTTTTTTAGCTCTGTTATTGTAAAGGAAGACTTTTAAATGTGATCTATTGTGTGCATTATATGCTAGAGAATATGATCTTCTGGCTATGCTGTGGTGGCTGAAATATTGAGGAATGGAATTCTGTAATCATAAATGAAGTGTGAATATTGCGGGCAGTGGCAGCTAATGAAGTCAATTTGGAAGCTATTCCTTAAGTACCTATGGATACATTTCTGTTGCTCCCCACACTTTGCTGTTCCTTTTGTCCCAAAGGGAGAATACTCTACCTCTCACCAAAGGAAAGTCATCATGTGATCTTTGTGGATGTTGGAAGTTGGAGGGCAGATCTCCAAGGCTCCAGGCTGAGGAAATCTTACCAAATGTCACAAGAAGGATTTCAGACTGTGATTTTCCTTACATCTTGGCTACAAGGGGAAAAAATGGAATAAAACAAACAAACAGAATTCAGTGTTTATCTATAGCATAGAAGGTGTGAGACAGACAATGACATAGCATTGAAGAGACTTTTTAGCTTATTTCTCTTATGATCCATTTGCATTGCCTTATCTGCTAATACATAGCCTTGCTGAAAAGGAACATTTAAAGGGAAATTTAATTTATAGCATTCTACCCCTGAAAAATAACCAAACAGAATATAGGCTGTGAATATATCAGGGGGAACATAATCCATGTTATTTCTGCCTTTTCTAGAGATTAGTGGATTTACAGTACTTTTATAATTTTAGACACTTCTGTAATCAGAGGCAATAAACTTCCTCTAGCATTCACTTAGCATGTAGGATTAGTGAAAATAAGTAATAAATTAAAAACAATAAGTATGTCAAATGATATGTAAGTTATTTTTCATATTTAAATGTTATTTAATTTTATAAAATATTAACTTAAAAGGAATTTTCTCTAATTCCAGTTCCCTTCTAAGATTATATACAGTGAAAGAGTGTATAACCCTCTTTTTACCAAAGGCAGAATTAGACAGTTGCAGCATATTTTAGAAAAAGAAAAGATATTTTCTGTTTGACATGATTTTCACTTAATTCTGTTGCCAAAGTGCTATAATTATTCTTTTCAAATTGTTATTGCTTTTTCTGTGTTAGGATAAAAAGAGCCATGCAATCTTCTTTACATAATAAGAATACAGATATCTTGGACTTTTGACTGTAAATGAATAATATAAAAAATATATAAATAACATAATATAAATGAATGATATAAGCAGTATAATTTATAATTATACATAATATAATAATAATATACATAAATATTTTTCATATGGAGCCAGAAAATCAAAATAAAGAAATATATTTTAAAAACATCCCAAACTCTTTCATCTGATGAGTTTTCTTAAATTATAAGTTCTGTGTATTTGCTAATTGTATTTTAAAGAGGAAATTGTGACTTTTGTGACAACATGAATCGACTTTAAAGGCATTTTGCTAATCAAAATAAGTCAGAGAAAGACAATTACTGTATGACTTCACTAATATATGGAAGATAATCAAACAAACAAAGCGATATGGAGAACACACTGGTGGTTACCAGAGAGGAAGTGGATGGGGGGAAAGAGAAGTGGGTAAAGTGGCGCATGTGTGGTGAATGGATGGAAACTAGACTTTTGGTGGTGAAAACAGTGCAGTCTATACAGAAGTCTAAATATAATGATGTACACCCAAAATTTATGTAATGTTATAAAACAATGTAAACTCATCAAAATAAATTTAAAAATATATGTCTTTGAATAGTTGTAGACTTCAAAAAGTACAAGGATATTTTTGTTAGAGTAAAATATCAAAAATCTTGCCGTTTTTCAGGGTTTTCCGCCTACAGGTTGGTGTAGTGGAACAAATAAATATTTTGTCTCCTTACCAACTTTTCTTGACTCTTTACATCTAAGTGATAATTTCTATGATCTGTATCTTGAACAATTCTCTGCTATATCAATAATGTAACACGTGGACCATTAATGCTGTGACATAAAATGTATACATATTTTTTTTAAAGATTTCTTTTTCCTTTTTCTCCCCAAAGCCCCCTGTACATATTCTTAGTCATGGATCCTTCCAGCTGTGGCATGAGGGACGCCACTCCAGCGTGGCTTGATGAGCAGTGCCATGTCTGCGCCCAGGATTTGAACTGATGAAACACTGGGCTGCCTGCAGCGGAGCACGTGAACTTAACCACTCGGCCACGAGGCCAGCCCCCGTATACATATTTTTAATAGTTTTATGGTTCCAAAACTCTATAAAGGTTTAACAAAAATCCATTGGAATGGGTCCGATTACCCCTGCTTTTCATTCAACTGATTTATTCATTGTGATATAGGAGATATCAAGTCTGTATGTTTAATACAGAGAATTTTAAAGAATAGCAAAATATATATATATATCACATGTACAAGAATGTTTTTATTGTGAGTACTAAAACTTTTTTTCTGCTGTAGTTTACACTCATCATTGGTATCCTTTGGCGCTAAAGCACATGTATACATGAAGACACTCATTTGAAATCTGTGTTTCTTTAAAGGCAAAATTTCTTTTTTTTATTGTGGTGTGAACACAGCATAATTGTAGTTAGCAATACAGCATTGTACACTTAAGTATTTGGAAAGTGGGTATATCTCATGTTGTCTTCTTTCACAACAACCAAGATATGGAAACAACTTCACTGTCTATTGAAGGATAAATAGATTTCTGATACTTTAAAAAATTTATTTCTTTGCCTATTCCCAAGAAATGTAGGAAATCAGATGAATGTGATGATTCTAAAAACAGACAAGCCAAAGATTAATAAATTTAATATTTACAAACATAATGTCTCCCATATAGACTCTGAATCCTACTCTCTGTTTTGTTTTCTGGAGATATAGTTTACTCATGTACACATCTCTCAGATAAGTCTAATTGATGGACTAAATCAGATATCTTGAAGATAAAATTTTGTCTTCACGTGACAACTAGCATGGCCTAGAATCTCCATTCTGAGTGGCACCCCAGGCTCCCCCTGAGATCTACTGGTCTCTTATCTGCAATGTCTACAGATTTATTCATAATCCTCTAATGTCTAGGATTTGAATTCTTCAGTGATGAGACAATCACCCAATCACATTTTTCCTATTAGCTTGGACCTTGTCTTTTGAATCAATCTACCTGAGTTCAAAACTTTACCCACCACTTAAAGTGAAGTAATTGTGGGAAAACTATTTACTCCCTTAAGTTTCTTCATTTGCAAAATGAAGATTATTAGAATATTTATAACGGAGATTTATCTTGTGAATCAACTGAGGTAATCCATGTAAAATTTTTATAAAATGCCAATTATGTTTTTGCCAGACATCAATTTTTATTACTATTAAGGGTCCATTATGATCATGAAATAAATGAATATAAACATGTTCTAATCTTGTTCTTTGCTCATCAATAATATTCTGTTATTTGGTGGCTCATGCAAAGTCAAAGAAGATAACATATGGATGTCACAAACCAAACTGCAGTGACAGTTCATTTTTCTTGGATTTTCTGGTGTTCTCTATCTGTGATTCACGTTGTTTATGGTAGTTCCCACTGTGTATCTCCTCTCCCTTATGGGAAACATCCTCATCATTTTCTTTTTGTGATATAACCCACACTCCAAATGTCCGTGTACATTTTCTTAGGAAATTTCTCCTTCCTGGAAATATGGTACCCCACAGCCACATTGCCTAATTTGTTGGCCACCTGCCTCTCCCAGTTGTCATTACCTCTATTTCTGCTTGTATAACTCAATACTATTTCTTTTTTCTCTATGAGAGTCACAGAATGCATCCTTTTACTAGTGATGGGTTATGACAGATATCTGGCCATTTACTGCCCTCTGCATTACTTACTCATGAGTTTTTTGTCTGTGCCTGTGGTTTTCAGCTGGATCTGGAATTGGGGGCCTTATTGCCCACTTCTCATCTACCTTGCTCCTTTCTTGTGTAAACTTTTGTAGACCCCAGAAGATCAACCATTTCTTTTATGACTCTGATGCCATTTATAAACTGTCCTGCTCAGATACTTTTTTGGTGGAGAATGTAGCTCTGTCATGATTCTAAGTTGTTACTTTCTCACTACATCTGCCTGTGGACTCATTGTGGTCATAATAATTGTACAGTCTTCCAGGGAGGCTTAGAAGAAGACATTTTCCATCTGTACCCCCACTTCACTGTGGTCACCATCTGTTATGGCATCATTATCTTTGCCTATGTTCACCCTCCAGCCAAGTACAACTTCACAATTGTTAAAGTGGTCTTAGTGTTCTATTGTGTGGTCACCCATTGGTAAATCCTCTCAGATACACCCTAAGAAGCAAAGACATGAAGAAAGCTCTCAGGAAAGCTCTAGCACAAAAGACATTGCTGTTGACCAGAAACACACATGATATTTGAGAGATCAATTAAAATGAGCAACTTGGAATGGATTCCCAAATCACATTTACAAATGGCAGGTACTGATAATTATTTTATGAAATTGATACCACCTAATATGAACATCTCTCTGCACTTTACATTTTGAGTTGAATTCTAATGCAATTGATATTCCATAATTACTGTGTTTAAGAATGTCTTAGTGCAATGTCATAAGGATAAAGAGATAATAAAAGCTCCCTGAACATAGGCATTAACAATCAGAAAATAGGCTGATTTACTCCCATTTATTTGAATGTTTTCATAATTTATATCATAAGACTAAGTATGGGCCAAAAATTTTTTTTGTTAAGTAGAGCAGTGTTACTCCATCTGGTAGATGGGCTTATTGTAAGAATATCACTTGGTACCTCAAAATAAGTCACTCAATAAACATTCATTACACACATATAATGAGCCAAGCACTATTCTTAAGCATGAATGTTGATTTAAGTATTAATATAAACATAACTGGAGACTTATAAGAAAAAGAGTAGGAAAATACTAGATAAAGGTTTTTTTCTGGATAATATAACTGGATTTCAAAATTTTAGCAGAAGTAATAAGAATAATAATTGGAAAGGAAAAGAGGAAATACTTAGAACTGGTCAGTTTAAGAATGTGATATCTAACATGGTAAAACAAGTATCAATCATTGTTATAAAATATTCAAGTAGGCAATCATTTCAGCATAAACGAATTTCATTCAGAGAGAGATGAAAAAATAGAAAAAAGAAAGAGAAAAATGTTTTTCCATTACTATGTTCACATCCCTATGTTAATGAAGTAGTTTTATGATTTTCCATTATTTCAGTACATTTTAGTAATAAATGAGATAACTAGATTGCTGGGAAAAATAAATCCTATCAGAGATTTCTAGAGTAAGTATCCTCCACTTGATCACCTCCTCTAGTCTTGCTTTTCAAAGTGTGGTCAGTGGACTAGAAGCATCAGGGTCATCTGTGATCTTGTTAGAAATGCAGAACCACATCCCAGACATGTTGAATGGGACCATGCATTGCCACAAGTTCCCCAGCTGACTGGTATGCAGATTAAATCATGAGAAGGACTATTTTAGGCAACCAAGATTTTAAACAATCTATTTTTATGGCAATAATATATAATAAAATCAGGAGTTTCTTGCAAATGCCAATGCTAGAAATTTTTCTGTTTAAACTTTGACATGTCATTTTCTAATACATATGAAAACTGTAATATATTTTCCCGAAAGCCTAATTAAGTTTTAATTTTAAAACAGTACACATTAATGGAAGCTAGTGGCAAAATTACCTACTATGGAAATGAAAAACTTAAGACATACAAAAACATTTTTTAACCTCATTTTCCCATCAGAATATTGAAATCTATATGAAAATTCTCACAATAATAGTGAAACATTCTGTAACAACACACAGCTAAATCTGTATGCCATCCTATTGTAGGGGAGGAAAAATTCCTTCTACCCTCTTAGGATTTGTATCTGTGCCTAAGTATCAAACTAACATAAGACAGATTAACAGAAGAAAAGCATACACATTTTATTTTCATTTTTATGTGCACATAGGTGTCTTCAAAGAGAAAAGTTACTCAAAGAAGTAGTTAGTCTCAAAAGCATATATACATTTTTAACAAAGAACAATAAATTGTAAGTATATGACAAGATGAAAGAGCTTGAGCAAGGGGCAGTAAATTGTGGGAGTATCTATAAAATATATGGGAGAAACTAAAGTAAGGTAAGCATGGGGCCAGCCGCGTGGCAGAGTGGTTCAATTCTCATGCTCCACTTTGGCAGCCCAGGGTTTCCCTGGTCTGGATCCTGAGCATGGACATGGCACCACTCATCAAGTCATGCTGAGGGGGTGTCCCACAGAGCAAGAAGGACCTACAACCAGAATATACAACTATGTACTGGGGGGCTTTGGGGAGAAGAAGAAAAAGAAAAGATGATTGACAAAAGATATTAGCTCAGGGCCAATCTTAGAAAAATATTAAATAAACAAATAAAAATGTAAACAAAGTGGGGCCAGCCTGTGGCCGAGTGGTTAAGGTCACAGACTCCACTTTGATGGCCAAGGGTTTCGTGGGTGCAGACATGGTGCTGTTTGTCAGGCCATGCTGAGGCGGCGTCCCACATGCCACAACTAGAAGGACCCACAATTAAAAATGCACAACTGTGTACCAGGGGGCTTTGGGGAGAAAAAGGAAAAATAAAATCTTAAAAACAAAGTAAACAAAGTAAAGGATTATTTTACTTGGTTTGTTTTACAGATCCATTTTGGGATCAACACACAGTTTGCAGTGATAAGAATGTTCTCTTCCTGGCACAGGGAGAGCACATCCAATAGGAAATCATATGACCCACTTTTAGGTAGAAAGTGGGAGGTCAGTGAGCCCTCCTTACTTCTGCTGTTTCTCAAGTGTCTTCAGCTCAAAATAGTCAAGATGCCAAAGCAGCATATTCAGGTGTAGCATATTCTTAATTCCTAACAACTGAAGAGAGATTTTGTGATAGTAATCTTTCCAAATCCAATTCCTTGGCAGAATGTTTAAAGCCTTTCCCCTTTTCTCATTTTGTTTATCATAAAGCTCTCAGTAGAACTTTTTTCTTTTTTTCCTAGAGCAAGCCAGGAGCCATGGGCGATTTGGAGTCACTCATAAGGGAAAGAGTGCATTGCCTTCTCCATATACAATTTAAATCATACAAAAGAACCTTGCCTGTCACATTCACTTATTTTTATTCCATTGTTATATGTTTGCAAACTCTTTGGTGTTACTTTAAAAAACCGCAATAAGGATGGTTTCACTGGAAAGGGGAAATGTTGGTAATAATAACAACTATTACATTTCCTTTAAGCAGATTGCATTAAAGCAGATTATTATGGAGTCTCAGGACCTTTCTGCTGGTGATCTTCATAAAGCTGTGTAATAGCATAAAACAAGAGGCAAATGTCAGGCAATGTAAAAACCCAATGTGAAAAAGCCAAAAGGAAAGTCAAATAATATTTAATTTTATATTGTTCATAAAATTAGAACATTTAATGAAATTTTACATAATTTAATGTAGGTAAATACTTTATACAGACAACATTTACTTACAAGTTATTTTCTAAATACTGACAATACATTTATACACATAGTTTTAAAAACTGGATGGCAATGTGTATAAAGGGCAAATTTTATAAGTATTAAAGCAACTTCCTGACTTAGGAATTGTAAACATCTTGTTTGTTTGGCTGTACATTTTTCTGTGGTTTAAATTTGCTAAAACATATGCCAAAATTTATATTTTGATTGTTAATTTTGTAATCCTGTTATGCTGAATTATCATTGTACTTAGTTTCCATGTAAAGTATCTGTCTGCCTTACTGAACATTTCCTTGTGAAAACAGGTGTAAATTGTGCAACTTTAGTTGTAGAAAAATGAAGTCAGCTTTAGTCCACCATCTTGAAGGAAAAAATAAACTATATTGTGTTGTGGCCCCTCATTATTTAAGTCAGAAATTCTGGCATCTTAGAGTTTTCCCTGTCATGCCCTAATCCATCAGTGTTCATAGCCAATCCATTGCAAATTCTTATTTTTGATACCAAATTCTTCACAAATGTATTGACACATTATCATCTCCTTAACCAATAGCAGAATCTGACCCAGAAATGTCCATATTGGATAACACAGTATCTCCCTTAAGGATCTGACCCTTCCTCTCAGGACCTGGTCCAATGAGGCCTGCATACTACAATCAGAATAGACATTTTAGAACGTCAATCAGAACATGTTTTCTTCCTTCTTAAAACAGATAAATGTCTTTCTCCTACTTTTAAGAATATAAATTGAATCACTCATGCTAAACTAGAAACACTGTATGGTCTGGCCTTTCTTATTTCCTTGTTCCTTCTCTTGACAAAGTTCAAACCTCAATAGATAGTCTCATCACCATATACTGACCATGCACTTTCCCCCGTATTCTGTGCACATGTTGCTCACATTGGATTCTACCTCCTTTAGCTGTCAGTGCATGTGGCTCTTACTTAGGATCTCCCCTCAGGTATCACTTTCCTAAGGCAGAGTCCCTGAACTCACAGCTAAAACTCAAGGGTCTCTAAATCACCTACTTCAAATCACCATGTAACTTTCACTCAAATTTTGTACAATTACAATTTCACACAATCTGTTTGATTATAAGATCATGATATTTAACTGACTTATTTTATTTCACTTCAAAAATAAATGATATTGTGTCTCAAAAACCAGAACTAGGGGCTGGCCCTGTGGCACAGCCATTAAGTTTGCACTCTCTGTTTGTGCAGCCCTGGATTCACCAGTTCAGATCATGGGCACAGACTATTCATCGCTTATCAAGCTATGATGTGGCAGGCATCCCACATATAAAATAGAGTAAGATGGGCACAGATGTTAGGTCAGGCACAATCTTGCTTAGCAAAAAGAGGAGGATTGGTGGTGGATGCTAGCTCAGGGCTAATCTTCCTCTAAAACCCCCAAAACTATATAAGATAAATATTTAGAAATTATGATATTTCACTTTTCCTGTCTACACTGTTTACCTTTGACTAAATAAGTAAACAAATTAAAGTTACTCCCTGTGTATAGATCCAGCGGTTACTTGATATTCTTCTAAATTTTTTGTGGGAGGCTGGGGACAGAAAGCATATAAAATAACTAGAAATTTACAGTAATTCCCACACAAAAATCTAGTATGGGAGATACACTGTACTCTGCCTTGTTTTCAATTAATAATTAAATATCTTGAAATATGTTTGATGCCAGGGTAAAGAGGGTTTTTCACTTGTTATTCTATGTTTGTAGGCAATTCTGTATTTTATTTTACTTGTTTATTTTATTAAGGTTGTTTTGGATTATAACATTGTGTAATTTCAAGTTTACATTATTATATATCAGTTTCTGTATACACTGCATTGTGCTCAGCACCAATAGTCTAGTTTTTGTCCATCACTATACGTATGTGCCCCTTTACCCCTTTTGCTCATCCTCTCACCCCCTTCCCCTCTGGTAATGACTAGTTTGTTCTCTTTATCAATATATTAGCTTATCTTCCACATATGAATGAAATCATAGGTTTGCCTATCTCTCTCTGGCTTATTTTGGTTAACAGAATACTCTCACGGTCATCCATGTTGTTGCAAATGGGACAATTTTGGGTTTTTTTGTGGCTGAGTAGTATTCCACTACGTGTGTGTGTGTGTGTGAGATATATGTATGTATACATCATATCTTTTTTATCAATTCATCCATTGATGAGCACTTGGGTTGCTTCTGCACCTTGAATTTTTTGAATAAGGCTGCATAAATCTTTTTGTTATTGTTGATTTCATGATTTTTGGATAAATACCCAGTAATGGGATAGCTGGATTGTCTGATATTTCTCTTTTTTAATTTCTAAAGAAATCTTCACAATATTTTCCATTGTGGCTGTACTAGTTGCATTCCCACCAGCAGTGTAATAGGGCTCTGTTTTCTCCACATCCTCTGCAACATATTATTTGTAATCACATTAATTATAGCCATTCTGACAGTTGTGAGGTGATTTCTCATTGCAGTTTTTATTTGCATTTGCCTAATAATTAGTCACACTGAACATGTTTTCATGTTCCTGTTGGCCATCTGTATATAGAAAAGTGCAAAAATTAGAAGTGGCAAGATTGATGAACAAATATAAAGTGAAGACATCCATGTAACCACAAAAGAGGTGGGAAAATAGCCTCATAAGTGTTCCAGTACATCCTTAGAGAAAAAACAAAATTCTGAGATTGCATTCATTAAGGAGGTGAGGCAGTAAGGACTAGAGGAAATGACAGTCCTTCAAATGTGAAGACATTAAATCTAGATATCAAAGAACATAAAGAATCATGGAAACATGGCACCATAGTAGCAACATAATAGTTTTGTAGCAATCAACTTCAAAGAAATGGAGATCTGTAATTTACCCATTAAATCATGCAAAATAGTTGTTGTAAAGAAGTTTAGAGAGGCAAGAACAACACAGAAAGGCAATTTAATAAAAATCAGAAAAAAAATACATGAACAAAATGAAAATGTCCTTAAAGAGATGGAAATCATAAATAGAACCAAATAGAAATTCTGGATCTGAAGAATATAATAAATGAATTTAAAAAATGGGAATAGAGAGCATCAACAGCAGACTTTATCAAAGAGAAGAATTCCTGTGTCAAAGATGGATCATTTAAAATTATCCAGTCAGAGAAGAACAAAGGAGAAAGAAAGACAAAGAATGAATACATTTTATATGAGTTATTGGAAACCATCAAGAGAAACAACCTATGCATTTTGGAGTGCCAGAAGGAACAGAGGGATTGGGGTAGGAAATTTAAGCCACGTTTATAAAGCTCATAAGTTTTCAAGATATTATTTAACAATTTAAATCATAAGCTGTTATTTAACTTATACTAAAACTGTTAAAATCAAAAAATAAATTTTAAAAGCTGAAGGAGAAAAAAATCTACACATATGAGGAACCCTCATAAGGTTAAGACTGGATATTTCAGCAGAAAGTTAACAGGTCAGAAAGAGTGGGCTAATATTTTCAAAGTGCTAGGGAAAAAACCCCACCAGCCAAGAATGCTTTACTCAGCAAAGGTGTCCTTCAAAAATGAAGAGGCAATGGGGCTGGCCCCGTGGCCGAGTGGTTAAGTTCGCGCGCTCCGCTGCAGGCGGCCCAGTGTTTCATCAGTTCGAATCCTGGGCGCGGACATGGCACTGCTCATCAGACCACGCTGAGGCAGCGTCCCATATGCCACAACTAGAAGAACCCACAACGAAGAATACACAACTATGTACCGGGGGGCTTTGGGGAGAAAAAGGAAAAAATAAAATCTTTTAAAAAAAATGAAGAGGCAAAAACTCTCAAAGGCACACAAAAGCTAAGAGGATTCTTCGTCACTAGTTCTGCCTTATGAGAAAAGCTGAGAGAAATTCTTCACCTTGAAATAAAAGAACACTGACAAGTAACTTAAAAACATGTAAAAATATAAAACTCACTGCTGAAGATACTAGTATATTCAAAATCAGCATACTCCAATATTGTATATAGTGGTGTGTTTTCGCTTAATTCTAGTATAAAGGTTAAAGACAAAGTATTAGAAATAAAGCTACAATAGATGCACAATATTAAAAGAGGTAAGTGGTAACATCAAGAACATGAAATATAGAGGACGGGAGTAAAAGAGTAGAATATTTGTGTTCAATCCAAGATAAGTTAGCAGCTTAACATACACTGTTATAAATATAGGATGTTCTAGGTAAGCCTTAAGGAAAACACAAAGCCAAAACCTACAGTTGATACACAAAAAACAAACATAAGGGAATCAAAGCATATCACTATGGAAACTCATCATTCACAAAGAAAGGAAGAGAAGAAGAAAGTACAAAGGAAGTAGAAATCAAGAAAAAAACAGTAAGACATCATTAGTAAGTCCTTAACTATAAATGATTATTTTTAAATATAGATGGGTTGAATTCTTCAATAAAAAGCATAGAGTAGCAAAATAGATAATTTAAAAGATTGAAGTAAATGCTGCCTACAAAAGACTCATTTCAATTTTAAAAAACACAAAAGTTGAAAGTGAAGGAATGGAAAAAAGACATTCAATGCAAATAGAAAACAAATGAAAGCAGGGGTAGCTATAGCTATATTAGACAAAATAGACTCTAAATCAAAAGCTATATGAAGTCAGACAGGACATCAATATAAAATGATAAAGGGAAGAATTCATCAAAAATATATAACAATCATAAATATATTTGCACCAAACATTGGAGCAACTAAAGACTTTAAGCAAATTCTAACAAATATGAAGTGAGAAATAGACAACAACACAATAATAGTGGTGGATTTCAATAGGTCACTATCAACAACGGAAACACTGTCCAGACAGAAAATCAATGATAGAACATTAGACTTAAACTATACTTTAGCACAAAGGAAGCTAGTAGACAAATGCCAGACAATCCATCCACAGTGACAGAATATACATTCTTCTCAAATTCACACAAGGCATTCTCCAGGATAGATCATATATTAAATCACAAACAAATCTTACCAAATTAAAAAAGACTGAAATCATAGTAAGTACCATTTCTGACCAAAATGGTATGAAAATAGAAATCAACAATATGAGGAAAGCTGGAAATCTACAAATATGTGGAAACTAAACCATGCATTCATGAACAGCCATTGTGTAAAATAAGAAATCAAAGAATAATTCAAAACAAGCCAAATGGAAACAACTAACAAAAATTTATGAGATGCTGCAACAGAAATTTAGAGGGAAGTTTATAGCAATAAATATGTATATTAAGAAATTAGAGAGAAAATGATGTCACTAAGATGGCAACATAGGTCAATCCTGATCACCACCCCTCAGAAGAGCTAACAACTATACCACTGAGAAAATCCTATGACACAGGGCTGAAGCCAAAGCACCCTCCCTGCACCATGGAGACTGAGATGGACAGCATTATAAGGGTCAGAATATCAGGCTTTGTCCCATGCTGGTGCAGCACCACACTAAAAATTCTCCCCTGAGCCTACAGTTCTTCCAGTGGGAAAAGAAAGACCAGGATAGACACCCAGTTTCACCAGCCTTGTAGATCACTTCTTGGGATCCTCCATTCTAGTCTTGAACCACAGGGTTGGCAAGGGAATCTGCAGGGCTTGACCACTGGGAAAGAAAGAAGCAGGGAAGAGCTTTCGACAACAAGCACTCAGATCTAGGCACACCAAATTCCTACCTGCAGCACCCAAGTAGAAGTCCTAACCACCAGCTATGCTCACCTGCAGACAAGATAGTGGTGCAATCTGAGCAGAGAACTCAGCAGAGTACAAGTCTGCCTGATTCAGGACCTTAAACAAAAAAGCCCTGTTAGAACTGGAGCCTGGTTGACCTTTTCCTAGGCAACGGAGCTGAGTCATAGCACAGCTCACTGCTGAGCATAGCTCCCAGCCCCATCTGACCAAAAAGCCTAGCCAGAACACCTTAAAACTGTATAGTCTGGCAATGCTCAAGCAGAGTGTATGGTAGGCAGAGCTGAGTGTCCACCAAGCAAAGCCATGGCACCCTTTGGGCCAACAATCATGGGTATCAGGTTGGCTTGAGTTAAGACCATAAACAAAAAGTCTTTCTGGGCTTAGAGTAAGTTCTTTCCTCAGCCCAGAGAAGAGAGGAAAACCATCGCCTTATCCACCACTGAGTATAGCTCCTTGTCCTTCCTGACCAGAAAGCCTGACTGTGAACACCTTGGAGGTTGCCTAGAGCTGGCCTTCCCATTCTGCTCTTGCAGGGGAGGTAACTAATAGCCGTGCCTACTGCTGAGTTTAGTTCCAGATCCCACTAAACCAGAAAGCTTGGCTGGAACATCCAGCAAACTGTATAATCCAGCAATGCTCATGCAGAGAGTTCAGCAGGAAGAGTTGATCATTTGCAGAACAAACCCAGTGGCCTCATTTGGCCAGGGAATTTGGGGCACAAGTCACCTTGAATCATAATCACAAAGAAGCTAGACAGTCTTGGAGTTGATTCTCCTGCTTTCCCTGACCAGGGAAACTAATTTGTAGCCCCACCCTTTGCTGGATACAGCCTTCAGTCCCTTGCCCAGGGAATCTAAGCAAATCAGATGGGAAGTTGCTTAGCTGACCCAATAGCCCTGCTTACAGTGGCACTTGAACTGAGCACACAGTCTGTGGCTTTACCCATATGCAAGGCAAAAACAGAAGTTCTACCTGGCTAGTGAATTCAGTGCACAACCTTGCCTGATTTGTGTCCACAAAAAGCCAGCTGTGCAAGCCCTCAAGCTCTTTCTGTTGCTCTAACAGGGCAGAAAAGTTAATTCATAGCTCCAACTACTGCGTATAGTACTAAGTCCCAAAAATCAGATTACCCTGACCAGAGAACCCAGGCCACAACAGAGGCCATCCTATAACCTCACTAGATAAGGATCCATCTCAGTGATTCTATCCACTCTTGTCATCAGCAACAACCAACCAGAAGGACCTGCAACTAGAATATACAGCTACGTACTGGGGGGCGGGGGGGGGGTGGGTTGGGGAGAAGGAAAAATAAAAAAAGATTGGCAACAGATGTTAGCTCAGGTACCAATCTTTAAAAATAAAAGATAAGATAATTACTTAAAAATAAAAAAAAATTTCATTCATAATATTATCAAACAATAAAATACTTAGGAATAAACTTAACCAAGGAGTTGAAAAATCTCTGCAAAACAAATTATAAAAAACATGCAAAACATTGATGAAAGAAATTGAAGAAGAAAAAAATAAATGGAAAGGTATCTCATGCTTATAGATTGAAAGAATTAGTATTGTTAAAATGTCCATACCACTCAAAGCCATCAATAGAGTCAATGAAATCTCTTTCAATATTCTAAAGGCATTTTTTACAGAAGCAGAAAAAATATCCTAAAATTTTGGTGGAACCACAATAGACCCCAAATAGGCAAAGCATTTCTGAGAAAGAAGAACCAGGTGGGAGAATCACACTTCCTGATTTCAAGCTATATGATAAAGCTATAGGCTCTGGTTTAAGATGGTGATACAGGAAGATCCTGCACTCACCTCTTCCCATGGACACACTAAGTCTACAGCTGCATATGAACAATTCCCTCTGGAAAAACCCTCAAGGCTGTCTGAGTGATGACTACCTATTGGGCAAATGAGAAGAAAACAACACAAAAACTGGCAGAACAGGGTAGGACACAGTCTTGCCATAACCCCACCCCTGGTGTGATGTCCCATAACTGGAGAAGAACTCAAAACCTGAAGGTGTTGCAGGAAATGATGCTTGTTTCACTATTAGCTGACCCATGGGTTGCAGATGTGTGTTTGTTTTCCCTCCTTTTCTTCTCATACTTTTTCCTCCCATAAAGAGTTTTACCTTTTTTATTCTCCAAATATTCAGTTAATTCTTTTTAAATATATATATTTTTAAATTTCTTAATTTGTTTCTTTCACACATCTTTCTCTGGCTCATCCCAAGGATAAAATCAACTTTACATCTTCTCCCTGGAAGAAGCTTGGACACACATCTAGCAGGCTCCAACTTATATTACTGCCACCTGAGGGAGTGACTCCTAAATCAGCTATCTCTGAGGGCTGATGGAAGTCGGCATTCCCGAAACCCCAGGACCACAGATAACAAATTTATGTTTTTTAATGGGCACATAAGCAGTTACAGCAGCTATCCCCCCTACCCCAGCACAGAGAAGAAGGCCAATATACAGGTCTTAGTTTCTCTGTGAAAGTGGCTAGACTGCATATCTAACACCCAAACTTTCTCAGATGCTGCCCAAAGGTGGGTTTTCCAATTACCTTTCACCTAGGAGCTGAAGGAAGAGGCAATTTGTAGTTTTCTAGAATCCTGAAAGGGTGTGTGTGTTCCTCCAGCTGAGGGACACTGACTGGTCTTTACAAAATTCTAGTTTTTGAGAGCCATTAAGAACAATGACAGCAGTTTGGACTAAAACAAAGGTTACAGAGTCAACCAGAATCTCTGACTGTGCTGGTTGGAGAGTTTCATGTCCTAAACAAAGCTAGTCCGTGGAGCTTGGGAGATGTGGCTGTTTTACCTAATGTGCAGAAATAAACACAAAGAGTCAAGCAAAGTATGGAGAGGGAAATATGTTTGAAAAAGATGAACAAGATAAGTGTTCTGAAACCAACTCTATCAAATAGAGATAGGTGATGTAACCAAAGGAGAACCAAAAATGATAGTGATAAAGATGCTCACTGAGCTCTGGAAAGGAAAGCATGACCCAAGTGAGAATTCCAACACAGACACGGAAACTGTAAAAGGTACCAACAGAAATCATAGAGCTGAAAAATACTATAACAGAGCTGAAAAACTCAGTAGAGCGAATCAGCACCACACTAGGTCAAGCAAAAGAAAGGTGTAGCAAACACACAAAAAAAGGCCAGTGGGAATTGTCTAAACAGAGGAGTAAAAGAAAAAAGAATGAAGGATAGTGAAGGTAGTTTAGGCACTCATGGGACACCCTCAGATGGACCAATATATGCATTCTGTGAGTCCCAAAAGGAGAACAGAGAAAAAAAAGTGGTAGAAATACTATTCAAGGAAATAAAGTCTAAAAACTTTCCAAACCTGGGAAAGAGATGGACACGCAGATCAAGAAATTCAAAGAGAAACAAAAAGATGCATTGAGAGATTCTCACCAAAACATATTATAATCAAATTGTCAAAAGTTAAAGACAAAGAAAAAATTTTGAAAGCAGCAAGAGTAAAGTGACTTGTTGCATACAAGAGAATCTCTATAAGATTATCAGTGAATTTCTGTTTATTTGTTTGTTTGAGGAGGATTAGCCCTGAGCTACCATCTGCCACCAATCCTCCTCTTTTTGCTGAGGAAGACTGGCCCTGAGCTAACATCTGTGCCCATCTTCGTCTACTTTATATGTGGGACACCTGCCACTCCATGGCATGCCAACAGGTATGTAGGCCACACCCGGAATCTGAACTAGCAAAGCCCAGGCTGCCAAGCAGAATGTGCAAACGCAACCACTATCAGTGGATTTTTTTCAGCACAACCTTGCATGCCAAAAGGGAGTGAGACTATGTATTAAAAGTATTGAAAGGAAAAAAGAAACAACTGCCAACCAAGAATATTGTACCCAGCATGCCTATCCTTCAAATTAATGGGGACATAAATACTGTCAGACAGACAAAAATGGAGGGAAATTCATGTTTCTCCTTTAGTAATATAGGAACTTGTCACCTACCTGTTAGTATTTGGAAACTCTTTAATGAATACTAAGATCTCTCTTCCAACCAATCAGCACTTATAAGCCCCTTTCCTCTTCAGTAAATTTGTTCACGCCTTTTTAAACTATTACCTGATTCTCTTTAGCTTCCCATATTTTAAGCTACAGTATCCCTTTTTCAATAGTCTGGTAGCCAAAAAGTAAATTCACAATTCATCCTTCTTCATCTTGAAGAGATTTCCTAATAGTCATAGAGTGATGCCTAAAAAAAAATCCTAGTGTATGGGGAAAGTTTTTTCTGATTTCCATGAAAATCTAAGATCCTACCTCAGAGGAGCTGAGTCCAAGCCTTAGTAAGTCAACAGTGAAATGGCAGACTTCTTAAATACTGATATATGGAAGTAGAACTCGGTCAGAATAAAACTTTTATTCATAGTGGATTTCAGCATCCCAAATGAGGAATGCACAGCTTAATAATTAATTTAAATTGACTCAGTTTACCTTGTGCATTAGAAGAAGTTCAGCCAAAGCCCATCCGTATTTCCAGAGGGAGCGTTGTTTTCCTGAGTGAAACATTGTAATCATTTCTTGATATTTCATCATAGGACTATTTATCTAATCCTGGAGTCTCTTCAGAGTAATAAAAGTAATTGTTATCTAGGAGTGAGGGTATGATTCACCTTAAATTTAAAGTTAAAACATAAAATTTCTAAAAAGAGGCATGCCAAACTAAAGATTGGTCTCTGCCATGTCATTGGACTATTTTATTTGGGAGAAATTACATTAAAATTATGGATTTGACACAGAATTTAACTGTTTTTAATAATTGCTGGGAGCCGTGGCTACATCATTTGATCGGCTGTTTGACAGGGTCCAGCCGATTAACGCCGAGGGGTGCAGGGCCGCCCCTTGGTGAAGAATAACCGGCCAGCCCCTCACACAGTTCTGAAACCTGTGCTGCTTCTAATTGCCCTTCATTCCTCTTCCTATCTTAACCTCCAGTTTTCACTCCTTTGGGTGGCTGCTTGGGAGGCACTACCTCCCGGGAAAATTAGATATAGTAAGAGAATGTGACCACCTGCAGGTAACTTTCAAGATATTTTTCAGTTAATTAATGGAGGAGCACACAGTCCCATTTGAGACAATCAGAAAGGAATCCTGCCCAGATAAGATGTCGAATTAGGTTTATGGCCTCCATCTGGTTAATGTTTCCTTCTCCCTCCAGTTCTTTGTCTAAATATACATATGCATCGTCCTTCTAAGTTTGCTGGTTAATTGGATGATCAAGAAGTATCTATATATTATTCTTGACCTTCTGCTTTCTGTTAAAATATTATAGAGGTTTTCTCCTAAAAGCAATAAATAATAAATAATTGGTGAGTAGAAGGGCCGAGGGGTGCAAGAATGCCCCTCGGTGAAGAATGGCCGGCCAACACCCCCGATATTTTCTGAATTATATGCATGCTTTCTATCAAGGTTATGTGTATACTTATTTCTCTTTTTTATTCTTGAAGATTTATAGTTTAGCTTAGCTTTTCAGCCCTTTACTTTACTAACAATATGATACTTTCTCCGGCAGTGTACTTAAGGGACCGTTAGCTCTACAATCTAAAAGACAAAGGAATGCTTCCACCCCCTAAAGGGCGCGAAAAAGTAAAGATGTTTAACTGCCCGCTGAGAATGCAGATAGCCCTGGGGATAAGACACCCTGGAGTCACCTTTTGTTCCCATTAACCATCTACACTAATGGCGTAAATGATTGAGGGAGGCAGGGATGGCTCCACCAGGATGTAACCAGACGGGCTGCTGCCCTGTCCGGAGGCCTGGACCTTCTCTCTTTGATTTAACTTTACCGTGAATTACAACAGATGCCTAGGTACCTATCTCCTTTAGTTTAGAGACAACAAACACTAGTTAATTGCAGAGAAGACGATCATTAACCTTATGCTCTATAGAATGGAATGCTAATAAATATTCTTGTGCTCGTTTCTTACTTCCTTATCTCTCTGAGAATATTTGTAAAACTATTTCTGTACTAATCCTGAAAAATATATAAACGACACTTGTGCACAGTAAAGTCGGACTTGCTAACACCAACCCAAGTCTCACATCCCCTTTATTTCCCCCTCCCTCATCGCGCCGACGCCGTCCATCCCTCAGGAACCTGGACTCCGCCGGGGCAGGACCCCGGCAAGATAATAAAAATAAAAAAAAATAATAATAATAATAATAATAATTGAGAAGTTTTTGCCCCTCTCTAGAAAGGGAGAGTGAAATAATAATAATAATAATAATAATAATAATAATAATAATAATAATAATAATTGAGAAGTTTCTGCCCCTCTCTAGAAAGGGAGAGTGAAATAAAAAAAAATAATAATAATAATAATAATTGAGAAGTTTTTGCCCCTCTCTAGAAAGGGAGAGTGAAATAAAAAATAATAATAATAATAATAATAATAGAGAAGTTTTAGTCCCTCTCCGGAAAGGGAGAGTGAAATAAGGTTAGGAAGAATAAGAAGTATTAAGAATTTTGAGAAGTTTTGGGCCATACTGAGTCTAAAGAAAGAAGGCTCTGTATAGAAATAATAACATGTATGCTTGCAAAAAAGAGACATAAAAGCCTCTTTGGGACAGATTTCTACATTCCTACATTTTTACAAGAACAATGTCCCTGGTTCCCCGAAGAGGAAACTGTTAATTTGGAAACCTGGATGATAGTGGGAACACAACTTAGAAGCTGATTTTCTTTATAAAGAGGTTATATCAACTTTGCCTAAGTATGTTTTAAAATGTCTAACTGGGAATACTTCCTTGTGCAACATTATAAGAGCAAGACCTGTTAAGTTCTGGCCGTGGGTCCTGTCACCACGCAGCAGCTCTGCCTGCCCATGGGTCCTGTCCCCATGCTATTCCACGCTATTCTCTAAATAAAAGAGCACTGCCACCAAATCTTGAGAGCCCAGGAAATCTTTCTCTCGACTCCTCGGCTCACCAACCCTGCATCATTTCTGGTGGACTTGCTTCATCGGCTTGTGAGCTCAAGTTCTGGTAAGTGCCCTATTTTTTCCTTGTGACTTTCTCTTTTTCAAGGATGGATCTAAATTCACTGCTCCATCGGGAACCTTCTCGGACAGCTGTATGAATCCACGTTTGCTGCCCATGGCTACTCTATGGGGCAAATTGTGGCATTCAGCCTGAAGAGAATCAGTACCTTAAGCCTGAGGGTGATGGAAAATGAATTAATCCATTCCTTCCTGACTCTATCTCTAATAGACAAATTTTACATGGGCACGGGTCGGCCACTTAAGTCATTAGGACGGCCGCCAATCTCCAAGACTCCCGTGGAAGGTTTCTTTTCCTAAGGCTGGAATGGGACCCCTCCCTCTGGCACCTGACCATACTCTGAACTGCGGGAAAAGTCCCAATCGGGACTCCAGTTCAAGGAAAGTACCAAACTCTAACCTTTGGTTGAGTATGGGAACCCCTTCTTGGGAGAATGGCTCCAGGCTGCAATTGGGTAGAATGTCCCCCAGACTGGCGGAAAGTTCCTCACTGTTTTTCTCTATCCCTTTATCCTGGGAACCATTCACCAGGCACTTATGACTGCCAGGCATAATAGGGAAGGTATACAAGAGATACATGCTGGGGGACGCCCCCATCACCCCTTGCTATAGGAATCTCACAGGCAGAACAAGTAGGACGCTGCCCTAGGCTCAGGAGACTTGCAAGATAATGGACCCTTTTCTTTCCTCTCTCTTAAAGTTACAGTGACCATTTTGGCTCCTTTTGAGCTTTGCAATTGAGAAACAAAGAAATCTTTAAAATATCATAGTCTCCACCTCTGGGAGCGCCCCCCCCTCTGGTTTCCGGGCCTGATCACCCTGGCAACCAAGTGGGGTGCCCTCTCTTGGAGATTGACTCATTACCTGATTGATGGCAGTGATTTTTAAAACAATGGGTGTGAAGGCTCTGTGTCTGTGTGTCTAAATGTGTGTGATATTTTTACCCTTGATGATATGGCCAAAACTAAGAGCTGTGTTTAATTGGCTTAAAGTAAGCGCCTGGGTTTCCTAGTCAAATAAGTTCATGTTGTCTGTTAGAAATTTGTCAGCATAATAACTTTAAATGATAGCTGTTTGTCTAATGTCTCAAAGTTCTTGTGGGTAATCTAAACATCATTATTGGGAACAAATGGTTTCTAACTCTACCTAAAAGACAAATCTGTTTTGTTAATTCTAAACTAATCAGGCTTATTTGGTCTAAAGTTACATGGGAAACATTGTCAGATAAAGTGATAATAATCTTTCTTGGTTGGTAGTATGTGGGTAAATGTTACTGATATAAGTGTTTTAGAAATTATATACATGCCTAAATTCTGATGTATCCTGGCTATCAGCCATAATTCTAATTATTAGTTTAAGGTGTTGTATATCACAGAGATAACCAAGTTTCTCTGTCAATCATCATTTTTAAGTCTTTTATTGTTTACAGTCAGTTATTGTTTTACTCTATTTTTTGCTTTTGCAAATATGTCTCATCTTCAGGAAAATTCATGGAAAGGACTCTAACACTCTAGAATACAGGTTTCTAATAAACGCTCAGATTGTAAAACTAAACTGGGTAAAAATTACAGAACTCCAACAGAGAAACTGATGACCTCACAAACTGCTGACAGAAGATTAAGATCAAGAACCAATTACACAGGACAGAATAAACTGATAGGGATGATTATAATTTTTATGACTTTTTAATTGATATATTACTGATTTTTAATATTTTGCTTTTTTCCAGAGTTAAGAAAATCTTTTTCTCTATTCTCTTAAAGAACTATGACTTACAGCAATTTATAAACAAAATTGAAACGTTTGTCTTTTCCTCCCTATCTGAGCCCCCCAAAACAACAATTGGAAAAATTACAAGGAGGAGAGCTCAAATATAGCTCTCCCCGTCTTTTACTAAGTCATGCTCTGTTTGTGATAAATTTTCTCAATTTAGACTTTCATGGTGAGTCACCTATGATGAGACATTGGAATGATAATAAACAAAAAATTTTACCACAGGTCAAATGGAAGGACTTGCTTACAGGACAGTGGAAAGGTCCTGATATTCTCTTAACTATCAGTCGAGGATATGCTTGCATATTTCCGCAGGACGCTTCATCTCCTTGGTGGATTCCTGATCGTCTGATTCGACATGTACCACAAGCAGCCTCTGCCCCCACCTCCACCAAGGCAGACGAGCCCCAGCTTCCGAGTCAAGATGGATGATGAATCTCCCCCAGTAGCCCAGATGAGACGACTTTCACTCCGCGAGAAACATTCTAAACGTCTGGCTCCCTGTCCGCACTCGCCTCCGCCCTCCTATTCTTTCTACTGACTCTGGCAAAATTCAACCACACTTGTGCCAGGCCATAGCCGCTTTACACAATGTATTGATTAGACCAACAGGATCACAGTTGGATAAGGTTAAGGCCTGTGTCCTGGCCCCTTATGATTTCTTGGCCTTTCCTGTACACAGTTTTCCTATGTCTGTCTCTTTTAATAATTCTCGTTATGATATCTCCTGTCCAGATTGTATTTTTAACTAATTGTTTGAGCCCTGATATAGAGGTACGAGCTGTAATCATATTACAACAACCCCCCTATCTTATGCTACCCGTTCATTTGTCTGAACCCTGGTATGATGATGTTGGATTGCTTACTTTGAAACAGGCTACTGATCTTTTACAGCGCCCCCGCCGGTTTATCTCTGCTTTAATATTGGGTATCTCAGCCTTGATTGCATTAGCAACCTCTCTCACTGTATCTGCTGTAGCGCTGACTAAACAAATACATACTGCCTCTTATGTAGACGATCTTTCTAAGAATACCACTCTTGCCCTAACTACCCAAGAAATAATAGACGAAAAACTGGAGGCAAAGGTAAATGCTCTGGAAGAGGCAATATTACAGATAGGACAAGAACTTACAAATTTGAAGGTTAGATTGGCCTTGCGTTGTCATGTGTCTTATAGATGGATCTGTGTGACTCCTCTTAAGGTAAATCAATCTCTACACTCCTGGGAGAAAATAAAAAATCATATCCAGGGAATATGGAACCATTCAGACTTTAGTCTAGACATTAGTGACTTACATAGACAAATTAATAATATTAATCAGGCTGAAGAATCCTTTTCTGCTTCTGAAGTGGCCACCAACTTTTTCACCTCTCTGACCTCTTTTGTAGGGGAGAAAAATTGGAGCTCCTTTATTGTTAATATTGCTGTCACCATTGGTGCTCTAATGATTTGTCTTTGCCTTTTTCCAGTCTTTCTCAAGTTAATATTCAACTCTATAAGTCGGGTTTCAGCAGAATTACATCTGTTGGCTTTAAAAAGTAAAAAAGGGGGAGATGCTGGGAGCCGTGGCTACATCATTTGATCGGCTGTTTGACAGGGTCCAGCCGATTAACGCCGAGGGGTGCAGGGCCGCCCCTTGGTGAAGAATAACCGGCCAGCCCCTCACACAGTTCTGAAACCTGTGCTGCTTCTAATTGCCCTTCATTCCTCTTCCTATCTTAACCTCCAGTTTTCACTCCTTTGGGTGGCTGCTTGGGAGGCACTACCTCCCGGGAAAATTAGATATAGTAAGAGAATGTGACCACCTGCAGGTAACTTTCAAGATATTTTTCAGTTAATTAATGGAGGAGCACACAGTCCCATTTGAGACAATCAGAAAGGAATCCTGCCCAGATAAGATGTCGAATTAGGTTTATGGCCTCCATCTGGTTAATGTTTCCTTCTCCCTCCAGTTCTTTGTCTAAATATACATATGCATCGTCCTTCTAAGTTTGCTGGTTAATTGGATGATCAAGAAGTATCTATATATTATTCTTGACCTTCTGCTTTCTGTTAAAATATTATAGAGGTTTTCTCCTAAAAGCAATAAATAATAAATAATTGGTGAGTAGAAGGGCCGAGGGGTGCAAGAATGCCCCTCGGTGAAGAATGGCCGGCCAACACCCCCGATATTTTCTGAATTATATGCATGCTTTCTATCAAGGTTATGTGTATACTTATTTCTCTTTTTTATTCTTGAAGATTTATAGTTTAGCTTAGCTTTTCAGCCCTTTACTTTACTAACAATATGATACTTTCTCCGGCAGTGTACTTAAGGGACCGTTAGCTCTACAATCTAAAAGACAAAGGAATGCTTCCACCCCCTAAAGGGCGCGAAAAAGTAAAGATGTTTAACTGCCCGCTGAGAATGCAGATAGCCCTGGGGATAAGACACCCTGGAGTCACCTTTTGTTCCCATTAACCATCTACACTAATGGCGTAAATGATTGAGGGAGGCAGGGATGGCTCCACCAGGATGTAACCAGACGGGCTGCTGCCCTGTCCGGAGGCCTGGACCTTCTCTCTTTGATTTAACTTTACCGTGAATTACAACAGATGCCTAGGTACCTATCTCCTTTAGTTTAGAGACAACAAACACTAGTTAATTGCAGAGAAGACGATCATTAACCTTATGCTCTATAGAATGGAATGCTAATAAATATTCTTGTGCTCGTTTCTTACTTCCTTATCTCTCTGAGAATATTTGTAAAACTATTTCTGTACTAATCCTGAAAAATATATAAACGACACTTGTGCACAGTAAAGTCGGACTTGCTAACACCAACCCAAGTCTCACATCCCCTTTATTTCCCCCTCCCTCATCGCGCCGACGCCGTCCATCCCTCAGGAACCTGGACTCCGCCGGGGCAGGACCCCGGCAAATAATCATTCATCTAGGGAGTAGTGGAGGAGGAATTAAAATTCAGTATGAAATAAAGAAGGCATGATAAAGAGAAGAGAAAAGTGAAGAGGAGAGGAAAAATAAGAAAGCAAAGAAGGAAGAAAGGAACAAATGATGAATTAAAACAGAAGCCACATATTCTCTAAAGTTTATTTTGCGTAAGTTTATCAAGAGATTTAAACATGAGATAAATTGAACTTTCTAAAACTCGTTTCTTTTATTTCTCTAGAGAGGTAGATGAAAAAGGAAGTGGTCTCATTTGGAGAGGTGAAGAGCTTAAGTAACAATAATAACGATGATAAGAGTAATAAATACCATGATAGAATGCTTCTCATGCACTAGGCCTGGCGATGGGCACGCTACTTATATGATTTCTAATCATCACAAGTTTGTTAGACATAAACCTAAGACTTCATACCCTCTATATTACAGATGAAAAAACACACACATTTCCAGCCATTTAGGTTGCTAATCAATAACTAATTCTTCTTGAATAATATTTTATGAGTCTTCAATAAATATAAAAGTTGTTCAATTGGACATCAAATTGGTTTGAACAGAATTTTCCCTCCAGTGTGATGGGTTCATTACAGAGCCATGAATGGGTGAAAACTAGATATTGACCCTCTCAGTCCTCTAGTTGTCTGTAATGCCTGAGCAGTCTACAACCAGCAGGTAGTTGAGTCAGCTGCCAACAGCCACTCAGTTTACCCCAGTGTGGCAGAAGACTACCATTTATTTTGGTATCCATGTCATGAAAATTTTTGAGAAGTGCTGCTATAACAATTAAGTCAGGCTTCTATTATTATTATCAAGTTTGTTAAGGAAAATATCACAGCCTGTAAACATTACAATTTTTTAATCTATTGTTAAAATTAGGCATCTTGTAAATATACAGGAGTCCAAATTATTTATATATGATAGATAATTTGTGACTTCTCAATCTTCCTTTTCTTGTTTCTTGCTCATCTTTCTCTCTTAGCTCTCCTCCTCCTTCTACCCTGTAGCTCCTTCAGCCCTTTCCAGTAATATTACTTGTATAAAGGTAGAAATAGACATGGATCCTACATTCCAAAACAGCAATTTCCAAAATCTTGTTGTTTATGTTCCCAGAGCTTGGTTTGATTTCAGATAATTTTGTCCACCCACACTCTGCCCAAGTGCTACCTGGCATTGAGATTGAGTCCTCTTTGGATAAAACCCTGCTGTTTATCATGATAAGAACTAATTTAATATATTTTTTTAAATGTTCTTTCCAGATTCCTAAAGATTTTACTTATCAATTCATGTCCCTGAAAGACAGAGACAGATATCAAAGGTTTCCTAGCTGGAGGTTCAGACATGGACAAATAAGGCATGGAGACACTGGGAGAGCTGGGAGAAGGAAAATATGTGAGCTGGCAGAATATTGGATCTAAACAGTGACCCAGAAAGCATATCATTCTACCATATCCTTTGAGGAATCATTAAATTAAAAGGCTCAGAGGAAAGGCTAAAGATCCCTGAAATTGAGGTAAGGATACCTGGGCTGCAGCAATAGTTCTGCCATTTCCTGTGTGTTCTTGGGCATGAAATTCCCTTCCTGGAAGTTGTTCTTCCATCTGGTAAATGAAAAGATTCAACACAATCTTCTCCGAGCTTACTTCAAGCTCCAGTGTTCTATGAATCAGAATTTAAATGATATTTCTTTTTTTCTATATTAATACGTATTGCTTTATTGTATTTACTTCATCTCCAAGAATCCTATCAATATTAGTAAAGTAGACTTAACATATTTATTTGATATAAATAACTAAGTGAATAAAATTATGTTTAGGGCTTTTCTTTTGATATTATTGAAGGTGCTCTTGGATATCAAGAAACAAAGACTGGAAATCACTAAAATTAAAGTCTATACTCTAAGACAAAAAGTGTTGATATAAGTAACAATGAGCAGTCATTGTTTATGACTGTAAACAAATAGTGTGCTTATACCTATAAGCAGATGCCAGAACCTAACCAGAGCACGCATGAAGGATCAGGCACCCAAGACAGAGGGAATGGAGTCACAGTTGAGAATCAGGTGTCTGACCAGATTAGGGAATGCACTTCTCCACACTTATCCAGCTCACTATGAAATAGTAGATTCTGAATGTTAGGGAAATTCTGTCTGTTTTAGACTACAATTTACCTGTATCAATATACTAGAACCAAAGAGACCTATTTTGTTCATTATAAAGGGAGCAGGTATAGATTTACCTACATTTTCCATTCTGCAAAACCTTCTTGCTATAACTAATTGCATCTGACCAAGAGAAACACTTCCGTGTTAAATAAGTTTCCATTACAAATATCTCTTCATTAGCCACATCTCCTTTTCCTCTCATATCACAGTCAATACACTTTAGAAACTCATTTTAAAAGATTCTGAAATTCCCCTGTCCCTGGATATCCTGCTAACCTAGGATAATTAAAACCCAGCGCACCATTGGGGAAGAGCAGCATTACCGCACACAGCAGTGGATGCTGGAACTCAGTCAAAGAGTAGAAAAAGGGGAAGTGGACAAACTGCAAGAGTAGGGGAGAAAAATGAAAGGAGGAAACGGGTTTTGAGGTAGGGGTTGTTAGTCAAGTATGTAAGAGGAAGGGTTACAAATTATGGAAGAGAAAAAGAGGTAGAAGAAAGGGAGGAAAAAAAGGCTTAAATTGGGGAAAGACAGAGAGGCCTAGATTTGATAACGCTACACTAGAGGAGAGAGAATGAGGTGATGTTGTAAAGAAATGTATTATAGAACACACAACATTTATTTTTTTTCAATTTATATTATTTGAGTGCCAATTATATGCCTAAAACTAAGCTGGAAAAGAAAGACAGCAAACGTATATGAGAAATATGCCTGGAAGCATGTGGCCCATTTTGATTCACTGGGTTAGGAAAGGTGGGGTCAGCCATACACAGTTGGTTGAGTAGTTTCCTTCCAAGAAGAAATTTTCTTTTTGTTGAGGTGTTTTTTGCCTGTTTTCTTTAGTTTCCGAAATTAGGTGGAAATAAGTGTGAAAAGCCGTTATGCTGTCCAGCTCCTCATGCCACACTAGAGGCAATGCTATTATTTTAGTACAAGGATGTGTAATGGCCAGTCAGACTAACACTGGTCCTTGAAATATTTTCTATATGTTCTATAAAATGTATTATGTTGAAATTGGAAGAATTTAATAACCTCTATAGCTTCATCTATGCAAGAAATAATTCTGCCTAAAGGTCAATGTGAAGAGACAAGCCCAGTCCTGGAATAGAAGTGGCTGAGGGAGACAGATCTCACTGCCCCTTCTCTGTAGTGATGAGTTAGTTATAATACCTCATGGTTTAAGCACCTTCCAAAGCTAAAGTTGCTTTGTACAAGTTATCATATTCTTGTAAAATTATCCCTCCAAGGTAAGAAACAGGTTAGAATATTATAATTTAATATATTGAGAAAGAGGAGTTCAAAAAGTTGAATTAATTTCTTCAACCTGACATAGTAAACACATCTATAATTAGAGCTTCACAAGAGTTATAACAGCAAAGCTTCTCTATCTTGAAAATGCAATTTTCCTAATCTCACTATTTCTTTCCTGTCTAGAATCCATTTTTAAGGCATATTCACAGTTTTTAAATCAGAAAATGGCAAAAATTCTAATCCTGATCTCAGTCATCCTCCCCATGACATAGGTGTTAGAAAATAAAGTTCAAGGAGAGTAAAGGACTGAGTTGAGGAATCCTAGGGGATTAGGATACAGAGGTGGACTCTAGCTTGGTTCCAATCTGGGTGTTATTGTGGGAAAATAGGACAGATGCCTACATTTAGGGATAAAAAACAATATCATATTTGACCCATGTATCCTCTTTGGAAATGCAAGATAAAAAATAAGGCGCCTTTGAAAGCTCTATAATGAGATGTTTCTCCTTTTCTTTTCCTGAGTATGGAAGCACTGGATTTTCTAAAACATATGTCAAACCCCAGCTAACTTGTCTAAACACATTTAAACCACCCTAATATTTTACATTTTAAAAATGAATTTATAGGGTCCGGTCCAGTGGCATAGAACTTAGGTTTGCGGACTCAGCTTCAGCAGCCCAGGGTTCACTGGTTCAGATCCCAGGCATTGACCTATGCACTGCTTATCAAGCCATGCTGTGGGCAGTGTCCTACATATAAAGTAGAGGAAGCTCAGGGTCAATCTTCCTCAGCAAAAAGAGGAGGATTGGTGGTGGATGGTAGCTCATGGCTAATCTTCCTCAAAAAATAAAAATGAATTTATCTATAATTATATGTTGTTCTTTGTAATGCAAAATATTTCCTTCTTAGAGAATGAAATATACGATAAGTAAACTCCAAGATATAAAAGTCGGAAGATGGAAAGACTGAGGACTTAGAATGAGTTTTAGTCAATTCAGCAAAGGCATGGAAAAGAGGAAATAAAAATTTTCTCTACTTCAGAAAAATGCTAGTCAATATTCAAGCATTGAATTGCTTAAATAAATTAAACTGAATTAAAATACTATTAAAATAGAACAAAATACTTATATTAAATTCCAAAAGAATACATCAATCTTTAACACTCAAAAAACTCCCATTCTTTTGCATGAGAATCTTTGAAATGAAATGTATTATGCCACCACACAATTTAAATACAGTGAAAAAGATGTGATTTAAAACTGTCCTGATTACTTCTCTTAAATTATATTAGGAGGTTGGAACATGAGGGATAGAAAATGTAGGAGCCATCCATATTTATCAATGCCTCAAAACTACATTTATTTTTACATTGAATCCTTCCTTCTGGAATGAGCTTAGCAAAATCTTGTAGGGAAAACATAAATGTGAAGATATCCTCCAAAATTTGATGTATACTATTGTATCTATAAGCCATTATGATGAAATTCTGTTGAGAAAGTTAGATAGAGTCAAATCAATCTTTTCAATAATTATGATCTCAATATTGGCTTGATTGAATTCAATGTTTTTGATGACCAGAAGTACCATTTGCAGAAAAAATCAAGTAAATATTGAAATAACATTTGAAATACAATCAAAATAATATTTTACAAGTTTATATATTTGAAGTGGTCAATTTGTAGAGCGTCTAAAGAGAGACATTGGTGAAAAGTAAGAGAAGGAGCTGAAGATGAGTATTTCTTTGCTGTGACTGACCACAGCAACAAATAGGAAACTGTATGGTCTCCAGTGGTAAGCGTGCTTTATGGGAAACAGATGGGTGACTACTGAAACCCCAACTTTATTCCCCTTCCATCCAAAATTGCCCATTGTTCAGAACCCTCACACCTTTCAAAAAATGACCATATCCTCAAAATCCCACAGTCATCTTCAAAATCCCACAGTCATCTTCCAAATCCCAAGAATGCCTCACAGTAGCTGGCATATGAGTTACATTAATTTTCCAGGTAGAGAATATTTAAGTCCAAAAGTGATGAAAAACTCCTGTATCCTTGTGTTCAAATCTCTAGCAGCAAATGCAGTTTCTTTAGAAGTTGATTACCCCTCCTGAGCACAAGCATCTCCCTGGAGACTTCTGCAGGGCCCCTGTGACATCCTTGTTCCTAAGGCTATAAATGAGTGGATTGAGCAAGGGAGTCAGGATAGTGTAAAAGGCAGACACAGCCTTGTCCTGCTCAGGGGTATGGTAAGAGTGAGGCAGCACATAGGTGTACATGGCAGCCCCATAGAAGAGACTGACAACCACCATGTGTGAGGAACAAATGGCCACTGCCTTTCGCCTTCCCTCTGCCTCACTCATCCTATAAACAGTGATGAGAATCTTTGTGTAAGAGGCTGAGATAACAGAGAAAGGGATGAGGAGCATCATGATGCAACATACGTACATAGCTGTCTCATACGCTGATGTGTCCACACAGGAGAGCTTCAGAAGGACAGGGACCTCACAGAAGAAGTGGTTGATTTCTCGAGAGGCACAGAAAGGGAACTGCATGGTGACTGGGGTGAGCAGAAAGCCACCTATGGAACCTCCTAGCCAAGCTGCCACCACAATCAACAAGCAGATTTTGTGGCTCATGAGGACAGAATAGTGCAGTGGGTTGCAGATGGCAACATATCAGTCATAGGACATGAGTCCTAGGAGGAAGAACTCAGCTCCTGCCAAAGTCAAGTAGAGAAAGTGCTGGGCAGTGCATCCTGCAAAGGAAATGGCCCTCTGGCCCACCATCTAGTCAACCAGCATCTTGGGCACAATGGTGGAAATGTACAGGATGTCCATGAGAGAGAGCTGGCTGAGCAGGAAGTACATGGGGGTGTGGAGGCGTGGGTCCATGTGGATGAGAATGATCATGATGCTGTTGCTGGCTATGGAGATCACAAAGACCAGGAGGATGATGGCAAAGAGAAGCCCAGGGAAACTGGAGTTCCTGAACAAGCCCAGGAGGACAAAGTCAGCATACATGCAATAATTGCCCCACTCCATAGCTCTGTAGGTTACACAAAAGAGAGATGGATATGATGGGCAAAGCTGGACACAAAAGATAAATATTTGATTTTATTAAAACCTTATGGTGTGGCCCTGCACAAATCAAGGCAAATTAATCACATCTCATTGTGCAATTTCCTCCTTTTTCTAATACTTACTGTGGTTGATTCCAGTTAATGGTTTCCTTTGTGAAATTAGCCTTTTACCTTTGGGTTCTAAGTATGATCCACATCCATTCATGAATCTCAGAATTTTTAATTTCTGGAAGAACATCTTCAGCAGGATTATGTTATGTCACACCATTCACTCAAGGATGATATGCTCGACTTGCTGACTATTCTTAATTTAGATGTCATGATGAAACAATTTTATGTCCTTTGGCTCAAGAACATTAATTAATTAATTAATTTGTTTGTTCACTTTTGCTCAAGCATAATCTTTCATTGAGGAAGATACACATAAAACAGTTAATATGCAACCTGTTTGATTGAATGGGGATAGAGTGGTGGGTAAGGAAGGGAGGGGATCCTTACCATACACTTTTCTCCCAACATGAGGCTCTAGTTCTCACACTTGAAATTCAGTTTGAAAACCACTGATCAAGAGTATACATTTTGCCTATGAAATGATAATGACCTTGACAGATTTTACCTAATTTACAACATTCTTGACTCACTTGTACATTGTAAAATTTGAGTGTTTAGCTTATATTTATTAGGTGTTGGATATTTGAAAATAATGATTTCATGTTGAAAAGTAAAATACAAGAGCTCTGAGAAACAATCTAAGAATTAGGAGAAAGAAGACAATCAAAGGAAAAAGTGTTTAGGATAAAGTGGTGTTTACTTTCCTTCTTTTCGCAGAAAACTGCTGATTAATAACATACCATATTAATATGATTAGTGAGATGGGAGCAAAAACTAATGAATAACTTTTTAATAGATAAAGGAAGGAAAAAACTGATTTAAATAATACTATAGAGCATTGTCTTCCCAAAGAGGAAAATTTCTGCTTAAACCTGAAGTTTAATTATGCATAGATAGCTATTTAGTTAAATAAGATTACTACAGTTATAAACTGGTAGGTTATTTGGACAAACATTTTATATCAGCATCATATAGATCTGCACTGTCCAGTATGGTAGCTGAAAGCCACATGAGGTTGTTGAGCACCTGAAACATGGCTGTTCTGACGGGAGATGTGCTCTAAGTACAAATTGCATTAAGAATCAAAGACAGTATAAAAGAAGTATGCAACATAAATCATTAAATATTTATATTGATAAAAACGTATGCAATATATCTCATTAAAATTTTATATTGATTACATGCTAAATAGATAATATTTGGTTTAATAACATAGGTTAAAATTATTTTTGTCTGTTTCTTTTTACATTTATAATTTGGCTACTATGAAATTTAAAATCACCCCTGTGGCGTCCATCAGGTTTCTACTGGGCATCACTCGTTTGGGAGCATCCCTTTTACAGGATATGATTGCTCCACATTGCTCCATCAAACCAAGTCCCCCAGAATTGAACACAAACTGAACTAGAAATAATTGAGCAAAAAATTCACGAGTAAAAGCAAATTAGAAAAAGTAAAGGAACTACCTCTATATGCATTCACATGCAAATAGTAGTAAGAACACATTAATAACAGAGTGCTTAGTTTTTCATGTCTTATTTGATTTACTTTCCCCAACAACCCTATGAAATACCATGCCACTGCTTTATCTATTTAATGAGATTCAAACAGGTTAAGAGACTTTCTCAAAGGCACATGGCTCCAGTTAACAAGTGACAGTATGATCACTCTATATAGTTTTGCCATAATCCTAAATAGATATCAATTCATTCATTCCACATACATTTCCCAGGGTACACTGCATGAGTTAAAGTATTAAGTTCTGAAGAGATCTAAAAGAATGTGCAAGATGTGGTCTCTGCCTTCAAGGAGCCTAGAATTGAGGCAAATAAGAATCCTTATAATATGTTTGACCCCATGTGCACTTTATGATTGGTTTTGATTAGAATCTCTGGTGTTTTGACCCAGCTAGTGTATAATGGAGAACATGAAAAGGGCAGAACATTGAGAGAAGAGTTCAATGGAAGTGATCGAACCTGAAATCCAGTGGCTACTTCATGATAAATTCATCTATGACTGTGAAGAGTACATTATCAGTCAGATTTTTATTGAGGAGACCCACATTGCATCCTTATAAATTTTTAAGCTTTTTCATTCTTGAAATATTACTAGTTTTACACCAGGACTTCCATGAATTGTTTTCCTAAAAGATATCTTTGTTGTGTTTCTCTTTTTTTTCCCCTCACTGTTCGCAACCACTGGGGAAATTAAAAGCAAGTGTTCAGCAGCAATCCACAGAATGGAGAGAGAGGGAAATGCCCGCTCAGCCCTGCCCATCAGAAGTTTAATAAGAGCAAGCTCCTTGGAGGTCTTTGCTCATTATTTCACTATAATTTAAGAGGATAGTAGATGGTCAGTGGAGACCAAGCACAGTCACTGTTATTGGTCCACAGAGAATGTTAAAGCCCAAGAGGGACAAATGGGCCCCAAAATCTCCCTTTCAGAGCATGAATGTCCTTAGCCTTGACCATGAATATTCCTGGTGCCGAAACTCACTACTGAAGCCTTAGAGATCTCCCCAACGTTCTTCACAAAGGGAAAGGGAGATTTCAGCAGTTCCATAATTCCCCAGATTTTAAAAACATTTCCCTCCCATTCTTTCAGTGTTGACTCATGCCTGCGTTTAAAAAATTACAGGGCAGTATAGGAACATTAAAGATATTTAGAAAATGAGAAAATAGACAGGAACCAACCGAAATACTCCATGCCCCCGTGTAATATCTATGTCTGTCTATGCATAAGTTTTAAATCTAAGTATACCCTTTCCATGTAGATGCGCCGTCTTTACACAGAATATTGTTAAAGTTAAATGATGTATCATGCATTTTCTTATTCCTCAGTTGGTTGACATTCACATTGCTTCTAAGTTTGCTTATAATGTAAAATACTATGGTGCTAATTTTATGGGATAGGTCATGGAAGATGGGTTATTAGGCTTTTGAAGTGCATAGCCAAATTTGTATACACAGCTGGTGACCAGTGATGCTGAAATAACAGCAATGGAGCTTACTTGTAGTATAGAGCTCACTGCAGCATTTAGCAATCATATCTAAACTCAGTTTAGTATGAGTTCCTTTGATTATTGGAAATTTAAACTTATTAGTATATGTATATTTTGTCTTTCTATTGTGGGCTTTCAATGTCCATGATCCTACTTTTTTTCTATATTGGAGGTTTCTCAAAAATTAGCATTTCTCTTTATAGGATAAGCACATTCTTTATGTATAATATTTATTGCAACGATATTATCCAAACCTTTGCTTGAAATTGTAACTGTATTTGATTTTTAGGCCAAAAATGGTGTAAATATTTAATTACTTAATTAAGACATTTATTTTTTCCTTTGACCTATGAGTTTGGTTTGGAACATTATTCCTCATACACGTCTCTGATTAATATGTAATTCTGTTTGAATGCAATTATCAAAATTTTTAAATGTCTAATATTTTAATACATAAATTTATTTTGCTCTCTCTTGAAAAATTTAGGACTATAGTTGTCTCTACAAGGCCAAATATATAATAAATTTGTACTTTCACATGGTGCCAAGAAGTCCTATTTCTACTTATTCAAATAAGCAAAATAGTTCAGATGCAAATGCAGAATAACCTCAATGAGGTCCACCACTTCTCTGTGTTGGTAAGGGCAATATCAGCATGGGTGGAGTCAATCTTCACCCGTGTTGCATGTGTCAATGCTGGCATAAAATATGGATACTAAAAACAGATGGGTCTTAGGTTAGTCTTAAGCAAAATTGTAAAAGCAGCGACAATTAAATTTTGGAATCTTACCCTGTGCTTTCCAAATTTTTTCTCTCCAATAATAGAGTGTCCAATAGCAGATAGCTAGTTTTCTTTTTCTTTTTCTCTTTCCTTTTCTATATTGTCACTTTCCTGTCAAACTCTGCTCTATGTCAAATTTTGGCACAACCCTAAGTAACCATTTAATTCAGATGATGTTTGAAAGTGCTAAAAGTCTAAACCAGACAAGACATGATGACAATTGGTGTAAATTGGGACTGACTTAGCCAAATAGGGATAAAAACTGACCTTCACTGTAAGTTATTTAGTCCTACGTATAATCTAATCCATTTTATTTCCTTCCCAGTAGTGTTTTGATATCAAGCCTCACCTCTAATTGTGCGATAAAATTTCATTTTTAATGTAAAGTTATTTGGGGAATCTTCAGAAGGGTAGAGAAATTTTAACATAAGCAAAGGACCATCTTTCATTTTGAAACTAGAGTAACGGCCTAATCACTTTCTTAGTTAAATCTTAAGAAAAATTGTACCTAGGTCTTCCTGTGTATATTCCTACCCTTAAAACTTATTTTCCCTGGCATTTTTATGAATATTATAAACATTAAACAATATTTGGGATCAGAAACCTGTTTTCACTGTCTATCTTCATCACTTATGAGTTTCTTGATATCTGGAAAGCCACTCATATATTTTGTCCTGTCTACCTTCGGTAGTTTCTAAGCATAAAATAAGAAAATGTGGTGGGATAATTTCTTAGAGTAGGATATTAATATTTTTCTACCTAAGTTATCTTTCAAGAAATTAATAAATTACCTGAGAAGATGTAATAGTACAACTAAATTAGATAAACTCCTGTCCCTATAAATACTTTAAAATTATATAAGTGAATATACTTTTTCAACAATGAGAACTTTCTTGAAGTTTGTGAATAAATGAAAAGCAATAAGAAAATTTAATATATTGTGGTATATGAGGAAGTTATTTGGTTTAAAACTAATTTGGCCAGACCTTGTTTTCCCAGAAAGGACTGACATAGCCTGTCAAGCATGCATTGCACATCTACTTTAAACATTTACACTGTCCAAAAACCAAGAATGATGCTCTTAAAGATGGGGATGTATGTCTCCCTCATATCAGCATTTCTTAAAGAGAAGCATTTTTCCTAGAAACTAAGGATGAATTACTGTCCTCCTGTGCTCATCTAGTGACCATTGACCTGTTGTGTTAGCAAAATATCTTGTGACTGTAATAAGACACATATTCATAGTTGTGGGTTCCTTGTTCCAAGACAAAATATAACCGTGCCGTACAGCCCACTTCTTTGGAGGGCTTCCTTCTTTGGTGAAGGTTGCTCTCCTGGGATATAGTCCCCAAAACTGGCAAATAGAATAAACTCACCCCAATTTTGATTTATGGATTGATTATGGTTTATTTGTGTTGACAAGTTTTACATTGAACCAAATCTGTACAGAACTTTCCTGAGCAGAAAAATCACCTACATTGTGAAATACACAATAGAGAATTGAATCTATAATGTCAGCTGAGAGAAGAAATGAAATCAAAATGTATAAAATTTATATGAGTAGCACTGATTCATGAATATCTATAAGTAGAATACTGAGGCATATCAACCTCAAGATTTCCTATGTCCCTAGTTTGAACCAGTTTCCCATTAATTAACTCCAGAATCTGATATTTCAAACACCCATAACTGACAAAAAGTTCTCAAAATTATTTACCTCACATGGTAGCCTCCACCAAACCCGACAGTCTGAACTAAAGGTCAAATACCTACTTTTTGGAGAAAAATCTTACAGAACTGAAGTAGTAAATGGAATTGCTCAGCATTTTTTAAGCAAGCGTGGGTAACTTAGAGACATGATTCAGACCTTTCAAACTGAGAGCTGGTATTCTGAAGAGAAGCAAACCAAAGAGGGGAAAGAGAATCGAAGAGAAGGGCATGGATGAAGGTAGGGAGGGGCCATCAATGGAAAAAAAATAAGGAAATGGTGCTGTGGCTTGAGCATGGAATTACATCTTGTTGGCATAAGGTTAAGAGTCAGTCCCTAATCAGTGTGAGATGCCTTAAAATAGTCAAGGATAAGCAAATAGATTCATAACCTAGATATGGACAAGCCCAAGTCCTTAAATGCCTAAGAAAGATGGTGCATGAAAGTGGGCACCAGCTACTTTATGTAGTCTGCTAAAAACAAAGAAATAAGCAACTTAAATAAGAGAGCTTGAATCATCAAGTTATATCAGTACTACCATTTGACAGAATAATTGACATCAGAATATCATTCCCTGGGGTAGTTCGTCCTTAGCCTGCCATTATACAGTTTATGTAAATATGATAAGGTCTTTCACCTTACTTTTTTTTTAAATTCATAAAAATGTAATCTTTCAATTTATAAAGAATTACGGTAATTAAACTGCCCTCAAATAAATCAGACTGTGGGACTCTGCACTCAAATTAAATTAATTACTTTTGTGTTTTTTCTCCATGGCTTTATTTTGGAAAATTCCTTTTTCACAATTCTAATTCTTATGCATTCCTCTCTTCAAGGATTAAAGGAAAATCGACCCCTCATAGGGAAATAGTGTCTTCCTGAAAATGCTACATTTTAGACCCACTCTATTACTAAGGGATTCACTTGGTATGTGTAAACATCTTGTCTCCCTTATGAGTTGTGTTAGCAAGCCAGGACCATTTTGTCCACTGCACAGTGTGCTAATCACTGAGACAAATTTTGCAGCAGAGAAAGGCTTTATTCACAAGGCATCCAAGCAAGGAGATTGGAGAACACGTCTCAAATCCACCTACCTGAAAATGGGCATTAGCGGTATTTATGGGATAAAGGGGCAGGGTGCTCCAAAGTGTGGGGATAGATGATTGGAGGTAAGGAAAAGTGAGATAATTGATGATCTATGTAAATGTAGTCAAGCTGCATGGCTTTTCATACGATCCACTTTCATAAAATGGTGGCCTTAGCATGATCTGACTGGTGGAGTTTTTGGCACCCCCTGATGTCAAAGGGTCACCTATCTAACATTCATGTAGGCAAACTTGACATGTCAGTGGTGTCAACCAGCCTGAAATGGACAAGGAGTCAACTCTCAGTTCCTCAAAAACAACTTAAGCAACTGTTACCATGGTGACCCAGGTGTCAGAGAAGTTATCTATTAGGAGCCTAGTGGGAGTCTGATAATAGGTTGCTTATTTCACATGACTTTTAAGATAATCATTAATAGTCATTTGGCCACCAGTTTCACTCATAATGATATAAGAAAAATTTCATTGCTGCAAAGGATTCAAAATATGTAATGAAACAACTAAAAGCAATAAGAAAATGAAATCTTTGAGTTACTTAAAGAACAATAAGATTCCCTTTCCCCTCTTTTCCAATATTATCCCAAATGCTCACACTCTGGAAAAAAATCCTAGGCCAAGGTGTATTGCTATGCTGATATCTCCCTCTGCATTATCTCTTGGCCCTTTATCATGCAATTCACATTTACCTCTCCCCGCTATGTGCATAAATGACAGTGGGATTTCAAGTTTTCTGAGCCTAAAGTTTATGTAATATGGGGAGACGTCCTTAAGAAAAAGGATATAAAAGCATGATTACATAGTTTCAAACACAAATATTTTCATTTGATGAGAAAAGAAATCCCTTCGAATTACAAATTGAAAAAGCCAACAAATACTGAAAGGAAATTCAGAAAAACACTAGCATAATCTTGTTATTTAACTGCTTGATATAGCACTTTAACCACTTTTTTCCAGCAATTTTGTGCTGCATATTCTGTGATTGTGCTTTATAAGACAGTACCATTTTCTATAGGAAAAAGAAAAAGATAATTCAATTATTCTAGTATGGTTGGTTGAGGATTTTTTTTTTAATTTTGATACTTTAGAACAGTTTCTGTGTCTCCTACTGTTTTAGGATTGAGGTTCAATTTGCGATAACTGCTATTAAATTACTCTCATATATAATTTTCCTTAGCTTGAGCTTACCAGAAAATTGATTTCGGGAAATAGGTACTGAATTGCAAGTATTTTCTTGAGGAATGTGATCCAGAGAGCAAATGGGATGGGTGGAGAAGAATAGTGGTTAAAGCAGGGGAAAAAAGTCAGTGCCCAGATGATCTGTTGCAGTGATAGTTACCAAGGCTGTGTGGAAGCACCCTCTAGATGACCCTGGAGAAGGCAGGTCAGATGCATCTTAGCACTGCCTTTCATGAGGAAAAAAAGGAGCAACTTCCACTAACCAGCCGCCCGGTCCTTTATGATGTTCTCCTCCAAGCTGTGCCTGTACAAACTCAGAATATTGTTCCTGGTGGCCCCTTCATGGTAAAGGGCAGAAAGAGAGGCTTGGCATGATGGGGTGCCATCTGGCTTGCCAGTATGAAACTGGTCAGCTCAAAACAAAAATGTTGATGCAGCAGTGACGGAAGGAGAAACAGGTAAAACCATGAGAATTCTCAAAATATGTTCCATGTGTGTATATGTGTAGTGTAAGATTTTGGGATATTTCAACTTCTCCTGTGCAGTGACCTTTCTTACTTTTGGTGTTGAGAATGTAATGTTTTATATTATCTACTTATACATCGTAATTTGTGTCAAATCAGGTATATATGCAGTATATATTTGAGAAATTTATATCTGCATATGATATAAATCACTCAATCATATGAATGACTTCTTGGATTTTAAAAATTCCAATAAACAAGTACTTATTTTTACTAAAATATTTCTCTTCCATTTATGATATGATGTAAATATATTTTATTATTCTTTCCTCAGTTGAAGAATATCTTATATGGATACTTATTAACTCACATTTATTGCCTTTACATAATAGTCCACGTGTTTCCATCTGAATTTTCTTTGTTGTTAAATGAATAATTTTAAATATCTTACTGTGATGAAATGTACAAAACATAAAATTTATCATTTTAAGCATTTTTAAGTGTACAATTCAGAGGTGTTAAGTATATTCACAATGTTGTATAACTATTACTACTATGCATCAACAGAACTTTTTCATTATCCCAAATAAAACTTCTGTGCCCACTAAACAATAGCTCACTATACCCTGGCCCCCAGTCCCCGATGTCCTCTATTCTACTTTCTGTCTCTCTGGATCTTCCTATTCTAGTTACTTCTTGTGAGTGGAATCGGTTATGTTTGCTCTTATGCTAATTTCACGCAGCATAATGTCTTCAAGATTCATGCAAGTTGTGACATATATCAGAAATGCATTTCTTTTTAAGGCTGAGTGACATCACTTTGTTTGTAAATATCATATTTTGTTTATTCTTTCATATGTGGATGAACGATTGGGGTGCTTCCACCTTGTGGTTATCATTAACAATGTTGCTATGAACAGCCTTGTAAAGATATATGTTTGAGTACCTGGTTTGATTTTTTTGGCATATATACCTGGAAGTAGAATCACAGGATCACAGAGTAATTCTATATGTTTTTTGAGGAATTGCCAAACTTTTTCCACAGTGGCTGAACCATGTTACATTCCCACCAGAAATGCACAGGGTTCCAGTTTCTCCACATTCTTACCAATATTTCTTATTTCCTATTTTTTTCTTTATTCTTTGTTGGCCATCCTAATGAGTACAAAGTGTTATATCATTGTGGTTTTGATTTTCATTTTTCTTTTTTTTTAATCTTTTTCTTCTTGATACTGTTCAATTTATTTATTTATTTATTTATTTATTTATTTATTTATTATTATTGTCGGATGTACATCATATTTTGAATTCTGTGTACATTAAATCATGTTCACCACCCGAAAACTAATTATAGTCCATCCCCTCACATGTGAGCCTAATCAGCGCTTTTGTCCTCCCCCCTCTCCCCTTCCCCTATGGTAACTGCCAATCCAATCTCCAATGCTATGTGTTTGTTTGTTGTTGTTTTTATCTTCTACTTATGATTGAGATCACATGGCATCTGACTTTCTCCCTCTGACTTATTTCACTCAGCATAATACCCTCAAGGTCCATCCATGTTGTCACAAATGGCCAGATTTCATCATTTCTTATGGCTGAGTAGTAGTCCATTGTGTATAAATACCACATCTTTGCTATCCATTCATGCCTTGATGGACACCTAGGTTACTTACATGTCTTGACTATTGTGTATAATGCCACAATGAACAAAGGGGTGCAAGTATCTTTATGCCTTTGTGTTTTCAAGTTCTTTGGATTAATACCCAGCAGTGGAATAGCCGGATCATATGGTAGATCTATCCTTAATTTTCTGTGGATACTCCATACTGCTTTCCATAGTGGCTGCATCAGTTTGCACTGCCACCAGCAGTCAACAAGTGTTCTCTTCTCTCCACATCCTCTCCAACATTTGTTGTTTGTTGTCTTGTTAATTATAGCCATTCTGACTGGAGGGAGGTGATACATCATTGTAGTTTTGATTTGCGTTTCTCTGATAGCTAATGATGTTGAGCATCTTTTCATATGCCTGTTGGCCATCCGTATATCTTCTTTGGAGAAATCTCTGTTCAGACCTTTTGCCAATTTTCTAATTGGATTGTTATTTTGTTGTTGTTGTTGAACTGTATAGCCAAAGGATTCCTGAGAAAAAAGAACAAGGCTGGAGGTAACACACTCCCTGATTTCAAATTTTACTCAAAGCCATAGTAACCAAAACAGCATGGTACTGGCACAAAAACAGACACACACATCAATGGAACAGAATTGAGAGTGCAGAAGCAAACCCACACGTTTATGGACAGCTAATATTCAATGAGGGAGGCAAGAGCATACGATGGAGAAAGGAGAGTCTGTTCAATAAATGGTGTTGGGAAAACTGGACAGCCACATGCAAAAGAATGAAAGTAGACCATTCTCTTACACCATGCACAAAAGTCAACTCAAAAGGGATTAAAAACTTGAATGTAACACCCGAAACCATGAGACTTCTAGAAGAAAACACAGGCAGTACGCTCTTTGACATTGATCTGAGCAGCATATTTTCAAGTCCCATGTCTGACCGGGCAAGGAAAACAAAAGAAAAAATGAACATATGGGACTACATCAAACTAAAAAGCTTCTGCACAGCAAAGGAAACCATCAACAAAATGAAAAAACAACCTAACAATTAGGAGAAGATATTTGCAAACCATGTATCAGATAAGGGGTTAATATCCAAAATATACAAAGAACTAATACAGATTTTCATTTTTCTAATGGCTAATAATGTTGAGCATTTTTTCATGTGCTTATTGGCCATTTGTATGTATTCTTCAGAGAAATATCTATCCAAGTCTCTTACCCAATTTTTATTTTTTACTTTTGTATGTGTGTGTGTGGTGGTTGTTAATGAGTTGTAGATTCTTTATAGACTCTGATATTAATCTCTTATCAGATATATGATATGCAAATATTTTCTCCCATTCTGTGGGTTGGTTCTTCACTTTCTTGACAGTGACCTTTGATAACCAGACTTTTTGAAATATGACTTAGTCCAACTTATCTATTTTTTGTTGTTTTCCTGTGATTTCCATTTCATATCCAATATATCGTTGCTAAGTCAAATGTCATAGAGATTTCCTGTGTTTTATTGTAGGAGTTTATAATTTTAGCTCTTATTTTTAGGGCTTTGATGCATTTTGGGTTAAACTGGAAAATGTTCTTTAGGTTTGTTCTTAATTTTAAAAATTGTTTTGGATATTAGGTTACCTTGAGATTGCAAATGAATTTTAAAATTCTTGAAGCATCAGAGCGAGAAGCATGTCTGTGGATTATTCTTCAAATGATAAGATATAAAAATGCAAATCGAGGTAGTTTAAATATCTTTCTTTTGCACATTTGCAAAAGGAAGCATGGTTTATGTTGCAAAAAGGTATATCAAGTGAACAAATTGCCAGGGCCCCTGCCAATGGTCCATAAGTGAAAATCACCAATAATTTTCCAGAACTGTTAAAATTCATCTATATACTTATGAAAGACACCTAATAAATACCCAGCAGAATAAATAAAAAGATACCCACAGCTAGGCATCTTACAGTGAAATTGTGCAACATCAAAGACAAAGAGAAAATTACCAAATGAACTACAGAAAGAAGAGATTACTTAAAGTTGTTACAGTTAAGTTGAGACCTGACTTCTCAACAATAAATAAAGGAAGTCAAAAGACAGAGGAATGATATCTTCAATAAGCTGAGATGTAAACACTCATACTGTAAGTCACTGAGATTTTGTGGATTGTAAGTAACTCCTATGGCAGGGCCTAGTACAAGCAGACTGTGCACTGTTATTGCTTTTTACAAATGCATAAAAGGACTAGAATGTCAAGACATTGGTTATTTATCTTAAATACTTCAACATAATAATGACATATGTTAAAAATGAAATTGATTGAGATAATAGAGATATAGAGATTGATAGAGTTAGGTACATAGAGATAAAGATAGAAATAGAGATACAGATTCAACATAATGTTAATAAAACATATATATATATTTAATTTGAAAACCTAACTCTTCTAACAAAAATCAAAAGGCCAACAATAGCAGTGAAAATAATGCTAAATAAGAACAATGAAGGTAAAATTGTCATTCTAGAAATCAAGATTTATTTCAATACTACACTAATTCAAACAATATGAAATTGACACATTGTAAGACAAATACAACAAATAAACAAAATAAAGAATTGAGAAATGGATCCATGAATTTATGGGCATTCTGTGACTAATTCATGTGATAATTATTTACTGAGTTTCTACTGTATGCAGCCATTGCTCAAGACCATTGGAATATTATTTCTCAAAATAGGCAAAGGCCCTTGTCTTCAAGGAGCTGCCATTTTAACAGGGAAACAAACATTAAAATTAAATAGAATAGGAAAGCTAGCTATAATATGAGAAACAGTTTCAAATGCTATAGATAAAGTAGAGTAGAATAAGTGAGGAGAGGAATTGCTGAGGATGAGATCCCGTTTGTTGCTTTTCAAAGTATCATGGACAGTATAGACCATTTTAGGAGGATAACATTTGAGAAAAATCTTAAAGAGATAAGGGTTTTAACGAAGAATATAGCTGGGATAAGAGAATCTCAAACAGAGAAAAAATCCAGTGGAATAGTCCTGAGGTGGGAGTGCACTTGGCTTGTTCAAGGAAGGACAAGGCAAGTGGGGCAGCACAGTGAGTGAAGGGGAGAGTAGCAGGAGCAGATGCCAAGAAGTTATGGGAGGGGGCATATTGGAAGGGTCCTTGTAGCTTACTGTAAGGAATTTAGAATTCACTCCCAGTGAAATAACAAGCTATAGCAGCGTTTTCACCACAGCACTGACATGCTCTGATGTGTTTTCACCTTAGCTGCTACTTTAGAAATAACCATTAGAGGACTGAGATAAAACTGGAACCTATTTAGGAAATGGTTAGAGACTAGATGTAGTCTGGAGATAAGAACCAGCAGGCTTTGCTCACTGATTTGATGGTATCAAGATAAACAGGTCCAAGAGCTCACATAGACCAACTGGAAGGGAGGAGTTGCCTTCAGTGGGCTTAGGAAAGTCTACATCTGTTCGATTTGGTGAACAGCATGTTAGGGAAAACAATTAGACATCCAAGTGGCCACAATGGGGAAGCAGCTTGGTGGATGGGTCTGGAATGCAAGAAAGAGTTCTGGATTGGAGTCCTCACTATATACATATTACATGGTAAGCCAAAAACCTAAATAAGCTTACCTGGGAATAGGTATAGAAAAGATGAGAAGGCGGCCAGTGACTGAGCATGGTTCACTCCAATATTTAGAAATGAACCTGGAGAAGTCATGCCAGAAAAAAAAATTAGAGATCTCAGAGAAACAAACAGTGGTGTAGGAATGAAACCATCACAAAATAGGGCACTTGAAGCCAAGTAAACAAAAACAAACAAACAAACAAAACCCATACATTCTCAATTGGGGGTCAAGTGCTTCTGATGGATCAAATGCAATGAAAACAGAATTAATTATTGAATTTACCCATGTAGTTGACACTAAAGGAATAGGCACAAATTCTCAATAAAGAGGGCATATGAAAGAATGGAAGGACAAGAATTGGGGATATCAAAAATAGAGAAAGTTTTTTATGAGTGTGTTTGCAAAAGGGATGGAGATGTCACTGCAAATCAGAAAAAAGGAAAAAAGTTATCAGTACATTTTTCTGGGAAAATTGTTGATTCATATGGAAAATTTTCCTCTTATACACCATGAATCTCTTCTAGGTGGGTAAAGATGAAAATGTGAACAAAGAAAATACTATGAAGCTTTTAGAAGATAGGATAGGAGAATACCTTCAATGACTTTAGGATATGGAAGAATTAGTTAAGACACAAAAAACACTAACATAAAGGAAAATGTGGATAATTCCATACACATACAAAAGCGATTTAAATATAAGGATAAGTTGCAAACTAGCACATCATATAATAAACTAAAAACAAAATATCAGCATATTTATTAAAAACCATGTATATATTAAAAGGGAGAAATTTAATAAGAAATGGGCAAAACACTTGAATAGGCACTTTACAAAATAGGAACTCTAAATGACTGACAAACCAATAAAAAGTTACTCAACCTCATTACAAATCAGATAAAAAATATTCAAACTTTATTGATCAGTACAATATTGTGATTTATATGTATTTGGTCATTTCGATAATTAAAATATGTACTTCTCACATATATTTGATAGTGGTCCTCAGTTCCTGGCTCACAGCTCTCAAAACCCTTGGAATTTTCTAAGTGTTTAGATTGATAATGATTCTTTTGTTATGTGAAAGGTGACTTTTGGAAGCACCCAGGGGTGGGGGCTGGCCACCAGGAGAACCAGTCATGTGATCAGGGAATTAAAACTTTCAGTACTCCCCCCTGATTATTGAGAGAGGAGAGGATGGCTTGAGGTTGAATCAATTGCCAATGGCCAATGACTTAATCAATCATGACTATGTAATGAAGCCTCCATAAAAAACCAAAAGGACAGCTCATCAGACTCTTTTTTCAGAGAGCGGCCACATTGAGGAACCAGAACACTTCCACACACCACTGTGCTGGGCCCAAGATCCATGAGATCAGAAGCTCCTATGTTTGAGACCTCACACTATGTTTCTCTTCACCTGGCTGTTCATTCCCTTCCTTAGTGTTGCCATGCATCACAGTCCTCTGTAATGATGTTAAACTCAGGAAGTTAGAAATCTAGAGACTCTAAGCAAATAGCAACTGTAGTTGGACTCCAGACTATTTGAGCTTTACTGAGAGTTCCCAGTCAATGAGACAGGCCAAAACAGAAGATATTTAAAAGTTTTCACATGCATCTACTTAAATCAATCTCATAGACTAAACAAGTTTAAGCAGTGAAATGAAATGGTCAATTATTTCAAAGAAAAATTTGGCTCTAGTAAATAGTGTCTGCACAATAAGAGCAATCCATCTGTTAGAAACAAGCAGGTAGCTGCAAAACAGTGAGGGTTTAGGTGGCAGAAATAATGAAAATGAGGCAACATACTTGAAGATATTCCATTTTGTTTTCCCTCAACTTATTGCATGTATCCCTGTTTTTCATGAGGAACTGTTTCTGCTCTCATACAAAATTCAGCCTTCCAATGGGGTTCTGGAACCTCTTTCACCCAATTAACAGGTGCTCTTCTTGAAATACCCCTCTTTCTCCCTTGAATCACTGATTCATCCTTCAACACCAGACTATTCTTGTCAAAATCCAAAAAAAGTGTTAATATTATCTATATTGAAAAAATTAAAAATCTTCCTTTAACCACACATAACTCTCCAGATATAAGTTCATCTTTCTTCTGATATTCAGAGCAAATTCCTGTACTTTTCTCCAATTTGTAAACCTCTTTTTGGGCTTAATCTATTTCATAGAGTATTCTCCAACACTCCATTGAAACCCCTCTGTGGAGAACAAAATGGACTATTAGCTTGTCTACTCAGGTGATCAGCTTTCTGCTTCAGAGTACTTGAACTGTGCCCAATATTTCACATGGTGGACATCGCCCTTCTGTTAGAAAGAAATTTTTTTCTAAGTTTCTAGCACATCGTTATCCCCTGGGTGTTTTACATCTTTTCCATCCTTTTATTGCCACCTCTTAAATTCTCTGCACCCAGTTCTTCAGTTCTTTTCATCTCTATCTACACAATCCCTTCTTAGGTGATCTCTTTTAATCTAATCTCCTGTCCTTACATCCATCTGCTTACCACTGACTATTAAAACCTTTCTTCACACCTAACAACTCAAAAGATATCTAGACAAAAATATCTAGCTTCTTATCTGACTTTTTATCTTAGATATTCAATAGACATTTCAAACTTAAGGTGATTGAAAGAAAATTCTTAATTCTATTCACAAACCCTTCTTTACTCTATTTCATCAAATATATCTACCATCCACTTAATTGTTCAGTCCCAACATCTGGGGACTCTTCTTGATTATCCTATTTCCCTTACACTGTACCCTCTACTCATCATCAACTTCTATTATCCATGTCTTAAAAATACATCCCCGGTTATAGCAGTTCTTATCTTCACACCTAAAATTCTAACCCATGTCAGGAGCATCTCTCCTCAGAACCCATGAAAACCCTCCAAAAAATTCTTCCTACTTTAATGCTTTTACCTACAGTCCATTCTCTATAAAGCAGCCAGAGTAATGTCATCAGCATGTTAGTCATGATCTGCCTTTCTTTTACCTGAAATCCATTAATGATATTTTATTGCAATGTAAATAAAGTGCTAACTTCTGTACCACAGCATATAAGGACCTCCTGATCTGGTCCCTACCCATTTTTCCTATCACTTGTTTCAGGCCAGCACCGCTGTCTAACCTTCTGAACTTACCTTCCCTGTGTCAGTACATTAACACTTGCTATTCTTCCTGCCTAGAATGCTCTCTGCTTGGATCTTCCTATGCCTTTTCCTTTCCTGCTCAAAGATTGCCTGCTCAGAATTTTCTTCTTTGAACACCATAGTTTGAGTAGTCCTCCACTTATTTTCATTATCCAATTGTGTTATTGTATTTCTTGTACACAATACATTATATTATGAATTATATTTTTCCAAATTTTACTGAGATATAGTTGACATACAATATTGTATTAGTTTAAAGTGTACAACAAGATGAGATATTATGCCACACCTGTTAGAATAGCTGTCATCAAAATGACAGGAAATAATAAGTGTTGGCAAGGATATGAAGAAAAGGGAAACTTTGTACACTGTTGGTAGGAATGTAAGTTTGTGCAGTCACTATGGAAAACAGTAGGGGGTTCCTCAAAACTTAAAAATAAAACTACTATATGATCCAGCAATTCCACTTATGATTATATACCTGAATGAAATGAAATCACTATCTCAAAGAGATATCTGCACCCTCATGTTTATTGCAGCATTTTTTATGATAACCAAGGAAGGGAAACAACCTAAACATCCACTGATGGATGAATGGACAAAGAAAATGTTATATATATATATATATATATATATATATATATATATATATATATCACATTTATATATATATATAGGCTATATTTTAACTTTTAATTGGAGCATAAAATACAAAAATATTAAACAAATAAATTTGAACTTGATAAACTTTTTCAAAGTGAACCATAGATGTATAATCTGCATCTACTTCAAGAAACAAAAAACCCCAGAAGCCCATCATGTACACTTCCAGCCACTAATCTTTCCCAAACATAGTTTTTTCTGGATCTGTATTTTATATAAATATATTCTTTGGTGACCTGCTTTTTCAGTTCAGCATTATGTTTCCAAGATTAATCCATGTTGTTGCTAGTAGTATTAGAACATCTATTCTTATTGTATGAATGTGTCACAATTTACTTATCCATTTCACAGTATGTTTTTAAGTAGTTTCTAATTTTTTTCTGTTACCGTGTGTCTTTTGCTGAAGACTATGCATACACATCTGCTGGAAATTCACCCAAGGAATTTCTTGTGTGCAAGGAATTTCTTGAACATATAAAGCTTTGGATATGTTCAGTTTTAGTCTTTGCTGCCACATAGGTTATGTGATAGGAATATAAGTCGTTTGTTTACTTGCTTCCTTGTTTTTCTTTATTTTCATTGTCTTTCTTCCATTGGAATACAAACTTCTTAAATGCAGGTGCTTTGACTATCTAGCTAATAGCTATGATGAATGGAAGAATGAATGAGGAAGCTGTATCTGAAAGATACAGTGCTCTATCAATCAAATTCCTTGAAATCCTGTCATCTAGGGCACTAATTAAAAATGTTTACCCCACAGAGGTTCCTTGTGCCCCTGACCTCCATTGCTCTCATCTGTAAATTAGAACTTATAAAATGTGTTTCTTTTTCATATGAGGTTGTTAGAGGATAATAAACCTGATAAAGCACATAAATTATTAAGTTTTAGACAGATTGACCAATATGATTATAATTATGATCATTAATAATTTAATAAAGTCACCCTTTTTTGTCCCTGAGTAAACTCCTCATATAATCAAATGGGACAATGAACATGGTTTGTCACATCCTTTCTGTCCTCCATTCCTGGATTGTTGGGGAGCATGGATATAAATCATGAGCTAACTCCTATAACCTGGCATATATGCTTAACTTTGATGGCTTTGTGACATACTTGAAAAATAATTTTAGTATTCTCCCAACTCATATCCATGTGTGTTTCTCCAACATCTCAGAAACACTCTCAGCCACACAGTGCTCACATGTTGTCTGTCTGGGCAATATCCCTCACTCTCATCCATGAGTTTTAACTTATCCTACAAATAGGTTGCACAAATACGTTGCAAACAAACAAAAGTTAAATACTGTGTTTCTTCACAAAATTTTTTTAAAAAACACTTAATGATTGTAGTAAGTGCAATGGCTTTTCAAGAAAATTATGTTCAGTGATTCTTCATACTACCTGACAAATTGGAACATGTAGATAGCTACCCAGCCCTCTTCCTAAAAGGCTGTGTCAAAGTATTACTCTAATAAATAGAAAAGAGGATATTTCTTTTATCCTTAGATGGTGAACTAGAGTTGTACAGTAGTATCATATACCCAAAAAGTAACATCTTCCCTCCTGCACTCATCAGCATAATCCATGTCATTTAAAATTTCATGCAATTTATTTTGTCTCTAAAAGATAAAATTTAAGAGCAAAAAATTTTAGTTTGTGTTTCTGGAAACCGCTGTGCATTTATTTTGAATACATGTGAACAGCACAGGAGAAAAGGAAGACATAGAAAGGAATGAAGAGTGAAGGGAAGGAGACCAAGGGGAAACATGTCTTATACTGACATTTTTTTTTTATCTACACAGTTGAACGCTACCCTCCAGTTTAATCGTTCATTGAGAGCATGGCCACAGTGGTCACAGAGGCTTCCATTCACCAGCTAAGTGGGAAGAAACTGTCAAAAGGCATCCCCTGACACTCTTTGTGTACCCTTGATTCTCCCCAGTGCCCTCTTCAGAGCTCCGGTCACATCCTTGCTCCTCAAACTATAGATGAGGGGGTTTAGCATGGGTGTGAGGATGATGTAGAACACAGAGAAGACTTTGTCCTGGTCTGGCCTGTGGTAAGAATGTGGCAGCATGTAGGTGTACATGGCAGCCCCATAGAACAAGGAACCACTATCATGTGAGATGAGAAGGTGGCAAATGCTTTCTTCCTCCCTTCCCCTGAGCTCATGTGGTGAACTGTGGTCAGGATTTGGGCATAAGAGGCAATCACCACAGAGAAAGGAATCAGCAGCATCAAAACACAGTACACATACATCACTGTCTCATAGAGAGCTGTGTCTGCACATGCCAACTTCAGGACTGCAGGTGCCTCACAGAAGAAATGGTTAATCTCCCCAGAATTGCAGAAGGGGAAGCTCATGGTTATGGGAGTTAGGAGAAAGCCATCCAAAGATCCCCCAAACCAGGAACCTGCTATGATCACCCAGCAGACCCGTCAGCTCATGAGGACAGGATAGCAGAGGGGATTGCAGATGGCCACATAGCGGTCATAGGCCATGAGGCCCAGCAGGAAGAACTCAGCTCCCACAAGGATGAGGTAGAGGAAATGTTGAGCTGTGCATCCCCAAAAGGAGATAGTGCTTTGACCCAACAGGTAGTCAACCAGCATCTTTGGCACAATGGTAGAGATGTACATCATGTCAATGAAGGAGAGGTGACTGAGCAGGAAGTACATGGGAGTGTGGAGACATGAGTCAGTGCGGATCAGGAAGATCATGACCCCATTGGCCATCAGCACAGTGAAAAAGTTGATAGAAATGATGACAAACAGAAGGACTGAGATGTGCTTTCTGTTGAACAGCCCCATGAAAGTGAAGTCTGTAGAGGATGTGTTGTCCACTTGCATTGATTCCATGATGGCTCTGCTGTGCCCTAAAATTTTCAGAATAAAATGATCACTCATGCACAATTAAGAAAAGAAAATATGGGTTAACTGTTATGTAGCGAACTCATAAAAGTTGGAAGAAAACTTTTAAAAATATTTTTCTTGGTACTTTGGCACTGACACCTAGCAACCAATATTTTCTAGAATGCTTTTAAGTAAAATTGATTATTTAAAATCAATAATTCTTTAAATGGATTGGACAAGATTATACCAGCTGGTGCTATTGTACTACAGTGATAGACACAACACCACCTAAAGGTGTATAGCATGCTATGTGGCATGCGGCAGTTAAACATACCTTAGTATGATGTGTGTGCACATGTGTGTGTGAACATACTACCTTAGATGTGTTTAAATGAGTATTTTTATTAAATAAATGTTTATTATAATCAGCATCACCATCATCTTCAGAATATTTAAGTCTGGCTATGGGTAGTCTATGTCTACCGTTTAGCCACAAATACGGGTGATCTCCCATTTGGGCCATGAGTCGCTGTCTACATTATAAGTGTTTCTTTTGGTGTCAGTTCATCCATGATGAAATAAAATTGTATGGGAGGAAATAAAGTGGGCAATGGAAACTACTCTTGCAAATTCAGACATGAAAAGGTTATCCATTGCAAGAGGCATTCACTGTTCTAGAATTATTTTTATTTATTTTTAAGAAAGAAATTTCAATTTCAGAATGATGAGTAATTAGCATTGGTATTATGATTGGCATTACCTATTACCAATTAGCACTAACAATTAGGATTCAGGGGAAATAGCACATGAACATACACCCTGAACTATAACTCAGCTATTATTTTTAGAAACTTGAAATTTTTCAATGTGATTTGTAAATTAAAACAAATTGAGTAGCTGCATTTTATATAATTTCAGGTTATGATAGAAGAAAAACATATCCACAAAGAACATTTTGAATGTTAAGAATGATTTCCATGGGTTTTAGAATTAAATAAGATAAGGCAAGATATATTTTACCAATACGTTTGAGAATTAAACTGATAAAACTTGTCTATTCTCAAAATATTCTAAAAATATGAACACTTCAGTCAACTGAGCTGAAAAAAACTTACTATTAAGAGCAATGATAATGACATTGTGAAGAGTTTACCTGTGCCTAGTTCTGCACATCTATTGAATCACTGAGCTTCACAATAAAGCTAAGCAGTGAGGAACTGTAAACCCCGTTTCACCAATGGTGGATTGAAAGTGATATTCTTGTGGTCACACAATCTGTTAGTGCAGGGGTGTTTGAACTACGCAGTCTCAATTCTCTCTGTTCTCTTACTTACAGAAAAATAGACAGAAAAACAGCTAGACATTTATTGTAGTTGTCAAATAAAATGTCACAAAAACATGAATCTGTTAAATTTTTAATTATATGTAATTAGTAATGTGACTAGTGAAAACTAGTCATAAACAAGACCACATGACATAAATTAGTATAATCAACACTGCTTTTTGTTTTTTTGTGAGGAAGATTGGCCCTGAGATAACATCTGTTGTCAGTCTTCCTCTTTTTCCTTGAGGAAGATTGTAGTTGAGCTAACATCTGCGTCAATGTTCCTCTGTTTTATGAGGGATGCCACCACAGCGTGGCTTGATGAGTGGTGCTAGGTCCATGCCTAGGATCAGAACCTGAGAACCCTGGGCTGCCAAAGCAGAATGGATGAACTTAACCACTATGCCACCAGGCCAGCTCCAGGACTGCTTATTTTTGAGGGAGAAAACGCTGTTTCTCATGTTTAGCTTTTTTTTTTTTCCAATTTCAGAATCTTTGATGGCAGGTTTCATAGATTTTTCCCTGACACCATGTACCATTTCATCACCATTTAAAATCTATCTCATTTTTCTTTTATCTTTCTAGTTTTGATTAATGTAGCCTATTAAAATATGTATCTGAAGGAAAAATGCTCTCCAGATATTGGAATAGCCTTAATATTAGTAGTATTTCAACGGCTTCCACACCCCTCACATTTTGGGTCTAACTTTTATCACACCCTGTGATGCCAGGAAGAGAGAGAAAATGATGTATTGCTTTACAAAGTCAAATAGCATTCTCTGCTTTCCATTACACTCATTCCAAAATCTCTTAAAAATCTACCTTTGCCTAGTTTTCCCACTCAGCTCTATAGTCCTTGCAATTACAAAGGCAAACTCTAAAGTCTTCTCTATTTTGCAGCTGTCTGACATTACTCTCCCAATTGCACATAAAAAGTCTAATTTGTCAGACAGCAAGCCCTATTTGGTTAAATTTATTATCTGCTGTCTCACTATGCTGAATCATAATGAGAAGGAATTATACTTGTTGAATTTCTTCTGGACAAAGATTGTACTGTTTTCCTATGATTTAGTACAAGTGACAGCTATCATAAAATGTCTGGAATAATTCCGTGACTTTATACAAGAATTTTCTTCTGAAATGAGGCAGTGGACATAAAGTAAAACCAAATTTAGAATCAAATGAATTGAGTTCTCCTTGACATAATATTAATTAATTCTATTACCCTGTATTCTCTCCCCAAACTGTCTGAGCCTTGGTTCCCATTTACGTTAATTTTAGATGATATGACATCAGGGCTATTCTATAGATCAAATAAGAAATTCTTACTTACAAGCGAAAAATATATTATACAATGCAAGGTAAAATACCAATGTTATACCCATATATGTTAATTATTGCAAAACTATAAGTGTGTGAGAATCCTCAATCTATCATTTAAGCAATCTCCACATTCACCTAAAATCTGTGAATTTGAGTTATAAATACCTCTTGAACTTCAAGTCTATAGACTTTGGCACTCCTGGTGGAAATATTTCAGCTGTCATATTCTATATTTTTTTCTAAATATCTCTTGACTTGAAGGAAATGGTCTTCAGCATAAATTCTCAGAAATATGGGTGAATCACATTTAAGCCTGAAGAGAATCTAAATATCTTTGAGACGCATAGATATGCTTGGCCTGCAAATTATGAGAACACAAGAAACAGAAGATTGCATAAAATTGGCATGACTTTATCGGATAAAATTGTCTTTAAGTTTTACTTAAATTAATTTTTTATGACACTATACCACACATCAAAAGAATGCAACACAATTATTCCATTCTGACATTTGAAATTATTCCCTCTTATTTTGTAAGGGGTACACATTTGGTTGAGGAGGGTGGTTAAAATTACTTCTTCCCACTTAACTTGAAGTTAGGATGTGATTTCTGCCTAGAACTAGGATGATCACTAAGCTCATCCTTTAAATCAAGTGATAATGGTATCTCTAAGTTGTAAGTTGCTTCCTTTCCCTGATTCTCTCTAACTACTGGTGAACTTTCTGCCAAATGAAGAGCATAGTCCACGGTCTTTCGGCACAACAGCCCTGTTGCTAGGAAGCTCTGTGCTCACTTGAATTAAAAGCTGCCTCTTGAAACCTCCTTCTTTGCCCTCTAGATCCACTCAGAAGCAGTTTCTTCCTTTTTTAATGTTCATCTGTTCATAATTTGAATATGCCCATAAAGTCTTTCTCCATCTTTCTCTGTGCCAGGTTATGCTTCTCTATTTTTGTATGCATTCATCTATGAATTCTTTGCCAAAATGCCAAAGTTCTAGGTATTAACTTGAGATAATCTTTGGAAATGCCCATTTTAAAATACAATCTCTATTTCAACAATTACTTTAGATGGAGTTTTTGCAGTGCAGAATAACTGGGGATGTTACTTTTCTATTTTATATCAAACACATCACATTGTTGGCACATTATATACACATTAAAACTATTCTAATTCTGTTTTATTGATCTAAGCATCTGTTTTTCTGCCATTATCATGTATGATACTGTTGTTGATTCCATCTTTATTTAAAATTTTGTATTTCATTTATCATGGATTTTTTGCCTTTTTTTAAGAAAAATATTGCATTAAAATATTATTTATCTTGGGTAAAAATCTCTCCCAGTTGAATTTTCACATGAGAGTTTCTCAAGCCAGTTCAACACATTGTTGTGCAGTTTGGAAACAAAATACAAAACCTTAGATATATCCCTAAATCTTCTCTGTATTCCAAAATTATGCCCAGTATTTCAAAAAGTTGGAATCATTAAGAATAAAATCAAATTCAAATAAGAATCATAAGCTTATTACATGATAAAATGCAAATGTACTCAGACAATTTCACCAAGCATACATTACTGTTTGGGACATCACTCCAGGGAGTCACTCAGGCCACATTCCTTTGTTCACCACATACCCCTCTTGCTAGGACCCCTAAAGAGATCACACGCCCCACAACTAGAGAGACCCACTATTTCAGATGGGAATTTATTCTATGGTATGACAGGCACTAAAAAAAATGTTTTGGAACCACTGGTAGAGAGGGGTTGAAGAATGCAGGTGTCTGCACATCCTTTAACATCATTATAGAAAAGTCATACGTACAATGCTTTCATCACTGACAGCAAGGCATGAGGCCTGGCTTTAAGTTAGAGGGCCTCCAGGAGTCGGTTTTGCCTGTATGTCCTTAAGACAAGCACATACAATTCTCAGACCCTCAGTGTCCTTATCTGTAAAAAAAAAAAAAAAAAAGGACAAGGATAAAAAGGCAATCATGCCAGTGGTTGGGGGGGAGAAGAGAAGCACCAGCAGGGAATCAGGAAGCCTCTTCATAGTCTGTGCCCTATAAACTGGGACTAAGTGCAAGTTTTTCATTTAGTCCTTTTGTATCTTTCAAATAGTGTTGTCCCTATCCCATCTAACTCGCAAGGTCAAGCTTTGCTTGAATTATCAAAAAAGAAAAAAATGGGAGGAAAATTCCTGGACTCCTACAATCTCCCAAAGCTCACTCAAGAAGAGGCAGACAATTTGAACAGACCAATCACAAGGAAAGAGATTGAAACAGCAATCAAAAACATCCCAAAGAATAAAACCCCAGGACCAGATGGCTTTCCTGGGGAATTCTACCAAACTTTCAGAGAGGATTTAATACCTATCCTTTTCAAGCTATTCCAAAAAATTAGGGAAGATGGAACACTTCCTAACACATTCTATGAGGCCAACATCACGCTGATACCAAAACCTGACAAGGACACCACGAAAAAAGAGAACTACAGGCCAATATCACTGATGAACATAGATGCAAAAATTCTAAACAAAATTTTGGCAACCAGAATTCAGCAATTCATCAAAAGAATCATACATCAGGATCAGGTGGGATTCATACCAGGGACACAGGGATGGTTCAACATCTGCAAATCAATCAACGTGATACACCACATCAACAAACTGAGGAATAAAAACCACATGATCATCTCAATAGATGCAGAGAAGGCATTTGACAAGATCCAACAGCCATTTATGATAAAAACTCTGAACAAAATGGGCATAGAAGGAAACTACCTCAACATAATAAAGGCCATATATGACAAACCCATAGCCAACATCATACCCAATGGGCAAAAACTGAATCCCATCCCCCTGAAAACAGGAACGAGACAAGGATGCCCTCTACCACCACTCTTATTTAACATAGTACTGGAGGTCCTGGCCAGAGCAATCAGGCAAGAAAAAGGAATAAAAGGAATCCAAATAGGGAGGGAAGAAGTGAAACTCTCGCTGTTTGCAGATGACATGATCTTATATATAGAAAACCCCAAAGAATCCATTGGAAAACTGTTAGAAGTAATGAACAGCTACAGCAAAGTTGCAGGGTATAAAATCAATTTGCATAAATCAGTAGCATTTCTATACTCCAGTAATGAACCAACAGAAAAAGAACTCAAGAATACAATACCATTCACAATCGCAACAAAAAGAATAAAATACCTTGGGATAAATTTAACTAAGGAAGTGAAGGACCTATATAATGAAAATTACAAGGCCTTTCTGAGAGAATTGGATGACGACATAAGGAGATGGAAAGACATTCCATGTAGATGGATTGGAAGAATAAACATAGTTAAAATGTCCATTCTACCTAAAGCAATCTACAGATTCAACGCCATCCCAATCAGAATCCCAATGACATTCTTTACAGAATTAGAACAAAGAATCCTAAAATTCATATGGGGCAACAAAAGACCCCAAATTGCTAAAGCAATCCTGAGAAAAAAGAACAAAACGGGAGGCATCACAATCCCTGACTTCAAAACATACAAAGCTACAGTAATCAAAACAGCATGGTACTGGTACAAAAACAGGTGCACAGATCAATGGAACAAAATTGAAAGCCCAGAAATAAAACCACACATCTATGGACAGCTTATCTTTGACAAAGGAGCTGAGGGCATACAATGGAGAAAAGAAAGTCTTTTCAACAAATGGTGCTGGGAAAACTGGAAAGCCACATGTAAAAGAATGAAAATGGACCATTCTTTTTCACCATTCACCAAAATAAACTCAAAATGGATCAAAGACCTAAAGGTGAGACCTGAAACCATAAGGCTTCTGGAAGAAAACGTAGGCAGTACACTCTTTGACATCAGTATTAAAAGGATCTTTTCGGACACCATGCCTTCTCAGAGAAGGGAAACAGTAGAAAGAATAAACAAATGGGACTTCATCAGATTAAAGAGCTTCTTCAAGGCAAATGAAAACAGGATTGAAACAAAAAAACAACCCACTAACTGGGAAAAAATATTTGCAAGTCATATATCTGACAAAGGCTTAATACCCTTAATATATAAAGAACACTCGCAACTCAACCACAAAACATCAAACAACCCAATCAAAAAATGGGCTGGAGACATGAACAGACATTTCTCCAAAGAAGATATACTGAAGGCCAATAGGCACATGAAAAGATGCTCATCATCGCTGATCATCAGGGAAATGCAAATCAAAACTACACTAAGATATCACCTTACACCCGTTAGAATGACAAAAATATCTAAAACTAATAGCAACAAATGTTGGAGAGGTTGCGGAGGAAAAGGAACCCTCATACACTGCTGGTGGGAATGCAAACTGGTGCAGCCACTATGGAAAACAGTATGGAGATTCCTCAAAAAACTAAAAATAGAACTATCATACAATCCAGCCATCCCACTACTGCGTATCTATCCAAAGAGCCTGAAGTCAGCAATCCCAAAAGTCCTGTGCACCCCAATGTTTATTGCAGCACTGTTTACAATAGCCAAGACGTGGAAGCAACCTAAGTGCCCATCAACAGACGAATGGATAAAGAAGATGTGGTACATATATACAATGGAATACTACTCAGCTGCCAAACAGAACAAAATCATTCCATTTGCAATAACATGGATGGACCTTGAGAGAATTATGTTAAGTGAAATAAGCCAGCAAGAGAAAGATAATCTGTGTATGACTCCACTCATATGAGGAATTTAAAACTATGGACCAAGAACAGTTTAGTGGATACCAGGGGAAAGGTGGGGTGGGGGGTGGGCACAAAGGGTGAAGTGGTGCACCTACAACATGACTGACAAACATTAATGTACAATTGAAATTTCACAAGATTGTAACCTATCAATAACTCAATTAAATAAATAATAAAAAAATGGGAGGAAAGGTTTTGTTAAAATTGCACACACAGACATAAACAGGCGTTTCATAAAGAAGATTCTTTGTACTGTTTCACTCAACAGCACCCTTACAGCAGGAGATTTGCAAAGCATACTCCAGCAAATTCCCAGAAATAATCAGGCAATCTGCTTCTTGGTGCACTTGCAGTTGAGGGGGTGGTATGGGGCAGTCTTCTCCCATTGAACTTGCACTTGAGATTTGCAACCCATCAGTTGTAGACACCGTGCCTCCATTTCCTTAGATTTAGCTTGCATAAGTCTTGTTTACATCATATAAAGAAAGATGATTCAGACCACTGGGAAATGCTGTAGAAACTCAGTGATTTCCTTATTCATGAAATAGTTAAAGTGTCATTAAGATGAGCCAAGCTAGGTGCTCATTAGCATTTGATCTATAACCTGGGATCTTCCTTAATTTCAAAAGACCTGGATTTTCATTAAAATAAGAGAGAGAGAAGAACATACAGAGTTGGTCTAAATATTGCAGAAGCTTGTAGATGATTCACTGAATTGCTTAAATTTAATTAAGGATTTTGCCTTGTTTAGACAAAATCTCAAACTATTAAATCCAATCATTTAATTTTCAAAAATCTTTAAAATGATTTGTTTTTCCTATATCCACCCTTGTTTAACTCATCACCTCATTTCCTCAAAGCCTTTTCTTATCCATGAAATCTGAATACTCATATTAAAAGCAGCATATTACACATCTCTTGGTATGCATAAAGGAATGAAATGCATATCATTTATATTAAAAAATCACCCAAGGGGGCCCTCCCTGTGGTTGAGTGGTTAAGCTTGCACACCCTGCTGTGGCAGCCTGGGGTTTCACTGGTTTGGATCCTGGGCGTGGACATGGCACCACTCCTCAGGCCACATTGCGGAGGCGTCCCATATGCCACAACTAGAAGGACCTACAACTAAGATATACAACTATGTACCAAGGGTAATTTGGGAAGATAAAGCAGAAAAACAAAATTGGCGACAGTTGTTAGCTCAGGTGCCAATCATTAAAAAAAAAATCACCCAAATGCCTAATTTTATCCTTAACTTTGTTCCAAATAAAGAAGATCATCATTGTCACTTACTTAGAGCTGAATCCTCTCCAGATAGTCATTCAGAGTAGAGTGCATTATCCAAAGGTAGAGCTAGTCATACAAAATTTAGTGAAACAAAAACTCACCAGCAAACTATAAGAACTTTATGTAACTAAGAAAGAGATTGGGAATGAACAGAGGCTTTTCAGAAAGAAGATGATCTCTTAGTAGAAGAGAAAATGGTTCTTTAGTAGATTTAATTTCTTCAGTTTATGTTGAGAGAGAAAAGAACACAAATTGATTCACAGTCATGGGTATCCATAACAAGAAAACTTTCAAGCCCACCCGTGTGCCTGTGTGCTTTGCATCTTACCCCTTAAGATCCAGCACGCAGAGGATTTTTACTTGGACTGTAATATTGACTGATGATAGAATTAGCACAGACAGACATGCATCAAGTTATTAAGAACAATTTGGTAATATTGCTCTTAATATCTGCAGAATGAAGTATTATTTTTAAAAATTAAAAATTAAAAAATTTCCACCCCAAAATGCCTGAGACATTTTACATTGCCAGGATATACCACACAAATTCTCCAGCCTTCTAGAAAAGTATGTTAACTCTTGCTTCCTCTCTTTGCAAGAAAATATTTAGAAACCAAAGAGGGGCAATTATGAAAAAGTAAAAAGACACGAAGAAAGCGGTAGACTACTAAAGAACAAAGAATTATCTCTGGTTGCTCTGCATTTGGGTTCCTTGGCACGATTGGAGGTCTCTGAGCGAGAAGAGGCAGGAGTTTAAATAGTTTTCAGAGAAGGTCATGAAGTAAAGTGCCCTTGGAAGGAGCAGGTCTTCCCCCACAGATCTCAATAGACTTCAGTGAGACAGATTTGTCGCAGCTAATTAAAAGTATATTCCTAAGGTGTAGGAGAGGGAGCCCTAAAGTCACATGAGCTTTGAGAATAGTGTTTCCACCACTGGGCTCCAAAGTGCAAGACCCTGGTTTTCTTAGCATTTCAACAGAAATTTCCTCTAGCAGCTATTGCTCCTGGAGAAATGTGGGAACAAATGTGAAAAGTCATAAAAAATGAAAAGTAGCCTAATTGCTGTTATTTGTTTTAGCATTTTATTGGTAATCTAATAATAATTATTTTACCTGAGTATTAAGTCAATACATTATCTGATGAAAATAGGAAAAAGTTTAAAAATTTAGAAGCATCCATAATACTCAGAGATAGTCACAAAAAAACATATCATATAGATGGTTATCCTTACAAAATTACATTCCCACTGCATGTATACATACATACATACATTTATATAATATATATACTTACATATATATCATTTACATACCAACATATATATGGGCATATGTGTGTGTATTTACGTATAATTTGACAATTTTTATTTTTCATGAACTACTTATTAAGAAGTGGATGTGAAATATTCTTCCAAATGTAACTTACAATCTTCATAAGGTATTCTACCCCGTAGCTATAATTTATTTTATTTAATCAATGTTTCATTTTCAATGTACACATTGTTTTAATTATGGCAGTAGTAAATCATGTGATGATGAACATCCTTATATTTAATTTAGGAAAAAATATATTAACTCAAATTTCACATAATAGGAAATTGGGCCTCATTTATCTTACAAGATGGACAGACGTTCTTGAGAAGTGGAGCTGAAATGGATCCCAAGTTATCAGGGTCAGCCACCTCCTTCTATTCTGTTTTGTTTACTGTGTTTCTTGTACCCCGTCACCTTCTTGGTTGGAAATGCCCCCTCCTATCACCCTGTATGCGATGCATTTCAAGCTAGTCTGACATAGAGAACCAGAGGAAGGTTGCACCTGGTTTGCAATTGATAACCCAGCTGACTGAGATGGGAGCAAGTCTACTTTCCTGATTAGCTGGTCAGTTCAACCCACTGTGTTTCAATGTGAATTGTTTCATTTGGTCAAATATTTTGTCTACCACCCAGCAGCTTTTTCAGGGCATTGGAGGCACCTCACCCACCACTGCCAGTGTCTATCCACAGTAAAACAGTGCTGAACCCAGCCAGGGTTTCATCAAATTTGTGGGAGCCCAAAGCCTGGTAGAGCACCATTTAGAGGCGGTCCAAGAGGCCTGGGATATGGTCCAGGTTTTTACAACTGGGTGTATGATTTAGGCTAAACATTTACATTCTCTGCTTATCAGGTTCCTAAAAAGAAATTATACTAAGTCATTTCCAAAGAATTTTCCAGTTCCAATTCTCAAATGAAAAACTAATTCTTTCCTTCCCATTTAGTAATGTTATCTACTGTAAAACCCAGTGTTCTAGAGAAGGACGAAAGGGACTGTCCACTATTTCTTTGGAAGAAAATGGTCGATAGAAAGATCCATACCACTGCTACCATCTAGAGAAGTATTCCATAAATCTAACAATCCTAAGGAATTGGAGAAGAAGTTGCAATGTGATTATTGAATTTATGAACTAATAGAGCACTTCTTTCTCATCTACCTCTATGTCTTCTGATGTAACAAGTATCTACCACACAACAAATGCAACATCATAGGATCTTTGCCCATAGAGAATGAGTCTTTGCATTTCTTAAAAAACACGATTCATTTTTTCCAGTTCCAAATTTAGATAAAGGAAGAATGTTTTCAATTGTTACTCAAAGAAAGGATATCTGGATTTTCTAAATCCTAGTCTGAGTCTATGTAACTATTCTCTTTGAAGCTTTATGGCCCTTTAGTCTCTTTCAAATTCTTTCAAATGTCCACACATCTAGCCCTTCCACAAACTCCATCAATGGATCATTTAAATAATGTCATCAAATCACCGGATCATATGAGGCCACTGAAGGTGGTCAGAGCATGTAATATTAAATAGACATTTTGGGGCATTTATATACATGAATCACTATCCGAGAAGTGGTATGAGAGAAGAATTGGAATGAGTGGACACAGAGAAGGAATAAACAACAGTGGTGTTTACAGCCTTATTCACATGTGAATGTTACCATGACTTCACATTTTTGACAAAAGTACTGCTGATACACCTTTTAAGATAGCTGGCATTGGCAGTTGATGCAGGTGTCATCCATATAACTCATGATAATATGTATATAACATCACCCATACTACTCTGAGAGGATTGAAACTGTCAGAATTCTTCCCTTGTCATGCCACAGGTCCCTTGGCATCTTGCCAAAACCCTGTTCAAAGCCCCTGTGACATCTGTGTATCTCATACTGTGTTAACAATGGGGTGAGGATGGTGTAATAGTCAGAGAAAACCTTGTCTTTGGTTGGAGTGTGGTAAGATTGGGGGAGTATATGTGTAAAGGGAAGCCCTGTAAAAAAGGGCACCACCATTATGTGTGATGAGCAGGTGCCAAAGGCCTTCTTCTTCCTTTCTGCTGACCTCATATGGTACACCATGATGAGAATCTTGGCATATCAAGCAATCTCCATAGAGAAAGGGATTGGTAGCATTATGACACAGCAAAGGAACATCACTATTTCATTTTGTTGCCACAGGCCAACCTCAGCATGGTGGGAGCCTCACAGAAGAAGTGGTTGATCTTGTGGGAAGCACAAAATGGGAGACTCATGGTGATATGGGTGAGGAGAAAGCTGTCAAAAGTACCACCAAACCAAGAGCTGGCCAAGATCATCCAACAGACGTGGTGACTCAAAAGGACGGGATAGCAGCGGGGGTTGCAGGTGGCCACATAGCTGTAAGTCCCAGCAAGAAGAATTCAGCCCCCACAAACCACATGTAGAGAAAGTACTGGACTGTTCAGGAGATAAAGGAGATGGTCCTCTTGCCCATGAGATAATCAACCAGCATCTTGTATACAAAAGTTGAAATATACATCATGTTGCTGAAAGAGAAGTACTGAGCAGGAAGGACACAGGAGTGTGGAAGTGAGGGTCTGTGTGGATCAGAAAGCTAATGACTCCATTAGCTATCATGACCATAAAGAATATGGCACAAATGATGCTGAAAAGGAAGCCTGAGGCTTTATTGTGAGTAAAGAGCCCTGTGAGGGTGAAATCACTGGAAAAGTTCTTTTTATCTCCATCCATGGCATTGAGTTATACCCAGAGGCCTAAGAAGAAAAGTGTGGGGTTAATGAAAATTGCAGTAGATGAAATGAATTATTTAAAGATGTCTGTATATGTACTGCTAAATTAAAATCATTTATATAACTAATATCAAGTATTTTTTTGTGTGGGGGTGGATTTTCAGCATCTTCCTTCTTGGCTGTTAAAGAGTAACTCTAAATCTAGATCTCCACGGTTTGAAGATAAATGGACATTTGGCAGTAGATGATTAGTTTAAGGAAGTTTAATTATTATGGCAGAACATTTGGGCCCAAGAGAGAGGATTCTTCACCTGGAGTTAGCTCCATTTATTTCAAATATGCAAACAACTGCAAAAGAATTGATTCAATCAGTTCAAATAACCAAATAATTCAGTAAGATGTTTTATTGAATCCAGAATTTTTGTGACAACTTTAAAACTAATCAACCTTATCTATGAATAATAATTAAGTTGTAGATATAGTTGAAAACTATAATGAACTGTAGTGAATTAGATCACAGTATCATCCTTCTGATCCTTGATCATCTTATTTGTTCCTTCACTCATTTGCTGATTTCTCAATCATTCACATACCGACTTTTATTTATGGGATGCTATCAGCACAGTGTTCTAAGCTTTAGGAATACTGTTGTAGACAAAAGGAGACATCTTGTGACTTATGGCTCTAGTTGTGGGAGAAACAAAGTAAACAAGTAAATAATGATGATGGTTCTGGATAATACCAATAACTGCTGTGAGGAAAAGTGCAACATGGCTAGTGAAGGATGACAAAGAGCAGCCATGTGAAGATTTGGGGAAGGGTATTCTTGCAGAATGAATAGCAAATTTAATATCCTTAAAGAAGAAATGAACTTGTTATGTTCAAGATAGCTCATGGAGAGCATTGTGAATGAAAGGTATAGTGAGGCATCAGAGATCAGATTTTAAGAGATGTTGACCAAGGTAACAAGGTCAAAATTATTTTCCAAATATTATCAGTAGAATTGAGGTGTAGTCGACAACTTGTAATGGTTTAACATTTAAATATGTGTTCATTCTGATTTTTTTTAGTTTCTCTTTTGGTCATTTGAGCCAATAATTCTTTTCCCTTGATCCTGCTTTGTTCTAGGTTTTGAAGGCTTTACAAGAAGGGACTTCCATCCAGGTTAGTTTGGGGAACTCCAGTTTGCATCTTCTGTCCAGGATCTCATCTGGTTTAGCATTTCTTCCATCTCCTTTCACTCTCAATAGCATCCTGATTTGGTTCATCATAAACCTAGACATGGTGCCTGAATAAAATGTCTGAAGGACATATAGGTAAGAGGGCAACAGGAAATTCTGCAAGGTCTTAGGACATGAAGGGTGTCCACACTGTGGGTGATGCATTTGCATCTTGAATATATATAAAAATAAGATAATATTTTCCAAAAATTCCTCATCAGTTTTACCATTCTTCGAAGGCTAAATATGCATTTTGAATTATGGATATCACATTGACCACTGCATGCACTGAAAGAAACAGGTGATGTGACCATAAGTGCATGGAATTGACAGCCATTTTTCTGTTTTAGGAACAGCATTTTGGAGTAGGGGTTCTGTATGATGCCAGTTATATATATTTAAGGATGTCAGCACAGTGAATTGGAGACCCAATTTAGGAAAGTGGAAAATATGCAGACTTAAGGGAAAATGCACGCAAACTAGAAATCTAATCTCTATCATTCTAAGTTTATTCTGATCTTTCAACAAAAATCAAAACATAACTCTATGATCTTGCTTGCCAGCTGGGGGAAGGTTGAATGGATTGAGTGATGAGGAGAAGGGAACAAGTGATGGCTTATTTGACCCTTGTCATCCATGGTGGGGCTCTTCCAGAAAGGCGTACCACCTGCTCTAATGAGTTCCTAGCGATGAGCTGCAGAATCAGAAGGGGCCCGCAGCAAAGCCGAGGGAAGCCTATGATGCTAGTGGACTCTTCAGGAAAGGACAAACACGCTGCTAGATCAGTGCACTACTGCATGGAAGGGAAAGAGGAGGTTACCCATGACAATTAAATACCATGGTACCAGGATGGAAAGTCACAGGAAAGCCAAGAAAGAACAGTGCAAATGATGTGAAATTGTCTCACAAGTGCGGAGAGTAAAACTCGAGTATCTTCCCAGGAATGCAGAAGGAGAGAGATTAAATGAGAAGAAAGAAAGTGATAGATGAGGAATAATAACAATACCAAAGCAAGCTATAAATAATCGGTGGCTTTTAAAATAGGGATTCCAGTGTAAGACAACTATTAATAACAAATTTAGGAGAAGAAAACTTCTGTGAAAAGAACAAAAAATCTTAATATATGAATAAGTTTCATTTAGTAAAGTGATACATGCTCTTAAGTATGTCCTGGAAAATTTTTAAAGTAAAAGCAATATGAAAGAAAGGAAAGAAAGAAGCAAGGAAAGGAGAAAGAGAGGAAAGAGAATGAGAGTGAAGAAGAAAAAACATCTAGAAGCATACAGACAGAATAAAAAAAAGGAAAAAATGGCACCTATGATAGAATAAAATTCACACTGGCCACAAACATTTTCTTGATATTGATAAAATCCAAATAAAAGTGAAGAAATGTCTAAACAGAAGACATCTAATATTGGAGTTAAAAACTAAGGCCTCCAGAGCCAGAATTTTCTGGTGTGCATGTATTTTCTAAAACACTGAAAAATATGAAAGGAAAAATGCATCATATAAAAGTGCAGGGAGTAAAGAGAAAAAAAAGCATGTAATGAGATTAGATGGAAAACAACTATGTTAATTTAGTGACAACATTAATTTAGTAACAACATCATCCCTTTTAAAGCGAAGGTTCACTCCTTAAGAAAGCAAATCAGAAAAGTTACAAAACAGAAAAGGTAGACTTAAAAGATGCAAAAAAAATAGTGAGTGACTTAACTATATATAGAATATAATTTATGGTAATATTATAAATGAAGCATATAAATAATTCTATCATTCAAATTTTAAACGGAAGTCCTTTCTGTGCTTAAGAGATTCAGTTAGCTCCCAAAGAACAATCTTTTTTTTTGTAAAATATATTAGAACTCTGAAATAATAATAACAGATTTACTTCTAATTTAGAGAAATTGAAATATTTAAACATACGCCTAAAACAGTACTCAGGACAAAAGGAAGCACAAACTTGTACTTGGAAAAAATATATCACATATAGAAACTTATGTGACATAGCCAAAGTGGTACTTAGGCAAAATTTTATAGCACTCAAAATATAATTTTTATATAGAAAATGTGGTGCAAATAAAGATTTAACCCAAGAAGTTAGAAAAATATCAACAGAATAAATTTAAGTAAGAGGAAGAGAATATAACACACATAAATAGATATCCATGAATTCTGAAATAAGTAGACCAGATATATAAAGAGGTGATTCTTTGAAATTGAAACAAATGGACCAACTCCTGGTTATTGCTATGAAACTCAGGGGGAAAAAAGACACGGAACATCATTAAGAATAAAACAGAAATGATCTAACCACAAATATGAGAAGAATAGCAAAATATTTATAGTCTAAGATGTTATTTTAACACTATATTTATATAGTTGGAAATTTCAATGAAGAAGATTATTTCAAAATATGTTTACATCTGTATCTATATACATAATATACATGTATAACTACAAATAAATACAATACATACATATGTATGTATATATATGTATAGCGAAATTACTAAGGGAAAATAATGAGAAGACCCCTAAAATTTGGAAAAATTAAGATTTTAATACAGGTGTCTCCCCAAAATTTCTAGTTCAGAAAGCATTCTGTGAATATCTTCTAAGAACAGATAATTTCAAAATTATTGTAGTGTGTAAATTAATCCTCATTTATTTTATAAACCTGTGTAACTTCCAAAACAACTCTCATAAGAATAAACCAATCTCATTTATAAATATAGATTAAAATTGCCTAAATTAATATTAGTTATTAAATCCAGCAGTAAATTAAGGATAACATATATGCAAACCTGTTCATGTAAACCCACTCCCTCTCCTTCTTAACACTCTCCAAGGCTCTGTACTGGTTGTGAACTAAAGATAAACATCCTGTGTGTGGTTTGTGCGGCCCTCAATGGCTTGGCTATTCAGTCCTGTGCTCTCCAGTGCTCTCTCAGTTCTTGGCACTTGCCTTCCATAAAGTAGCCCAACTCAGGAGCTCCGGCTGCCTGGAGCGCAATCCTCCCATCTTCATCTGGTTTCTGCAGCCCCAGGTCTCAGCTTGCATATAGTTCTCTCAGAGTGGGGAGCCCCTATGTTGTTAGGAATAGTGTAAAATGCCCTCATCACATGCTAACATATTTGTTCATAATATCTACAAAAATATCAACAAAATACTTCCATATATTACCAACAAAAATGACTATGTACTAAATAATGTACTAATGTACTAAACTTGGAGAAGAATGTAAAACTAATAAAATGCAATTCTGATTAAAATTCTAATAGAGATTTTTTCTGGGGAAACTTGGCAAAGTCATTATAAATTTAATCTTAAAGAATGAGCATGTGTTAATTGTCCAGGGGAGAAAACTTTTAAGTATTGACAGAAAAATGTTAACTATTAAACCTCTGTGGGATCAGTGTACAATACAGAGACTGAATAACTGGACAGAGAAGAGTGTTTAGAAATAAACATCCCGCCCCCCCCCCAAAAAAAAAATCACAGTCAAAAATCATAGCATGTAAGTGAATGTTTTACATAAGAATTCAATGAAATGGAAAGATGGAATTCACAATGTGTAGATGGAGATGAAAGAAAACAGAATATGTCACCCCAAAATATACCTCTTTGACATACAAGTTATTTTGAGCTAAAAGCAATTAAGCAGCAACAAACTCAGGAAAAGTTCCCCTTTTTCATCCTAAAAGGAGGATCCCATTCTCCTTTTACTGGAGCCAGACTCTTATCAACCCAAAGACAGCGCTAGAGGAATCTGCAAAATAACTTTACTCCATTAGTTCCCTCCCACATATTTGCCTTCCCATAGTTTGCTAATGGAAGCTTCAAACTGCTTGCATTTAGGGGACAGGCTGGTGGCGCAGCAGTTAAGTGCGCACATTCCCCTTCTCCGCGGCCCAGGGTTCCCAGGTTGGGATCCCAGTTGTGGACATGGCACCGCTTGGCATGCCATGCTGTGGTAGGCATCCCACATATAAAGTGGAGGAAGATGGGCACGGATACAGCCTAGGGCCAGGCTTCCTCAGTAAAATAGAGGAGGACTGGCAGTAGTTAGCTCGGGCTAATCTTCCTCAAAAAAAAAAAAAAGGTTGCATTTGTCCTGTCATTTTTTAATAAACATATTGGTTTCTTTGAAGATGCTGCATAAGCCACAGTTCTAAGCCCCTGCTTTTTTGCTTTTTTGTTGAGGTTTCTCCTGAATGTTGTATGCTTCATGTACCCTGCATGCAGTAATAAACTGTTTTTCTTTGGTTAACCTGACTTTTTCTTACAGAGTCTCAGCTGAAAACCTAACATCGGTAGAAGTAAAGTTTTGCCTCCTCTACAGAGACAAAAGTGCAATTTAGAGGTAAAGAATAAGAGTTTTCTTTCCAATTCACAATTTTTAGACTAGCTGGTTAAAAAGCTTAAATAAAAGGAATAAATCCATTTCTAAAATAAAACTTTTATTTAGTGTTTGAATATTTTTAACAAAGAAGTATACTATTTTGTAAGAAAATAATTGTTTAAAGGATGATATCATTTAGGGTTTTCAATGTGAGGGAGTGGGCTCGTGCATTCTTATGCACTGCTGGTGTGAGTGCAAATTAAAACAATTTTCCTGGAAGTATTTGGCAATATTTATCAGATGTCTTTAAGAAACATCTACACTTTAGCTACCTTTATGAATTTATTTTAAGAAAACACATACCATGAAGATGTGATTATATGCAAAGATATTACATGAATCACTGCTCAAGAGTTTCTGCTCAATATCATTAAGGAACTTGCATATTAAAACAAGATTAATTTTCACTTTTCTATGATTGCTCATAGTTGTTGCACTAAAAATATCTAAAAGTTCCACACCTGGAGGAATTGACACAAAAATCAATAGTTCATGGGAATGAAATGTTAAGAATTCAGTTATCCAAAATACAAAATTGCTACTTTCAGGTTCCTTACTAGAGAAACTCATCACATGCTCATGGCCATGGACTATAATATTAGAAAATTTAAAAGAACTTAAATATTCATAATTATATTATGCTATCTATATAGAATGTAATAAAATGGAGTAGTAATTAACAATTTACTAAGCTAGATATATATAATATACGTATTATTGAAGTAATAGAGCATGATAATGATATGCTCATTATTATATCTTATTTTTAGTAATTTGGATGAACAAAGTGTCTATAATCTTTGAATTATATAATAGACATTGGGGCTTTAAACTAGGCACTATAAACAATGGAAATATTTATTAAAGATATGGTGCCCACTGGGTCTGGCCCCATGGCCGAGTGGTTAAGTTCGCGTGCTCCGCTGCAGGCGGCCCCGTGTTTCGTTGGTTCGAATCCTGGGCACAAGACATGGCACTGCTCATCAAACCATGCTGAGGCAGCGTCCCACATGCCACAACTAGAAGGACCCACAACGAAGAATATACAACTATGTACCGGGGGGCTTTGGGGAGAAAAAGGAAAAAAATTAAAAAATCTTAAAAAAAAAAAGATATGGTGCCCACTGACATAATTTGCACTGCTTATCAATTAGCAAAGAGACCAAAAAAGGATGTGCTACATCATAGATTATGAATAATGCCCAAACATAACCCTCTTGGAAATAATGAATCTATTAATCTCTTTGAAAGTTTGATTTGTAACAACACGGCAAATGTCACATAAGTATAAGAAAGAATTTATTGCATATACATCCACTTCTACTATCCTATATACTTACAGGAAGGAAAAATGGAAGCCAAAGTCTTTAGTGAAAAAAGAATTAATCCCTGGAAGTAACAGAAATGCTCCATATTGTATTTTTAGTTGATGCTATACCTCAGATTAATTTTGTGCAACAAATTAATTTGGGTGAATCTTAATTAACTGAATACATAATTAACAATAACTAAGTATGATAATTAATCTTTCAATGAGTAATCAAATTGGTTAATAAATTAATTTTTTGCCTGCATTTAAGAATGCGTGATTACTGGTAAAGTGTGAAAGCTGCAAGTAAGAGCAGTTTCTTTATATTCCTTTAATTCATGCATAAAATTATTAACTTTTTCTAGTGCACATATTTGAATAGATTCAGACACATTGTGTGAGTCCATGTCCAGTATAAATGTTAACTGTTTAGAGGATTCTAAACCGAGTAAAGTCTCTGTATGCAGGAAGATAGGTCATGGTGCCATGTGGCGGTAGCTGCCCCAGAGCTACATCTATGGTAGCTGAAACTTCGGTGAACTGAGATCACAGGCCGCCTACAGATGTGAAATAGAGAAACTTAGCCGTTTCTGTTTCCCTCACCAGGAAACTGAGATGTAGCAATTCTATATTTATTTTTGTGTATACTTTTTAATTTTAAAATTTGGCTCATCATTACATTGAAGGATATCTTGTGAAATAGTCAAACAAATAGGCAAAAAATATACAAAAGTCATATGAGATACATCACATCAATACTAACCAAAATGTGTGAATCTGAAGCTCTTTCAAGATAGAAGTAGCCAAATTAGAGAAAATTGGGATTACACAACAATATTTCCCAACATTGTGAGTAAATGATGTGTGGAATACTGAAAAAATATACAAAAATGATAGAAATATAATTGGTACTATATATATATATATATAAATGTGTATATATATGTAAATGTATATATATACACACATACATTTTCCAGTTTATTTTGATCAAAAATAATATGTAATTCCAAAGAGATGGATGACGGGATGTTATTGTGAATTGAAAGATTAAAGTCATGCTCATTCCTCCAAGTTTCAGTTGTTTCTATGTCATTTGACCAAGTTTTCTTAAAGAAATGCTCAAGCTTACTTTTAAGCAGTTCTCATTTCCTATTCATTCACTGTCTTCCAGTCATGACTGGAACCATGGAAAATGCAAATGAAACCACAGGGATAAACTTCATTCTTCTCGGGCTCTTTAACCACACAAACACAGACCCATCTTTTCCTCTTTCCCATAGTGCTCATGATCGTTCTCACCTTTCTGATGGGCAATGCCCTCATGATCATGCTCATCCATGAGGATCACGGGCTGCACATGCCCATGTACTTCCTGCTTAGCCAGCTCTCCCTCATGGACATGATGCTGGTCTCCACTATTGTCCCCAGAATGGCAGCCAACTATCTGATGGACAAAAGGTCCATTTCTACCCTTGGCTGTGGAGCTCAGATCTTTCTGTTTCTCACTCTGGGAGGGAGGGAGTGCTTTATCCTAGTGGCCATGGACTGTGATCACTACATGACTATATGTCATGCCCTGCACTACATCCTCATGAATCAGAAGCTCTGCTTGCACATGACTTCAGGTTCTGAGACTGCTGGGAGGGGTGGATGGGCTGATGCAGACTGGTGCCACTCTGAGCTTCCCTTACTACGACTCTTGGGAAATCAAACACTTTTTTTGTGAGGCATCATCACCCATGCATCTTGCCTGTGCAGACTATAAGCTTTTTGAGTTTTCCATGTGTATGTGCTGCATCCTGATGCTCTTGATCCCTGTATTTCTCACTTTGGCATCCTACAATCTCATTCTGGCTGCTGTGCTCCATGTGCAGGTCACTGCTGCCTGAAAGAAAGCCTTTGACACCTGCTCCTCTCACCCGGCTCTTGTAGGGCTCTTCTATGGCACCCTCATATTCATCTACAAGCAGCCCAAGTCCTACCATTCAGTGGCTCATGAAAACTGGGTTTCTGCTTTTTACAGCATCTTCACACCTTTGTTGAATCTCCTTATTTACAGTGTGAGGAATAAAGAAGTCAAGGGGGCCTTGAGAAAGTGACTGGAGAGATATTTTCTGTGATTTCAATACTGAGCATAATTCGCCAATATAGCATCACCCAAATTGGAATTAGCTAATAAAATTTATATTGTATCTATATTGCTCTCACTTTGCTAGTTTGCATTGTTTTTTCCTCATTATTATTTTACATTTGGTAAATTAACTAAAAATTATATTTGTCTCACTTTTATACTGTGTTGCATTATTTTTATTCTGAAATTTGGATCTCGTTAATAAGAGTAACTGATTGAGGTTCTGTAGCACAAGACATGCTAGATATCAATAATGCGATGTATATTATTTGCATATATAATGAAAATAACTAATTATGATAGAATGAATTGTTTAAAAAGTTCATTTTTATTTTGAAAAAAGCAATGCAGTTCTAACTTCGTATAACTTTGATCCAACAAATTTCAAATTAATAAATAAGCAGCATGAATATTAAACAGAACACTTATAAGAAAGTTGCAGTAAATATTTGGCAAAATGATTTCTAGGGGAAGATTTCTGTCAATATATGTGTCAATAGGTCTTCAAGGAGTGAAGAAAACATGCTCTTCCATAGTTTCAATAATTGTAAGATTTTGCTGCTAAAAGAATGTCAGATCCTTGAAACAGAAATGTAGGAATGAAATTTTATATTTGCTCATATTTCTCTTCTTTAAATTTAATGACTTAAATTAGAATAAAACTAGAGGCAGGATGCCAAATTATGACTTTACACATCAGTCTTAAACCTAGTTAATTCCTAGTATTCCCAAATAAAAAGATTAACAGATTGGACTATACACATTTAAATATTATTAAAATATGTATTAACCATGAAAGGAAGCAGTCAACATTTTTATTGGTGAAACAAAACTAGTAAAATATTCACATGTGGTAAAATTTACCACATAAATTAATACAGATTATATATTTATTTGCCGTACTAATTAAGATGAAAAAAATCCAAGTATTTTTTCACATGTTAAAATGAATAAATACTTATTATTAAATATTATGCAGTTAAAAAGTGATTTTAAAGCACAAAGAAAGCCGAGGGCTGAAGGTTTTAGCTTTTGGGGGATTAACTGAAAGGAGTGTATCTAACGGTTTTGGAGAAGTCTTAATACATAAATTCTGTGCAACTTTGATTTAGGGTAATTTATTTTTCAAAAAAAGGAAAAAAGACATGACACACATATTTTTATTTGAAAGAAACATCAGTTTAGAAACTAGAAAAACAAATTAAAATAGTCTTGTCAAAAATTCTTAAAATCTGAGTTTTGGTGATGTGTGAACAAGCTACCACAGCTAGTTTATTTAACTGCCATGCATCAACTTAAAATAAAGCACCGCATCTGTAGGTCTTCAAGGAGTGAAGAAAACATGCTCTTCCATAGTTTCAATAATTGTAAGATTTTGCTGCTAAAAGAATGTCAGATCCTTGAAACAGAAATGTAGGAATGAAATTTTATATTTGCTCATATTTCTCTTCTTTAAATTTAATGACTTAAATTAGAATAAAACTAGAGGCAGGATGCCAAATTATGACTTTACACATCAGTCTTAAACCTAGTTAATTCTAAATACATACACATCGGAATTGACACTATATTCCAGGTCATGTGAAACTGTATGCTTTAGACTTGAGTCATTTGATAATTATTTGTGAGAGTGTATTTTGAGTGATAAACAGATTGGAATCTATGTATTTATGAAGTATTCTGTGCTGATAGCCAGCCCTGGTGATCTGGTGATTAAGATCTAATTATCTCACTGCCATGGCGCAGATTTGTGTCCATGTCAGAGAACAACACCACCTGTCAGATGATCATCACACTGTGATGGCTGTGTTGCTGTGATGCTGAAAACTATGCCAGCCATATTTCAAGTTCAAGCAAAGTCACCCATGGTAGACAGTCTTTAGTGGAGCTTCCAGACTAAGATGGACTAAACAGAAGGAACTGGATACCCTCTTCCAATAAAATTGGCCATTAAAACCCAATGAATGCCAGCAGTCTTGTCTAATACAGAGTTGGAAGATGAGAGGATGATGCAAAAGGGTGAGGTAGGATTCTGCTCTGCTGTACAGAAATGTCACGAGGTGTCTGAATTGACTCAACAGCCATAACAACAACTATGCTGATAAATGATTACATATATTTATGTATGTAATTTTTTATATTTACAATTTATATACATAATATAATATGTAAATATATATGTATTTATATATAATTACATATATCTAACTAAGCTTATAAATGTTTTACATATATATGATATAAATATATATAAGAATTTGCATATATAATAGATATAATGCATTTATATTTCAATACATAACATATAAAACATTTATCGATATATATTACTTCATGAAAACACAAAGTCCAAATTGCAGTATATTAAAAATATACTAATTGTATAGCAGAAATAATGGACATAATTTTCACATACTTTATTTGCAATGGATGGTTAGAATTGCTTATTTAGAGGCACAGCATACATTTTAAATGCTGTTTTAGGCACTATTGAGAGTTAAGAGAAAAATGTGACATAATTTCTATTATATAAAAGCACAGTGCTATAGGGTAGTTGTGATACATTGCATTTTCCAAAGAAGGTGGCAAAATCTACCATTCCACAAATTCTAGAACACTGCAACTAATCTACTAAGAAATGAAGTATACAGCCCCTCCCTCAGAACCTGGGAAGCACTTTATGACTCCCTTTACCTTTAGTGTATGGAAGAAATGACTGTATGTGACTTCCATAATTAAATGTTGTTGACTGTCTCCTTATCTTCTAGCTTGGTTACCCTCAGACCCATTGACCACATTATGAGGAAGCTCAAGCAGCTTGTGGAGAGGCTAACATGGAGAACAATTAAGCTCTACAGAGAGGTGAGCTCTCAGAAAGCAGCTAGCACCATCTCACTGCCACGTACATGAGCCATCTTGGAAGTAAATCTCCAGTTTTCAGTTGAGCTGCCCAATTGATATCATGTAGAGCAAAAATGAACAGTCCAATAAACCCTACCAAAACAGCAGTTTCCCGAGCAAAATAAATTGGTATTTTTGTTTTAAACCATGAAGATATGGAGTGGCTTGCTATGAAACAACAGTAACTTGGACGTATTTTGGTAGTTGGAGGAGGGATGCATCCCAAACTGATACTACAATCACGTAATGTTTTCATAGAATCAGGTGCCAGACCAAGCAAAAAAGGACCTCAAAGATACTGTTAATTGAAAACCTAAGGCCTTGAGAAGACTTGCTGAGGGCTTAGAGGGAAGTTAGAAAAGTATCATTGGAATCTGCATCAAAGGGAACCATGTTTATCTAGTGAAAGAAAGTCTGTGGTAATAAGTAAGAAATTAAAGGAATCTAAAAAAGTCAACGACCTTGCTAAGAAGATTTTCAGAGGGAACATCAAAAATTCCACCTTTCTTTTCATGGCCTGTGATAGAATGTGAGAGGGTGAGATAGGCTAAAGAAAAAGATGTTAATCTGAGAACTCAGGATTTGCTGGTTTCAAAAATAAATAGTTTCTCTCATCAAAGTCTCAAAGAATGGGCTTCAGGCCACATATTAAATACATACTTGGGCTGAAAAATGACTGGTTAAGACTTCAGAATGATCTACTAATGAAATTAAAGAAGAAATCAAAAAATATCTGGAGACAAATGAAAATGATAACATGCCATGCCAATTCATATGAGATGCAGCAAAAGCTGTATAAAGAGGGAAATTCATCGCAATACAGGCACACTTTAACAAACAAGAAAAATCCCAAATAAGCAATCTCAAATTACACCGTACTGAATTAGAAAAAGAAGGACAAACAAAGCCCAAAGTCAGCAGAAGGAGATACATAATAAAAATCAGAGCAGAAATAAATGCTATTGAAACAAAAAAGGCAGTAGAAAGTAGAAAGTATGAATGAAAAAAGATCTGGTTCTTTGAGAAGATACAGAAAATTTACAAATCTCTAGCCAGACTTACATAGAAAAGAAGAGAGAAAGCTCAAATAAACAAACTCAGAAATGAAAGAGGAGAAATAATAATAGACTCCACAGAAATATAACAGATTATAAGACAATACTATGAAAAACTATATGCCAACAAAATGGATAACCTGGAGGAAATGGATGAATTCTTAGACTCTTAGTAGCTCACAAATTTGAGTCAAGAAGAAACAAACAATCTGAAGAGACCAAGCACAAGGAAAGGTATTGAAACAACAATCCACAAGAATAAAACCCCAGGACCAGATGGCTTTCCTGGGGAATTCTACCAAACTTTCAGAGAGGATTTAATACCTATACTTTCCATGCTATTCCAAAAAATTAGGGAGGATGGAACACTTACTAACACATCCTACGTGGCTAGCATCACTCTGATACGAAATGCTGACAAGGACAGTACAAAAAAGGAGAACTACAGGCCAATATCACTGATGAACATAGATGCAAAAATTATCAACAAAATTTTGGCAACTCGAATTCAGCAATACATCAAAAGGATCATACATCACAATCAAGTGGGGTTCATATCAGGGACACAGGGATGGTTCAACATCTGCAAATCAATCAACATGATACACCACATCAAAAAATCGAGGGATAAAAACAACATGATCATCTCAATAGATACAGAGGAAGCATTGACAAGACCCAACAGCCATTTTTGATAAAAACTGTGAACAAAATGGGGATAGAAGGAAATTATCTCAACATAATAAAGGACATATATGACAAACCCACAGCCATTATCATACTCAATGGGCAAAAACTGAATGCCATCCCTCTGAGAACAGGAACGAGGCAAGCATGCCCACTATCACCCACTCTTATTCAACATAGTACTAGAGGTTTTTGCCAGAGCAATTAGGCAAGAGAAAGGAATAAAAAGAATCCAAATAGGGAGTGAAGAATTCAAACTCTCATGGTTTGCAGACGACATGATGTTATATATAGAAAACCCCAAAAAATCCGATGGAAAACTAATATAAATAATTAAAAACTAAAGTAAAGTTGCAGGGTACAGAGTCAGCTAACAAAAATCAGTTGCTTTTCTATACTCCAACAATGAGCTTACAGAAAGAGAACTCAAAAATATAATTCCATTTGCAATCACAACTAAAAAGTTAAAGTACCAAGGAATAAATTTAGCCAAGGAGGTGAAAGACTTATACAAAGGAAACTCTAAGACACTAATTAGAGAAACTGATAATGAATTAAAGAGATGGAAACAGATTCCTTGCTCATGACTTGGAAAAATAAACATAGTTAAAATGTCCATACTACCCTAGGCAATCTACTGATTCAATGCAATTGCTATCAGAATCCCAATGACATTCTTCATGGAAATAGAGCAAAGAATACTAAAATACATATGGGGCAAGCTAAGACACCTAATTGCTAAGGCAATCCTGAGAAAAAAGAACAACTCGGGAGGTATCACAATCCCTGACTTCAAAATGTACTAGAAAGCCATAGTGACCAAAATGGCGTGGTACTGGTACAAAAACAGGCACACAGATCAAAGGAACAGAATTGAAAGCCGAGGAATAAAACCACACATCTATGGTCAGCTAATCTTCCACAAAGGTGCCAAGAACATACAATGGAGAGAAGATAGTCTCTTCAATAAATGGTGTTGGGAAAACTGGACAGCCACATGCAAAAACATGAAGGTTGACCACTATCTCACACCATACACAAAAATAAACTCTAAATGGATCAAAGTCTTGAAGATACATCCTGAAACTATAAAACTCCTGGAAGATATTATTGGTAGTACACTCTTTGACATTGAACTAAAAAGGATCTTTTCAAACACCATGTCATCTCAGACAAGGGAAACAAAAGAAAAAATAAACAAGTGGGAATTCATCAGACTAAAGAGCTTCTGCAAGGCAAAAGAAACTAGGATCAATACAAAGAGACAACCCATCAACTGGGAGAAAATATTTGCAAATCTTGTATCTGACAAGGGGTTAATCTCCATAATATATAAGGAACTCACACGACAGAGCAATAAGAAAGCAAACAACCTGATCAAAATGTGGGCAGAGGAAACGAACAGACATTTTTTCCAAAGAAGATATACAGACAGCCAATAAACACATGAAAAGATGCTCAACATCACTAGTCATCATGGAAATGCAAATCAAAACTTCACTAAGATACACCTTACGCCTGTTAAAGTGGATATAATCACTAAGACTAAAAAAACAAATGTTGGAGAGGGTGTGGAGAGAAGGGAACCCTCATACACTGCTGGTGGGAATGCAAACTGGTGCAGCCACTATGGTAAACAGCATGGAGACTCCTCAAAAACCTAAAAATAGAACTACCATATAACCCAGCCATTCCTTTACCGGGTATCTACCCAAACAATTTGAAATCAACAATCCAAAGTAACCTATGCACCCTTATGTTCATTGCAGCAATATTCACAATAGCCAAGACATGGTAGCAACCTAAGTGCCCATTGACCGACGATTGGATAAAGAAGAGGTGGTGTGTATATACAGTGGAATAATATTCAGCCAGAAAAAAAGACAAGTTCATCCCATCTGCAATAACATGGAAAGACCTAAAGTGAGTTATGCTAGCAAAATAATCCAGTCTGAGAAAGACAAACACCAGATGACTTCTCTCATAAGTGGAATACGAACAAGTACTTGGACAAAGAAAACAGTTCAGTGGTTACCAGGGGAAGAAGGTGGGGGTTGCGCACAGGGGGTTAAAGGGAGCACTTATGTGGTTACAGTCAAGAAATAATGTACAACTGAAATCTCACATTGATGCAAACTATTATGAACTCAATAAAAAAAATTATACCCCGTATCTTGATTTGGTACGTTACACTCCCCACTCCAAAATCACTCTATTGATGAAACCATACCCCAGATCCATAGTAAATAAGGTTAAAACAATAGATGATTGACTAAGACTTCAGAGCTTATCTTGTAGAACAGGAAAACTACATGTGAGGAAACAGTTTGCTGGCAGCCACCTTCAACTAAACATCGCACAGGTGCATTGAGGGACTACAATCACTGCTCAGTGAACTCTGGCCATCACAGGCTGAAAATCCACTGCATGTAACACACAGCACTCCTTGACCTTGCACATGCAGCCCATGAAGAGACATGAAAGAGAGACACACCAGCACAGGGGACTCTTGAAACTTCCTTTTACCCTTCTCCCAATCATGTCTCAGCCCCAATATACTCCTAGTTCTTACTCCCAGGATAAAGATCCCACTCAAAAGCCAATTTTGCAGACAGATCTGACCTTTGAATCCTGTCTCCTGGCTTGGCCATGCTGTAATAAAGCCATTTCTTTCTTCAAAAGACTTTTGCCTCCGTATCTAGCCTTTCTGTGTGCATTGAGCAAATGAAGATGCTTGTGTTTGGTCTCATAGAGACCCAAGTCATTGATCTTCTACTTATTTTTTGTATTCTTTCCACTTGTTCTCTGTGAACTGAGCAAGGATATTTAAAAATTTCATACTTTAATGAGTGGGTGTGTGACTAAATGTATATGTTGAGAATCACTTCAGAAAAGAATAGGTTTATGAATTTTCAAACATTTAGCAAAGTTGTTAGTGCTTCAAAGGAAATCTTAATAAATCAAATACGGAGTCTCTTACAAGTGACACTGGTTTATCAAAAAATAGGTGAAGTAACTATTTAAATAATATTATATGCAATTAAATGAGTTTAAATACTTGGAAATTGCAAATGAAGTCCCAAATAAATAATAATCTAAAATATATATGTACTTAAAAATAATATTGCAATCCATTTGGAAAGTGAAATCTATGTCCACAAAATAAGAACTAAGAAAACTATGATTTCAGCCTCATTATTTGACTAAAATATTAAGTCCCTGCTATTTGACAGAACACCTTTTCCCTCCATTGGCTGAGTTTATTTGTCATTATATTACCCACCCCATGTTAAATGGCCTGTTTATAGGGAATTCCTCCAGGACTACAGGTATATTTTCTTACTGTTTCTTCCCTGATATATTTCTCATCTATTTTTTGAATAGAGTATTATGTCTGGTGATTAAGAAAAGATGACCCTGGGAAGTGATGTCAGCATCATGGCAGAGTGAGCTCTTCCCTTGTACTTTGCCCTCTAAGATACAACCATAAAGACATTCCTACACCAACAGAGGACATATACACATCACAAAAGACATCTGAGATAATCACACAGCCATATGCCTTAAGGTGGTGGTGGGGCTGAATCCTCCAGAGGAAGTGTAAACTGATCCATAGGAGCTCCATGGAGAGAGACAGGCCATGGTAGTAGGAACTGTGGCAGGTGAAAAGGGCTCCCAGCCCCCGCCTGCTACGCCAGCCCCAGAATCATCTGGAGCATGGTGCAGAGCATGTGTCAGTAGTGGCAGGGAAAGTATGCAAGTGAGGAAAGTACCCCATCCCCATCGGGAACTCCAGCTGCAGAATCACCCGGAACAAGATGCAGATAGCTTGTCAGTGGTGGTGGGGAAATTGTGAAGGTGAGGAGAGTTACCCATCCCTGCCTGGCACTGCAGCCACAGAGGCATCTGGAGCACAGTGCAGAGAACATTTGGCAGTGGCAGCCTGGGAAGTGTGAAGGTGAGGAGAGGTACACAACCCCACCTGGTGCTCCAGCCCCTCTATTCCCTGGAGCACACAGTGGTAAGTGAGGGATCACTGGCTGGGGGAAAAAGAAAGTGCACTGCCTTGAAATTGCCCAGAGGTCCATACAGAGAGAGTGGGAGACCTGGGCAAGTACTTGGGAAGGAGAGTATTCTTCCCCTACCTGGTGCTGCAGATCTGCCATCAATCAGTTGCTCAGAGAGAAAAACAGTCATTGACCAGAGCTGGGCAGCGCCTGCTTGTGCCAGGCTCAGAATACAAACTACCTGAGCCCCAACTAGTAGCAATACATGGCAGCTGTGACTATATAAGCGCAGCATGAGGAAGCAAAAACCTACTCTATCAAGCAGTATGAGTAGGTACACTAAATCTCCAGACCAGCAGGAAAGTGACAAGTACCCAGAAACCAACCCTGAAGGAACAGAAATCCATATCCTAAATGACAATTCAAAACAGATATCATAAAAAAACTCAATGAGTTACAAGAAAACACAGAAAGACAAATAAACCAATTCAGGAGCTTCTTCACAAAAGAGATTGAGGGGCCGGCCTGCTGATGCAGCAGTTAAGTGCACACATTCTGCTTTGCCTGCCTGGGGTTCACCAATTTGGATCCTGCCTTTGGACATGGCACCACTTGGCAAGCCATGCTGTGGCAGGCACCCCATGTATAAAGTAGAGGAAGATGGGCATGGATGTTAGCTCAGGGCCAGTCTTCCTCAGCAAAAATGGGAGGATTGGCAGCATATGTTAGCTCAGGGCTAATCTTCCTCAAAACAAAACAAAGGAGATTGAAACCATAAGGGAGAACCAATCAGAATTGCTTGAGATGAAAACCATGATGGATGAAAAAAAAATTCTGATTACCTAAACAACAGAGCAGACAATATTAAGGAAAATCCACCAGTTAGAGGATAGTACTACAGAAATGCTTCAGAGGGAGGAGAAGTGAGAACAAAGACCAAAAAGAAAAGAAGCTCTGAGCAAAATATCTGACTCAATCAGAAAGTGCAACATAAGGATTATAGGTATTCCAGAGGGAGAAGAGAAGGAGAATGGAGCTTGTTCAAAAAAATAATATCTGAGAACTTCCCAAACCTGGGGAGGGAGCTGGAAATCCATGTGACAGAGTCCTCCAGACTCCCTAACTTTGCCAATGTAAGGAGACCCACTCCAAGGCATATAGTAGTGAAATTGGCAAAAGTCAGGGACAAAGAAAATATACTAAGGGCAGCAAGGAAGAAGAAAATGACTTACAAAGGCCCAGGGGTGCCGCAGTTAAGTTCACATGTTCTGCTTTGGCAGCCTGGGGTTTGCCATTTGGATCCTAGGATTGGATGTGGCATTGCTTGGCAAGCTATGCTGTGTAGCAAGCTATGCTATGTAGGTGTCCCACAAATAATAAAGTAGAGGAAGACCAGCATGGATGTTAGCTCAAGGCCAGTCTTCCTCAGCAAAAAGAGGAGGATTGGCAGCAGTTAGCTCAGGGCTAATCTTCCTCAAAAAAAAGAAATCCAACAATATACGGCCTCCAGGAAACACATGTCCACTCTAGAGACAAACATAGGCTCAGAGTGAAGGAATAGAAGCTAATGGCAAACAAAAGAAAGCAGGTGTCACCATACTTATATCAGACAAAGTAGACTTCACTATAAAACTGATAAAGAGAAACATAGGGGGCAGAATATAATGAAAAAAGGGACTCTCCACCAAGAAGACATAACATTTATAAACATGTATGCACCCAAAACAACAACACCAAAGTATATAAAGCAACTTTTACCAGACCTAAAATGAAATATCAATGATGAGATGGTAATAGTAGGGCACCTCAACACCCCACTGCCATCAATACATACATCATCCAGACAAAAACGTCAAGGAGATAGAGGAATTAAATGAAAAACTAGCCCAAATGAACTTAATAGATATATAGAGAGCACTCGATCCAAGAACAGCATATTTTACATTCTTCTCAAGTGCACATGGAACATTCTCAACGATAGACCATAGTTTGGGAAACAAGGCAAACCTCAATAAATTTAAGAAGATTGAAATCATATCCACTATCTTTTCCAACCATAATGCCATGAAACTAGAAATCAACTATAAGAAAAACATGGAAAAAGAACAAAACTGTGGAGACTCAACAACATGCTACTAAACAACCAATGAGTCATCGAAGAAATAAAGGGAGAAATCAAAAAATGTTTGGAGACAAATGAGAATGAAAACACACCATACCAACTTATGGGATGCAGCAGAAGTGGTCCTATGAAGGAAATTATAGTAATACAGACCACATTAACAAACAAGAAAAAGCTCAAATAAACAATCTTAAAATACACCTAACCGAATTGGAAAAAGAAGAGAAAACAAAGCCCACACGCAGCATAATGTGGGAAACAATAAAAATTTGAGCAGAAATAAATGAAATTGAAACATAGACTGTTACAAGGATCAGTGAAACAAGGAGCTGATGCTTTGAGAGGATAAACAAAATTGACAAACCCTTAGCCAGACTCACTAAGTAAAAAAGAGAGAAGGCTCAAATAAACAAAATTAGAAATGAAAGAAGAGAAATTACAATTGATACCACAGAAATCCAAAGATTATAAGAGAATATTATGAAAAACTATATGCCAACAAACTAGAGAATCTAGAAGAAATGGATAAATTCTTAGACTCTACAACCTCCCAAAACAGAATCAAGAAGAATTAGAGAATCTGAATAGACCAATCACAAGTAGAGAGATTGAAGCAGTAATCAAAAACATCTCCAAAAATTAAAGTCTAGGACCAGATAGCTTCTCTGGAGAATTCTATGAAACATTCAAAGATAATTAATTACCTATTCTTCTCAAACTAGTCCAAAAAAGTGAGGAAGACAGCAATATTCCTAACACATCCTACGAGGCCAACATCATCCTGATCCCAAAACCAGATAAGGACCACACAAAGAAGGAAAATTATAGGCCAATATCGCTGATGAACATAGATGCAAAAATCCTCAACAAACTATTGGCAACCTGAATTCAGCAATTCATTAAAAGGATCATACATCATGATCAAGTGGGAATCATACCAGGGACCCAGGGATAGTTCAACATCCAGAAATCAACGTGATAGACCACATCAAGAAATTGAGGAATAAAAACCACATGGTCATCTGCATAGATGCAGTGAAAGCATTTGACAAGATCCAACACCCGTTCATGATAAAAACTCTCAAGAAAATGGGTATAGAAGGAAAATGCGTCAACATAATAAAGGCTTTATATGACAAACCTACTGCCAACATCATATTCAATGGGGAAAAACTGAAAGCCACCCCTCTGAGAAAAGGAAGAAGACAAGGGTGCTCATTCTCACCGCTATTTTTTTTTTTTGAGGACGATTAGCCCTGAGTTAACATCCACCACCAATCTTCCTCTTTTTTGCTCAGGAAGACTGGTCCTGAGCTAACATCCATGCCCACCCTCCTCTAATTTATATGTGGGATGCCTGCCCAAAGCTTGGCTTGGCAACTGGTGCGTAGGTCTGCACCTGGGATGCAAACTAGTGGACCCAATGCTGCCAAAGCAGAATGTGCAAACCTAACTGCTGTGCCACCAGGCCGGCCCCTCTCACCACTCTTATTCAACATAGTACTGGAGGTTTTGGCCAGGGCAATTAGACAGGAAAAAGCAATAAAAGGAATCCAAATAGGCCGTGAAGAATTGAAACTCTCGCTGTTTGTAGACTACATGATTTTATATATAGAAAACCCCTAAGAATCCATTAGAAAACTATTAGAAATAGTCAACGACTACAACAAAGTTGCAGGATACAAAGTCAACCTACAAATCTGCTGCATTTCCGTACTCTAATAACAAACTAACAGGACAAGAACTCAAGAATATAACCCCATTTATAATCACAATGAAAAAAATAAAATATCTAGGAATAAATTTAACCAAGGAGATGAAATACCTATACAAGGAAAATTATAAGACATGATTGAAAGAAATAAAAAATGACATAAAGAAATGAAAGATATTCCATGTATGTAGATTGGGAGACTAAACATAGTTAAAATGTCCATTCTACCTAAAAAAATCTACAGATTCAATGCAATCCCAATCAAAATCCCAATGACATTCTTCACAGAAATAGAACAAAGAATCTGAAAATTCATACAAGGTAACGAAAGACCCCAAATAGCCAAAGCAATCCTGAGAAACAAGAACAAAGCTGGTAGCTTCACAATCCCTGACTTCAAAACATATTACAAAGCTATAGTAATCAAAACAGCATGGTACTGGTAAAAAAACAAAAAACAAAAAAAAACTGGCACACAGGTCGATAGAACAGAACTGAAAGCCCAGAAATAAAACCACATATCTATAGATAGCTAATCTTTGACAAAGAAGCCAAGAACATACAATGGAGAAAGGAAGCCTTCATCAATAAATGTTGCTGGGAAAATTGGGCAGTCACACGCAAAAGAATGAAAGTAGACCATTATCTTTCTCCATACACAAAAATAGATTCAAAATGGATCAAAGACTTGAAGGTAAGGCCTTAAACCATAAAACTTCTTGGAGAAAACTGTAGGCAGTATACACTTTGCCATCAGCCTTAAAAGGATCTTTACAAATAGCATGTCCACTCAGACAAGGAAAAGAGAAAAAATAAATTGGTGGGACTTCATCAGACCAAAAATCTTTTGAAAGGCAAATAAACCAAGATCAAAATGAAAAGAACAACACACCAACAGGGAGAAAATATTCGCAAATCGTATATCTGATAGGGGGTTAATCTCTATAATATATAAAGAACACACACAACTGAACTACAAAAAAAAAAAAGAACTCAATCAAAAAGTGGGCAGAGGATATGAACAGACATTTCTCCAAAGAATATATACAGATGGCCAATAGGCAGATGAAAAGATGCTCAACGTTACTAAACATTAGGGAGATGCAAATCAAAACTACACTTAGACACCATCTTACATCTGTTAGAATGGCTATAGTCACCAAGACAAAAAATAATAAATGTTGGAGAGGTTGTGGAGAAAAGGGAACCCTCATCCACTGCTGGTGTGAGTGCAAACTGGTGCAGTCACATTGGAAAATGGTATGGAGATTTCTCAAAAAGTTAAAAATAGAAATACTATATGACCCAGCTATCCCACTACTGGGCATTTTTCCAAAGAACTTGAAATCAATAAGACAGAAAGATTTATGCACCCCTATGTTCATTGCAGCATTATTCACTATAACCAAGGTGTGGAAGCAACCCAACTGCCCAGTAACTGATAACTGGATAAAGAAGATGTGGTATATACATGCAATGGAATATTACCAAGCCATAAAAAGACATAATTTTCACATTCACAGCCACATGGATGAGTCTTGAGGGCATGTTAAGCAAAATTAGCTAGACAGAGAAAGACAAACACTGTATGATTTCACTCATATGTGAAATATAAACAAATTTACAGACATAGAGAACAATTTAGTGGTTAGCTGGAGCATGGCAGGGAGCATGGACATAAGGAGCTCAGGGGTACATTTATATGTTGTTTGACAAATGTTAATGTACAACTGAAATTTCGCAATGTTATAAACTATTCACACCAAAATGACATTTTTAAAAAAAAGATTAACATTTAAATCAGTAGACTTTGAGTAAAACATATTGATTATCTTCCATAGTGTAGGTGGGCCTCATCCAATCAGTTGAAGGCCCTAAAAAAAAGAATGACCTCCCCAGATGTAGAGGGAATTCTGCCAGCAGAGATTCAGACTTGAGCTACAGCTCTTTGTTGGGTCTCCAGCTTGCCAGCCTGACCTACCAGATTTTGGAATTGCCAGTCTTCACAATTGCATGAGCCCATTCCTTAAACAGATTTCTCTCTCTACATATATACATCCTGTTGTCTCTGTTTCTCTGGAGAACCCTGACTAAAACACCTATGAATAACAATATATGGTTCACTCATAAGGAATCAAATACAATTGTTTAAAAGAACAACTCAAATCTGTATATTTTGATCTATAAAGACATTCGTTAAAAAAAAATTCTACCTTGCTAACTATGTGATTACATGTTTAGAGGATAAGCAAACTGAAACACACATGAGTGTCTCTATGTTGATGAGCACAGAGAATGATGTGAAGGGATATACACCAAGTTGTTGACAATCACCCTGAGGGATGGTGATGGTGGCTGTGCAGCTGTTATTGGGGTAGGGAGGGATATTCACTTTTTCTTTCCATACTTTGTTATTGTTTGATTTTAGCTTGCATCATTTCTGTCATTAAAAAGATAATAAAGTAGATAAGTATAACATGAAAAGAAAAGAAGAAAAAAAAAGATGACCCTTCAGTATCTAGTGTAAGTGTTAACACGTGTCAACTCGTAAGAATATTTCAGTATATTTGGCTCATAATGTAAACCTCTAACATTACTTTTAGCTTAAACACTGGTGTAAATATTTTCTCATTATCGGGAGATTATTAGTTCTCTCTAAACTTTTGTTTTCCCAGCTGGCCTTCACTTCTGTCTTATAACAACTTTGACACATTTTCAAGATCATTTTATCCAACAAATTTTGGTATAAAGAACAAAATTAAATTTAAACCAGGTCATATAAAATCATAAGGGACACAACAAAAGCCAATTTCAGTAAACAATGCATTAAAGTTTATGTTTAAAAAATGAGGAAATGACAAATGAATTCAATACTTAGGAAAAATTCAAATAGTTTAAATATATAGTAGCACTTAATACACATATATATAGCAGCAATAAAAATAAAATACATAGGAATAAATTTAATAAATGAGATAAAAGATTAGTACACTATAAACTAAGAGACATAGATGAAGTAAACAGAAGACAAAACTAAATGGAGAGATATTTTATGCTCATGGATTGGAAGAATGAGTATTGTTTAAATGTCATTACTGTTCAAACAAATCTACAAATTCAACGCAATCTCTATCAAAATTCTGATGTCTTTTTCACAGAAATATAAAAACAATTTTGAAATGGGTATGGAGCCACAAAAAACCCCAAGTAGCCAAAGAGATCTAGAGAAATGAAAACAAAGGTGGAGATATTACATTCCTGATTTCAAACTATATTATAAAGAAATAGTAATTAAAAATATAGTATTGGAATAAAAAGACACAAAAGTCAATGGAACAGAATAGAGAACCCAGAAATAAGCACACTGATATATGGTCAATTAAATTATGACAAAGGAGCCAGAACATGTGAGTAAAAAGATTGACTCCTCAATAAATAGTCTTGAGAAAATTCGATGACTACACACAGAAAAAACTAAATTGGATCCCCATCTTATATCACTCAAAAAATTAAGTCAAAATTTAATAAATATTTAAATATAAGACCAGAAACAGTACAACTCCTAGAAGAACACATAGGGAAAAGCCTCACTGACATTGTTCTTAACAATGATTTTTTGTTTATGACACGAAGAGTACAAGCAGCAAAGCAAAAGTCAACAAGCATATCTACATCAAAATTAAAAGCTTCTGAACAGTGAAGGAAACCACCCACAAAATGAAAAGACAACCTAACTAATGGGAGAAAATATTTGTCAATCATATATATCCACTAAGGGGGTTAATATCTAAAATATATAAAGAACTCATACAAGTAAACATTAAAAAAAATCTTAGGGGTTGGCCCCGTGGCCGAGTGGTTAAGTTCGCATGCTCCACTGCAGGCGGCCCAGTGTTTCGTTGGTTCGAATCCTGGGCGTGGACATGGCACTGCTCATCAAACCATGCTGAGGCAGCATCTCACATGCCAAAACTAGAAGGATCCACAACGAAGAATATACAACTATGTACCAGGGGGCTTTGGGGAGAAAAAGGAAAAAATAAAATCTTAAAAAATAAATATCTGATTAAAAATGGGTAGATTACCTGAATAGACATTTTTACAAAGAAAACATCCAAATGGCCAACAGGTATATGAAAATGTGCTCCACATCAGTAATCATCAGGCAAATGATAGTGAAACCAACATGACACATCTCCTCACACCTGTTAGAATGGCTACTATCAAAAATACAAAGAAAACAAGTGCTGGCAATGATGTGGAAAATCAGAACACTTGTACACTCTTGGTGTGAATGCAAAATTGAATGTAGAATATATATAAATCCTTCCATTTGTGAAAACATGAATGGACTTTGAGGGCATTGTGCTACGTGAAATAAGTCAGACAGAGAAAGACAAATAATGCATGGTCTCACTCAAATGTGGAATTAAAAAAAGAACTTCATAGATACAGAGAACAGTTTGGTTGTTTCGAGAGGTGGGGGTGGGGGTGGGGAAAATGGGTACGAGTAGTCAAAAGTTACAAAACTCCAGTTATAAGATAAATGAGTTCTGAGGATATCATGTACAGCATGGTGTCCAAGTTAACAACAACATATTGTATATTTGAAAGTTGCCTTAAGAGAGTTGATCTTAAAAGTTTTCATCACAAGAAAAAACTGTGATTGAGACATTAGATTAATTTTGTACTTTCCACATTACTGCATTAGAAAGTTACTAAATTTTCCAATACTACATAACAAAGTTTACACTTACTTCAGTTCCAACAAGATTTTTCTCAGGTTCTTACAAGCCCATACTGGCAGTTTTATCCAACACCATGAGATTGCTATTGATAATTCATCAGATATATTACATTTTCACTCACAGGCACCTCAAAGCCTGCAATTTACTATCGAGGACATGCTCACATTTTAACTTTTTGTTGTAATGCCATGATCCCACTACCAGGTACTGAATCTTTTCCAAATATAAACTCATACTTAATGAATGTCTTCAAACATTTTAGGATTTCCGTTTATTATCTTAGATTTTATGAGGATCAGGAAACCAGGAGCAGCTTATCTGAGTGCACCTGTCTCAAGATATCTTATGGGTTTACAATCAAGTTGTCAGCTGCATTCTTATCTGAAGCCTCTAGTGGAGTAACCTGAGGGATTTACTCCTGAGTTCACTCACATGGTTGTTGTCAGGTACCAGGACCTTGCTACATGGCACTGTACACAGGGCTGCCTCACATCACGGCAGCAGGTTGTATCAGGACCAGGCCCCACTTAAGGGAGGGGATAACACAAGGGCATAAATAGGAATACATGAGGATCATCAGGGGACATATGAGATTTTGCGTAGTGTATCTTCCTTCCTGAAGGAAATTTCAGCCAAAGTATAGTTTTAAAAAATTTCAAGAGACTGAATAATGTGCAATGAAGGATAAAGATCCCTGAGAGACAGAAAACAGATGAGGTAAGTCCCACAGTTCCCTGAGCTTACTGTCTCCAGCAGCTTTTTAGGCTGTGGCACAGGTAAGTGGAACCTTGGCAGAGTCCACTAAAATCACGAGTTGAGGAGATGGACATGGCATTCTGGGGAGACTAAGTTGGCTATCTTTGCAGGATAAAATCCAAAATAGTAGTAGTCTACAAAGAAAGAAACCTGAAAATCTGCAAAGAATTGCCCTCAAGTTTTCAGCAGAGCACTGTCCTGCATGTGCATGGGAGGAAACTGCCAAAGGCCCATAAAAGTACTATCTAAAAGGATTAAAGGGAATAGTGTCAGATGCTCACATAGGGGAGAACCATGGCTGTACCTAACAATTAGAACGGAATACCTCAGAGTTCAGAAAACAATGGGTAGAGTATTCAGGAGAGATTTGCCTCAGGAAAAACACTGTTCCAGTCTTGCCCATAAATCTTAAAGGAAGGTCTTAAAGCAATAAAGTGATTCCAAACAACTAAACTGTGAATTTGAACAATGCTTGGATATATTTATAGGAATGTAAAATAACCAAACTAAAAAGGTAAAATTAACAATATCTGGAATCTGATCAAGGAGGACCAGTCAGGCAACCAGCAGGAAAATTCAACACACAATGAGGAGAAAAAACAATCAGTAAAAACGACTTAAGACAGAAGCAGATAATACAGATAGAAGGCAAGAAATCAGAAACAATTGTATTAACTATTTTTCATATGTTCAAAATGCTAAGTAGAGGTATGAAGGATATAAAGAACCCAAATTAAACTTCTAAAAATAAAAAATATACAATCATGTAAGACGAAAATTACATGAGATGGTATTAATGACAGACTAGACATAGTAAATAAGAAAGATGGTGAACTTGAAGATGTAGCAATAGAAAATATCCAAAATGAGGTTCAGAAAGAAAATGGGAACAGTGAGTTGGAGGACATGTGAAAACGGTGATCAATACATGTAATTGATGTATCCAAGAAAGAAAATTTAGTGTGGACAGGAATAAATATCTGAAGTTATAATGGCCATTTTATTTTCAAAGTTTAAAAAAACCCTATAAAGCCACAAATCCAAGAAGTTCAACAATCCTCAAGCACAAGGAACATGAAGAAAATTATGTCAGAGTTGACCAAATAAAATTGATTTAAAATCAGTGTTAAAGAGAAAATAGTGAAAGCAGTCTTAAAGAGAAAATAGCATTATATACAGAGAAGCAAAGGTAAAGATACCACAGCGTTCTCACTGGAAAGAATGCAACAGAGAAAACAATGTGAAACAATACCTTCATATTACTAAAATGTTTAAAAAGTCAGTATAGAAGAGTGCTAGCTGCGCACGTGATTCAGCACAACGTTATTTCAGTGATGTGAATGTGTTCACCATACTGTTCTGCCTGTAGTCCTGTCTAAAAGATGCAGCTTTAAAAGAAATTCTTAGGAATGCTGGTTTCCTTGGCCATTCCAAACAGAGTTATTTCATTGAAGTCCAACTACAGGTATTTCATAGATGTCCTTTGTCGGACTGAGGAAGTTCCATCAATTCCTAGTTTTCTGAGAAATTGAATCTGCAATGGATAATGGATTATGTCAAAAGCTTTTGGTGTATCAATTGAAATAATCACGCAATTTCTCTTTTTTTAGTTTTCTACTATTTGGTCTAGTTAATTAAAAACTAAACTTTTTTTAGTTTCCATTTTTAGTTTGCTGTATCAGCAGTTCAGTGTGGGGAACTGCTGCCCCCTGCAGATGGCCTGCTGGGCTGTGGCAGCCCCTGTTACACAGATCTGGAAGTCCTGGACGCCTGCGGACAAGAGCGCTGTAGGCAATGTCACATGCATGTGCCACACTGATAGGGCATCCAGGCTTCCTGGGATCAGACTCAGTTTGGACAATATAGGGACAATCTGGGCTTAAGTTGGGGGTCTCTGGACCTATCCTGGGCTGCCAGGGTCTATCTGGCTCCAAAACTGTTAGGAACTCCTCTGAAGCCATCTCTCCCAGTCTCTCAGAATTCATTATGGGCCTCAGCAGGGCTCCAAGGAATAGGAAACAGCTAGGAATCATGATTGCCAGACAGGACCCAGAAAAAAAGGACAACAGGGGCTTATTTCCTCTGAGGATAACTACAATTCGAACTTTCTCATAAAAGGCTTAAGGAAAACCCCTGGCCCGAGGATAATTCCTGGTGGGCTGAGGCAGGACATATCCAACAAGTCTAGAGGGATGACAGATGGAATTATTTGTGTGTGAACTGTACGTGCTCAGGCCAGTGTGACTCAGCATCCAGGCTCCATGTGATATTTCAAGGATCCTGGACATGTAGGGACAGTCCAGGAAAGAAAAATGGACTCCAGGGAGACACCACACACATCCAAGGTTCAGCCCATTCCAAAAAAGAGAAGCCTATTCCTCTGAAGCCAGATTTACATAAATTCCTGTACCATCCTGGGCAGTTCCCAGGAACAGCTCATGAGAAATACCTGGGAGATCTCATACCCACAGAAGCCCTGTGTATCTTCCTGACCCAGGACCATAAAGAGTCTGGCTGAAACTACCTTCCCTGCTCCACATCAGGACTGCAGTGTGGGAACCACTGGCCACAAGATGATGGCCTACTGGGCTGGCACAGCCCTGTTTTCAAAGGACTTGAAGACCTCGATGCCTTAAGGCAAGTGGAAGACAACTGCACACGAGCATTCTGCACTGACCATGCACTGAGCATCCCTGGCATTGGTCCCCAGGGCCTGAGCCCTGCAGGGATAGTGCAGGACACAGATGGGGCATTCTGAAAGACACTGCAAGCTCCAGGGCCCATCTGGCTTTAAAGTAGAGTTACTAATTCTCCTGAAGCCAGATCTTGCAGGATCACAGAATCATTCTAGTCCTGAACAGGGCTCTAAATGATGGGAGACATTTGGGAGTCATGAAGGCCAGACAGGCCCCAGAAAAAAAGGACTGCAGGGCCTTATGAGGTCTCACCATAATCACAATTCAAAACTCTTCATCAGTGTCACCATGCAGGAAACTGCTCACCAGTATCATGCCTAGAAGGCTAGGGCAGAGCCTATCAAACAGGCCTGATGGGCCTGATTACTTAGGACAGGTGCTTGGCAAAATTGTCCATGCATGTCCTGGCATGTCTCAGCAACCATGCTCCATGGGATAATTCCCTGTGTCCCGTCCATGTAGAGACAGACAGGGGGAATGGTGGGGGCTCTTCACCCGGCCAAGGTTAAAACTATTTCAAAAAAGAAATAACTGTTCCACTTAAACCAGAGATGATGGCAAATACTTAAACTGGACATTCCAGGCAGTGCTGGAGAACAGCTCGTGTGAAAGACGTGGTAGACCTCACTCCCACACAGGCCCTGTGTATCTTCCTGACACAAAGTCATAAAAGGTCTGGCTGAAACAACATTTCCTGCTCTGCATCACAAGTGCATTTGGGAAGAAACGCTAGCCCCAGGAAGATGGCCTGCTGGGCCAAAGAGGACCCTTTTTCACAGGCCTAGATTTCCTGGATCCCTGAAGGCAGGTACTTTGGGAGACAGCTGTGCAGCACATGCTGCACTGACTAGACATCTAGGTTCCCTGGTGAAGGGAAATGGAAGTATCATGGACAGTCACACCAGAGCAGTTTCCAGGCAGATGTGACTCAGCATGTCCACTGCAGGCAGCACCTGCACCAACCGTGTGTGTAAACACCTTGTGTAACCTGCATAATGTAAACCTTGTATGTCATCTGCTGGCTGTGTGCCACTTTTGTCGAATGGTCACATAAAAGTGGCCACAAGGGGAGCTGCTGTGCTCCCACCATCTGTTTGCCAGGCCCAAGTGAATAAAAGTATATCTGCTTGGCCATTGGCTGTGTGCACATTTTTTCAATCCCCCGAAGCCCCGTGGTGGCGTCCTCGGCTGTTTCTCTCCTGCATACACCTGGTTTCAGTCCCTGGGCCTGCACTGTATAAGGACAGTCTGGACCATGGGCGGGGTCTGATGGGGGACACCCAGGGCTGTCAGGCACAAAAGCAGAGCTACTTGTTCCCCTGAGGCCACATCTCATGGCATCTTGCAGCCAGATCTCAGGGGTTCTCAGAAGCCATTCCAGGCCTGAACCAGGCTCCAAAGGGCTGAGAGACAGCTTGGACTCATGATGACCAGACAGGATCCAGGGAAAAAGTGCAACAGGGCCTTATGGGGTCAGAGGGTAACCACAATTCAAACATTCTAATCATATGTGTGACTTGTCGAAACACTAGCCCCAGAATAATGTCTGCTTGCCTATGGCAGTCTCAGGCCAGCAGACCTCGAAGACCTGATAACTGGAGCCAGGCGCTAAGGTGCAAACTGTGCTTATGTGGGTCAGTCTGCCACAGCATTCAGAAACCTGGGATCTTTCTCCAAATCCTGGTCATCTAGGGAAAGACTGAGCAAGAGATAGGGACTTTTGGGGAACACTCTGCACTGATGAGGTCCAGCCCATTCAAAAATAGTCATGCATGTTTCCTGAAGCCAGAACTCATGGGAGTTTCTTCGCCATGCCATCCCTAGCTGTGCCAACAAGAGCTCCTTAGAAATACCTAGGAGAACTCACTCCCACAGAGGCCTGTGTATCTTTCTGGCACAGGGTCACAAGGGGTCTTGGTGAAATGAGCTTTCCTGGACTGCATGAGGAATATAGAGCAAGGAGTCACAAGCCCCAGGAAGATGGCTGTGGGACTGGAGTGGCCCCCGTTAAATGGGTATAGAAGTACTGGATTGCTGAAGGCAGGTGCTCTGGGAGCCAACTGGGCATGCACATTCTGCCCTGACTATGCGTCCAAGTTCCCTGGTATTAGTTCCTGCATCTGGGCCATGTAGGGATAGTCTGGGCCACACATGGAGCTTCTGGGGGACACCTGAGATGCCAAGTTCCACCTGGTTCCACAGCATATTACTGGTTTCACTACTGCCATATCTGATAGGATCTCTAAAGCCATTCCAGGCCTGACCATGGTTCCAAAAGATGGGAGACAGCTGAGAATCATGATTGACAGAAAAACTGCAGGAAAAAGGACATCAGGGCCTTATCCTATCCTAGGGTAATCACAATTAAACCTCCTCATCAATGGCACAGTTTGGGAAACTGCTGGCCCCAGGAAAATGCCTGGTGGTTGGGGCAGGCCCTATGAAATGCGTGTAGAAGGACTGGTGACTGAGGGCAGGAGCTCAGCTGTGAACTGTGTGTGCTGGCTGGGCATGACACAGCATCCAGGCTTCCTGGGATCTCACCCCAACTTCTGACCATGTAGGCACAGACTGGGACAGAATTAGGGACTTTTAGGGGACACCACACACTGTTGATGTTCAGCCCATTTCAAAAGAGCAATTCCTGCTTTTCTGAAGCCAGATTTCATAGGATTCCTTAGCCTTGCTAACCTGGGCAGTGCTGGGGAACAGCTCATGTGAAACACCTGGGAGACCTCACTCCCACAGAGGCCCTGTGTATTTTCCTGGCACACAGCCCTAAGGGTGCTGGCTGAAATGGTTTTCCCCATTCTTCCTGAGGCCTGAAGTATGGGGAATCACTGGCCCCAGAGAGATGGCAAAGCTGGGCTTGGTCGGCAACCAATTCACAGGCCTAGAAGTTCTGAATGCCTGAAGGCAGATGCTTTGGGAGCCAACTGCATGTTCGTGTACAGCACTCACTATGCCACCTGGAGCCCTGGTGTCAGCTTCTGGATCTGGACCATGTAGGGATAGTCTGGGCCACAGGCAGGGCGTTCTGGAGGGCAACCTAAGCTGCCAGGAAACATTTGGTTCCAAGCAGAGTTACTAATTCCTCTAAAGCCCAAACTCACAGAATCTTGGAGCCATTCTGGGCCTGACCAGGATTCCAAGGGATGGGAGACAGCTGAGAACCATGGTTTCTAGACATGCCCCAGGGAAAAAGGACAGGAGGGGTGTATAGGGTCTGAGGTTAACCACAGTTCACCTTCTTCATCAGTGGTGCAATGCATGGAAAAAATGCCTGGTGGCTAGGCAAGTCACTATCCAACAGGCCTAGAGGGCTTGATGACAGATGACAGGTACTCTAGTGCTAACTGCATATGCACATCTCAATGTGACTCAGCATCCAGCCTCCCAGGGATCTTTCGCTGGTCCTGGCAGATCTAGATAGATCATGTAAGGACAGATCAGGTCATGGGTAGGGACTTGTGGAGGGCATGCCTTGCTGCAAATGTCTAGCCCATCCTAACAAAAGGCTATTCTAAAAAAAAATAGCCAGAAAACACAGGAAATCCTTAGTCTTGCCATTCAGGGCAGTGCTGTGAAAAGCTCGTGAAAACACGTGGTAGACCTCACACCCAGAGAAGCCATGTGTATCTTCCCAAAACAGGGCCACAAAGGATCTATCTAAAACAAGCTTCACAGCTCTGCATCAGGACTACTGAGGGGGAAATTGGGGCCCCAGGAAGATGGCCTGCAGAGCTGGGTCAGCCTCTGTTTTACAGGCCTGGAAGTCCTTGATGCATGAAGGTATATGCTTTGGGAACCACAGGTATACGTGCATGCCACACTGACTATTTATCCCACTTACCTGGTGTTGGTCCACAGACCTGAGCCATGTATGGATAGTCTAGGATGCAGGTGGGTCCTTCTGGTGGACACCTGAGCTGCCAGGGGATGTCTCCAAAGCAGTGTTACCAATTCCCCAGAAGCCAGAATTGAGGAGGACTCAGAGCCAAGATCTTGCTTGATCTCAGAAGCCATTCCAGCCCTGACCAGGGCTCCAAGAGATGCAAGACAGCTTGGAATCACGATTTCTAAAGTGGTCCCAGAGAAAATGGACAGCAGGACGTTATCGTGTCTGAAGGTAACCACAATCCAAAGCTCCTGATCAGTAGTGCAATGCAAGCTACTGCTGGCCCCAGGATATGCAAATTGTTCCAACAACATGTAAAAAAATGCAAATCTTTCTGTTTTGAATTGGTTTGACATTAGTCAAAATAAATTTTCCATATTTATGTGGCCCTATTTCTGCATTCTAATCTCAAAATGCGTGTGTCAATCCATTTGCCAAAGCTGTGCTATCTTGATTACTGAACTCTACAGTAAGTCTTAGAAGAGTTTTTTCAACTTCATACATATTTCAAAATTATTTTATCCAGTTGATTTGCTTTTTTATATAAATTTTAATTTATTTCTAAAGCTTTATTGGCATTTAAGATATATTATCTTTGTAACTTTCAAGTATATAATACAGTATTATTAACTAAAATTACCATGCTGTGCATTAGATACCCAGAACTTAATTACCTTATAACCAGAAGTGTGTACTCATTAGCAAACATCTTCCCATTTCTCTCACCCCCAGCTCCTGGTAACCACCACTCTACTCTCTCTTTCTATGAATTCAACTTTTCTAGATTCCACATATAATAATATACAGTATTTGTTTTTGTCTGGCATATTTCATTTAGCATACTCCTCTCAATATTAATCCGTGTTGTCATAAATGGAAGAATTTCCTTTTTTCTCATGGCTAAATAAAATTCTATTGTGTGTGTGTATATATATATAAGCCACATATATAAGTCATATTTTCTTTATTAATGCATTTGTTGCCTTTAAATCTTGGCTATCAGGAACGATGTTGCAATGGATATGAGCTTGTAGATATCTCTTTGAGGTCCTGTTTTAATTTCCTTTGGATATATTCCTAGAAGTGAGATTGCAGGATCGTGTGGTAATTCTACTTTTAAGTTTTTGATGAATCTCCATACTATTTTCCAGAGTGTTTGTACCAATTTACATTCTCATGAAAAGTGCTCAAAGGTACCCTCTTCTTCACATCCTCACCAACAATTATCTCTTGTCTGTTTGATGATAGGCATTCTAACAGTTGTGAGGTGATATCTCATTGGGGTTTTGATGTTTATTTCCCTGATGGTTAGAGACGTCAAGCTCCTGTTCATGTACCTGTTGGCCATATGCATATCCTCTTTAGAAAAATATCTGCTCAGTTCCTCTGCCCACTTATTAATCAATTTTTTTACTATCGAGTTGTGTAATATTTTATTTATATTGGATATTAACACAATATCAAATATATGGATTGCAAATACTCTCTCCCATTCTGTAAGTTGCCTTAGACACAGGTTGTTTATATTTACCAAAAATCATACTGAGATTTTAATTGGAATTATTTTAAATATATAGGTCAAATTGTTAAATTTGAAATATTTACTATGTTGGTCTTTCCAATCCATGAACACAATTGTCTCTATATTTATTTAGATCTTCGTTGACTTCTTTCAATAATGTGTTCTATTTTCAGCACAGAGGTCCTGCACACATTTTCTTAGGTCTTTGCTGAAGTATTTTATTCTTTTGAAGCTCCTGTAAATACATTTATACACATACATATATATTTACATATATACATATATAATTGCTTTCAAATTGTATATTACTAATATGTAGACATATTGATTTTGGCATATTTACCTTATATCCTATGACCTTGATAAACTCATTTATTAATTTTATGTGTCTCTTTTTAATTCTTGGATTTTCTATACTGACATTCATGTTGCATTAAAATAGGGACATTTTTCTCTCTTTCCAATTTGGATGTCTTCTACTACTTGTTCTACTTATTGGGGGTTTTGTTTGTTTGCTTGTTTTTAGTATTTGAGTATTTTCTGTAAGATCTTTAGTAATGTTCACTTTTTACCCCAAGCTTTACTGAGGTATAGTTGATAGATAAATATTATGTGTATTTAGTTTGTACAATATTATGTTTTGATTTATATATGCATTGTGAAGTGATTTCCAAAATCTAGCTAATCAACATAACTGTCACGTCACAATTACACTTTTCTTTGTGGTGAGAACTTTTGAGATCTACTCCTACCAAATTTCAAGTATAAAATAACGTTATTAACCATAGTCGCCATTCTGTACATTAGTAATATCCATGATTTACTTCCTGATATTGGTAATTTGTGCTTTCTCTCTCTCTCTTTTTTCTCGACCAATTTTTCTATGGGCTATTGACATTGTTAAACTTTTCAAAGAACTAATATTTAGATCTGTTTTCCGTTACAGACCTGCATGGTATTTATTAATTTATCCTTTTATTTAATTATTTACTCTCTTCTACTTTTTAGAATTACTTTGCTCCTCTTACACCTTCCTGGGATGTCACTTGGATCATTCATTTTCAAATGTTTTTCTCCTTCAACATACACTTTGGAAGTTATAAATCTTTCTCTGCACTATTTTAGCAGCATATCATAAATTTGGATATGTTTAATTTTCATTATATTTTTGTTTAAAATACTGTATCAATTTTATTTCTTATTCTTTTTACCCAATTCTTTTTGTGTGTGTGTGAGGAAGATTAGCCCTGAGCTAACATCCATGCCATTCTTCCTCCATGTTGTATGTGGAATGCCTCCACAGTATGGCTGATGAGTGGAGTAGGTCTGCACCTGGGATCTGAACCCACAAACCCCAGCCCACTGAAGCAGAGTGTGTGGAAATTTAACCACTTGGTCATGTGGCCTGCCCCCACATTTGATCCAGTTCTTGTTCTTGAATTGTGCTATATTGTTTCTATACTATTGGGAAATTTTTAGTTATGCACTCTCTTGGATATTTGGTTTGTTTCTATGTGATTAGGAAAGTATATCTTGCATAGTTTAAATGCTTTAGAATTTGCTGAGTGTTAGCATATTATTCTGGCTAAATATTGAGTTGTTAAATGTTCTATGTGCAGTTGATAAAAATACACTGTGCACTGTTCTAGAAATATTAATTACTTTAACTTTTCAAAAGAGTAGTTTAATCACAATCTTTATGAAGTTTTTATTTGGTATTTCAGTTTGTTACTGAAAGAAGAATGTAAATATCTCCACATATGTTTGTGGATTTCACTTTTTTCTTTTAGTTTTGTCAGTTACATCCATTTCATATTTTGAATTATGCAATTAATTGAGTAGGAATTGGCAATTTCTTTATCTTCACACTAAATTAAATCTTTCTCAATCTAAAATGACTCTTTTTATTTCTAGCAATACTTTACCTGATGATAAAGTAATAAAGATTTTCTTTCCTGCTATATTTTTTTTAGTTCTCTACCTTCACATCAACTTTGGTTTTATACATAAATTGGGTTTATTGTAAAAAGTAAATAGTCTATCTTGTGTTCAACAATATCATTTTGACATTCCAATAACCTTTTATTTTAATTGGAGTGTTTATTTCATTTATAAGTATTGTAATATCTGACATAGTTGTATCAGTATTGTCTAGCATTCTGTTATTTCTTTTCTGTTTGTGCTTTTTTTGTTCTGTGTGTTTTATTGTCTTTTTTTTAAGTAATATGGTTTTAGTTTTATTATTTCCTTTTTTAGCTTTTAGTTTTCTGTCATTATATCATTGAGTATCTTTTTTGTGGTTAGCCTAGAAATTTCAAAATGAATCATTGACTTAAGGCACTCAATTTTAAATTAATACTTTTATTATATACAAATTGATGTAAAGTATTACTATAACAGTTTCATTTTGAATTTCATTATTTTTTATATTGTAGCATATGTTTCACTTCTACATGTGTCATGATCATGATTCCTCCAGGGCACATCAATATGCTGCAGCTGTCTGTGGGAAGTTCTGACTTGGGTGACCTCATTTTCTGTTTGTGCTCTTATAATTACGGTAACTGTTGTCAAAAACTGGTTCCCTAAATATCACCAAAAGAACTAGTCGATAAGACAGAACTTTTTTTATTGCTTAAGACAGCAAGAGAGCACTCTATCTTTCCAAACTTGGCAGAATCTTCTTAGTTAATGTGAGAATTTGTTGAGAATTCTGTTTGACTTTAGGTGAATCTTTCAAATGTGGCATGGGGGACCTCATTAGGATAAAGATCACCATACAATAATCTCAGAGTAGTAGAAATAGCAAGATGAAGATTTTGAATAAAGGGAGTGAAAGAATCTTAGACCTAAATTGTGTTTATGTTTTCCATTGAAGAATTGATGGCTTTAGGGGGAAATTTCTATAATATAATAAAACCATTGGACTGGACAGGAGACTCCTGGAAGAATAAAGTCATAATAATGAAATCAGAAGAATAACAAAACCATGCTAATGAAAACAGTAAGAGGTGTCTTCAGTTCTTAGTGTCCATACTGAGTGTGGGATAGACTGTTTAAATTCTCATTCCTAAACCACTTGATTTTATTTTGCCAATAATTTCTAACAAATTTACTTCAAAAACAATATACTTTCATGTTCAAAACCATGAAATTGTGCATTACAATTATCTATAATAAACATTACTTTGCAGTAAATGACGTATTTTTTACTGAACTTCTTTTGTCTCTGTTTTTGATGCATTTCTGTGTATTCTTCATTTTATATTCTTATTTTAAGACTATTATATGAAGTTGAAATTGTTATATATTTTAAATTAAAATAAATAACTCAAAGTTGTAGTTGTACATAAAGAGTATTTAAGTTTTATATTTTCTGCACATGGATATAATTAACATGTCAGTGACTACTAGATTACACTAGAATAACAGATCATTGCCTCTTTCAACTCCATGGACATAATATGCAGTTCAAAATGGATGAATCTCAAATCCATTTTTCTCAGGGAAAGTGCCAAACTCAAAAGTCTATGACCATACAATTCCATTTAGGAAACATTTTCTAAAAGGTAGACTATAGGGAGAAGGATTTATTGGTTAAATTATTTTGTATTTTCTGTGTGGTAGATTTTTAATGAATTCATGGAAAAGAAAGCAGAAAATAATTACTACAAAAACAGCTGTACACTGTAGACTTGATCCTGAAATTGATTATATCCAAAATGATTTTTAAAAATTTTTTATTTTTAACATTGGATTGTAACATAACATAGCTTTCAGATGTACATCATAATATATTTTGAATTCTGTGTAGATTACATCATATTTACCACCCAAAAACCAACTATAGTCCATCACCTCACATGGGAGCCTAAACACCCCTTTTGCCTTCCCTCCTCCCCGCTTCCCCTATGGTAATCAACAATACAACCTCAGTTGCTATGTGTTTGTTGTTTTTATCTTCTACTTATGAGTGAGATCATAAGTAGACTGACATTTCACTTAGCATAATACCCTCAAGGTCCATCCTATGTTGTCACAAAAGGCCGTATTCATCATTTCTCGTGGCTGAGTAGTATTCCATTATGTATATATATCATATCTTCTTTATCCATTCGTCCCTTGATGGGCATCTAGGTTACTTCCATGTCTTGGCTATTGTGTATAATGCTGCAATGAACATAGGGCTGCATGTATCTTTATGCCTTTGTGTTATCAAGTTCTTTGGATAAATACCCAGCAGTGGGATAGCTGGATCATATGGTAGATCTATTCTTAATTTTCTGAGGATACTCCATACTGCTTTCCATAGAGACTGCACCAGTTTGCACTCCCACTAGCAGTGTATAAAGGTTTCATTCTCTCTGCTTCCTCTCCAACACTTGTTGTTTCCTATTTTGTTAGTTATAGTCATTCTGACTGGAGTGAGGTGATATCTCGTTTTAGTTTTGATTTGCATTTCCCTGACAGCTAATGATATTGAACATCTTTTCATATGCTTGTTTTCCATCGGTATATCTTCTGTGGAGGAATCTCTGTTCAGATCTTTTGCCCATTTTTTAATTGGGTCATTGTTTTATTTTTTGGTTGAGCTATATTAGTTCTTTGTATATTTTGGATATTAACACCTTATCAGATATATGGTTTGCAAATATAGTCTCCCAATTGTTAGGTCGTCTTTCCATTTTGTTGATGGTTTCCTTTGCTGTGCAGAAGATTTTAGTTTGATGTAGTCCCATTTGTTCATTTTTTCTATTGTTTACCTTACCCAGTCAGACATGGTACTTGTAAATATGCTACTAAGACCAATGTCAAAGAGTATACTGCCTATGTTTTCTTCTGGAAGTTTCATCATTTTGGGTTCTTACATTCAAGTCTTTAATCCATTTTGAGTTGATTTTTGTGCATGGTGTAAGGTAACGGCCTAGTTTCATTCTTTTGCATGTGGCTGTCCAGTAGACCGTAGACTTGATCCTAAGTGTTGATTCTATCCAAAATTATTTTAAAATTTATATAGTAAGACAAAAAGATCTAAAGTTTGAAAAAGTAGAATGAAGATTGAGAAGTCACACTAGCTAATTTCAATTATTATTATAAAAGTACAGAAATAAGGTGTTGAAGTAGAAAAATGATGAGAAGATAGATAAGTGAAACAGACTCAAGAGTCAAGAAATAGACTCACACAGATAAGTTTAGTATATTTTTTACCAACTTACCAAGAGGTAATTCATTGGAAAGAGTTGCTAAACATTCGACAGCCATATGCAGGCAACAAAAGGAACGTAGAGGCATACGTCATATCTGATTAAAAAATGAACTCAAATTATATCATAAACCTAAATGTAAAGCCGAACACTATAATTCTGCTTAAAATATAGAATCTTTGTGACTTTTGGTTTGGTACAGCCTTAAAAATGTCATTACAAGCATAATCCATATAGGAAAATTTTGCTAAATTGAATTTCATCAAAGTTAAAAGTGGTTCCTCTGCAAAACAGTATGTGGAAATCAAACCATGGACTAAGGATATATATTTGAAAATCATAGATCTGACAAATGACTTGTGTCCACAAGATTTGAAGAACTGTCAAAACTCAGGAATAACAACATTCCAATTAAAAATGAGCAAAATATTTGAAGACACATTTCACAAAGCACACATAAACCTAACAAATAAACTTTGTAAAGGAAAAGATGAACTGTACAATTAGTCATTAGGAAAATAAACTTACAACTAAATGAGCTACCAAAATACACATATTCAAATGAATAAAATAATAAATTAATAACTCATATGAAATGCTGGCAAGAATGCAGACACTCAACTAACAAACTTTGCTGGTGAGAACACAAACTGTTACAGTTTGGAAAGCATTTAGTCAATTTCTTAGGAAATTTAACATACACTTAACAAAAGTCTCAATGATTTTACTCCTTTTCATGAAATAAATGAAAACTTACATTTACTTAAAAACCTGTACATGAATGTTTATATCAGCTATGTTTCTAAATACTAATAACTGAAAACTGCTGAGTGGATAAAGAAAAATAGTAGTAATACATTGAATGAAAAATTCTCAGCAATAATAAGGAACAAAGTGTTGATATAAAATTTAACATGACTCTATCCCCAAAACATTATGCTAAGGAAAAGTGCCAGACTCAAAACCTACATACCTTTTAATTCAATTTACATAACATTGTGTGAAAGATAAATTGTAAGGAAAGATAAATCATAATTGGCCACCGGCTGGAGTTACAGGATATATTGAATATAAATTGGTATCAGGAGGGAATCTGGGGTGAGGTACAATTATGTTGTGTCTAGATTGTGAAGATGGTTACATGAGTCCATACATTTGTCTGAACTCATAGAACTGTACACCAAAAAAGTGAATTGTACTATAGATTAATAAGAAAGTAAACACATAAGAACTGTCAAAATATCATTACCTTGAAGGTAAAAGAAAATAGCCAAATAATTAGAAATTGTAATCAATGAATTATTCAGGAACATACAATTTTGAAGAATTAGTAGTGGAATCATGGATATAAATTTACATGTTAAGACATCCAGAAACCCAAAATAAAATGGATCACTTTCCATGAAAATAACAATTTAGAAAATTTAAAACTTCATAAAAAATGAATAAACCAACTATCATAAAGGACATGAAAATTTCATTAAAATTTCAAACGTAGCTTCCAAGCCTAATTTTCGTCTATCAAATAGAGATAATTATTTCATTTTGAAGAATAAGACATAGAACTTCAAAAATTATCTTTTGAATCTGAAACAAATTTTATAAAAATTTAGGTAACAATAGCACCAACAATGACACCCTTTGATACCCTTCTATACATAGTAGGTATAATTATTCTAAATATGATACTAGCAACAAGAATCTAGACTCTTATGGCACAGACAAAAATAAAAAGTACATGTGTAACAGAAATATCAATTAATATTAGAACATTATTTTTTATTTATTATAGATATTAAGATTGTATAGAATTGTGGCAAATATTCTATATTCTCTAATAAAACTCCCTGGAATCAATTACTGATTCAGACAATTTTGGCTGCATGAACTTGGGCAAGTCCTTGACTTCTAACTCAGTTTTCTCATCTGTGTAACCCGAGTGAAATAAATAGAACCAACAGAATTGTGTTAGTGAAAGCACTGAATTACTATAAGCATAGATATCTAAAGTGTTTAGACCAATGTCTGATGTAGAGCAAATGCTATAGTCATATTTGTTTTTATTATTATTATTACAGCATTTCAAAAGTGAAATGTGGCAGTTTATTTTTTTGTTTGTTTTTTAAAATTTGGCACCTGAGCTAACAACTGTTGCCAATCTTTTTTTTTTTTCTGCTTTATCTCCCCAAACCCCCCCTTTACACAGTTGTATATCTTAGTTGCAGGTCCTTCTAGTTGTGGGATGTGGGACGCTGCCTCAACGTGGCCTGATGAGTGGTGCCATGTCCGCGCCCAGGATCCGAACCCTGGGCTGCCACAGCGGAGTGCGCGAACTTAACCACTCGGCCAGGGAGCCGGCCCCAAACGTGGCAACTTAGATAGATGCCAAAAAAGAGTATTGATGAAATTTGTCTCAATTTCCTGAAAGATTTATAGGATTAGATAAGACTGAAAAAATATTCTTAAAATATTGGGCAAAAGCCACAACAACATTAACTTCTGTCCTCTGAAACCACTTTGCTTGTTTTATGTTCTCTTTTGATGAGTAGGTAAATCAGGTACCAAAAACAGATGTGTGTGTGCATCTGTCCCCTTCCAACAAATACATAGTGACTTTAAGATAGGGCTACAGGTTCAATATATGGTATTTACATGAGTAGGAAGATAAATGGGATGAGAAGGAATGGATCACCATAGAAGGTCGTAGTTACACAATTTTAGAATATTTGATATCATACAAATAGATTTTTATTTTTTGAAGGACCATTTGCATTTCTTTCTAAATATAGGGCTGGAAAAATTTCATTCTGCCATCCAGCAGTTTTTTTCAATATCATTTTTTTCTCATAAAGTGTTTATGGTCTCCTCACCTTTTGTTACAGGATCTTCCATTAGCAGAGACCAGGTGATCTACTTTTGCAGAAGATTTATCTTCCCAAGAAGTCTCCAGACAGATGCTTTGATCTCCTTGATTATAAGACTGTATATGATGGGGTTCAGGAAGGGAGGCAAAACTGTATATGCCATAGCAGTAATCAAATCTTGAGTGGAAAAAGTTTTAACAACTTGCTCTAAGGCAGCAAAGAGCCCTGTGGTGATGAAGGACATGAAGACCGTCAGCTGTGGGGAGCAGGTGGCGAAGGCTTTCCCTCAACTCTCTCCTGACGGGATTCTGAGTACTGTTGAGAAGATCTGGATATAGGAGATGATTATAAGAACAAGCATATCAGCACCAAGCTGGAGCTCAGAGCCAGGGTCACAAACTCAACAAAGAAAACTTCACAGGAAATCAGGGCCCACACACGAGGGATGTCACAGAAGAACTAGTGCCTTGTGTTGGATCTGAAAGGGGCTCCCAAAGCATGTTGCCATGGTGGACTGCTGCATAAGAAAACCCACTTAG